>NC_074677.1:41497332-42220515 GCF_029448725.1 Salvelinus fontinalis
TACATAGTTTCAACTGTAAAGTTTGGTGGAAAAGGAATAATGGTCTGGGGCTGTTTTTCCATGGTTGGGGCTAGGCCCTTTAGTTCCAGTGAAGGTTAATCTTAATGCTAAAGAATACAACAACATTTTAGACAATTCTGTGCTTCCAACTTTGTGGCAACCGTTTGGGGAAGGCCCTTTCCTGTTTCAGCATGACAATGCCCCAGTGCACAAACGAGGTCCATACAGAAATGGTTTGTCGAGATGGGTTTGGAAGAACTTGACTGGCCTGCACAGAGCCCGGACCTTAACCCCGTCGAACACCTTGGGGATGAATTGGAACGCCGACTGCGAGCCAGGCCTAATTGCCCAACATCGCTGCCCGACTTCACTAATACTCGTGGCTGAATGTTAGCAAGTCCCTGCAGCAATGTTCCAATATCAAGTGAAAAGCCTTCCAAGAAGAGTTGGGACTGTTATTGCAGCAAACTCCATATTAACGCCCATGATTTTGGAATTAGCTGTTCGACGAGCAGGTGTCCACATACACTAGACGACCAAAAGTATCATACAAAATGGATGATGACATCCACAAATGAATAAATACCACACGAAACGATATCATACTAATTGGAGTGTCCCGGATTTATATTACCTCAGTCCAGGTTGACTGTTCAGATGGGTTAAATGGAATAGTAGCCTAACTGAAATCTGGACACTGACTGTAGGTTTATAACCTCTCATATAGCCTACTACAATATGAGCTCCGGCAGAATTAGGGATTTCTTACAGTAAAATTATACACCAAATGTAAGTTTGCTGGGGTGGGGGGGGGGGGGGGGGGGAATATTATTTCATTCTTTCAGCATCTTGAGAGAATGAATACGCGGTTAGGGATCATCTGTAAAAGGTGCTATCTTTATCAGCATCATAAAAGCTGATCGGATTTCAACCACATAACATTTGCATCCAAACTGAACTGAAATCTTATGAAAAACATGTTTGGTCATTTTAACAGCTTTCAGTTGCCTTAAAACCATTCAAACTGAAATTTGGGATGGGAAATCCCTCACGTTAATTTAGAGTTCTTGCATTTCCCCTTGGTCCATAAATGTCTTAACTGAATGGGAGAAGCAGAAATTGAAATGTATGCCTACCAACTTCAACTACACTTAACAAAAATATAGAAACATGTAAAGTGTGTTTCCCACATTTCAAGAGGTAAAATAAAAGATCCACACGCACAAAATGTTTCTCTAATCGTGTGCACAAATTTCTTACATCCCTGTTATTGAGCATTTCTCCTTTGCCAAGATAATCCATCCACCTGGCAGGTGTGGAAAATCAAGAACCTGATTAAACAGCATGATCCTTACATAGGTGCAACTTGTGCTGGGGACAAAAGGCCATTCAAATGTGCAGTTGTGTCACATAACACAATGCCACAGATGTCTCAAGTTGAGGGAGCGTGCAATTGGCATACTGACTGCAGGAATGTCCACCAGAGCTGTTGCCAATAACTTTTGTTAATTTCTCTACCATAAGCCGCCTCCAACATCATTTTAGAGAATTTGGCAGTACATCCAACCGGCCTCACAACCGCAGACCACGTGTAACCACGCCACCCCAAGACCTCCACATCCGGCTTCTTCACCTGCGGGATCATCTGAGACCAGCTACCAAAACATGATGAAACTGTGGGTTTACACAACCTTAGAATTTCTGCACAAACTCTCAGGGAAGCGCATCAATGCTGAATGTGAATGCTGAATGAATACCAGGGTCTTGACCTGACGCAGTTTGGCGTCGTAAACCGACTTCAGTGGGCAAATGCTCACCTTCAATGGCGACTGGCATGCTGGAGAAGTGTGCTCTTCATGGATAAATCCCGGTTTCAACTGTCCATGGCAGACATGTATGACGTTGTGTGGGTGAGCAGTTTGCTGTTGTCAACATTGTGAACAGAGTGCCCCATGGTAGAGGTGGGGTTACGGTATGGGCAGGCATAAGCTACAGACAATGAACACAACTGCATTTTATTGATGGTATCACTGTGCAGTCAAGTTGCTCTGACGAGATCCTGAGGCTCGTTATCATGCCCTTAATTCGCCACCATCGCCTCATGTTTCAGCATGATAACGCATGGCCATGTCGCAAGGATCTGAACACAATTCCTGGAAGCTGAAAACGTCCCAGTTCTTCCATGGCTTGCATACTCACTAGACATGTAGCTACCCACTGAGCATGTTTGGGATGCTCTGGATCAATGTGTACAACAGCGCGCTCCAGTTCCCCCCCAATATCCAGCAACTTTGCACAGCTATTGAAGATGAGTGGGAAACCATTTCACAGGCCACAATCAACAGCCTTATCAACTCTATGCAAAGGAGATGTGTCGCGCTGCATGAGGCAAATGGTGGTCACAGCAGATACTGATTTTCTGATCCATGCCCCTACCTTTTCTTTTAAGGTATCTGTGACCAACAGATGCATGTCTGTATTCCCAGACACGTGAAATCCTTAAGATTAGGGCCTAATGAATTTATTTAAATTGACTGATTTCCTTATATGAAATGTAACTCAGTAAAAGTGTTGCTTGTTACATTTATAATTTTGTTCATTGTAGATCGAAGCATTCGTTCTGATGATTTATGACATTCTGGCGAGCAAAGGCTTATTTAGTCTTCTAGGGCAACAAGTAGACCAACAGAAGAGAAGCTGCATGTATCTAATTATAGACAAGTTGACTAACAAAATGTCGAAAAATATAAGCATAAACATATGCCTATCTAAAAAGGCCTGTCAAAATATGGTTCTGACTGTACAGCAGAATATCTATATTTCTGGGTTAGGGTCGGGTGCGATTGCAGGCGTGTGCGGTGAACAAACAGCTGACCTGCGTATCACTACTGGGTACACAAACACTTACTGTCTAATAACAGTTATGGGTCATGGCAGGACATGTTAGGATTCAGTGTTAGACTCTGCTGGCCGCTGTGGAATACATCACCGGGTCACTAATTCTATACTTTACAAAAATGTAAACGTAACAAATTGAATTAATTAATTCGAATATGGATTTCACATGACTGGGAATGCAGATATGCATCTGTTGGTCACAGAAAAAAAAAGGTCCGTAGAACAGAAAACCAGTTAGTATCTGGTGTGACCACCTGCAGCGCAACACATCTCCTTTGCATAGAAGTGATAAGGCTGTTGATTGTGGCCTGTGGAATGCTGTCCCACTCCTCTTCAATGGCTGTGCAAAGTTGCTGGATCATTTTTATATATACACACACTACCATTCAAAAGTTTGGGGTCACTTAGAAAATTCTGTGTTTTTGAGAGAAAATCAAATTTTTTGGTCCATTAAAATAACATGAAATTGATCAGAAATACAGTGTAGACATTGTTAATGTTGTATATGAATATTGTTGCTGGAAACGGCAGATTTTTTTATGGAATATCTACACAGGCCCATTATCAGCAACCATCACTCCTATTGTTCCAATGGCACGCTGTCTTAGCTAATCCAAGTGTATACTTTTAAAAGGCTAATTGATTATTAGAAAAACCTTTTGCAATTATGTTAGCAGAACTGAAAACTGTTGTTCTGATTAAAGCAATAAAAAACTGGCCTTCTTTAGACGAGTTCGGTATCTGGAGTAGCAGCATTTGTGGGTTCGATAACAGGCTCAAAATGGCCAGAAGCAAAGTACTTTCTTCTGAACCTCGTCATTATATTCTTGTTCTGAGAAATGAAGGCTATTCCATGCGAGAAATTGCCAAGAAACTGAAGATCTCGTAAACACTGTGTACTACTCCCTTCACAGAACAGCACAAACTGTCTCTAACCAGAATTGAAAGAGGAGTGGGAGGCCCTGGTGCACAACTGAGCAAGAGGACAAGTACATTAGTGTCTCTAGTTTGAGAAACAGACACCGCACAAGTCCTCAATTGGTAGTGGCTCACATCACACCATTATCCCAGAAACCCTAGACCCACACCAATTGGCATACCACCCCAACAGATCCACAGATGATGCAATCTCTATTGCACTCAACACTGACCTTTCCCACCTGGACAAAAGGAACACCTATGTGAGAATGCTATTCATTGACTACAGCTCAGCATTCAACACAATAGTGCCCTCAAAGCTCATCACTAATCTAAGTACCCTGGGACTATACACCTCCCTCTGCAACTGGATCCTGGACTTCCTGACGGGCCACCCCCAAGTGGTAAGGGTAGGGAACAACACGTCCGTCACGCTGATCCTCAACACGGGGGCCCCTCAGGGGTGCATGCTCAGTCCCCTCCTGTACTCCCATTCACTCATGACTACATGGCCAAGCACGACTCCAACACCATCAAGTTTGCCGATGACACAGTGGTAGGCCTGATCACCGACAAGACAACCTATAGGGAGGAGGTCAGAGACCTGGCCATGTGGGGCCAGGACAACAACCTCTCCCTCAACGTGATCAAGACTAAGGAGATAATTGTGGACTACAGGAAAAGGAGGACTGAGCACACCCCCATTTTCATCGACGGGGCTGTAGTGGAGCAGGTTGAGAGCTTCAAGTTCCTTGGTGTCCACATCAACAACAAACTATCAAGGTCCAAACACACTAAGACAAGACCATGCCTATTCCCCCTCAGTATACTGAAAATATTTGCCATGGGTCCTCAGATCCTTAAAAAGTTCTACAGCTGTACCAGAGAGCATCCTGACTGGTTGCATCACTGCCTGGTATGGAAACTGCTCGGCCTCCGACCGCAAGGCACTACAGAGGGTAGTGCGTACGGCCCAGTACATCACTGGGGCCAAGCTTCCTGCCATCCAGGACCTCTATACCAGGCGATGTCAGAAGAATACCCTAAAAATTGTCAAAGCCTCCAGCCACCCTACTCAGACTGTTCTCTCTGCTACCGCACGGGAAACTGTACCGGAGCACCAAGTCGAGTTCCAAAAGGCTTCTTAACTTCTACCCCCAAGCCATAAGACTCCTGAACAGCTAATCAATGGGCTACCCAGACCCCTCTTTTACACTGCTGCTACTCGGTTTATAATCTACGCATAGTCACTTTATCTCTACCTACATGTACATATTACCTTAATTACCTTGACTAACCGGTGCCCCTGCACATTGACACATTGTACATAGCCTCACTTGTTATTTTTATTGCTGCTGTTTAATCATGTTTATTTCACCTTTATTTAACCAGGTAGGCTAGTTGAGAAGAAGTTCTCATTTGCAAACGCGACCTGGCCAAGACAAAGCAAAGCAGTTTGATACATACAACAGAGTTACACATGGAATAAACAAACATACGGTCAATGAACAGTAGAAAAAAGTCTATATACAGTATGTGCAAATGAGGTAGGACAAGGGAGGTAAGGCAATAAATAGGCCATGGTGGCAAAGTAATTACAATATAGCAATTAACCTCTCTGGGATAGGTGGGACACTAGCGTCCCACCTGGCCAAAATCCAATGAAAATGCAGAGCGCCAAATTCAAATAAATTACTATAAAAATGTAACTTTCATTAAATCATACCTGCAATACACCAAATTAAAGCTACACTTTTTGTGAATCCAGCCAACGTGTCAGATTTCAAAGAGACTTTACGGCGAAAGCAAACGATGCTATCTGAGGATAGCACCCCAACAAACAAACAATCATATTTCAACCCTCCAGGCGTGACACAAAACGCAGAAGATATAATTCAAGCCTTAACTTTGACAAGCTTCTTCTGTTGGCACGCCAATATGTCCCATAAACATCACAAATGGTCCTTTTGTTCGATTCATTCCGTCGATATATATCCAAAATGTCCATTTATTTGACGCGGTTCATCCAGAAAAACACCGGTTCCAACTCGAGCAACATGACTACAAAATATCTCATAAGTTACCTGTAAGCTTTGTCCAAACATTTCAAACTACTTTAGGTATTTTTTACGTAAATAATCAATAAAATTTAAGACGGGATATGCTGTGTTCTAAACTGGAGGAAAACAATGTGTAGACAGGTTTTAGGTCACGCGCCTCTAACAAAGATTACACTTACCTCTACCCTCGTTCTGAACAGTGCTACTTCTTCATTTCTCAAAGGAAAAACCTCAACCGATTTCTAAAGACTGTTGACATCCAGTGGAAGCGATAGGAACTGCAAGAAAGTCGCTTAGAAATCTGGATTCCCAATAAAAACCCATTGAAAAGAGTGACCTCAAAAAAAACAATCTGAATGGTTTGTCCTCTGGGTTTCGCCTGCCAAATAAGTTCTGTTATACTCACAGACATGATTCAAACAGTTTTAGAAACTTCAGAGTGTTTTCTATCCAAATCTATAAATAATATGCATATCTTAGCTTCTGGGCCTGAGTAGCAGACAGTTTTTGGACATGCTTTTCATCCGGACGTCAAAATACCACCCCCTATCCCAAATAAGTTTTAGACACTGGAATAGTAGATGTGCAGAAGATGAATGTGCAAGTAGAGATACTGGGGTGCAAAGGAGCAAGATAAATAAAGAAATAAATAAATACAGTATGGGGATGAGGTAGTTGGATGGGCCATTTACAGATGAGCTATGTACAGGTGCAGTGATATGTGAGCTGCTCTGACAGCTGGTGCTTAAAGCTAGTGAGGGAGATATGAGTCTTCAGCTTCAGTGATTTTTGCAGTTTGTTCCAGTTATTGGCAGCAGAGAACTGGAAGGGAAGGCAGCCAAAGGAAGAACTGGCTTTGGGGGTGACCAGTGAGATATACCTGCTGGAGCGCGTGCTACGGGTGGGTGCTGCTATGGTGACCAGTGAGCTGAGAAGGCGGGGGCTTTACCTAGCAAAGACTTGTAGATGACCTGGAACCAGTGGGTTTGGCGGCGAGAGTTTAGCGAGGGCCAGCCAACGAGAGCGTACAGGTCGCAGTGGTGGGTAGTATATGGGGCCTTGGTGACAAAACGGATGGCACTGTGATAGACTGCATCCAATTTATTGAGTAGAGTGTTGGAGGTTATTTTGTAAATGACATTGCCAAGTCGGGGATCGGTAGGATGGTCAGTTTTACGAGGGTATGTTAAGCAGCACGAGTGAAGGATGCTTTCTTGCGAAATAGGAAGCCGAGTCCAGATTTAATTTTGGATTGGAGATGCTTAATGTGAGTCTGGAAGGAGAGTTTACAGTCTAACCAGACACCTAGGTATTTGTAGTTTTACACATATTCTAAGTCAGAGTTGTCCAGAGTAGTGATGCTGGACGGGTGGGCAGGTGCGGGCAGTGATCGGTTGAAGAGCATGCATTTAGTTTTACTTGCATTTAAGAGCAGTTGGAGGCCACGGAAGGAGAGTTGTAATGGCATTGAAGCTCGTTTGGAGGTTAGTTAGCACATTGTCCAAAGAAAGGCCAAATGTATACAGAATGGTGTCGTCTTCGTAGAGGTGGATCAGAGAATCACCAGCAGCAAGAGCGACATCATTGATGTATACAGAGAAGAGAGTCGGCCTGAGAATTGAACCCTGTGGCACCCCCATAGAGACTGCCAGAGGTCCGGACAACAGGCCCTCCGATTTGACACACTGAACTATATCAGAGAAGTAGTTGGTGAACCAGGCAAGACAGTCAATTGAGAAACCAAGGCTGTTGAGTCTGCCGATAAGAATGTGGTGATTAACAGAGTCGAAAGCCTTGGCCAGGTCGATGAATACAGCTGCACAGTAATGTCTCTTATCGATGGCGGTTATGATACCGTGACACCCATGACCAGCTCTGAAACCCGATTAAATAGCGCAAAAGGTACGGTGGGATTCAAAATGGTCGGTAACCTGTTTGTTAACTTGGCTTTCGAAGACCTTAGATAGGCAGCATAGGATAGATATAGGTCTGTAGCAGTTTGGGTCTAGAGTCTCCCCCCCTTTGAAGAGGGGGATGACCGTGGCAGCTTTCCAACCTTTGGGAATCTCAGACGATACGAAAGAGAGGTTGAACAGGCTAGTAATAGGGGTTGCAACAATTATGTTACTTTTATTTTCTACTCAACTATTTTTTGACTTAAGAAAAAAATAAGTTAACTTCTTAACGCATTGTTGGGTAAGGTTGTAAGTAAACATTTCACTGTAAGGTCTACACCTGTTGTATTCAGAGCATGTGACATAAAATGTGTCAACTGCACATTCCCTCAACTTGGGACATCTGTGGAATTGTGTTGTGTGAAAAGACTGCACATTTTGGAGTGGCCATTTATTGTCCCCAGCACAAGGTGCACCTGTGTAATGATCATGGTGTTTAATCAACTTCTTAATATCCCACACTTGTTAGGTGGATGGATTATCTTGGCAAGTGAAAAATGCTCACTAACAGGGTTGTATACAAATTTGTGCACAAATTGAGAGAAATAAGCTTTTTGTATGTATGGAAAATTTCAGAGACATTGTATTTAAGCTCATGAAACAATTTAAAATGTTGCGTTTTGCTCAGTGTAGTAGCACATGTTAAGACAACCCGTATTGATTACACCTGTTTGACAGTTTTCCTCGAGGTCTTTGAAATGTTACCATGATTTAATTTGGAATCAAATAGCACAGTGAAGTACCATTCAGACCTTTTAATAGATAGATTGGCGTGTGTATGAGTTTCCGATTAACTGTCTGTCAAGAGCATTGGCAAGTCCAAATGAGCAGTGTGTATATTAGTTTATCCAGTTTCCAATATCACTTAGCCAAGTGATATCAATTTGGGGAATACCTTAGCAGGGGCCAATATTATTACACTTTTAGTTCTAGAAAACTCACCGTCCGTAACTGCTTCCTGAGTATGTACAGAATAAACCCCCATATTCTAGATGTAACTCCGACGAAAGTGTGAATGCCAAGTAGGCGGTGACGGGTCTTCAGCATGGTACAACCCGAGCGACTCCAGTTGAGTAAAAGGACCTCAGCCTCTTCCTTCCCGAACCTGCAGGTCGAGTAGACACTGGCCAATGGCAATCGTGTGCTCAGTTCAAATCTCACTTTCGCCACACTCCACTGAAAATGAATGAACAAGTAAAAAGTAGCCTACAACGCAAAACCGTCATTAAATACGAAAGCGAGGATTCCAGACGAATAACATTCACTTGTTCTCGGTCACTACCTAGCCCTCGCAAGCTAGACTTTGATTAAAGTGTGAAAAGAAGATGTCTTTATGAAATGCAAACAATGCCCTTCTAACCTTGCTTAGTTTCGTTGATAAATAAGTTGGTTTACGAAATATGGCAAAAGTCCCAACTAGACGCGGTCAACGCAACTTTCAAGGAAATGGACAGAGCACCGCCATAAGTGGCTGGCTGTCACTTCCGTAGAGAAAAACATGCGCTCCTTTCAAATACTTTCCTCCCGCGAAATAGTCACATCCAGGCCACAGGCATTGACCTCAATATGGTTAAGACCAGCATTGACCAACAGGCAGGTCATTAGAAATACACTACTGCATTGTAATATACTGTAATCTATTATGAAGCGCAATCAATGACCGTGGTGGATAAAATAACGCTAGACAGAACTATTTTGTTACACCCAGTCCAGACAACCGCTAGGCTGCAGTTCTGTTCTAAAACGACTCCAGTCCAGACAAACGTCTACAGTGTAAATTGGGACCATAAAATTATGAATTAGAATACTAGAAGGGCCATGAACCTTACTAAGATTGTCCAAAATGTCAGCCACGTTGGCCAGGGAGTTGGTCTTACCCGTGATGAAATGTTTTCCACACATATAGCCACATTGGACACCAGGTCCCCACATTTCCTACACCGAATTCATTGATGATAAGACTTAGACAAGTTGTAAATGCAACAAGTACTCATATGTTATTATATAATAGCACTCACAGCTTTCCAAGAAAACAAAATCTGAGACATGTATGGTCTGTTTGCATATATTTCAGAGGCTATTTAAATCAAATCACATTTTGTCACATGCGCCGAATACAACAGGTGTACAGTAGACTTTACAGTGAAATGCTTACTTACAAGCCCTTAACCAACAATGCAGTTAAGAAAAATAAGTGTTAAGTAAAAAAAATATAAAAAATAAAAATTAAAGAGCAATGGTAAAATAACAGTAGCGAGGCTATATACAGGGGGTACCGGTACAGAGTCAATTTGCGGGGGGATGTCCAGGCTGTCCGGGTGGATCAAAAAAGGTGAAGAAGTCGGATGTGGTCTGCGGTTGTAAGAACGGTTGGACATACTGCCAAATTCCCTAAAATGACATTGGAGGTGGCTTATGGTAGAGAAATGAACATTACATTCTCTGGCAACAGCTCTGTTGGACAGTCCTGCAGTCAGTATGCCAACTGTATACTCCCTCAAAACACATTTTAGAGTGGAATTTTAATGTTCCCAGCACAAGGTGCACCTATGTAATGATCATGCTGTTTAATAAGGATCTGCCCCTTTTTTACATTTTTGCCTAAAATGACCTACCCAAATCTAACTGCCTGTAGCTCAGGACCTGAAGCAAGGATATGCATATTCTTGATACCATTTGAAAATTAACACTTTGATGTTTGTGGAAATGTGAAATTAATGTAGGAAAATAACATATTTGATCTGGTAAAAGATAATACAAAGAAAAAAACATGTGGGTTTTTCAAATATTTCTTTTGTACCATTATCTTTGAAATACATTTGAAAGGCCACTCCGGACGCTTTATGTGGACATGGTTCGTCAGTACTTCCAACAGCTGAAGCTAAGTAGTAACATTAACATGATGCCTAATTGCAGTCGCTGTACTCATTAAATACAGGAGAACGATCGCCTTACGGCGAGGATAGCTGTGCTGCAAGCCCAGCTTCAGACGCAATCGTTAGGCAAGGGTAATTTCAGTGTAGGAAAGGATGAAACAGCGTCTGTGCCACCAGTAAGTACAGATAGTAATGTTAGTACAAATCCCCTCGCACAGTCCCCGCAGCCGGACAACTTTCTCATGGCTTCTGGAGGGAAATGCTGTAGGAATGCTCAACCGGTGTCGCTCATTTAGCCGACAGAAACTTTCAAGCAGCGGGTCAGAGTCTGAGGCCGAGCCTTCTCTGGTCTCTACTCCTCCCGTTACGGGGTCTGAGACGCCGAAGCTTCCCACCATTAGCTCTGACAAATTGAAAACCCTAGTTATTGATGTCTCCATTACCCGCAGTATTAGACTTAAAACGAATCATCCAGCGATCATATACGGTTTACCAGGGGGCAGGGCTACCGACGTTAAGGCTAATCTGAAGATGGTGCTGGCTAAAGCTAAATCTGCCGAGTGTAGAGAGTATAGAGATATTGTTATCCACGTCGGCACCAACGATGTTAGGATGAAACAGTCAGAGGTCACCAAGCGCAACATAGCTTCAGCCTGTAAATCAGCTAGAAAGATGTGTCGGCATCGAGTAATTGTCTCTGGCCCCTCCCAGTTAGGGTGAGTGATGAGCTCTACAGCAGAGTCTCACAACTCAATCGCTGATTGAAAACTGTTTTCTGCCCCTCCCAAAAGATAGAATTTGTAGATAATTGGCCCTCTTCCTGGGACTCACCCACAAACAGGACCAAGCCTGGCCTGTTGAGGAGTGACGGACTCCATCCTAGCTGGAGGGGTGCTCTCATCTTATCTACGAACATAGACAGGGCTCCAACTCCCTTAGCTCCACAATGAAATAGGGTGCAGGCCAGGCAGCAGGCTGTTAGCCAGCCTGCCAGCTTAGTGGAGTCTGCCACTAGCACAGTCAGTGTAGTCAGCTCAGCTATCCCCATTGAGACCGTGTCTGTGCCTCGACCTAGGTTGGGCAAAACTAAACATGCCGGTGTTCGTCTTAGCAATCTCACTTGAATAAAGACCTCCTCCATTCCTGCCATTATTGAAAGAGATCGTGATACCTCACATCTCAAAATAGGGCTACTTAATGTTAGATCCCTCACTTCAAACACAGTTATAGTCAATTAACTAATCACTGATCATAATCTTGATGTAATTGGCCTGACTGAAACATGGCTTAAGCCTGATGAATTTACTGTGTGAAATGAGGCCTCACCTCCTGGTTACACTAGTGACCATATCCCCCGTGCATCCCGCAAAGGTGGAGGTGTTGTTAGCATTTACGATAGCAAATTTCAATTTACAATAAAAAAACCACGACGTTTTCGTCTTTTGAGCTTCTAGTCATGAAATCTATGCAGCCTACTCAATCACTTTTTATAGCTACTGTTTACAGGCCTCCTGGGCCATATACAGCGTTCCTCACTGAGTTCACTGAATTCCTATCGGACCTTGTAGTCATAGCAGATAATATTCAAATTTTTGGTGATTTTAAGATTCTCATGGAAAAGTCCACAGACCCACTCCAAAAGGCTTTCGGAGCCATCATCGACTCAGTAGGTTTTGTCCAACATGTTTCTGGACCTACTCACTGTCACAGTCATACTCTGGACCTAGTTTTGTCCCATGGAATAAATGTTGTGGATCTTAATGTTGTTCCTCATAATCCTGGACTATGGGACCACCATTTTGTTTGCAATCGCAACAAATAATCTGCTCAGACCCCAACCAAGGAGCATCAAAAGTCGTGCTATAAATTCTCAGACAACCCAAAGATTCCTTGATGCCCTTCCAGACTCCCTCTGCCTACCCAAGGACGTCAGAGGACAAAAATCAGTTAACCACCTAACTGAGGAACTCAATTTAACCTTGCGCAATACCCTAGATGCAGTTGCACCCCTAAAAACGAAAAACATTTGTCATAAGAGACTAGCTCCCTGGTATACAGAAAATACCCGAGCTCTGAAGCAAGCTTCCAGGAAATTGGAACGGAAATGGCGTCACACCAAACTGTAAGTCTTCCGACTAGCTTGGAAAGACAGTGCCGTGCAGTATCGAAGAGCCCTCACTGCTGCTCGATCATCCTATTTTTCCAACTTAATTGAGGAAAATAAGAACAATCCGAAATTTATTTTTGATACTGTCGCAAAGCTAACTAAAAAGCAGCATTCCCCAAGAGAGGATGGCTTTCACTTCAGCAGTAATAAATTCATGAACTTCTTTGAGGAAAAGATCATGAGCATAAGAAAGCAAATTACGGACTCTTTAAATCTGCGTATTCCTCCAAAGCTCAGTTGTCCTGAGTCTGCACAACTCTGCCAGGACCTAGGCTCAAGAGAGACACTCAAGTGTTTTAGTACTATATCTCTTGACACAATATTGAAAATAATCATGGCCTCTAAACCTTCAAGCTGCATACTGGACCCTATTCCAACTAAACTACTGAAAGAGCTGCTTCCTGTGCTTGACCCTCCTATGTTGAACATAATAAATGGCTCTCTATCCACCGGATGTGTACCAAACTCACTAAAAGTGGCAGTAATAAAGCCTTACTTGAAAAAGCCAAACCTTGACCTAGAAAATATTTTAGAAACTATCGGTCTATATCGAATCTTCCATTCCTCTCAAAAGTTTTAGAAAAAGCTGTTGCGCAGCAACTCACTGCCTTTCTCAAGACAAAACATGTATACGAAATGCTTCAGTCTGGTTTTAGACCCCATCATAGCACTGAGACTGCACTTGTGAAGGTGGTAAATTACCTTTTAATGGTGTCAGACCGAGGCTCTGCATCTGTCCTCGTGCTCATAGACCTTAGTGCTGCTTTTGATACCATCGATCACCACATTCTTTTGGAGAGATTGGAAACCCAAATCATCATTTCAAATAAAACTGTGAAGGACCTCTGCATTACTCTGGACCCTGATATCTCTTTTGACGAACATATCAAGACTGTTTCAAGGACAGCTTTTTTTCCATCTACGTAACATTGCAAAAATCCGAAACTTTCTGTCCAAAAATGATGCAGAAAAATGTATCCATGCTTTTGTTACCTCTAGGTTAGACTACTGCAATGCTCTACTTTCCGGCTACCCGGATAAAGGACTAAATAAACTTCAGTAGTGCTAACTACGGCTGCTAGAATCCTGACTAGAACCAGAAAATGTGATCATATTACACCAGTGCTAGCCTCCCTACACTGGCTTCCTGGTAAGGCAAGGGCTGATTTCAAGGTTTTACTGCTAACCTACAAAGCATTACATGGGCTTGCTCCTACCTATCTTTCCAATTTGGTCCTGCCGTACATACCTACACGTGCGCTACGGTCACAAGACGCAGGCCTCCTAATTGTCCCTAGAATTTCTAAGCAAACAACTGGAGGCAGGGCTTTCTCCTATAGAGCTCAATTTTTATGGAATGGTCTGCCTACCCATGTGAGAGATGCAGACTCGGTCTTAACCTTTAAGTCTTTACTGAAGACTCATCTCTTCAGTAGGGCATATGATTGAGTGTAGTCTGGCCCAGGAGTGTGAAGGTGAACGGAAAGGCTCTGGAGCAACGAACCGCCCTTGCTGTCTCTGCCTGGCCGGTTCCCCTCTCTCCACTGGGATTCTCTTCCTCTAACCCTATTATAGGGGCTGAGTCACTGGCTTACTGGTGCTCTTCCATGCCGTGCTTAGAAGGGGTGCGTTACTTGAGTGGGTTGAGTCACTTACGTGACCTTCCTGTCCGGGTTGGCGCCCCCCTTGGGTTGTGCCGTGGCGGAGATCTTTGTGGGCTATACTCGGACTTGTCTCAGGATGGTAAGTTGGTGGTTGAATATATCCCTCTAGTGTTGTGGGGGCTGTGCTTTGGCAAAGTGGGTGGGGTTATATCCTGCCTGTTTGGCCCTGTCCAGGGGTACCATCGAATGGGGCCACAGTGTCTCCTGACCCCTCCTGTCTCAGCCTCCAGTATTTATGCTGCAGTCGTTTATGTGTCGAGGAGCTAGGGTCAGTCTGTTATATCTGGAGTACTTCTCCTGTCTTATCCGGTGTCCTGTGTGAATTTAAGTATGCTCTCTTTAATTCTCTCTTTCTTTCTCTCTCTCGGAGGACCTGAGTCCTACCACCATGCCTCACGTCTACCTGGCATAATGACTCCTTGCTGTTCCCAGTCCACCTGGCCGTGCTGCTGCTCCAGTTTCAACTGTTCTGCCTGCGGCTATAGAACCTGTTCACCGGACATGCTACCGGTCCCAGACCTGCTGTTTTCAACTCTCTAGAGACAGCAGGAGCGGTAGAGATACTCTTAATGATCGGCTATGAAAAGCCAGCTGCCATTTACTCCTGAGGTGCTGACTTGTTGCACCCTCGACAACTACTGTGATTATTATTATTTGACCATGCTGGTCATTTATGAACATCTGAAATTCTTGGCCATGTTCTGTTATAATCTCCACCCGGCACAGCCAGAAGAGGACTGGCCACCCCTCATAGCCTGGTTCCTCTCTAGGTTTCTTCATAGGTTTTGTCCTCTCTAGGTTTCTTCATAGGTTTTGTCTTTTCTAGGGAGTTTTTCGAGCCACCGTGTTTCTACACCTGCATTGCTTGCTGTTTGGGGATTTAGGCCAGGTTTCTGTACAGCACTTTGAGATATCATCTGATGTAAGAAGGGCTATATAAATACATTTGATTTGATAATGTATTATTCCAGCCCAAGCACAATGTAGACTTTGGCCACTAGATGGCAGCAGTGTATCAGGAATCAAGGTAAGACCCAGATGCAGACATGTCGAATTGACAATGGTTTAATATTTCAACAGGGGCAGGCAATAGACAGGTCAAGGCAGGCAGGGGCAGTAAACCAGAGGTGGGGCAACGGTACCGGACAGCAGGCAGGGTCAGCAGAGGTCAACAATCCAGAGATGGGGCAAAGGTACAGGTCGGCAGGCAGGCAGGCTCAGGCAGAGTGGTCAGGCATGTGGGCTCAGAGTCAGGACAGACAAGGGTCAAAACCAGGAGGGCGAGAAAAAAGAGACACTGGGAAAAGCAGGAGCTGAGAACAAAAACACTGGTTGACTTGACAAACTGGCAACAGACAAACAGAGAACACAGGTATAAATACACAGGGGATAATGGGGAAGATGGGCTACACCTGGAGGGTGGTGGAGACAATCACAAGGACAGGTGAAACAGATCAGGGTGTGACACAGTGTATGTGCAAAGATTTTGATTTATCCAATTGCATATATGTTCAGAATGTTGTATTACGACTGCCCAAATGTGCCTAATTGGTTTCTTCATACATTTTCAAGTTCATAATTGTGCACTCTCCTCAAACAATAGCGTGGTATTATTCCACTGTAATAGCTACTGTAAATTGGACAGTGCAGTTAGATTAACAAGAACATAAGCTTTCTGCCCATATCAGATATGTCTATGTCCTGGGATTTTTGTTTTGTTTCTTACAACCTCATGCTAATCACATTAGCCTACGTTAGCTCAACGTCCCGCGGGGGTCGGGGGGGGCGACACCATTCCTGTAGAGGTTAAATCAGCTTCTTGATATGCCACACCTGTCAGGTAGATGCAGTGGCGACCAGTCATTCAGGGCAGGTGGTGCAGGGGAGCAGTGATTGGTGGGGTAGGGAGGGCATAGGCCCACACACTTGGGAGCCAGGCCCACACACTTGGGAGCCAGGCCCAGCCAATAAGGGGTCTGAAAGTATTAAAATTCTATTAGAAATAAGAAAAAAACTGAAATATTACATGTACATACAGTACTAGTCAAAAGTTTGGTCACACAGTTTCTTTATTTTTACTATTTTCTACATTGTAGAATAATAGTGAAGACATCAAAACCATGAAATAACACATATGGCATCATGTAGTAACCAACAATGTGTTTGAGATTCTTCAAAGAAGGCAACCTTTGCGTTGATGACAGCTTTGCACACTCTTGGCATTCTCTCATCAAACTTCATGAGGTCACCTGGCATGCATTTCAATTAACAAGTGTGTCTTGTTAAAAGTTAATTTGTGGAATTTCTTTCCTTCTTAATGCATTTGAGCAAATCAGTTGTGTTGTGACAAGGTAGGGGTGGTATACAGAAGATAGCCCTATTTGGTAAAAGATCAAGTCCATATTATTAAGGCAAGAACAGCTCAAATAAGCAAAGAGAAATGACAATCCATCATTACTATAAGACATGAAGGTCAGTCAATGCGGAATATTTCAAGAACTTTGAAAGTTTCTTCAAGTGCAGTCTTAAAAACCATCAAGGGCTATGATGAAACTGGCTCTCATGATGACCGCCACAGGAAAGGAAGACCTAGAGTTACCTCTGCTGCAGAGGATAAGTTCATTAGAGTTAACTGCACCTCAGATTGCAGCCCCAATAAATGCTTCACAGAGTTCGAGTAACAGACACATCTTAACATCAACTGTTCAGAGGAGACTGCGTGAATGAGGCCTTCATGGTCGAATTGCTACAAAGAAGCCACTTCTAAAGGACACCAATAATAAGAAGAGACTTGCTTGGGCCAAGAAACACGAGCAATGGACATTAGACCGGTGGAACTCTGTCCTTTGGTCTGATGAGTCCAAATTGGAGATTTTGGGTTCCAACCACCGTATCTTTGTGAGACGCAGAGTAGGTGAACGGATGATCTCCGCATGTGTTGTTCACACCGTGAAGCATGGAGGAGAAAGTGTGATGGTGCTTTGCTGGTGACACTGTCTGTGATTTATTTAGAATTCAAGGCACACCTAAGCAGCATGGCCACCACAGCATTCTGCAGCGATACGCCATCCCATCTGGTTTGCGCTTAGTGGGACTATCATTTGCTTTTCAACAGGACAATGACCAACCTCCAGGTTGTGTAAGGGATATTTGACCAAGAAGGAGAGTGATGAAGTGCTGCATCAGATGACCTGGCCTCCACAATCACCCAACCTCAACCCAATTGAGATGGTTTGGGATGTGTTGGACCGCAGAGTGAAGGAAAAGCAGCCAACAATTGCTCAGCATATGTGGGAACTCCTTCAAGACTGTTGGAAAAGCATTTTTCATGAAGCTGGTTGAGAGAATGACAAGAGTGTGCAAAGCTGTCATTAAGGCAAAGGGTGGCTACTTTGAAGAATCTAAACTATAACAAATATTTTGATTTACTTAAAACGTTTTTGGTTACTACATGATATGTGTTATTTTATAGATTTTATGTCTTCACTATTATTCTACAATGAAGAAAATAGTAGAAATAAAGAAAAATCTTGAAAGTGTGTCCAAACTTTTTACTGGTACTGTAAGTATTCAGACCCTTTACACAGTACTTTATTGAAGCACCTTTGGCAGCGATTACAGTTTTTGTGGGTATGACTACAAGTTTGGCACACCTGTATTTCTCTCATTCTTCTCTGCAGATCCTCTCTAGCTCTATCAGGTTGGATGGGGAGCATTGTTGCTCAGCTATTTTCAGATCTCCAGAGATTTTCGAATTTCAATCGGCCTTTGAGTGGGTCAAAGAGAATTGTCCCGAAGCCACTCCTGCGTTGTCTTGGATGTGTGCTTAGGGTTGTTGTCAGTTGGAAGGTGGACCTTCGCCCCAGTCTGAGGTCCTGAGCGATCTTGAGCAGGTTTTCATCAAGGATTTCTCTACACTTTGCTCTGTTCATCTTTGCCTTGATCCTGACTAGTCTCCCAGCCCCTGCCGCTGAAAAACATCCCCACAGCATGATGCTGCCACCACCATGCTTCACCATAGAGATGGTGCCAGGATTCCTCCAGACATGACGCTTGGCATTCAGGCCAAATAGTTCAATATTGGTTTCATCAGACCAGAGAATCTTGTTTCTCATGGTCTGAGAGTCCTTTAGGTGCCTTTTGGCAAACTCCAAGTGGGTTGTCATGTGCCTTTTACTGAGGATTGGCTACCGTCTGACCACTCTACCATAAAGGCCTGATTAGGGTACTGCATAGATGGTTGTCCTTCTGGAAGGTTCTCCGATCTCCACAGTGGAACTTTGGAGCTCTGTCAGAGTGACCATCGGGTTCTTGGTCACCTCACTGACCAATGTCCTTCTCCCCCGATTGCTTAGTTTGGCTGTGAGGCCAGCTATAGGTAGATTCTCGGTGGTTCTAAACTTCTTCCATTTAAGACTGATGGAGGCCACTGTGTTCTTGGGGACCTTCAATTCTGCAGAAATGTTTTTTTTACCCTTCATCAGATCTGTGCCTTGACACAATCCTGTCTAGGAGCTCTACCGACAATTCCTTCAACCTCATGGCTTGGCTTTTGCTCTGACATGCACTGTCAACTGTGGGACCTTATATAGACAGGTGTGTGCCTTTCCAAATCATGTCCAATCAATTTGTACAAACATCTCAAGGATGATCAATGGAAACAGGATGCACCTGAGCTCAATTTCGAGTCTCATAACAAAGGGTCTGAATACTTATGTAAATAAGGTATTTCTGTTTTTAATTTTTTATAAATGTGTAACAATTTCTAAAAACCCGTTTTTGCTTTGTCATTATGGGGTAATAAGTGTAGATTGATGAGATTTTTTTTTTATATAAGGCTGTAACGTAACACAATGTGAAAAAAGTCAAAGGGTCAGAATATTTCCCGAATGCACTGTAGATAGTAAGTTCACATTAACTAGCTAGCTAACTTCGCTGGTTCATTATACTTACTGTATGACAGAGCCATAGACCACATACCCATAGACCGTTTTGCCAACATTGAAGAGAGGTGGATGGCATTGCTGTTCAACTAGTCTACAAGTAAGGTGAGTCGTCATTTTAGTTTAACTTGCGCACGCCAACAAACACACACGGAAATCAGTACCATGGACAGCCATATGATATTTAGCAACGTTGATTGGACTAAATTGTTTTTGGTATCTTTAAGTTGGTTTTTGGTATATATTTAAGTTGAAATAGTACTGGAATAGCAGAGGCAGTGCTCATATTGACTTTGTGCTGACTTGCGGTAACTACGTGGTTCTAAATCAGTAGGTGTTTAGTAAACTTTTGAAAACTTGCTGCTTGACCATGCTACAGGTGATATAACTGTTTGTATGGAATATTTGCTTTGTGTACTTCATCGGACTGATGTTGCTTTCCGGTTTTGTGATTAAACAAACTAATGTGTAGTTGAATTTATTCCACCACCCTGTTACTGTTGTATTTTTTTTGGCACGGCCTTATTTTATATTAAGGTGTCGTATGAACAAATGGGTTATAGAGCAAACAATGCAATAACACACCATAGGTTGTAATATGTATTTTTTACTGGCTTGGCTTCCTCAGTGATTTTACACACCTACCGCTACTGCCATACCATAACCCTACCGTGGGGCACTCTGTTCACAACATTGACATCAGCAAACCGCTCACCCACAGGACGCCATACACGTGGTTTTCCGGTGTGATATACTGCCAAATTCTTATGGTAGAGAAATTAACATTAATTCTCTGTCAACAGCTCTGGTGGACATTCAGCAGTCAGCATGTCAATTGCACACTCCCTCAAAACTTTGGCGTTGTGTGATACATATCTTTTAGAAATACTTTTAATTATTCTTTGTATGATAACTAGTATAACATATCGATAATTGTGTACATTTTTGTCCTAATTATTAATTCACAAAGTATACCTCATGGGACACATATTCTGGAGGATTCCAAAAATCCGTGACCCGGAAGTACTTAGTTATTGTTGTCTGCTTCACAGAAGCGTAAGTAAGCGCCAGTTTTCATTGAATGGGAATGCATTTATCGTTTATTCGATGTATTCAATTCAAATAACGGAAAATACACACAAAATGGACCATTGACAGGTATCTCTTTCGGAGAAATACTAGATCTAAACGGTAAGTAGTTGTTTTCTCCCTCACTCGTCCAACCGACACCTCGCCGTGTTGAGAATCCGATTTTATGTGCTCTGCGCGCGCTTCATATGAAAGACAATTTGGCCAGCA
Source organism: Salvelinus fontinalis (assembly GCF_029448725.1). NCBI lineage: Eukaryota > Metazoa > Chordata > Actinopteri > Salmoniformes > Salmonidae > Salvelinus > Salvelinus fontinalis. The sequence continues at coordinate 41,518,113 of NC_074677.1, forward strand.
AGATACTTATCCTCTGACCTCCTTTCCGGTTGGATGAAGTATTGTGTGTTTCATTATATTTTCACTTATCACAACGAAGGTTCTTATTCACGACACACATTTAGCGAATCCCAGTTTGCGAGAAACATTTGCCCGAAACTAAACTAAGCACTAATATTTCAGTAATCCATGCCAGGGCCTCCCGTGATAAGTAAACACTTAACCCATTTAATCTCATCGGTCACAATAGGTGAAACATTTACATTTGCACTTTACAGAGTCAAGAGAATTTAAAGTTGTACTTATCAACAAATAAGTTATATATTATGCATTATTACGGTGTCAAGTATGATTCAGGGAAGTTTCATGATTTCTCAAAATGGTCAAAAGACCCCTAAGTATAAATCTCATACGTGTACTTTTATTGACGAATTTGGTACCAAAAGTCTGTATTAAACAGCTTAAAAAATAAATACATTGTTGACTTATGTTGATTTTGTAAATATAATGTTTAGAGTGTCTAGTTTACATATCTGCCATTTTCAATACATTGAATCTATGACCAAGAGTATGTAGACACCTGCTTGTTGCTATAACAACCTCCTTTTGTTAAGGCTTTCCACTAGATGTTGGAACATTGCTGCGGGGACTTGCTTCCATTCAGCCACAAGAGCATTCGTGAGGTCGGGCACTGATGTTAGGCCTGGCTAGCAGTCGGCATACCAATTCATTAAGTTCAGGGCTCTGTGCAGGCCAGTCAAGTTCTTCCACACCGATCTTGACAAACCATTTCTGTATGGACCCGCTTTGTTCACGGGGGCATTGTCATGCTGAAACAGGTAAGGGCCAAACTGTTGCTACAAAATTGGAAGCACAGAATTGTCTAGAATGTCATTGTATGCTGTAGTGGTCAGATTTCCCTTCACTGGAACAAAGGGGCCTAGCCCGAACCATGAAAAACTACCCTGACCATTATTCCTCTTTCACCAAACTTTACAGTTGGCACTATCTATTTGGGGTAGGTAGCATTGTCCTGGCATCCGCCAAACCCATAGTCATCCGTCGGACTGCCAGGTGGTGAAGCGTGATTCGTCACTCTAGAGAATGCGTTCCCACTGCTCCAGAGTCAATGGCGGCAAGCTTTACACCACGATGCTTGGCATTGTGCATGGTGATCTTAGACGTGTGTGCGGCTGCTCTGCCATGGAAACCCAGTTCTTGACGCTCCCGACGAACAGTTCTTGTGCTGACGTTGCTTCCAGAGGCAGTTTGGAACTTGCCGGTACCGTTCCGTGAGCTTGTGTTGCTCCTAGATGTTCCCACTTCACAATTACAGCCCTTAGAGCTGTCCGGAGCAGCTCTAGCAGGACAGACATTTGACAATGACCTGTTGGAAAGGTGGCATCCTATGATGGTGCCAAGTTGAAAGTCACTGAGTTTTTCAGTACGGGCCATTCTGCTGCCAATGTTTGTCTACGGAGATTGCATGGCGGTGTGCTCGATTTTATACACCAACGGGTGTGGGTGAAATAGCCAAATCCACTCATTTGAAGGGGCATCCACATATTATTGTATATATAGTGTATAGCGGTCACATTTGCTCCAATTTATTTAATACATTTTTATACATATTTAATTATAGCAGATGTATTTATTTTTTCAGTAGATTTGAGTTGGGTTATGGATATACTTGACCAATATGATCTGACAGATTATTTTTCCATTCTCCATTATGGAAAAATAATCTCCATTATCCTTCACACATTATTCTGACAAAAACTTCATATTTTGTTATTTTGGGGAATTGGCCATGTATAGATGCATCATAAACTGAATTAGTTTAATAACTTAAAAAGTATTTAATGTCTAGGTTTCTCTTGATCAATGGTAGACCTGGTTAATGTGAGGTTTGCTGAATGATCACAAGGGTAGACCTGGTTTATCAGTGTTGGGACATAGCCACAGGTGTAAACCTGGTTCGTAGGGGTATTTTAATCTGAAATATGCAGGTGTAGGTCTTTATATTAGCATTGGGACTCAAAGGTGTGGACCTGATTTGTAAGAGTTCTGGAGCTGAGGTGCAGGGGTGGTTTACAGTTTGAGTATTCAGGCTTGGAGGACATTTAGACCTTGCTTAGTTTGACATTTTAGTCGTTTAGCAGACGCTCTTATCCAGAGCTACTTAGAGTTGTGAGTGCCTATATTTTCTAACTGGTCCCCCATGGGAATTGAACCCACAATCCTGCCGTTGCTAGCACCATGCTCTACCAACTGATGCACATGGGACCAATTGACTAATTGGGTTTATGCACAGGTGCAGACTTTGTAGGTATGTCATTTGGAGCTGAAGTACAGGTGTGGACCTGGTTTGTATGAATATTGGGGCTGAAATGCAGGAGTACACCTATTTTTACAATTGGGGCTGATGTAGCAGTAGCCCTTATTAAAAAATAAAAATGTAATCTTTTTTTAACTGGGCAAGTAGGTTAAGAACAAATTCTTATTTTCAATGACGGCCTAGGATTTTGACAGACAGATATTTACCTTGATAGCTCAGAGGTTCGATCTTGCAAACCAGTTTTTTAAACCAGTTTTCGCTTTGTCATTATGGGGTGTCGTTCTGTAGATTGATGAGGAAAATGTTTTATTTAATCCTTTTTAGAATAAGGCTGTTACGTAACAATGTGAAAAAAGTCAAAGGGGTCTGAATACTTTACGAATGTACTGTATTGGGGGCTAAGGGGAAAATGTCAGTTAATTTTATTATAGGCAGAGCACTGTATGTTTCACTCTCTCTACTCTCCTCTCTCTAAAAAGCAATATGGGTTACATGTTAGGGTTACTAATCGCATAAGATTTGCATAGTGGCTTGTCTGGAGAAAAATGTGGGAATGAATGGTTTAAGAGTATTATCTGGTCTAATACTACTATTACTATTGTTACAGTAGTTACTATCACTTGTTCCTTAACTACAATTTCCACTTCACTTGTTTTGTATTCCAGGCAGAGGCTATAAGCAGGTGTTGTTGGTGGGGTGCCCGTGGAGAGAGAGATGCGAGACAGTGGAGACAGCTTGGCACAGAACCACTGGACCAATGAGCTGACACTGGCAGGGGACCCTGAGACAGTCAGACAGGAGGCCACTGGACCAGGATATCTGTTGGACTCCAGAACGCCTCACCATGTTCATAGAAGTTCCATGCATTTCAAGCTAGGACGGCCTGAGGAGGAAGCTAGCATGTGGGGCATGGAAGAACGTATGGATATGGACCACGGTGAAGAGGATAAGGAGGAGGATTTCAGTTGGGAAGAACCAGGAGAGGATGATTGGACTGCACCACTTCTATCGCCATCCCATCATCAGAGTAGATCCACAGCCAGTGACTCTGGTAGCCCCTCACAAATAAAAACACAGCCCAATGGGTTCAGGATGCGGAGGCTGCTGCGCTGGTATAGACTCAGTAGGACTGTGAACCGCCGCACTCGCTTGGCCCTGCATTGGAGGACATGGTGCCAGCAGGCTAAATGGGCTGGGTCTTTGGGCCTGGGGTACAGGCGAGCTAGGCCTAGGAGGTGGCACCTCAGGAGCAGAAACAAACATCTCCACAACAGACAGAAGCCAGGAAGATCCTGTCTGCATGGGGGAACTCAGGGCTGCTTTAAGGGAAGGGAAGATATAGAGGCTGGAGATGGTATGTATAATGTTGTTGTTTTTGGACCACATTTAATGTTGGATGTGGCATGAAACATGAATATATATTAATATATGCCAACATGTAAACTGGAAGTTGTATCAGAATGACTTGTTTCCCTCCACCCCCTTTACTTAATTTGTGTTTTCAAAAATGAGCAGTAGCATTTCATGAAAGAAAGAATGATCACAGACTATTCTGTAGAGCTGAAATGGTTAATAAATGTTCATATTTTTTACACGATCTGCACCCATCTCCTATTTTTCCTCAGACCCTTGGGTGTGTGGGACGAATGGACACATAGGGAATGAGGTGGCGAGTAATGCAGCCAAGGTTGGGGACAGGGACGGGCTGGGCTTCCGGGAATCGTCTATAGGCCTGCCAACCATCCACAGGGATAAACCACCACCTCAGCAGCAACTCAGCAGTGAACACATCTCCTGTGTACAAGGTAAAACAGCTTTGAATACTAGTCTACTTTTCTGTTAAAAACAAATGGAAAACCACACTAGGTAGGGCTGAACCCATTTAGTCGACTGGTCGATTCTTTGGACTGAGATTTCTTTAGTTGAGCAAATTCATGGTGCGCAAGACACCTGTCTGATTCGCTCCTGTCTCAGTGAACTAATCCATTGTGGGGGCCCACAGGGATTGCACAGTCCATCACTCTAAGACATGTAATACTGAAGTTGTATATGGTTATATTATGTAAAAAATAATGGTGCAACACTAATACATTTAATATTATTTTATAATATGCGCTTTCTCCAGCGTTGGATACATTCGCTGTCCGCGGTTCTGAAACTATTTTCAGTGCGCCGTAGAATTGGCACCTTTCCCTATGTTGCTATGTGCATAATAGCAAAGTTAACCAGCGTATTAGGATTGAGAACAATGCGGCGAAGGCAGCAGCAGCAGAGACGAGGACACAGCCCTTACCTAAGAAAATTGAGGAGAGAGGAAACCCAAACTTAATTAGGTCTATAGACATTAGCTTAACTGTTAAATGTGCCTGGCTTTATAAATCATCCAACTACAGTATATTCGGAAAGTATTCAGACCCCTTCACTTTTTCCACATTTTATTACGTTACAACTAGGGATGTCCAGTTTAACGCCGATGTGCAAAACCCATGTCAAAGCTGACGTGCATACCTATATAACGTAGGTACAGTGGGGCAAAAAAGTATTTAGTCAGCCACCAATTGTGCAAGTTCTCCCACTTAAAAAGATGAGAGAGGCCTGTAATTTTCATCATAGGTACACTTCAACTATGACAGACAAAATGAGGGGGAAAAATCCAGAAAATCACATTGTAGGATTTTTAATGGATTTATTTGCAAATTATGGTGGAAAATAAGTATTTGGTCACCTACAAACAAGCAAGATTTCTGGCTCTCACAGACCTGTAACTTCTTCTTTAAGAGGCTCCTCTGTCCTCCACTCGTTACTTGTATTAATGGCACCTGTTTGAACTTGTTATCAGTATAAAAGACACCTGTCCACAACCTCAAACAGTCACACTCCAAACTCCACTATGGCCAAGACCAAAGAGCTGTCAAAGGACACCAGAAACAAAATTGTAGACCTGCACCAGGCTGGGGAGACTGAATCTGCAATAGGTAAGCAGCTTGGTTTGAAGAAATCAACTGTGGGAGCAATTATTAGGAAATGGAAGACATACAAGACCACTGATAATCTCCCTCGATCTGGGGCTCCACGCAAGATCTCACCCCGTGGGGTCAAAATGATCACAAGAACGGTGAGCAAAAATCCCAGAACCACACGGGGGGACCTAGTGAATGACCTGCAGAGAGCTGGGACCAAAGTAACAAAGCCTACCATCAGCAAGGGCATTGAAGATGAAACGTGGCTGGGTCTTTCAGACAATGATCCCAAACATGACAATGATCCCAAACACACCTCCCGGGCAACGAAGGAGTGGCTTCGTAAGAAGCATTTCAAGGTCCTGGAGTGGCCTAACCAGTCTCCAGATCTCAACCCCATAGAAAATCTTTGGAGGGAGTTGAAAGTCTGTGTTGCCCAGCAACAGCCCCAAAACATCATTGCTCTAGATGAGATCTGCATGGAGGAATGGGCCAAAATACCAGCAACAGTGTGTGAAAACCTTGTGAAGACTTACAGAAAACGTTTGACCTCTGTCATTGCCAACAAAGGGTATATAACAAAGTATTGAGATAAACTTTTGTTATTGACCAAATACTTATTTTCCACCATAATTTGCAAATAAATTCATTAAAAATCCTACAATGTGGGCCTCCCGGGTGGCGCAGTGGTCTAGGGCACTGCATCGCAGTGCTAACTGCGCCACCAGAGTCTCTGGGTTCGCGCCCAGGCTCTGTCGCAGCCGGCCGCGACCGGGCGGTCCGTGGGGCGACGCACAACTGGCATAGCATCGCCCGGGTTAGGGAGGGTTTGGCCGGTAGGGATATCCTTGTCTCATCGCGCTCCAGCGACTCCTGTGGCGGGCCGGGCGCAGTGCACGCTAACCAAGGTGGCCAGGTACACGGTGTTTCCTCCGACACATTGGTGCGGCTTTCTTCCGGGTTGGAGGCGCGCTGTGTAAAGAAGCAGTGCGGCTTGGTTGGGTTGTGCTTTGGAGGACGCATGGCTTTCGACCTTCGTCTCTCCCGAGCCCGTACGGGAGTTGTAGCGATGAGACAAGATAGTAATTACTAGCGATTGGATACCACAAAAATTGGGGAGAAAATGGGATTAAAAAAAAAGAAGATTGAAAAAGAAATGCAGCTTCAGCACGGACAGAGCTGGTGTGGTGCCTTTTCGCTGCAGTAGTTAGGAGAGTGAGACAACAGCGCCAGTCACAGGCACTCGCTGTCATTGTTTTTAACACCGTGTGAGTCATTTGCGTGTCTTCATTATTTAATCAAACAGTGTGCTTAAAGCATCAGACAAGCTCAGTGCATATGTAGTTGATTTTATTCAAACTCATAGGGTGTCTGTCTGTATGGAAAAATAATGTGAAACATTTCGATTGGTCGAAAGAACTGGATGTCTCTCAGTCGACCAAGATCTATTTTAGTCAGGGACAGCCCTTAATTAATTCACTCCAGATGTGGTAGGCTATTGAAGAAATATTCCTAAATGGTCCATTAATGGGTTAGGGTCAACGTTGACTGGGCAAATTGTTTTGACTATTTATACCAGAAATGATGCCTTGATTGAGCTCAATCTCCAGACTGAAGCTTTAACCATAGATACAATATAATAAGGTGATTTAAAACATGTCATTTGGTGATTATATAATAAAAGGTGTCATTTAATTTGTGTGGCTTTGTGACTGTCTCCGATCTCTCCCAGGTATGTTGAATGAATTCCTGCACCAGTACGGGAGCATGATCCCTATCCATGTGGATGAGGTGGTGGACAAGCTACAGGACATCTTCCCCAGCAAGAACTTCTCCGATCCACACAGGTTTGTCACGATTATTGGCCTTTAACCTCATCATGCTCATTGCATTCCAGCATCCTGGGTCATTTTCATTAGGCACACGATGGGAATTACTTTTCCGTGTTTTGCAGTGGGAAATGAAAACAAGCGTTTCTTATTGTACAAGTAGTCCCTCCCCGTCACACTGCTGTTCGAAACGTTTGGTGTCTGTGTAATGAACATGTTTTGTATTTTCATGTTGAAAAGTGTCTCATTAAGTGTTGTGTCCCTTCCAAAGGAGAGTTGTTGTGCAGCACCTCATCCAGTCTTACCAGCGTCTGTCTGGGACTGCCATGGTGAGGGGGTTCCGTGTCAACTACAAGCGCCACACCCTCACAATGGATGACCTCAGCACATTGTATGGACAGAACTGGCTCAATGACCAGGTACTTCTACTCTTTAACATTTGAAAAGAACACTGTATTCTCTGAGCCACAATAGCACATCTCAGTTAGTCTGTCTTGGTCAGGCCAAATCACCTCACATTTTTTACTTTTTGTGAGTTTTATTAGCAGTTTATTAAATATTTATTAAATATTTCAAATGTACTTATGATTTGCCAATTCTATATATGATTCAGTATAGAATAGAGTGAGATTTTCATTTCTTTTTCAGTGTGTGATTTTTGTAAACATTGGGACTAAATAATATAAATATTTCTGTTTTTAAGAAATTATATTAAAGTTTTGTCTTTAATAATATCTTGTCTTGAACCACAGATCATGAACATGTATGGGGATATGGTTATGGACACAGTCCCAGAAGAGGTGAGAAAATGAACATGCCTAGTAATATGAATGTAAAATATATGTTTAGGAGAGAGAAATTCGGATGACATTTAGGTGCTCTTACCTCATCGGTCATGTTATGCCCCATTCCTCATTTGCCATTTGCCTGCATTTTTCCCGCCAACACAGGAAAGCCCCGCTATTGTGTGTGCGCAGAAACTCAACTTGTGTATTATGTGTTCCCTTTCACACCATGGCTACTCTCCTCTTTCTTTCAGGTTCATTTTTTCAACAGCTTTTTTTACGACAAGTTGAGGACAAAGGGCTACGACGGGGTCAAACGGTGGACAAAAAATGTGAGTTATTTATTTAGGAATTTTATTTAGCAGGAGTTCTATAGTTATGTTGTCAAGTGTGTTTGTTGGTTTGTTTGTATGCATTTTTTTTGTTTGTTTTTGAATCAACATGCCAGAAGTATTATTATAATGTATTTTACGTGAACAATGCACACAAATCAGCATTTCTGTAAATGTATCACTGTAGTCCCTAGAGAGTAAAGAAAAGTAGAGAGGGGGAAAATATGTAATAAAATTACAATTCCATCCATATCTTTATTTCCAGGTGAATATTTTCCAGAAGAGGCTACTGTTGATCCCTATCCATCTGGAGGTGCACTGGTCTCTGGTGTGTGTGGACGTCCCAGAGCGCGCCATCACATACTTTGACTCCCAGCGCACCCTCAACCGCCGCTGCCCAAAGGTCTGTGTAGTGTACCTCCCTGGGCTTAAAGTCTATCTGTGCAGTCAGACCCGTGCAGTTATACGAATGTAGAAAGTATAAATCTGCCTTTATGCCAGTACAAACACTCCATTTGGTCAGTCTGTAATTTTGATCTATAGAAGTGGTATTCAAACTTTTTCAGGGGAAACCCCATTTTTTTTCCCCCCAAGAATTTCTCACGAGCCCACCCCAAATCTAATGACACAATCTTAAAATCTGTACATTTAGATTTTTACAAATAACCTTCAATCTTATCAAGATGAAAAGAAGACAGTAAATAAACTTTTGAGTAAACGTTTCACATGATCTGTCTCAAACCTTTGTATACTGTCAAATACAATAATCTGTACTCTTGATTTTTTTGTTTATAAAATGTTTTGTTCCCCCGCGACTTCGAATACCACTGATCTATAGGATTACACATCTGCTCCTCTCAGTGGATATACTTGTATTTTTGTTATCCCTCAGTGGATTCATATTCACCCCTGTATTTCTCTTGGTTTTTTAGCACATTGCAAAATACTTACAAGCTGAGGCAATCAAGAAAGAGCAGAAAGATTTTATCACAGGGTGGAAGGGTTTCTTCAAAATGGTAAGAGGGCTTTTGGAGTTTTGGTGGGCAATGTTTATTTGTCTGTTGATCCCATGTTTATGTGATTGTTGTTGTCCCATCTGTTTCCCAGAACGTGGGCAGGCAGAACAATGACAGCGACTGCGGAGCATTTGTCCTCCAGGTGGGTTAACTTAAGTATCACTATTCATATTTCAATAACAGAACCTAAAGTGCAATCTGTCTATTTAATCATGTTGTGTGTTGGTAACAGTTTTCATACTTCATTGTATGCTACACACAAACCGGTAGAAAAGTAATTTGCTTTGATATCTATCATAAATGCAGTACTCTAGTAAACTCAGCAAAAAAAGAAACGTCCTTTCACGTAACAGTCAGTATCTGGTGTGGCCACCAGCTGCATTAAGCTGCACTGGTGCAGTGCATCTCCTCCTCATGGACTGCACCAGATTTGCCAGTTCTTGCTGTGAGATGTTACCCCATTCTTCCACCAAGGCACCTGCAAGTTCCCGTACAATTCTGGGGGGAATGGCCCTAGCCCTCACCCTCCGTTCCAACAGGTCCCAGACGCTCAATGGGATTGAGATCCGAGCTCTTCGTTGGCCATGGCAGAACACTGACGTTCCTGTCTTGCATGAAATCACGCACAGAACGAGCAGTATGGCTGGTGGCATTGTCATGCTGGAGTGTCATGTCAGGATGAGCCTGCAGGAAGGGTACCACATGAGGGAGGAGGATGTCTTCTCTGTAACGCACAGCGTTGAGATTTCCTGCAATGGCAACAAGCACAGTTCGATAATGCTGTGACACACCGCCCCAGACCATGACGGACCCTCCACCTCCAAATCGATCCCACTTCAAAGTACAGGCCTCGGTGTAACGCTCATTCCTTTGAAGATAAACGCGAATCCGACCATCACCCATGTACCTGTCCTGCAGGTGTGATGTTCGGATGTACCGATCCTGTGCAGGTGTTGTTACACGTGGTCTGCCACTGCGAGGATGATCAGCTGTCCGTCCTGTCTCCCTCTAGCGCTGTTTTAGGCATCTCACAGTACGTACATTGCAATTTATTGCCCTGGCCACATCTGCAGTCCTCATGCCTCCTTGCAGAATGCCTAAGGCACGTTCACGCAGATGAGCAGGGACCCTGGGCTCTTTCTTTTGGTGTTTTTTAGAGTCAGTAGAAAGGCCTCTTTAGTGTCCTAAGTTTTCATAACTGTGGCCTTAATTGCCTACCGTCTGTAAGCTGTTAGTGTCTTAACGAACGTTCGACAGGTGCATGTTCATTAAATGTTTATGGTTCATTGAACAAGCATGGGAAACTGTGAAGTTCTGTGAAGTTATTTGGATTTTTACGAATTATCTTTGAAAGACAGGGTCCTGAAGAAGGGACGTTTCTTTTTTTTGCCGAGATAATATCATTACATTTGCCATTGATATTGACATTAACTTTGCTTCGTTTTTCTGTTTTTTCTCCACAGTACTGTAAGTGCCTAGCCTTAGAGCAGCCTTTCAGTTTTGGCCAGCTGGATATGCCAAAGCTAAGGAGACTCATGTACAAAGAGTTGTGTCATTGCAAGCTCTCACTGTGAGTTTGAATGAAAGAACTATCGTAGAACGAAAGAAGATGAAGACTATTCACCCTTCCCATCCCCCTGCTCTCTAGGCAGATATGTTTTTTACAAGATGGACATTGTTACATTTTTATTTTCTTTCTATCTGTTTATTTTCCTTTTTGATTTAAGTAAACTGTACTCCTATGAGGATACTAAACAAAAGAACGGTTGTTGCACTTAGAGTGTGATGTAGGAGATTATTATAATATTTTTTTAAATATATTTTAACATATTTTACTTTTTCTCCCCAATTTCGTGATATCCAATTGCGATCTTTTCTCATCACTGCAACTCCCTAATGGGCTCAGGGAGGTGAAGGTCGGGTCATGCGTCCTCAGAAACATGACCCGCCAAACTGCTCTTCTTAACACCCACCCTCTTAACCCAGAAGCCAGCCTCACCAATGTGTCGGAGGAAACACCATTCAACTGATGAACAGAGTCAGCCTGCAGGCGCCCGGCCCACCACAAGGGGTCGCTAGAGCGCGATGAGCCAAGTAAAGCCCCCTCTGGCCAAACCCTCCACTAATATGAACGACCCTGGGCCAATTGTGCTAGCCCAATGGGACTCCCAGTCACAGCCGGTTGTGACACAGCCTGGGATCGAACACGGGTCTGTAGTGACGCCTCAAGCACTGCGATGCAGTGCCTTAGACCGCTGTGCCACTTGGGAGGCCAAGAGAGATTATTTTTTGGTCCTTGATGTTGTTGGGGGATAGCCAGGGGTATAGTGTTGAAAATAAAATAACTTTCATTTAAGTCAAATCAAATGTATTTATATAGCCCTTCTTACATCAGCTGATATCTCAAAGTGCTGTACAGAAACCCAGCCTAAAACCCCAAACAGCAAGCAATGCAGGTGTAGAAGCACGGTGGCTAGGAAAAACTCCCTAGAAAGGCCGAAACCTAGAGAGGAACCAGGCTATGAGGGGTGGCCAGTCCTCTTCTGGCTGTGCCGGGTGGAGAATATAACAGAACATGGCCAAGATGTTAAAATGTTCATAGATGACCAGCAGGGTCAAATAATAATAATCACAGTAGTTGTCGAGGGTGTAACAAGCCAGCACCTCAGAAGTGAATGTCAGTTGGCTTTTCATAGCCGATCATTAAGAGTATCTCGCTCCTGCTGTCTCTAGAGAGTTGAAAACAGCAGGTCTGGGACAGGTAGCACGTCCGGTGAACAGGTCAGGGTTCCATAGCCGCAGGCAGAACAGTTGAAACTGGAGCAGCAGCACGGCCAGGTGGACTGGGGACAGCAAGGAGTCATCATGCCAGGTAGTCCTGAGGCATGGTCCTCCGAGAGAGAGAAAGAAAGAGAGAATTAGAGAGAGCATACTTAAATTCACACAGGACACCAGATAAGACAGGATAAGTACTCCAGATATAACAGACTGACCCTAGCCCCCCGACACATAAACTACTGCAGCATAAATACTGGAGGCTGAGACAGGAGGGGTCAGGAGACACTGTGGCCCCATCCGATGATACCCCCGGACAGGGCCAAACAGGCAGGATATAACCCCACCCACTTTGCCAAAGCACAGCCCTCACACCATTAGAGGGATATCTTCAACCACCAACTTACCATCCTGAGACAAGGCCGAGTATAGCCCACAAAGATCTCCGCCACGGGACACAACCCAAGGGGGGGCGCCAACCCAGACAGGAAGATCACGTCAGTGACTCAACCCACTCAAGTGACGCACCCCTCCTAGGGACGGCATGGAAGAGCACCAGTAAGCCAGTGACTCAGCCCCTGTAATAGGGTTAGAGGCAGAGAATCCCAGTGGAGAGAGGGGAACCGGCCAGGCAGAGACAGCAAGGGCGGTTCGTTGCTCCAGAGCCTTTCCGTTCACCTTCACACTCCTGGGCCAGACTACACTCAATCATCTGACCTACTGAAAAGAAGTCTTGATGAAGTGTTGATGGATCACAACCTTATTTTCAGTTGATTTGTATTCATTTTTAGTGAACATGGTTTGTGGTCCATTTAGCTTTTGGCGAATTAATATTTCCTATTAGATGACAAGATAATTGATTTATTTTTATTTGAATCTGAAATCATTCAACACAAACAGTTTTGTTTTGTCTAAAGGAAATATTAAATCATGAGAAAATTAATGATTTGATTATTCAAATGTTGTGTTTTTAATTATCGGTTCTGGTTCTGCCTGTGCACCAGTACGTTTTGGCCAATGAATAGTCGTGGCTTGCTGACACAGAAAATTATAAATGGGTCGTTCTTCATGTTTTTGATTTGACATATGTAATCGAATAAATGGATACATGTTATTTATTTTGTAAATATATTATTTTCATTCCTTTGATTTGATGATTGACAGTCACTATAGTGGGTCATGTGCCCAGTCCAAATTGGCCTAGGTCAATGAGAAAGCCACTTTTACATCCCTAAACACTTTAACTTGTTGTCAATATAATTGTGGATAGGCTCAATAACATGCAGCTGATCACCACAAGCTTCAGTGCCTATGAGCTTAGAAAACATAACCGCTTGATTTTACAGGAAAGCACGAATGTCATTCAATATTCCGTTATAGAGACATTTAATCATGGGAAGTCAGCCGCGGACTGGTGAAATTTGCGAGTTCATAATCTACACTGTGGTCATGACCCATGGGGAACAGTTTCTAGTTTTGCCCATTTCAGGATCTGGACATTTCTGATGAGCCTATAAACTATACTGAACAAAAATATAAACGCAACATCAAACAATTTCAAGTTATATACAGTTCATTTAAGGAAATCAGTCAATTGAAATAAATGCATTCGGGCCTAATCTATGGATTTCACATGACTGGGCAGGGGCACAGCCATTGGTGGGCCTGGGAGTGCATAGGCCCACCCACTTGGGAGCCAGGCCCAGCCAATCAGAATGAGTTTTTCCCCACAAAAGGGCTTTATAACAGACAGAAATATGGAGGTCCTGGGCTGGCGTGGTTACGCATGGTCTGTGATTGTGAGGCCAGTTGGACGTACTGCCAAATTCTCAAAAATGATGTTGGAGGCGGCGTATGGTTGAGAAATTAACATTACATTCTCTGGCAACAGCCCTGTGGACTTTCCTGCAGTCAGCATGCTAATTGCACACTCCCTCAACTTGAGACATCTATGCCATTGTGTTGTGTGACAAAACTGCACATTTTAGAGTGGCCTTTTATTGTCCCCAGCACAAGGTGCACCTGTGTAATGATCATGCTGTTTAATCAGCTTCTTGATATGCCACACCTGTTAGGTTGACGTATTATTTTGGCAAAGGAGAAATGCTCACTAACATGGATGGTAACACATTTGTGCACAATTTTAGTTAAGTAAGCTTTTTGTGCATATGGAACTTTCTGGTATCTTTTATTTCAGCTCATGAAACATGGGACCAACACTTTACATGTTGCGTTTATATTTTCATTCAGTATACATCAATAATTAGGTATGATATAAAAACTGAGCTCTGTCCACGGACCTATGAGCATATGACGTGTCCTTTGAAACTCTCCGATGCGCCACCAAGCGTTTTTAAAAGGCGCTGCATTGTCAATCTGATGTCTGCACTGGCTGTGCAGCATTTAAGGTGATATGGCCTCTGCAGAAGTCAGGGCAATCATACTTCTTGCACTTCGCGGAGCATAGCAGAGCTTTTGTGAAGGAAGTTGTCAAGGAAGTGAGTTTGTGTTTATACAGGACTTCCCGCCCTCACCTACCATCAACCAACCATGTCAATGCGGAGCTATACGGAGCCCTCCGCATTGTTACAAAATTTGAGAGGCGCACAGCGATGCGGTACAGAGCTCAATTTGTTATCTGCATGCCTCCAGAGGCTCCGCAATTGTGTCACCCCGTCCATATTGCAAGCATAAATTGGCTTTTTAAAAATGTACTTATTTTTTTAAACCTTTATTTAACTTTAAGGCGCTGCATGGTCAATTCAACATCTTCATTGGCCGTGCAGCATTTACGGTGATATGGATGCAATATGGACGCAATTTTCGTCACACCATCCACATGGACCTCCGACCACACGTCGGGTCTCCTGGGCGGCGTCATCTTCAGTGATAGTTTTGGGAAAAAGTGCCTCACAGTTCGACAACCAAGTTGGCAATGCTATTAGGCTATGGTTTACAATGTATATCTATTAAAATATGCTGTTACAGTGCAGGGGTGCAGATGCCACATAGCTGGATGGGGGACGTCAGATACATTACTTTCCAGGGATTTGGGATGTTGGTATTTTTGCAGTAGCCTAGCCTTGATTGTCAGGTAAATGTTTAGTGGAAATATAGGCTACTGGGCGATTAGCCTACAATACGAAAAAGCCACTATTGAATAGGCCAAACGTATAGCCTATCCATTTAGTTAAATTAATGATTGAGGACGGGGTTTATGCAGTATATCATGGTGTCCATCTCTATACCAGTGGTGTCGGTCAAGCGGTAATGCATCCATAGGCATATTGAGAACTGTGCATCTGGCCCGCTTGAGGCTGGTCTCAAATGCTACATTGATTTAGGACCTATGCCCTCCGCAGATGGGTTACATAGGCCAACCTGTGGTAGGCTATGGATTGTATAACTGCACAATCATTATTTAAAGGCAGTGTTTTTCCAGGCTTGTGTTCATATATAGGCCTATGCATAAGCGCTAATATGCGTATGTGGGTTTTGAATTTATCATCACCTTAGGAAGCTCATTCCATTTAGTTGTTTTAGGCATTGAAACAACATCCACAACGGCCATGTTTTCACTCAGTTTCAACCTGTTGAACTTCATTCTTCACATTGATCAATCAGAGTGAGCTGAGTTTTAAAAACAGTTATGATAAGTGTTTGTGATTTTCGATGCATTTGTATTGATGTCAGTGGTTAGAGGGACAATAGCGCCCTGAGTACCAGGCCTTTAGCGACCTGATGGTTGTTAACCAACGCATGTCCAGAGTGCATAAGAGGAGATTATCGTGACTCAAACCTGGAATTTTACTGTGGTCATGACAAGTGGTGGAAACAGTACCCCATACCTCATACTTGAGTGAAATTAAAAATACCTATAAAAAAAAAAATACTAAAGTGAAAGTCACCCAGTAAAATACTACTTGAGTTAAAGTCTAAATATTTGGTTTTAAATATACTCATGTATCAAAAGTAAATGTAGTTGCTAAAATATACTTAAGTATCAAAAGTAAAAGTACGAATAATTTGAAATTCCTTATTAAGCAAACCAGATGGCACAATTTTCTTGTTTTTTATTTATTTATGGATAGCCAGGGTCACACTCCAACACAGACATAATTTAAAAACAAAGCATTTGTGTTTAGTGAGTCCGCCAGATCAGAGGCAGTAGGGATGACCAGGGATATTCTATTGATAAGTGTGAACCCTACCATTTCTGTCCCGCTAAGCATTCAAAATGTAACGAGTACTTTTGGGTGTCAGGGAAAATGTATGGAGTAAAAAGTGCATCTTTAGCAATGTAGTGAAGTAAAAGTTGTTAAATATAAATGGTAAAGTACAGATACCCCAAAAAATGACTAAAGTAGAACTTTAAAGTATTTTTTACTTAAGTACTTTACACCACTGCTCATGACTGCCGGTGTGGCTGTAATATGCGGTCTCCGCAACAGCCCTAGCAGCCACCACAATGCTTGCCATTTAAATGTAAGAGTGGTACTCAGTGATGTTGTGGTGGATTTGCCCCAAACATAAGACTTTGTATTCTGGACAAAAAGTTAATTTCCTTGCCACGTTTTTACTTTATTGCAAACAGAATGCATGTTTTGGAATATTTTTTATTCTGTACAGGCTTCCTTCTTTTCACCTTCATTTATGTTAGTATTGTGGAGTAACTCAAATGTTGATCCATCCTCAGTTCTCTCCTATCACAGCCATTCAACTCTGTCACCGTTTTAAAATCACCATTGGCCTCCTGGTGAAATCCTGAATTTATTAAGGCTTGCCATAACAAAAGGGTTGAATACGTATTGACTCAAGACAACTTTTCATTTTTTATCAATTAATTTCTAAAAATATTCCACTTTGACATTATGGGGTATTGTGTGTAGATCAGTGACACACAATCTCAATTGAATCCATTTTGAATTCAGGCTGGAACAACAAAATGTGGAACAAGTCAAGGGGTGTGAATACTTTCTGAAGGCAGTGAAATGTGTTGTTGTTCATTTTACATGCAACCACTATAACAACAAAGTACAGTATGATATGCGGCTGTGCATGTTTTCTGTGTTTTTCTTACATTTTTTAATGATTTTTATTGGGATATTTTACAATTACCAAGAGAGTAGGAAAATGAGTGACAGGGTGGCGAACCCAGGTGTTTGGGTGGCACTAATAGCATATGCCTTGATGTCTGGCACCTTACCGCTAAACCACGACGTTAGCATTACTGCGTTAGTTTTATGTCACAATCTATAATGCGATGCTTGAGAGTAAACAGGTTCAGCTACCAGGAATTGAAGTTCTTCCTGATAGCCCATTTCCTGGATCCAAGTAGACCTCATCTCAGCAGTGCTAGAATGGTATGCACGCAGTGCGGTGTTATACATGGCAACTCACAGTAGCTGTCCTTTATAAAATGCATTACGTGGCCACAGTATGTATGTTTGCTGCATTAATTTAATTTCTAACAATTTGTTATTACCTCTTTGCTACTATTTGCCGTACCAGGCGGTGACACAGCCCGACAGTAAGCTCTCAATTGTGCATCTGTAAAAGCTTGTGAGGGTTTTAGTTGACAAGCCAAATTTCTTCAGCCTCCTGAGGTTGAAGAGCCGCTGTTAATGAAATGTGTTGTTTCAAGCAACTACATTCATTTTCTAGTGCATTTCTTTAATTTAATTCATACATTACATCGGTCCAAAAATAATGATTACACACACTAACACTGACTGCTACAGTAGCTTAATGACATGTACAAACACACGGGTGTGATGATTCTACCGTTATCCATGCAGCGGACGCTCAACCGGTGTGATTAGAACATTAGAAACGTCTCGTTACAATTGACACATCAGTCAGCATTTGAGCTGGCCACACAGTTTTTTCACAAACATTTTCCTCAATGTGAGTTGTTCATTTTTTGATGCAGATGTTCAGACTAGCAGTTCTCATCAAAATCGGAAAATGTAGGCTACATTAGTCTGAGGAAAGCTGCTGTAATATTTAATTCTGGGGGGAATAGCCCTAGCCCTCACCCTCCAATCCAACAGGTCCAAGACGTGCTCAACGGGATTGAGATCCAGGCTCTTCGCTGGCCATAGCAGAACACTGACATTCCTGTCTTGCAGGAAATCACGCACAGAACGAGCAGTATGGCTGGTGGCATTGTCATGTTGGAGGGTCATGTCAGGATTAGCCTGCAGGAAGGGTACCACACGAGGGAGGAGGATGTCTTCCCTGTAACGCACAGCTTTGAGATTGCCTGCAATGATAAGCTCAGATGAGGCTGTGACACACCGCCCCAGACCATGACGGACCCTCCACCTCCAATTCGATCCCGCTCCAGAGTACAGGTCTTGGTGTAACGTTCATTCCTTCAATGATAAAGGCGAATCCGAACATCACCCCTGGTGAGACAAAACCGCGACTCGTCAGTGAAGAGCACTTTTTGCCAGTCCTGTCTGGTCCAGTGACGGTGGGTTTGTGCCCATAGACAACGTTGTTGCCGGTGATGTCTGGTGAGGACCTGCCTTACAACAGGCCTACAAGCCCTCAGTCCAGCCTCTCTCAGCCTATTGCGGACAGTCAGAGCACTGATGGAGGGATGGTGCGTTCCTGGTGTAACTCGGGCAGTTGTTGCCATCCTGTACCTATCCCGCAGGTGTGATGTTCTGATGTACCGATCCTGTGCAGGTGTTGTTACACGTGGTCTTCCACTACAAGGACGATCAGCTTGTCCGTCATGTCTCCCTGTCTTAGGACATTGCAATTTATTGCCCTGGCCACATCTGCAGTCCTCATGCCTCCTTGCAGCATGCCTAAGGCACGTTCACGCAGATGAGCAGGGACCCTGGGCTCTTTCTTTTGGTGTTTTTTAGTCAGTAGAAAGGCCTCTTTAGTGTCCTAGGTTTTCATAACTATGACTAATTGCCTACCGTCTGTAAGCTGTTAGTGTCTTAACGACCGTTCCACAGGTGCATGTTCATTCATTGTTTATGGTTAATTGAACAAGCATGGGAAACAGTGTTTAAACCCTTTAGAATGAAGATCTGTGAAGTTGTTCGGATTTTTACGAATTATCTTTGAAAGACAGGTTCCTGAAAAAGGGACGTTTATTTTTTTGTTGAGTTTATTTACAGTGCATTCGAATAGTATTCAGACACATTGACTTTCTCCTCATTTTGTTACCTTACAAGACTCAAGGCTGTAATCATTGCTTCAACAAAGTACTGAGTAAAGGGTCTGAATACTTATGTAAATGTAATATTTCAGTTTAGAATTGTTTTATACATTTGCAAAAATATCTAAAAACCTGTTTTTGTTTTTGTGATTATGTGGTATTGTGTGTAGATTGATGAGGAAAAAAACTATTTAACTCATTTTAGAACAGGGCTGTAACATAAGAAAATGTGGGAAAAGTCCAGCTCTGAATACTTTCCGAATGCACTGTATAATGATGATGTGCTCATGTCTCTGCCCGAACGTTGTCCCAAAGGCGGGAAGGCAGGCAATAACCTTAGGTACAAAATAAGCCAATAGAAACACATTGGGCTTATTTTGGACAGTTTTGGAGATGGATAGTAAAACCTGCTTTGCCTCTTCCTCTCTGGTGATACCCAGAATGCATTGAATTATGTCAACCAACATGGCTCCACACATAGCCGGCAAATATCTTAGCATAATCAATACAACATTTTAGTATTTTACACACGTGTCCATTACAATCTATGCAAGAATCGGAATGCATGATTTATCACCACTACTTGAAAATGTGAATAAAAAACAGTGAATAAAGAAATGATTACTACACAAACCATTTTGATAGTAATTTATTGATACAAGTGGTGCGTGTTGCTGTTATTCTACTGATGATTTGACGCAACGGATGGTTGGTTTACGTTTCTACCATTGTGGCTAGATTGAGTAGCTAGGCCTAAAATGGCCCCATCTAGTGGATGCGTCAGGGACAACAGTTGTTGACAACTGTAGCATTGTAGCTAAACCTAACCCTTTTCCTAATCTAACCTCATTCTCTTAACCTCGTACGACAATTGGTACAGCAGACCCACGCTCTTCCAGCATCTTCCAGTTCAAGGACAATGGTCGACAGCTGGCAGTAAAGTGGCATGACAAACGAGATGTTCATGTCCTTTCCACTGTCCATACAGCAACCATGTCAGACATGATAAACAGCTTTGTGGAATGCCATTGGGAAAATGCCAGGTGGTATAAGAATATATTTTTCCATCTGATCGACACTGCTGTCTTCAATGGCCACATAATTTACAGTCGGCTAACAGGCGAGATGATTACCGAACAAGTTATTTTTTGTACTTGGATATACAATTCACATACAAATAACATACAGTTCCATTATACAATTATATTGACAATATCTCACCCACCTGCCCACTCACTTATCATCTCCACCCCCTCTCCCCCATAAGTGAGGTGATTACCTACCAAAAGTACAGAGAGAACCTCATGAGAGAGCTGCTGGAGGAGCACCACACCCCTCAAAGTCCATCCACTTAGGGCCATCCTGCTGTAGACAATCCCCTACACCTCACTGCATAGCATTGTCCCTCCGAAGTCCCTCAAACTGGTGCTCAAGGCAGTCGCACACGGAGGAACTACAAAGTCTGCCTGTCTGGCACCAGGCGAAGGAAGCAGAGGAGGTTGACAAAGAAAATGTGTTTAGTTAGTGACACAACCCTGTGTGTTGCACCATGCTTTGGTGAGTACCATACGCTCAAGCACTATTGAGCACATCTGCAGAAATTACTGACGGACTGACTTGACAGGTGATCTGCCATGGTACTATACCTTTAGGGGTGGGAATGAATATTGGTTATGCATATTAATAAGATGTCAGTCTTTTCTTGCAGTTTTTTCCTCTAGTAAAACTTTTTGTTCTGTTGTTCAACCACGACCAATACTTAAATAAAATAGACAACCCGGGAGGTATACCCCGGGGGTTGGTGATTGGCCTTCCTCTGACACCGCCTGGTATTGAGGGCCTGGATGGCGGGAAGCTTGGCCCCAGTGATGTACTGGGCCGTACGCACTACCCTCTGTAGTGCCTTGCAGTCGGAGGCCGAGCAGTTGCCATACCAGTCTCCTGAGGGGGAATAGGCTTTGTCGTGCCCTCTTCACGACTGTCTTAGTATGTTTGGACCATTCTAGTTTGTTGGTGATGTGGACACCAAGGAACTTGAAGTTTTCAACCTGCTCCACTGCAGCCCCATCGATGAGAAAGGGGGCGTGCTCGGTCCTCCTTTTCCTGTAGTCCACAGTCATCTCCTTAGTCTTGATCACGTTGAGGGAGAGGTTGTTGTCCTGGCACCACATGGCCAGGTCTCTGGCTTCCTCCCTATAGGCTGTCTCATCATTGTTGGTGATCAGGCCTACCACTGTTGTGTCATCGGCAAACTTGATGATGGTGTTGGAGGCGTGCCTGGCCATGCAGTCATGAGTGGACAGGGAGTACAGCAAGGGACTGAGCATGCAGCCCTGAGGGGCCCCCGTGTTGAGGATCAGCGTGGCGGATGTGTTGTTACTTACCCATACCACCGGGGCGGCTCGTCAAGAAGTCCAGGATCCAGTCGCAGAGGGAGGTGTTTAGTTCCAGGGTCCTTAGATTAGAGATGAGCTTTGAGGACATGAATAGCATTCTCACATAGGTGTTCCTTTTGTCCAGGTGGGAAAGGGCAGTGTTGAGTGAAATAGATATTTCGTCATCTGTGGATCTGTTGGGGCGGTATGCAAATTGGAGTGGGTCTAGGGTTTCTGGAAGAATGGTGTTGATGTGAGCCATGACCAGCCTTTCAAAGCACTTCATGACAACAGACGTGAGTGCTATGGGTCTGTAGTCATTTACGCAGGCTACCTTAGTGTTCTTGGGCACCGGGCCGATGGTGGTCTGTTTGAAACATGTTGGTATTACAGACTCAGGCAGGGACAGGTTGAAAATGTCAGTGAAGACACTTGCCAGTTGATCAGTGCATGCTCGCCATACACGTCCTGGTAATCTCTCTGTGAATGTTGACCTGTTTAAAGGTCTTAATCAGACGAGCTACGGAGAGCGTGATCCCACAGTCATCCAGAACAGCTGATGCTCTCATGCATGCTTTAGTGTTACTTGCCTCAAAAGCGAGCATAGAAGTAATTTAGCTCGTCTGGTAGGCTCGTGTCACTGGGCAGCTCGCGGCTTTGCGTCTCTTTGTTGTCTGTAATAGTTTGCAAGCCCTGCCACATCCAACGAGCGTCGGAGCCGGTGTAGTGCGATTCAATCTTTGTCCTGTATTGATGCTTTGCCTGTTTAATGGTCGGAGGACATAGCAGGATTTATTTGAAGCATCCGGGTTAGAGTCCCGCTCCTTGAAAGCGGCAGCTCTACCCTTTAGCTCAGTGCGGATGTTGCCTGTAAACCATGTCTTCTTGTTGGGGTATGTACGTACAGTCACTTTGGGGACGACGTCACCGATGCACTTGTTGATGAAGCCAGTGACTGATGTGGTGTACTCCTCAATGCCATCGGAAGAATCCCGGAACATATTCCAGTCTGTGCTAGCAAAACAGTCCTGTAGCTTAGCATCTGCTTCATCTGACCACTTTCTTTGACTGAGTCACTGGTGCATCCTGCTTTAGTTTTTGTTTGTAAGCAGGAATCAGGAGGATAGAATTATGGTCAGATTTGCGAAATGGAGGGCGAGGGAGAGCTTTGTACATGTCTCTGTGTGTGGACTAAAGGTGGTCTAGAGTTTTTTCCCCCTCTGGTTGCACATTTAACATGCTGGTAGAAATGAGGTAAAACGGATTTGCAATAAAGTCCATGGCCGGGGCCTCCCGGGTGGAGCAGTGGTCTAGGGCACTGCATCGCAGCGCCAGCTGTGCCACCAGAAATTCTGGGTTCGCGCCCAGGCTCTGTCGCTAATATACAACAGCCAAGGGCTGTTCTTAAACACGACGCAACCTGGAGTGCCTGGACACAGCCCTTAGCCGTGGTATATTGGCCATATATTACAAACCCACGAAAGAGCCTTATTGCTATTATAAACTGGTTACCATCGTAATTAGAGAAGTAAAAAAATATATATTGTGTCATAGGTGGTATATATATACCACAGCTGTCAGACAATCAGCATTCAGGGCCTGAATTACCCAGATTATAATTATTTCTTTTTTTTCACCCTAGGCAGGAAACACACCTCCTAAACCCAGTGAATATTCTATTAGGAGCGTGTATGAAAAAAATCAGACGAGCTATATATATATATATATATATATATATATATATATATATATATATATATATATATATATATATATATATACACACACAATTTTTTAAATATATATATTTTTTTCGTTATTACATTTCCAATTTTGACACAATAAATTAGAAAACAAGTTGTTTTCCGTTTTTCCACTTGTTTTGAGAAGGAATTCAAAATAATGAAATGTATTCAGGGATCTTTCTGACACATTTTCGGTTTTATTGGTGACCCACTCTTTGATAGTATACACATCCATCTCATGGTGTGGCTTTAAAATATTTATTTCATTATTCTGGAGAAAAAAATCTAGCCAGAACATGACTGTTTTCAGCACCTGAATATCTTTTGCCAGGTTCAGTACTGGCAGCACTGTATTTTGTCATTCGCCGGAGCCAAAATTATGTCTACTGCGTCATAATTAAGAGCTTTGATGAATTAATTTCCCCTTGTGTTTCTTCAATGGTGTTGTTGCAGGGGTGGAACGAAAAGACGCGTCCTTTCACTCCCATTATGTTGAAAAAGGCGTAGACCACAAGTTTAATGACGTCTTACATACCCAATAAAATATCACAATGGGTGTGGCCAACATTGAACGATAGTCCCCTTCTGCAATCAAAACTGTACTTTCCAGATCACGTTGTGGTACCTAAAACATTTTTGCGGCGTATTCGCCCTTTGTGACAATGTCGGCAGATTATGAAGAGAGGTAAAGAGCCCAGCAATTTTTTTATTATAACCAGTTATACGTTGATATAATAACACTGTCAGTCCAGGAATTCATGATTTTTCCCCTGCTATAAAATGCAGCATGCAATTTTATCTAGCTTGCGTTAGCGATTTCCTTGTGCTGTCGTTTTAGTGCAACGTTAGCAACTGTAAACTAGCTTCTGGTAGTCTGGTTGGAGTTGCTAGACATGTCTCTAACGCCAAGCCGTTTGCACATTTTATCACGTTATAACATGTTAACTAGCTAGTTAGCGAATATTGTGCCATGAATTGTAAACACTGATTTGCTGGTCAGCTCACGAATTGACTGACTTTGAAGGCGAACTGCAAATCGGTTAACTAAAATAGTTAGCTACCGTTACCTAACGTTAGTTATAATTTGGCAGGCGAACACCAGACAGAGGTTGCGGGAAAATGGTGGCCTGTCTCACCACCAGCGAGCCCCGCAATCGTGCACAAATTATGTTCTGCCCCAGTGAGTGTCTTTAGTCATGTTTAGCTACATTAGCTAACGGACGTTGTCTAATAATCCCAAAACAACTCCAGCTAATTTGCTAGATAATTTAGTGTCTAACGTTAGCTGGCTAACGTTACATTTCTTGGCTACCCCAAATGTTAACGTTATGTGTACGAGTTTGTACAAAATGGAAGGATTGGATAGGCCATTTGATTGACTGTTAGTATTTGGCTAATTTCAGCTAAATTAGTATGGTTATCCCTGCTGAATGTGTAGTAGTGACGTTTTGCGAGCTAACTACTAGTAGTAGGCTATGCGTTTAATCACGGGGTTTAAATTTCCACTGACGCCTAGCCAGCGAACCCCCACCAATTTTGTTATCCACAATGATCACTCGTGCTGTTCTCTTCAAAACCTCTGTCTGAACACAATAAACTGTATTTGTATGGGCGTGTCTAAATCGTCTGCATTGGGAAGACGTGATCAAATGTATCAGAAAACACGTTTCCATCCATCGTTTTTATGTGAGTAAAGTCATTAAAAAAACATAAGTGTGATGGAAACAGGAAGTTGTTGGTACAATGCTATAAATGTCAACAGACTACCAATATGTTTGTGTCTGTAAAATGTATCATGTGACGAATTGCGGTGGAAACGTTTTCTTTCACAATTGTTGCTAGAATAACCATGTGTAGGTGCATTTCAGGGGTTATGGTTCTGTCACTGTGTACGGTTACATGCACACAATGAGATTATTGTGGATAGTCGGATTAATATAATATTTCGATTAAAACGTGTACATGCTTTGCACGAACGATTTCCCTAACAATCCTATTTACATGGACATATTTTCATGATGGATGCCGGTGCAAATAAACGTTCTACCACAGCGACCATGCTATTTTTGGGTAGCATATTTGATTGAGTTTAGACATAAAGTTTGTATGTGAAAACTACTTCCATCGCGCGCATGTTGTGTTTGTCCATCCACACCAGACGCGATCAGGACACACAGGTTGAAATATCAAAACGAACTCCGAACGAACTATATTAATTTGGGGACAGGTCGATAAGCATTAAACATTCATGGCAATTTAGCTAGTTTGCTGTTGATAGCTAATTTGTCCTGGGATATAAACATTGGCATGTTATTTTACCTGAAATGCACCAGGTCCTCTACTCCGACAATTAATCCACAGATAAAAGGGTAAACCAAGTTAGTTTCTAGTAATCTCTCCTCCTTCAGTTCTCTTTGGACTTCATATGGCGGTTGGCAACAAACTTTAATGTGCATTACCACCCAAATGGACTTGAGTGTGGACCTCAGTAAATATTTCAATCACCCATGTTGGTATGTGCTCCTAAAAACCAATAAGGAGATGGGAGGAGCAGGATTTGCAGCGCATGAAGCATCACAAATAGAACCAAGTTCTATTGTAGTGTCTGGCAACGCGGATGCTCGTTGATGCGCGGAGCAGTTTGGATGCAATGATTGAATAACATGTATGTGTACATTTATTTTGCAACACTCGCGCACATCACGTGAGCGGTGTAGTCTTATATCATACATTGGGTGTTTCTCAAAATGCATATTACTGTGCTACAAGCATGCAAATTGGAGCACTTGTTTGGTAGTTTGGCTGTTGGTCGACTGAGATTGTTTTAGTTGAGCTGTAACAAATATATATGTATATATACATATATATTTGTTACAGCTCAACTAAAACTATTTTAGTATATATATATATATATATATATGTGACTTGTTATAGCATTTTCCCCCTGATCAATCTACACAATACCCCATAATGACAAAATGAAAAGAGGTTAAGAAATTTTAGCCAATTTATTTTTAAAAACTGATATCAAATTTTACATAAGTATTCAGACCCTTTACTCAGTACTTTGTTGAACCACCTTTGGCATCGATTACAGCCTCAAGTCTTCTTAGGCATGATGCTACAAGCTTGGCACACCTGTATTTGGGGAGTTTCTCACATTCTTCTCTGCAGATCCTCTCAAACTCTGTCAGATTGGATGGGGAGCGTTGCTGCACATCTAGTTTTAGGTCTCTCCAGAGATGTTTGATCGTGTTCAAGTCCGGGCTCTGGCTGGGCCACTCAAGGATATTCAGAGACTTGTCCCGAAGCCATTCCCGCATTGCCTTGGCTGTGTGCTTAAGGTTGTTGTCCTGTAGGAAGGTGAACCTTTGCCCCAGTCTGAGATCCTGTCTCTATACTTCGCTCCGTTTGTTGTTCCCTTGATCCTGACTAGTCTCCTAGTCCCTGTGTAACAGTATAACTTTACGGCGTCCCCTCGCCCCAACACGGGCGCGAACCAGGGACCCTCTGCACACATCAACAACAGTCACCCACGAAGCATCGTTACCCATCGCTCCACAAAAGCCGCGGCCCTTGCAGAGCAAGGGGCAACACTACTTCTAGGTTTCAGAGCAAGTGACGTAACTGATTGAAACGCAATTAGCGCGTACCCGCTAACCATTTCACATCTGTTACACTCACCCCCCTTTCAACCTCCTCCTTTTCCACAGCAACCAGTGATCCGGGTCAACAGCATCAATGTAACAGTATAACTTTAAAACGTCCCCTCGCCCATACCCGGGCGCGAACCAGGGACCTTCTGCACACATCAACAACAGTCACCCAAGAAGCGTCATTACCCATCGCTCCACAAAGGCCGCGGCCCTTGCAGAGCAAGGGGCAACACTACTTCTAGGTTTCAGAGCAAGTGACGTAACTGATTGAAGCGCTATTAGCGCGTACCCGCTAACCATTTCACATCCGTTACACCTGCCGCTCAAAAACATCCTCACAGCATGATGCTGCCACCACCATAAGGATGGTGCCAGGTTTCCTCCAGATGTGACACTTGGCTTTCAGGCCAACGAGTACAATCTTGGTTTCATCAGAACAGAGAATCCTTGACTTTTTTCATATTTTGTTATGTTACAGCCTTATTCAAAAATGAATTACATAACATTTCCTCATCAATTTATACATAATATCCCAAAATGACAAAGTGAAAACAGGTTTAGATTTCTTTGCACATTTATATATATTTTTGTTGTTGAAGTACCTTATTTAAATAAGTATTCAGACCCTTTGCAATGATACTTGAAATTGAGTTCAGGTGCATCCTGTTTCCATTGCTCATTCTTGAGATGTTTCTACAACTTGATTGGAATCCACCTGTGGTAAATTCTATTTATTGGTCATGATTTGGAAAGGAACACACCTGTCTATGTAAGGTCCCACAGTTGACAGTGCATTTCAGAGCAAAAAACCAAGCCATGAGGTCGAAGAAATTATCCGTAGAGCTCCGAGACAGGGCAATTGGGGTAGAAGGGCCCTGACCAAGAACCCTATGGTCACTCTGACAGAGCTCTAGAGTTCCTCTGTGGAGATGGGAGAACCTTCCAGAAGGACAACCATCTCTGCAGCACTCCACCAATCAGGCCTTTATGGTAGAGTGGCTAGACAGAAGTCACTCCTCAGTAAAAGGCATATGACAGCCCGCTTGGAGTTTGCCAAAAGGCACCTAAAGACTCTTAGACCATGAGAAACAAGATACTCTTGATGAAACCAAGATTGAACTCTTTGGGCTGAATGCTAAGCGTTATGCCTGGAGGAAACCTGGCACCATCCCTACTGTGAAGCATGGTGGTGGCAGCATGATGCTGCCACCACCATGCTTCACAGTAGGGTCACTCTGGTACAGAGAGATCCTTGATGAAAACCTACTCCTGAGCGTGCAGGACCTCAGACTGGGCGAAGGTTCACCTTCCAACAGGAGAATGACCCTAAGCACACAACCAATACAGCGCAGGAGTGGGTTCTGGACAAGTCTCTGAATGTCCTTGAGTGGCCCGCCAGAGCCCGGACTTGAACCTGATGGAACATCTCTGGAGAGACCTGAAAATAGCTGTGCATAATGCTCCCCTTCCAACCTTGAGAGGATCTTCAGAGAAGAATGGGAGAAACTCCACAAATACAGGTGTGCCAAGCTTGTAGCGTTCATACCCAAGAAGACTCAAAGCTGTAATTGCTGCCAAAGGTGCTTCAACAAAGTACTGAGTAAAAGGTCTGAATACTTACTTATGTAAATGTTATATTTTTGTTTTTAAAAAATTATTCTAAAAAACTGTTTTTGCTTTGTCATTATGGGGTATTGTGTGTAGATTGATGAGGGGGGGGAAACTATTTAATACATTTTAGAATAAGCATGTAACAAGACAATGTGTCTGAGTACTTTCCGAAGGCACTGTATATATGGAAAAGTTATTGTTTAAAAATGTTGACCAATTGATTGGTCGAAAGTACAGACGACTTCCGGTTGAACAAGACAGCCCTATTGGCTGACTACAATATTTTATATTGACGTGTTAATAAATATCTGCTGTGTTAATTTTGGCATGTTTACCTGCCTACTTATCGTAGATTGCAAGCCCATAATAAATCAATAGGGCTAACTGGCTAGCTACTACTGTTACCAAGCCAGATAGCCATGAATAATTGTTAGCTAGCCATCTACCTTGAATAACATTAGTTTTAGGTCCATTATTTTAGCTACATTATTATGATTCACAAATAACTAGCTGATAGTTATGAAGTAAAACGCTTGTTTAATCTCTATTGCTGGAAGAATGTTCAGTGAATGGTTGAGGCCATAGTCAAGTCAATAGGGCTAAGTTATAGTTAGCTAGCCACGAAGAATTGGTAGCTAGCTACCCACAATTTTTTTTTACATTACCTTGCTTTGTGTATATCTTGTTTTGTCTTTATTGCTGTCCTGGATAGAAGAAGGTTCAGTGAATGTGGAGGTGCAGCGTGAGGTAATACAGTAGGGGGAGTGAGAGTCCTTTTCAAATGTAATGTTTCATGCGTTCTCCACACTCGTCCTCACAAGAACGTACTCAGAGAACGTCCTCGGAAAATGCACTCGGAGAGTGTGGAGCATTGCATATTGAGAAACAGCCATTCAGTTGTTCCAAACTCACTTCATTCGCGCTAAAGAGGGAGGCTCGCTCAGTTGGTGCTAGAACACGTGCAGATCAAATACACTGGAACTCCGATAAAGGCGTTTTATATGTCCTAATCATTTGAAAGATTGCTCAGAAAAACAGGTGTTTTAATCAGTGTATGCTTACTTCGATTTTGATCTGAAGTCGAAATGTTTTATTTTCTTCTGTTACGCATTGTGCACTGAACTGTCATGCATGATTATTGCTCACACTCCGATGTTCAAATGAAGGGAATTAAGTCGTCTTTAATGCGCAACACCGCAGCGCTCAACTCAAACGGCAGTTTGTAGGCAACTGTAGCAAAAAGTTTACAATCTTTGCTGTAGTTGCTGGCAAAGTACATCAAAGCCTATACTTCATCATTCAGGATGTAACTTTCCAGTGCTACTATTATTGCCATGTCGCATTGGTCCTTGATCTGAACTGTATGTTATGCATCAAAGTAGCCTGTTTTGCATTGATAACCCAATATAATCTCAGCAACTGCTCAAACAATAATCCAAACAATATTGGTTATTGCTTATTTGAATTCCCCCCAAAAGGTATTTTGTTTAGAAATTATAACTAATGATTCCAGGCTATTATGAAACGGTACTAACTGCTGTTGCCGTGTGCTTTTTTCTCTCTCTGTGACCAAAACATGACATTCTATTTTTAGGTAATATGGGAGTGAATACATACAAGCAGCATATCAAACTAGGATCATTTTGTAGGTTACACTGACAACTATACGAATATTTGCCAGGTCATATTATTTAATTATAAATCTGAGATGTGGGAAGCTGAAAAGGCTAAAGCCAGCTAACTACTACTAACAAGGGAAGATGACTCTTCCTTGCTTTCACCACAAATGAGAAGACCAAAAAATAACAAAGCTATCGCCCCCTTGTGAACAAGAGTCTAGGAAACATGGAACGGCTAGGGTATCATGTTACCAAAAGTTGCGCTGCTCCAAAAAATGGACTCCACCCAATCAAAAAAATGGACTCCACCCAAACGGTCACGGAGGGATCTGCATATTGGCCTTTAGGCCAACGGAGCTCTTAAAGGGACATTGGTGTCTTAGAAGGCCAGTGACATACTTTGTAGGGTGTTCACCCATAAAATGATAAATTCATTCAAGGTTTATACAAATATGCCCACTCAATAGAACATTAGGTTAGAAAAACAATAGTCCAAACCCCATGTCTCTACCATTTATGGTTAAAAAGTTAGAATATTTACAATGAGAATACTTTAATATTAAACCATTTTTTTGTGAGTAATAATAATACTCAGGATGTTTCCAATGGGGTAAATGCAGATGGACAAGCCCCATTTTCCAGCCTGCCGGTAGGCCTATGTATTTATAGCCCTTATCTTGCGTCATCACGCAAAGCCTTTTATCTGATGGAAACACACCTCTGGTGGGGAAATGCAAAAAAAATGTAATGCACATTTTCTGATAGTCGTAAATTGCTTGGCAACCTAGCTAGTGATACTCTATATCAGAGGTGCACAATTGGCCGGACCTCGGTCCGGGCCTGGATCGAGTGAAGGTTCTATCTGGACATCGACACATTTCTCATAAATAATTGTTAAATTAAATACTGATGAAGCAACCCTTTTTTTCAATGTACACATACAGCGCAGATTGTAAGGTCCCAGACAGTTCCCCATACTACTGTGTGTTGTCCAATCGCGTGCGTAATTGAAATCACTTCACGAAACTCAGCCAATCAAAGCGAATGTTTAAAATGCATGTTAGGAGACTGACGTTGTCAGAGAGAGCAAGACCGCAAGAGAAGCAAAGGCGGAAGCGAGAGGAGAAATGATCGAATGGCTAGCATAAAAGTCAGGAAAGTTGATACAGAAAATTGAGCTTTCAAAGAGGAGTGGACAGACAAATATGCCTTTATCCTTCCCGCAGCGAGTGTCCAACCACTCTGTCTGATATGTTCAGAGATCGTGGCTCTAATAAAAAAGTGCCAACGTGAAGCGCCACTACGAGACAAAGCACAGATCTTTTGAGCAAACATATCCACAGCAGTCTGATGTGAGGGCACGCAAAATAAACAAACTCAAAGCCCAGTATGATCGGTCCACCAGAGTCCTCTCCCATGCATTCACTGCACAACAACGTGCAAGTGAATGTTCACTAAAAATAGCTTGGATTTTGGGTCAACACCAAAATCCGTTCTACTGACGGGGGAGTGGCGATGGAGTGCATGAATGCTGTTGCTGAAACTTTACTTGATGGTAAACAAAAAGACGAGCTGTGTGAAAAGATCCAAGCAAATCCCTATGTCACGTACAACAACAGCAAGAAAGAGTGAAATACTAACAG
Source organism: Salvelinus fontinalis (assembly GCF_029448725.1). Taxonomy (NCBI): domain Eukaryota; kingdom Metazoa; phylum Chordata; class Actinopteri; order Salmoniformes; family Salmonidae; genus Salvelinus; species Salvelinus fontinalis. The sequence goes on from NC_074677.1 coordinate 41,549,959, forward strand.
AGGATGTATTATTGCAGCATAATAAAGCTATTCGGGGTGCACCATGCATTGCATTAGCTGTTGATGGACCTACTGATGTGAGTGATAATGCCCATCTTCTGGTGTATGTTAGATTTTACCACACAGAGAAGAAGGAATTCTGTGAAAACCTGTTAGGTGTAACACCACTCGAGACACATACAAGAGGAAAGGACATATACATGGCCAGAAAGGACATGCTGAGAAAGAGGGGGATAGATCTAAAACAAGTGGTCTCTATCACCTCAGACGGGGCCCCTGCCATGACAGGAAGAGAGAGAGAGAAGCTGTGGCATGGCTGAAAGAGGAAAACCCTGATCTCACAGCTTACCACTGCATCATTCATCAGTCTGTCCTCTGCGCCAATCTGTCAGAAGAGTATGCTGAAGTGATGAATACAATGATGAAACTCATTCACTTTCTCAGGGCATCCTCGTCTCATCAACATCGCCTGCTGAGAGAATTCCTGAAAGAAGTTGAGGCAAATGCAAATGACCTATGGCTGCACAACAACGTAAGATGGCTCAGTAAAGGCATGGTGTTGAAACGCTTTTGGTCCATTCAAATGGATATAACAGCTTTCCTAGTACAGCTCAAGAGTCAGAAGGCAACACAGTTTTCACTTTTGTTGCAAGACGAGCAAAATGGATATTGTTGCTTTTTTGGTAAACATCACACCTTAATGAGCTCAATGTGAAACTACAGGGCGAGAACAATTCAGTTTGTGATCTGATGACATCTGTCCTCTCCTTCCAGAGGAAACTGGAAGTGTTCAATGAAGATCTTCAAGGAGACTGTGCACACTTCTCAAAAGTGCAGGAACAGATTCGGGGTGAGAGAGATGCTTCTCATGTTGACTTCATAGATAAGCTGATTGGAAACTTCAGAAATTGCTTTGACAGCTTCAGCCTTGGATCGCATCTCCTTCTAATCGAGAATCCATTCCTCATCACAGATGTCAGGGGATTTTCAGAGGAGGTGACACAGACCTTCAAGTGGGCACATGCTGGATCTCTACAGATGGAACTGATTGATCTGCAAGCAAATGTTGCACTAAGAGAGCACTTTCAACTAACTGATCATGACCCTTTCTGGCTGCAGGCAGAAAACAGGTCTGAGACTGTTTCCCCTGGTCTAACCAAAGTAGCACTACACACCTTGACCATGTTTGGCTCCACATACAGTTGTGAGTCTTCTTTCTTCGCTATGAACATCATTAAAAATAAGTACTGTTCTAGACTCACCAATGAGTACCTACATATGTGCATGAGAATGGCACTGACTCCATTCCAGCCAAGGTTCAAATGACTGGCAGGGCAAGCAAAAGCCTATTTCTCTCACTAAAGAAGAGAGATGGAGAAGTGAAGTGGGAGAGAGTCGTAAAGATAAATATTAAACCTGTGGTTTCTTATTTGTTCAAAAGTCAAAGCACTTTTTTCAGAAACAGGCGCTCTTGTTATTTTTTTTGTTAAGATGCAGTCTTGTTTTACTTGAAGTAAAAACATTTGTGATAGGCCTACTTTTATTTATGATTACCTCATGTTTAATGTGTCTACATTGAAAATGTGCAATAAATATTGTTGAAATGTTATTGAAATGTAGTACTTTGTTTATTAGCTATACATATACAAGAAGACAATTTAATGGTTTGGACCTGTTGTTAATCACTGGACCTCTTTGAATTCTAATTGTGCACCCCTGCTTTATGTAATGACAAGATCCGTCTTATCTATGCCCTAACAATGGGAGTCGTTTGCGGAAAGTCAGGCGGAAGGAGGCGAGATCAGGTGGGAACATTCTAGCCAATGAGAGGGCATAGTTTTTCTCGAAGTTGCGGAGATACCATGTGCGTCCACTTATATCAGTACGTTCATAACAAACTAAACATTACGGAACTTATATTAGATCAAATAAGCCTCACTTAGCAAATTAGCAATAAAAAATGTTGTTGACCAAATCTGACACTCATAGACCTCCATAGAAAAAATCCCCAATTGGTCTGCGTATCGCTGTATTTTCGCATTGACAGATTGAAGGGAGTGGAGCTTCTCGCTTCACCTCGTCCTTAGAATGTATCACGCAAGTTAGGTGTGTGCCCCAGATTTTGCATTGCTGTGCGTCAGCAACGTTATGCAAGTTTATTGAACATGGCTGCCTCAATGCAATCATTGTAATGAGCCAATCACATTCTGGCAGACCCCTTATAGATTTTTGTTTAGAAATGTAGTTTTTTCCCAAGATATCATTATAATTAGCAAATGTATGCAACATGACATGTATCATAAAGTATCAACATTGAACGTTATCCTACAGAGACCTCTCCAACAGAGACAATGGCCCAGAGGGCATGGAGCCAGATGGCATCATTGAGGTAAGTGTTTGTGTGTGTGTCAAGCTACACTTTGTTAAATGTTGGATAAAGGACAGGTTGCATTGTTGAATATCGAATGGCATGTTGTCTAATGGAATGGAAGAAAAGATGCATGTATCTCACACTTGGTTTTCTGTCTCCGCTGGCTAAAAAAATAGTACCGGCGTGCTATGTATACTGACCGTGCTCTACGAAAAAAAAATCTCCACAGAGTAACTGGAATGAGATCGTGGACAGCTTCGATGAGATGGCCCTGCGTGAGACTCTCCTGAGAGGAATCTATGCCTATGGTTTTGAGAAACCCTCTGCCATTCAGCAGAGGGCCATCCTCCCTTGTATCAAGGGTAAGTACAAGCTTCATCAAATGTAAACTCACACACACAGGATATAACCTCTGCAAGTTGTTTATTTTGTTCACGTCTCAGTCAGACCTTTTTCAAGATGGGTATAAGCCAAGGTTCCAAAATGCCTATTATGTGTTGATTCGTGAACATTGCTTTTTGCTTCAAGATGATCTAGCCTAAATTGTCGCTGACTGAAGTTGCATGGGCATCTGTACTTACTTACTTAAAAATTGTATTTAAAAAAACAAACATTTAACCTTTATTTAATTACTTAATCGTCTTAATTCCGGTGTAGAACATAAGGTTTTCTTGAGAGATCATACTATACTGCCCTTTATTCCAGAGTATCCTACCGGTCAGGTTTGGAGACGTTCACAATCTTGCCTTTCATTTTTTATTATTTTCATGCAAGTTAATGATTAAGCGTACACATTTCCTAAGCTTCAAAACAGAGTGACCCAAATGCCTTTAAAGCGTATCCTTGGTTTTAGCAACTAGGAACCAAATGGGATGAAACAGGGAGGGACCTACCTGAATTTGTCCATTAAGAAACACTTGTTTTTCTTTTCTGTTACAAAATGTTTGGCTACGGTGTGAACAAATGAATACGACCCTTCATTCCCCACCAGGTTATGATGTCATTGCACAGGCCCAGTCCGGCACAGGGAAGACTGCCACGTTCGCCATCTCCATCCTCCAGCAGATTGATATCGAGCTGAAGGGCACCCAGGCCTTGGTCCTCGCTCCTACCCGAGAGCTGGCTCAGCAGGCAGGTTGCACAAACATTAAATTGCCATAAAAACAGTTAACTGTGAATGCAACTCCTGTACCCTTTACACAGTCGTACCGATGCTGTACCATGGTGCCTCTGGTATTGTAATATGACATGGTCCTTTCCAGTACGGTTCTAGCAACTATGGTGGATGAGTAACCAGACCAGTACTGTAAAGCGTGGCTCGGCTCTGCTCCATAGTGGGAATCAAACCATGTACTATATTGTGCGATCTCTGTCTCTGGGCAAGGAAGTGTCTTTGAGTGGCACTGAGTGTTATATCTGACAAGGGGAAAGGGACAATGCCATATTCATCCCAGCCGACTCGGTGCAGTGAGCAACAGGCTGGTTCATGCTATGGGCACAAACTCATAATTGAGTTGCAAAAATCTGATTCCTTATGAATATTGTTGCTTGCCAAAGTAATACGAATTTGTATGAAAAAGCTAAAAGTATCTTGACCATGGAATTACCTCGACTTAAGAACATATGGAATAGAATTGTAATGTGGGTCTTTATGAGGATTGTGTGCATGTAAATGTAGTAAAATGTGTGCCAGAGGGGGAGCTTTCTCTTGCCACTGTGCTTCTGCTTACTCTCTGGGGTCTAGGCTGGGTTACTCTAAAAGCACTTTGTGACAACTGGGGATGTGAAAAAGGGTTTTAATAAATTGTATTGACTCCCTCTTCAATAGATCCAGAAGGTGATCCTGGCCCTCGGTGACTACATGGGAGCCTCCTGCCATGCCTGCATTGGCGGCACAAACGTCCGTAACGAGGTGACAAAGCTCCAGGCTGAGGCTCCGAACATAGTGGTTGGAACACCAGGCCGCGTGTTTGACATGTTGAACCGCAAGTTCCTCTGTGAGTAATGACCTCAGGGTCTTTGTTTACTTTTGTGTTATTCTGCATTCATTTTCTTTTTTTTGTGACCAGATTTGTATAGATAACAACAGGTTGGAACCGGTTCAGGGAACAGAACCGGAAAATATTTTTTTCCCGAAGAACAGAATCAGAACAGCGAACGAAAGTGATCTATACTGTTCTGGAACAGAACAGTTATTTTAAAAGCATGGGTACTGGTTAACCCTGTAGGTCTAAGCCCTTAGATCGCAATATCTACTATGCTAACATATGAAATTGTTTTAAAATGATCATAAAATGTATAATTTAGCCATTTGATTTGGAATTTTGGGACCTCTGTAGCTATAGATTTATTTTTTTGATGACACATTGAATTTAGACTTTACTGCTATAACCCATAGAAACGCATTGAATAACACCATTCATAAATGGCAAAACACAAAGTAAAAAAATAAATCATAAGGAACAAGGTTTTGAAGTGTTTTTTTTAACCTTTTGGCACATTTGACCCCCTAATGCACTTTTTTGCCATTTTTACAGCCCGGTACTGGCATAGAGCAGAACAACCGACACCTTCTTTTTTGTGAGAGTCCCCTTTTGATAGTGGTGGCATATTAGTTTGTAGCTCCAACGGTTCGGTCTGGACAGTCAGTTTTTTGAGAAGACCTCTTCGAAATGAGGACATCTGCGACAGAGTTCAGACAACTGCCGTAAAGCTTGTGGATATCATAGGCCTCAACAACAGAGACTGTCGTGTTCGTGGGAATCTCCACTTTCGATATTGGTGACATATTAGGTTTTACAGATGTGAAGCACGGGTGCATCAATCGACTCTATTTAAATAAAGAAAGAAATTATTTTTACGTTCTCTGGCATTTTTTTCAGTCCCACAAAAAAACGCAACAAAGTGCCTATGCAAAGCCCACACTTTGCCACTCAGAAATGTATTCCCGTGTCTGTCTGCCTGCCAGCTGAAAATCTTTGCCAGTATGTGTGCGTGTAGACAACCTGCCCCTCCCCCTCCGAAGCATAGTCTCGTAGCCTACTGACGTTACAAGCGTGATTCACAAACGAGGTGAGAGATTTTTAATTTGAGAATAGATTAACCTATTCAATGCTAGTTAAGGATACTGTTTTCATGTTTCACATTGGATTTATTAACTACAAAAAGGTAAGACTTGTTTTAAATTAAAATTCTGGTGCTGCTCTGCACACACATGCTTGCTTGCTAGCTAGCTAGCTGGTCCAACGTTGAGCCAACTCTGAAGTTCAAAGACATTCAAAATTCCTTCATAGAAGCTGCTCCTGCGTTGGTATAATTGTATAAATGCTTGTCACAACAACATGCCCAGCACTTCAAGCCTCTTCCTCTCCCCACCCACAACATTTCTGGCACATCTCGCACCCTACACTCATCTGTCCAATGCATGTAAATAGCTTGCCTGCTCCATAGCAATTAAGCTGCTCTATCTCCACTGATTGGTAAGGTAATCTAATGGCAAACTAAATGTTAATTTTTTAAAATATTTCTCAAGTTTAAAAAGGAACTGAAAGGAACGATATAAACTGTTACTTTTTTTGGGCTCGAACCGGTTCCGAACTTTATTTTATTGGTTGGAACAGTGGAACGGAACGAACAAAATAATTGTTCTGTTCGGAACAAAACGATTGAAAAATAATCTCGCTTCTAACCCCCGGAGATAACAAAACTGTTTATGTCATACTTTTCTCAAGTTGTTGTTTACATCAGTATGTTTTATTTAATTATTTGTTTACTGAATGGAGTATTGGGATTGGACTATTTTGTGTTCAAGTTGTCTGAACTAAGTGCTCATCTTCCTCCTACAGCTGCTAAGTACATCAAGATGTTTGTCCTGGACGAGGCTGATGAGATGTTGAGCCGGGGTTTCAAGGACCAGATCTATGAAATTTTCCAGAAGCTCGGCACCAGCACACAGGTAAGAGGACCACACGCACAAGTAAGGGCACAGACTGTCAAACAGTCCGTTAGAAAGCTATGACCATGACAAAATTGCGCCGACAGACACGGTCACCCCGCTTCTAGCTCCTAGACAACTTTGCAGACATTTTCGGAGTGTTATTTCTTACATTATTTGCTCAGAATGTTTGTAGTATTATTTCCTACAGCCGAAAATAACTTTTGGACATTCGATCGGTGGCCACTCACCAGAAATTTGACTTCTCTGACCTGGATCCTTCCCGAGGCAGCCCCATTCACCCTGGGTGTTACACCAAACCGTTGACGTTGGAGGAGAGGGAGAAGTGGGGTTCTAGTCAGGCTCAGTCGGCGAGCAAATCATCCACTGCTTCATAGTATATTACTTGCTAACGAGCTCAGGCCGAAGATCTCCTTTCAGAGAGACATAAGGGACTGTAACATACTCAGTTTTACAGAATCATGGCTCTCTGGATTTATTGTCTCCATACAGCCAGCGGGGTTCTCTGTTCATTGCGCGGACAGGAAGAAATAACCATTTGGTAAAAACAAAGGTGGAGGGGTATGTCTCATGATTTAACAACTCATGGAGTGATTGTGGTAACGTACACCAACTCAAGGCCTTTTGTTCTCCCGATCTGGTATACCTCACCATTAAATGCCAACCGCATTACCTCCAGAGAGAATTTTCTTCGGTTGTCACTGCCATGTATATCCCCCCAAGCAGACACCACAATGGCTCTCAAGGAACTACACCGGACTTTGTGCAAACTAGAAACCGCATATCCTGAGGCAACATTTATTGTAGCTGTTGACTTTAATAAAGGAAATCTGAGGTAAATACTTCTGAAATTCTACCAGCACATCTCCTGTGCTACACGTGGAGAGAACAAGGCCTTCCTCCGCCCTCCGGTTTGGCAAATCAGATCACACCTCCATCCTGCACCTCCCCACCTATAGACAGAAACTTATGCATGAAGCACCCGTGGTACGGGCTGTTCAATGTTGGTCTGACCAATCGGAATCTATGCTTCAAGACTGTTTTGATCACTCGGACTGGGAAATGTTTCCAGTTCGCCTCTGGGAATATTATTGACGTATACACTGACTTGGTGACTGGATTCATTGGGAAGTGCATAGAGTATGTTGTTCCTACTTTGACGATTAGCTATTATCCAAACCAAAAACCGTGGATAGATGGCAGCATTCGCAAAACTGAAAGCGCGAACCACCACATTTAACCACGACACGGTGACTGGGAACAGCTATGACCTCCGTAAGGCAATGAGGCGAAATTATAATACAGGGACAAAGTGGAGTTGTAATCTAACGGCTCAGACACAAGATGCATGTGGCAGGGACTCCAGACAGACAATCACAGATTATAATGGGAAAGCCAGCCACGTCGCGAACACCGATGCCTCACTCCTGGGCAAGCTAAACCTTTTCTTCGCCCACTTTGAGGAAAACAAGCAAATTGGGCCACCGCCGCTAACGAGGACTGTGTGCTCCCTATCTCTATGGCCATCGTGAGTAAGGCCTTCAAGTGTGTTAAACGATAAGAAAAAGTCATACAATTCCAGGTGAACTTACAATGCAGTATAATGGTCCTGTTACGTTTGTTTGACCGCTAGGGCCAGGCAATTAAGTTATATACTGAACAAAAATATAAATGCAACACGTAAAGTGTTGGTCCCATGAGCTGAAATAAAAGATCACTGAAATGTTCCATATGCACAAAAAGCTTATTTCGCTCAATTTTTTTTCACAAATGTGTTTACATCCCTGTTAGTGAGCATTTCTCCTGTGTGAAGATAATCCATCCACTTGATGGGTGTGGCATATCAAGAAGCTGATTAAACAGCATGACCATGACACAGGTCAATATCCAGCAACTTCGCACAGCTATTGAAGATGAGTGGGACAGCATTCCATAGGCCACTATCAACAGCCTTATCACCTTATCACCAATCAACAGCCTTAACAGCCTTATTATTTATGTGACGGAGATGTGGTACAGTACCAGTCAAAAGCTTGGACACACCTACTCATTCCAGGGTTTTTCTTTATTTTTACTATTTTCTACATTGTAGAATAATAATGAAGACATCAAAACTATTAAGTAACACATATGGAATAGTGTACAGTAGTAACCAAAAAAGTGTTAAACAAATATATAATATATATATATATATATTTTGTATTTGAGATTCTTCAAAGTAGCCACCCTCTGCCTTGATGACAGCTTTGCACACTCAGCTTTGGCATTATCTCAACCAGCTTCACCTGGAATGCTTTTCCAACAATCTTGAAGGAGTTCCCACATGTGCTGAGCACCTGTTGGCTGCTTTTCCTTCACTCTGCGGTCCAACTCATCCCAAACCACCTCAATTGGGTTGAGGTCAGGTGACTGTGGAGGCCAGGTCATCTGATGCAGCACTCCATCACTCTCTTTCTTGGTCAAATAGCCCTTACACAGTCTGGAGGTGTGTTTTGGGTCATTGTCCTGTTGAAAAACAAATGATAGTCACACTAAGCCCAATCCAGATGGGATGGCGTATTATTTCATAGTTTTGATATCTTCACTATCATTCTACAATGTAGAAAATAAAAACCCTGGAATCTGTAGGTGTGTCCAAACTTTTGACTGGTACTGTATATGTGACCAACATATGCATATCTTTATTTCCAGTCAGCCCTTCGATTAGGGCCTAATGAATTCATTTCAATTGACTGATTTCCTTATATGAACTGTAACTCAGTCAAATCTAACTAGTAAACTCCTTGAAATTGTTGCATGCTGGTTTATATCTTTGTTCACTATAAATATAAATGTCTTTGTGTTTAACAAACAATTTTGTTTAGCAGAGCAGCTCAAGATGATTTGATTGACAGTTCTGGTTGCCTATTGATGTCACGTTCCTGACCTGTTTTCTGTTGTTTTGTATGTGTGTGATGGTCAGGGCGTGAGTTTTGGGTGGGCAGTCTATGTTTTCTGTTTCTATGTTGGTTTTGGGTTGCCTGGTATGGCTCTTAATTAGAGGCAGGTGTTTTGCGTTTTCCTCTAATTGAGAGTCATATTAAGGTAGGTTGTTCTCACTGTTTGTGGGTGATTGTCGCTGTGTCTGTGTTTGTTGCACCACACGGTACTGTCTCGTCTCGTTCGGTCGTTCCTGTTCATGTGTTCTTCGTTTCATGTAAGTTCGTAGTTTAGGTCTGTCTAGTTCGTTTTGTTATTTTGTATATTAGTCAAGTGTATTTCGTGTCTGTTCTTCGTCTTGCAATAAAGTCATTATGTATTCACAACCCGCTGCGCCTTGGTCTACTAACTCACCGAAAGACAGCCGTTACAATTGATGGACTTTAGTCCCGCTTCAAAAGGGGCATTCCTTTACAGACAAGTAAAATGTCCATTCATATCACCAAAGAAGGTTCCATGTCGGCATTTAAAAACTGTAGTGTAGCCTACCCTAACAGACAGATAAACAAACAAACATGCCGTAGCCGAGGCTGAAACGTGTAATCAATACAGGCTACATGTGGTCATGGTTTTAAAAGTTATTCAATCTTACGTAGGCTAGTAGCCTATTAAACTTGGCTGTGGCCAGGGTCATGGAAGCTCTGTAGCCACGGTGATTTGAGCTATCCGATTGGGCAGTGCAGTAGGTGCACTCGATTTAGTCACAGATTTGCCGGTCCGCCGGGTAGGCGGATTTTGTCTCATGGGAACGCTTTGCTTACCCGGTGCTTGGACTTTTGAATCAAGTGCACCTACTGGCAACAGCTCAACATGATTTAAATAAAGGAGTGCAAGCCTTTATTGTTCGTTGGGTTTTCTACAGAAATATTTGGTGATCGACTAGGAATGTTTTGAAGATCGACGATCGACCGGTTGGCGACCACTGGATTAGGATATTCTAAATGCAACAGACCAAAGACTGAACACACACTTGCATCATTAGCAATGAGACAGAGCAGGTAGAGCAGGCAGGCCAGCTTGAGGAAGAGAGAGGCAGAAGCTTGCTCTTATGTTTTGGTAATCTGCATCTCGCAATGTCTTGTTTTGCATGACTTCCAAATTCACCAAGTAGCCTAAAGTTCGCTTCTTCCTCTTTAGTTTTATTTGAGTTACACAACTTCCCCAGGCCTTCATAGCCGATCGGCTGTATCTCGGAAAATGTTTTGTGATAAATGAACTGTGATTTTAATTAAGTGGGGGGGGGACAAAGAAATATGTTCGGTTAGGGATTTTTCTTAATGTTAAGGATCCAAACTTTGTTTAAACATTTTTAATGTTGAGGCATTATATATTTTTAATGTTTAAACATTCCCACCCTTAGTTTTGGTACTAGTTAATTTTTGTTTATTTAAGAAAGTAAAAAGTGTTGTTATTCCTGATTCCATACTGTCACGCCCTGGCCTTAGTATTCTTTGTTTTCTTTATTATTTTAGTTAGGTCAGGGTGTGACATGGGGAATGTTTGTGTTTTGTTGGTTTTGGGTGTTTCTATGGTAAAGGGGTTGTTGGGTGTAGTATATGGGTTTGTGTTGAGTTCATGTGTCTAGCGTTGTCTATGTATGTTTAGTTATCTAGGAGAGTCTATGGTTACCTGAATGAGTTCCCAATTAGAGACAGCTGATTTTGGTTGTCTCTGATTGGGAGCCTTATTTAGGGTAGCCATAGGCTTTCATTTGTTGTGAGTAGTTGTCTATGTCAGAACGTTTGTAGCCTGTGTATGTGCACGACGTTTATTAGCTTCACGATCGTTTGTTGTTTTGTTAGTTTGTATTAAGTGTTTCGTGTTTATTCTTCGTCGTCTTTAAAATAAAAGAAGATGGCTTATTTTCCAAATGCTGCGTTTTGGTCCGTCAATCCTCCACACGATCGTGACAGAACTACTCACCAATACAGGACCAAGCGGCATGGAAAGCGGCAACAGGACCCACCTACACAGGATTCGTGGACATGGGAGGAGATACTGGATGGTAAGGGGCCGTGGGCACAACCGGGAGAATATCGCCTTCCTCGTGAAGAGCTGGAGGCAGCTAAAGCCGAGAGGAGGCGATATGAGGAGGCAGCACGGAGACAAGGCTGGAAGCCCGTGAGTACAACCCAAAAATTTCTTGGGGGGGGCCTTAAAGGGAGTGTGGCGAAGTCAGGTAGGAAACCTGCGCCTACTCCCTGTACTTACCGTGGAGAGCGAGAGTACGGGCAGACACCGTGTTACGCAGTAGAGCGCACGGTGTCTCCTGTACGCGTGCATAGCCCGGTTCGGTACATTTCAGCTCCACGTATCGGCCGGGCTAGACTGAGCGTTGAGCCGTATGTCATGAAGCCGGCCCAACGCATCTGGTCACCAGTGCGTCTCCTCGGGCCGGCGTACATGGCACCAGCCTTACGCATGGTGTCCCCGGTTCGCCTACATAGGCCGGTGCGGGTTTTTCCACCTCCCCGCACTGGTCAGGCGACGGGGAGCATACAACCAGGTAGGGTTGGGCAGGCTCGGCGCTCAAGGGAGCCAGTACGCCTGCACGGTCCGGTATTTCCATCGCCACCTCCCCGCCCCAACCCAGTACCACCAGTGCCTCCTCCACGCACTAGCCATATGGTGCGTGTCTCCAGCCCTTTACCACCAGTGCCTAAACCACGCACCAAGCCTCCTGTGTGTCCCCAGAGTCCTGTGTGTCCTGTTGCTGCTCCCCGCACTAGCCCTGAGATGCGTGTCCCCAGCCCGGTGCCACCAGTCCCGGCACCACGCACCAGGCCTACAGTGCGCCTCAGCCGGCAGGAGTCGGCCGTCTGCACAGCGATGCATGAACTGCCCGTCTGCCAAGCGCCATCTGAGCCATCCGTCTCCCCAGCGCCATCTGAGCCATCCGTCTCCCCAGCGCCATCTGAGCCATCCGTCTCCCCAGCGCCGTCTGAGCCATCCGTCTGCCATGAGCCTGCAAAGCCGCCCGTCTGCCATGAGCCTGCAAAGCCGCCCGTCTGCCATGAGCCTACAGAGCCGTCCGCCAGACAGGAGCCGCTAGAGCCGTCCGCCAGACAGGAGCCGCTAGAGCCGTCCGCCAGACAGGAGCCGCTAGAGCCGTCCGCCAGACAGGAGCCGCTAGAGCCGTCCGCCAGACAGGAGCCGCTAGAGCCGTCCGCCAGACAGGATCCGCCAGAGCCGCCCGCCAGACAGGATCCGCCAGAGCCGCCCGCCAGACAGGATCCGCCAGAGCCGCCCGCCAGACAGGATCCGCCAGAGCCGCCCGCCAGACAGGATCCGCCAGAGCCGCCCGCCAGACAGGATCCGCCAGAGCCGCCCGCCAGACAGGATCCGCCAGAGCCGCCCGCCAGACAGGATCCGCCAGAGCCGCCCGCCAGACAGGATCCGCCAGAGCCGCCCGCCAGACAGGATCCGCCAGAGCCGCCCGCCAGACAGGATCCGCCAGAGCCGCCCGCCAGCCATGAGCAGCCAGATCCGCCCGCCAGCCATGAGCAGCCAGATCCGCCCGCCAGCCATGAGCAGCCAGATCCGTCAGCCAGCCATGAGCAGCCAGATCCGTCAGCCAGCCATGAGCAGCCAGATCCGTCAGCCAGCCATGAGCAGCCAGATCCGTCAGCCAGCCATGAGCAGCCAGATCCGTCAGCCAGCCATGAGCAGCCAGATCCGTCAGCCAGCCATGAGCAGCCAGATCCGTCAGCTAGCCATTAGCAGCCAGATCCGTCAGCCAGCCATGAGCAGCCAGATCCGTCAGCCAGCCATGGGCTGTCCCTCAGTCCGGAGCTGCAGTCCCTCAGTCCGGAGCTGCAGTCCCTCAGTCCGGAGCTGCAGTCCCTCAGTCCGGAGCTGCAGTCCCTCAGTCCGGAGCTGCAGTCCCTCAGTCCGGAGCTGCAGTCCCTCAGTCCGGAGCTGCCGTTCCTCAGTCCGGAGCTGCCCCTTATCCTGGTGCTGCCCCTTATCCTGGTGCTGTCCCTTACCCTGGTACTGCCCCTTAGTTCGGAGCTGCCCCTGACCCTGGTACTGCCCCTTACCCTGGTACTGCCCCTTAGTCCGGAGCTGCCCCTTAATGCAGTGGGGTTAATGTGGAGGGGGGTCATTTGGAGGAAGCTAAGGAGGCGGTTAGGGACTGTGGTGACGTGGGGACCACGACCAGAGCCGGAGCCGCCACCGTGGATGGAAGCCCACCCAGACCCTCCCCTAGACTGGTTAATGGTGCGCCCGGAGTTCGCACCTTAAGGGGGGGGTTATGTCACGCCCTGGCCTTAGTATTCTTTGTTTTCTTTATTATTTTAGTTAGGTCAGGGTGTGACATGGGGAATGTTTGTGTTTTGTTGGTTTTGGGTGTTTCTATGGTAAAGGGGTTGTTGGGTGTAGTATATGGGTTTGTGTTGAGTTCATGTGTCTAGCGTTGTCTATGTATGTTTAGTTATCTAGGAGAGTCTATGGTTACCTGAATGAGTTCCCAATTAGAGACAGCTGATTTTGGTTGTCTCTGATTGGGAGCCTTATTTAGGGTAGCCATAGGCTTTCATTTGTTGTGAGTAGTTGTCTATGTCAGAACGTTTGTAGCCTGTGTATGTGCACGACGTTTATTAGCTTCACGATCGTTTGTTGTTTTGTTAGTTTGTATTAAGTGTTTATTCTTCGTCGTCTTTAAAATAAAAGAAGATGGCTTATTTTCCAAATGCTGCGTTTTGGTCCGTCAATCCTCCACATGATCGTGACACATACAGTGTATGATCATGTAATATAATGCCTCATGAGAGCACAATATGGAATACCAACACTTTGTATTTTCTTCAATGAAAACACACGATTACGCAAACAACAACACTCAAATAAAGTGCAATATGCATTTGAAATCAATATGTAAACATGTTTCAGACATTGTATAGGTTTCTGCTATGTTTTGTAACAAAGAGAAAAATATGCATGCTTGTGTGACTCAAAGGGCATGTCTGTAGTACGGTACTTCTCATTTCCCACTCCAGGCTAGTGTGATGGGCTGTCACTGTTCAGTAGCTTCCTGTAGCCTTGGGGGTCTATCCATCTGTAGTAAGCTTGTAGTGGCCAATTCATTGACAACTTCGGCTTTAGCTTGGTCATTGCTAATGCCTTCAGAAAGTATTCACACCTCTTGACTTTTCCACATTTTGTTACAGCCTGAATTTAAAATTGATTACATTTTGATTTTGTGTGACTGATCTACACACAATACCCACAGTAAACCTGGTTCAGTCTGCTTTCCACCAGACACTTGGAGACCATTCTGTATGGTTGAAAGAGATGGGGGGGGGGGGGGGGGAGTGGCTAATATGTCTGGCTGCACATCTGACTGGCATACTTACTGCAAATTGAGAAATTATGTGACTAAACGCAAACAAAAGGAAGAGGAAACTGTTTTATGAAACCATCCAAAAAACTTTGGAGTACTTTCAATTAGATTATGGGCAGAAAGACAAATTGAACTCTTATTCATCACTAAACCATTGGATGTTGGCAATTATTTTAATTATTATTTCATTGGCAAAGTGGGCAAACTTATGCAGGAAATGCGAACAATTGTATTCATGCATGAAAAAACAAATAATGAAGGAATAGCATTGCCAGTTTGAATTTTGCAAAGTTAGTGTGGGAGAGGTGGATTTTTTTTGGTTATCGATCAATAATGACAAACCTCCTGGCATTGACAACTTAGATGGAAAGCTACTGAGGATGGTAGCTGACTCTATAGCCACTCCTATCTGTCATATCTTTAATCTGAGCCTAGAGGAAAGCCTTTGTCCTCAGGCCTGGAGGGAAGCCAAAGTCATTCCACTACCCAAGAGTGGTAAAGCGGCCTTTACTGGTTCTAAATGTCAGGAATTGTGAACAACAGAGTTTAAATCTATTTGGCTAAGGTGCATGTAAACTTCCGACTTCAACTGTATATAATGAATATGAATTGGGTGTGTTGAGATTATCACATATAAAAGCACTAAACCTCTCTAAAAGATTCACTTATTCAAAAGTTTTATTTGAACCCTAAATGGTTCTCAAGTAGATTACTAAGAAAAGCTCATCCATTCTTTAAAATTTGCCTTTGTGCAGATTTCCATGTCTCATTTTCGATTAATTGTCACGGTTGTTAGAATGGACTGACCACGGCGCAGTGTGATTAGAGTTCCACATCTTTTATTTAAGTGAAACTACTACAAAACAATAAACTAACAACGAAACATGAAAGTAGTGGTGCCACATACACAAAACATCCAACGAACGTGAAGTACAACGCGCGCACATAGGCACTAACTGAAACAATATCCCACAAAGCAGGTGGGAGAAAGGGCTTCCTAAATATGATCGCCAATTAGAGGCAACGATTACCAGCTGCCTCTAATTGGGAACCATACAAACCACCAACATAGAAATACAATGACTAGAACACCCCCCTAGTCACGCTCTGACCTAAACACCATAGAGAACCAGGGGCTCTCTATGGTCAGGGCATGACATTAATAGAAAATTATACTTTTTAAAAATAGCTCTCTTTTTCAAACAAGCATTGCAGAGCTGGCTACTATTTCAATTTCATCCCCCTGAAAAGATGGAACAAATATTATGGCTGAACTCAAATGGGCTGGTTGATAAAATACCTGTATTTATGGGAAAGATGTTTGAAAAGGTTATTTTGTTCTTAAATGATATTGTAAATTGTAATGGTAGAGTTATGTCCCTCATGAAGATTTTTAATGTACCGATTCCATGGTATGGTATGAGTTGATATATAAAACAATGCAAGATTCAAGACTTCGTGCTTTTCAGCTAAAATTATTATATAGAATTCTTGCCACCAACAAAATGTTGAATATTTGGTGCATAAAATCATCGAGGATACAGAATCAATAGACCATTTATTTTGGTATTGCCCTCTGTTAGCCTGTTTCTGGTCTCAGGTTCAGGAATGTCTGAAAATGAATAGCATTGATCTAAAATTGACCCTAGAAATAGTACTGTTAGGAGATCTGGAGAGACCGGGTCAGTCAATTAATAATATACTAATATTCTTAATAAAAATATTTATCTTTAACTCGCAATCTGTGGATTCTATTCAATTAGATAGATTGAAATTGTACGTTAAACATCACAGCATAGTTGAAAGATATGTGTTGCGTAGGAACCCGAAGTGGGTGGCCAGCAGAGATAGATGGGATGGGCTGAGGGAAGCTGAGGGTTGGGATGTGGAATTGGAGACAAGAGGGAGTGAAGTTGCTGCGCGGGAGATAGAATGATTGTCAAAGATAAGTTTTTTTATTTTTTAAGTCTACATAAAACATAATAAAAAGTCCGTTTGAATGACACTAAGGGGCAGTGACTTTACAACTAATGCCGGTTTGCCTGAGGCTGATGACGTGCAGGTGTTTGTACACATGCATATGTAACGGATGTGAAATGGCTAGCTAGTTAGCGGGTACGCGCTAGTAGCATTTCAATCAGTTACGTCACTTGCTCTGAGACTTAAGTAGGGTTGCCCCTTGCTCTGCAAGGGCCGCGGCTTTTGTGGAGCGATGGGTAACGACCGTGCTTCGTGGGTGACTGTTGTCGATGTGTGCAGAGGGTCCCTGGTTCGCGCCCGTGTCGGGGCGAGGGGACGCCGTAAAGTTATACTGTTAAATTGATGCTGTTGATCCGGATCACTGGTTGCTGCGGAAAAGGAGGAGGTTGAAAGGGGGGTGAGTGTAACGGATGTGAAATGGCTAGCTAGTTAGCGGGTGCGCGCTAGTAGCATTTCAATCAGTTACGTCACTTGCTCTGAGACTTTAAGTAGGGTTGCCCCTTGCTCTGCAAGAGCCGTGGCCTTTGTGGAGCGATGGGTAATGATGCTTCGTGGGCGACCGTCGTTGATGTGTGCAGAGGGTCCCTGGTTCGCGCCCGGGTCGGGGCGAGGGGACGGTTTAAAGTTATACTGTTACACATATACACACTCTCATTCAAATAAACGCATACAAGAACACACACATATATTTTATAGTGCCAGACACGCACACAAACATATGCAGTTGGCATTGCTGTATGATTTTAGGTGTCCTTGATGTCCTTTGTTTTAAATGTATTCATTTTTTAAATTATTTATTTTGCATTGCTCATCATTAATCACTAGTCGGTACCCCACCCTCAACCTTGAGGCTGCTGTATATGGTCATAGTCATTGAACACTGGCCACTTTAATAATGTTTACATACTGTCTTGCCCACTTTATGTGTGTATATACTGTATTCTAGTCATGGCTCATCCTATATAACTACTGCTGTACACACTTTTTCTATTCATATTAGCCCCCGACTAAAAAAAATCTTTGTCGACCCGAGTTGCTCTGTTCTTTCAACCAGTCGATTGGTCGAAAAGTTGGATTGGTCGAAATGTTTAAGCTTTATTTTTTCCATATATAGACAGGTGATTCAATAAAATAAACGACATATGCACTGAGCTTGTCTGATGCTTTTAGCACACTGTTTGATTAAATAATTAAGACACACAAATGACTCAAAGAGCGTAACGCTCACACTGTGTTAATAAAAATGATAGCGAGTGCCTGTGTGACTGGCACACGTTGTCTCGCTCTCCTTCCTACTGCAGAGAAATGGCAGCACAACAAGTGTTTATTGCGCAGCCTATCGACCAGTCGACTAAATGGGGTCAACCCTAATTTACTGACCATACTGTCTATATACACCATTTATATACTATATATTTATAAACTATATATTTATATTCTGATCTCTGACATTGCTCGTTCTGATGTTTACATTTTTTGTTGTCTTTATTACTTTTGGATTATGTGTGTATTGCTGTACTGTCACGCCCTGATCTGTTTCATCTGGCCTTGTGCTTGTCCCCACCCCCCACCAGGTGTCTCCCATCTTCCCCACTTATACTCTGCCCCTGTTGTTACAATAAACATTGTTACTTCACACAGTCTGCACTTGGGTCTTACCTTGATTCTTGATAGTGAGAACTGGCTATGACTGACCCAGCAGACTTGGACCAGCTCCGCAACGCCATCTCCTCCCAAGGAGCCACCATTGGTAGGCACGAGGAGTTGCTTCCCGGTCTGATGGAAGGGTTCCAGGCTGTGGCCGAACGTCATGACCTAGCCTTGGACGCATTGCGGGAGAAATTCCATGGGTTGTCTACTAGGCAGCCTACCACGGCGGTAACTTCCCAGCCCCTCTGTAACTCGACTGGTAGCAGCGCTGTCACCCCGGTTTCCCGGGAATCCAGCTTGCCTCCCTCGGAGCGCTACGGTGGAGATTCCATAACCTGCCGGGCCTTTCTGCCAGTGTGCTCTCGTTTCCGAGCTGCAGCCTTCTTCGTTCCTCTTGGACCGCTCAAAGATAGGGTACATTATTACGCTGTTGTGCGGGAGGGCACTCGCCTGGGCCACGGCAGTGTGGGAGCAATAGTCCACCGGCTGCCTCAGTCTGGTGGTATTCGTGGTGGAGGTGAGAAGTTTTTGAGGCTCCGGTGTCCGGGAGAGAGCCTGCCCGGAAGTTACTCCAGCTTTGGCAGGACACCCTCAGTGTGGCAGACTATGAGGTGGAGTTGCGCACACTAGCAGCGGAGGGTACCTGGAACCCGGAAGCGCTGTTCGACACGTTCCTGCATGGATTATCGGAGGAGCTAAAGGATGAGCTGGTAGCCCGAGAACTACCAATGGATCTCGAATCACTCATCGCTTTAACCATCCTGATCGATGGTCGGCTACGGGAATGTAGGAGGGAGAAGAGGTCCGATTGCGGTCACAATAGCTCACTCAGGGATCCCACCTTGCATCTGATGAACTCTGGAAGTCCCTGGCGTCTACGTCCCCGAGAGGATCCGAGCTTACCTAAGTCCCTCCAAGAGCCTCCGGAGACTGCCGATTCACCTCTTCCCGAGCCGATGCAGCTCGGCAGGGCGAGGCTGTCTCCAGCCGAACGCATATGCAGACTTGAGACCCAGAGTTGTCTGTATTGCGGTACTGCTGGTCATTTTGTGTCTACCTGTCCCTTCAAGAGACCGAGCTCATTCGTTGGAGTGAGTACACTGGTGGGTCTTGAAGATAATTGTTCTCCGCCCCCGTCTCCATGCCATCCTGCTGTGGGGTGACCAGTCCAAGTATCTTCAGGTACTCATCGACTCAGGGGCCGATGTGAGTCTCATAGACGTTACCCTGGCATCCAAGCTGTGCATCCCCACTCAACCCCTCTCCATTCCCATGGGTGTTAGAGCGCTGGACGGGCGCTCTATAGGCCGGGTCACCCCCCAGACCACCCCTTTCAACTTACGATTGTCGGGAACCACAGCGACACGATTCAATTCCTGCTGGTTGAGTCTCCGCAGGGTACTGTGGTATTGGGATTCTCTTGGCTCCAGCGACACAATCCCTCCATTAACTGGGCTACTGGTGCCAGTACTACTGGAGCCTGTCCTGCCACACTCATTGCCTGAAGTCAGCTCTGCCTGCCCCGGGAAGTGTTCCTGGGGGCTTGGAAATTGCCCCGGACCTCTCCGCCAGCTTCGCAGAGTACCAGGACATCCGGGAGGGGTTCAGTAAGGCCCGGGCCACTTCGATTCCGCAGCACCGACCGGTATCCAAGAAGGTCAAGACTGAGGCGCTGGCATGCCACTATAGTGTCGCGGCTACACCCCCGGAAGCTGATGCCTTTCCCCCCTGCTCCAAGATCATTAGCCCCTCTGCTTTTCATCCTCTGTTTCCCCATACCCTCTGTATTTTTCCTACCTTTTCTGTGTCTAGAGTCAAAACCATGTCTGACTGCCCCTTGTCTTCTGTTTCTAGGCCCATCCTTTCCCCCCGTGTCATTGGTGGCCAGCCAGCGTACACGGTGAGACGCCTCCTGAGGGTTCGGGGCAGGGATTTCCAGTACCTGGTTGACTGGGAGGGTTATGGCCCTGAGGAGAGGTGCTCGGTTCCCGCTAAAGACATCCTGGACCCGGGCCCTCATCGCCGACTTTCACCGCCGGCACCCCAGTCAACCAGGTATCCGCCCAGGTGGAACGCCAGGTGGCGTCCCTAGGGGGGGGGGGGGGTTACTGTCACGGCCTGGCCTGTTTCACCTCTCCGTGTGCTTGTCTCCACCCCCTCCAGGTGTTGCCCATCTTCCCCACTTATCCTATGGGTATCTATACCTGTATTTTCTGTCTGTATGTGCCAGTTCGTCTTGTTTGTTCAAGTCAACCAGCGTTTGTCTCTGCTCCTGTTTTTCCCCAGTCTCTCCTTTTCTCATCCTCCTGGTTTTTGACCCTTGCCTTTCCTGACCCTGTACCCGCCCGATCATTCTGCCTGTCCCTGGCCCTGCCTGCCGTTCTGTTCCTTTGCTCCGCCTCTGGATTTACCGACCTCTGCCTGACCTGAGCCTGCCTGCCGTCCTGTACCTTGGCCTCTACTCTGGATTATTGACCCCTGCCTTTCTTGACCTGTCGTTTGCCTACCCCTGTTGTTACAATAAACATTGTTACTTCACACAGTCTGCACTTGGGTCTTACCTTGATTCCTGATATATAGATTACTGCAGTGTTGGAGCTAGAAACATAAGCATTATGCTGCACTTGTGATAACATCTGCAAATCTGTGAATGTGACCAATAAATTTGATTTGATTTCATGCTCTTCCTGCTGCCTCTGGAAATTCAGGACTTTTAATTAAGATTGTTTTGCTGACAAATATCGCAACAGAATTAAGCATCATCTTGGTGAATATAGAATATTTATTTCTGAGAGAGAGAGAGAGAGAGAGAGACTTTCCTCTGTCAGGTATTTTGTTCTATAGAGCCTAGTTAATACCTTTCTCAACCCTATTTTCCAGGTGGTGCTCCTGTCTGCCACCATGCCTCAGGATGTGCTGGAAGTCACCAAGAAGTTCATGCGTGACCCAATCCGTATCCTGGTGAAGAAGGAGGAGCTCACTCTGGAGGGTATTCGCCAGTTCTACATTAACGTGGAGAAAGAGGTATTGCTGTTCTCGATGCTTGTTCTAGGAAAGTATATATAGATACAAAAATATGGCTCTTTATATATGCTTGTGATACAAGAGTTTCGTGAGGCCCCTTGCCCCTTCTAGTGATAAATAAAGTCATGGAGCAGCCTATTTAACTAAAACAGTTGATTTTAACATTTTTAAAAACATTTTTAAAAAAGGATCTAAAAGAAGAACAAAGGTCATGAAGTAGACAGATTTTGTCAAATTTTGTCACCATTTTGTCAACACAGTAACTCTTTGGGCTCGGAATTGCCTGGGGCCTCAAGATACGATATGCAATTCTGTGATTTTATTGCGATTCGAGGTTTCAAACATATTGCTCACCATATGTCTGCTTCAGAGGGACAAGAGAGAGCCGTGAGAAAACAAGTTTTGATCAGTTATGGAAATAAGTGCTCAAAACAAATTGGCTCCCTATTTAACACCAGACTGCAACATTCTAACAGTGTAATTGATAAATGTAATATATGCTATCTCAAAAATATTCATTTGATTGTGTTTATGAAGGCCTTGGATAGCATTGGAATAGGATTTGTATTGAATTTAAAATAACACAATAGCATTTTCATTAGTTTGTTACTGTAGGCTATATGTAAAAACAAAACAAACAAACAAATTCATTAGTGTTCAATCTATTTTATTGGCTGAGTGCCTGTGTTACAACTACAGTATGACACAGAAAGCATATGTTGGAACACGGTAACAGCTTTTTATAATGACAACATTTAAAAAAAAAATACCCCAACCACGAGCCGTCTAATGATGAAAACATCTGTAACCTAAACATCATTATAAGTGCCAAATGGCCTTGTTAAAATCAGAACAAAAGCAATAATGGCATTATAGTGGGCTCCAAATGTATTGAGACAGTAAACAAAACGTGTTTTTGTTTAGGTTGAGTTTCGGGGTGATTATCAGCTGGGAAATGCACTTTCACTTGTCGGGAGAAGGAGCGGAGCAGGCCCTACTGTCGGGAGAAGGAGGGGCAACGGGGGGAACCATAAAAATATGACACGCCCTCCTAAAACTGGTTAGAACTCCAGTTCTGATACTGTATGTAACTGTCGATTTTTGCAACCCCCCCCCCTTCACTAGTAACTGTTCTGATCACATACAGTTGTAGTCGGAAGTTTACATACATACACAATAGCCAAATGCATTTAAATTCAGTTTTTCACAATTCCTGACATTTAATCCTAGTAAAAATTCCCTGTTTTAGGTCAGTTAGGATCACCACTTTATTTTAAGAATGTGAAATGTCAGAATAATAGTAGAGAGAATGATTTATTTCAGCTTTTATTTCTTTCATCACATTCCCAGTGGGTCAGAAGTTTACATACACTCAATTAGTATTTGGTAGCATTGCCTTTAAATTGTTTAACTTGGGTCAAACGTTTCAGGTAGCCTTCCACAAGCTGGGTGAATTTTGGCCCAATCCTCCTGACAGAGCTGGTGTACCTGAGTCAGGTTTGTAGGCCTCCTTGCTCGCACACCCTTTTTCAGTTCTGCCCACAAATGTTCTATGGGATTGAGGTCAGGGCTTTGTGATGGCCACTCCCATACCTTGACTTTGTTGTCCTTAAGCCTTTTTGCCACAACTTTGAAAGTATGCTTGGGGTCATTGTCCATTTGGAAGACCCATTTGCGACCAAGCTTTAACTTCCTGACTGATGTCTTGAGATGTTGCTTCACTATATCCACATAATTTTCCTCCATAATTTTCCTATTTTCATCTATTTTGTGAAGTGCACCAGTCCCTCCTGCAGCAAAGCACGCCCACAACATGATGCTGCCACCCCCGTGCTTTACGGTTGGGATGGTGTTCTTCGGCTTGCAAGCCTCCCCCTTTTTCCTCCAAACATAACGATGGTCATTATGGCCAAACAGTTCTATTTTTGTTTCATCAGACCAGAGGACATTTCTCCAAAAAGTACAATCTTTGTCCCATGTGCAGTTGCAAACCGTAGTCTGGCTTTTTTTATGGCGGTTTTGGAACAGTGGCTTCTTCCTTGCTGAGTGGCCTTTCAGGTTATGTCGATATAGGACTCGTTTTACTGTGGATATAGATACTTTTGTACCTGTTTCCTCTAGCATCTTCACAAGGTCCTTTGCTGTTGATTGATTTGCACTTGTCGCACCAAAGTACGTTCATCTCTAGGAGACAGAACGCGTCTCCTTCCTGAGCGGTATGACGGCTGCGTGGTCCCATGGTGTTTATACTTGCGTACTATTATTTGTACAGATGAACGTGGTACCTTCAGGCATTTGGAAATTGCTCTCAAGGATGAACCTGACTTGTGGAGGTCTACAATTGTTTTTCTGAGGTCTTGGCTGATTTCTTTAGATTTTCCCATGATGTCAAGCAAAGAGGCACTGAGTTTGAAGGTAGGCCTTGAAATACATCCACAGGTACACCTCCAATTGACTGAAATAATGTAAATTAGCCTATCAGAAGCTTCTAAAGCCATGACATAATTTTCTGGAATTTTCCAAGCTGTTTAAAGGCACAGTCAAATTAGTGTATGTAAACTTCTGACCCACTGGAATTGTGATACAGTGAATTATAAGTGAAATAATCTGTATGTAAACAGTTGTTGGACAAATGACTTGTGTCATGCACAAAGTAGATGTCTTAACCGACTTGCCAAAACGATTCTTTGTTAACAATAAATGTGTGGCGTGGTTGCAAAACGAGTTTTAATGACTCCAACCTTAGTGTATGTAAACTTCCGACTTCAACTGTAGAATACTAATCAGTAAGCAGGTTTCCAATGACTAGACAAAAGCTCAAATCTTTGCGACATCTGTAATGGAAACGGCAGATAGAAAACATTTTCTAAAGATTAAAAAGAAAATGTTTTTACATACGTTCAACAGGGGTTGATTTTTCTTTTGTGGAACTTTTGTTGTGACAAATGATGCTGGAAACGTTTTTTTTGGAAATCATTTTGAAGTAGTGGGGCACGTGGTGTCATCAAATAACTATTAAGCTCCACATTTAATTCTAAATTATACTGCTTGCAGAATAATTTTTTCGAACTATACAAATGTTTTTTTGCAGGACAATGATTGTCCTGACTTTCAAGAATGCCGGAATTGCTTCGCTTTTCTTTTCTGGTTGGCTGGCAAGTTTCACCGCTACAGGAGTGCAAGTTTCACCATGCCACGGATCGTGGCATACGTTAACACATGAGAATTATTAGAATATGGCAAATATTAGTAAATTATTGCATTCTATGCATGCTGGTATGAGGGCATACAGGCTGTTGGCAATGTATTAATGCGCAATTTAATGGAAACACTTGAATCACTTCATTCTTTTTCGACACTGTAGGGTTTTTGCGAAAGTGTGATGTAAAGTGTGACGTCATTCCATCCAGCTGAGTTTATCGATACAGGATATTTCAATGAAACGCACCGTAGCAGGCAATTGTCGCATGTGTTTTCTACGCAAGCATTCTAAATGTTGACCATCACTGGAAAGGTTAATGAAAACATAGCTAGTGATGAGTTTAGAGATCGCCTCTCCTTCGTTAAACTTGTAGTACTTGATTATTTGATTATCAAGATGGTTGATTTTGCATGAAAATATCTTTCTACAGTGATACTAATAATGTATGGCTGTATCCTTTTAAGCACCCTTTTAAATGTTTTTGGGGTCCCAAGTTCCCGCCGTCTCCCATGCTGTTAGAGAAACGGCGTTCTTTGGCAAAGAAAGCAGACTGCTCTCCACCGTGGCTGGGATCTCTGTCCCTCTCCACTACTTAGCTTTAAAGCAACGTGACTCCCATGTCTTCGGTCTCAATTCAACCCCCTTTCCATTGTTAGGAGTGGAAGCTGGACACCCTGTGTGATCTGTACGAGACCCTGACCATCACCCAGGCTGTGATCTTCATCAACACCCGCAGGAAGGTGGACTGGCTGACTGAGAAGATGCATGCCAGGGACTTTACTGTCTCTGCCCTGGTAAGAGCTCCTGCACCTCCAGCTCTGTGTCCATGTCCCACAGTGTTGTCATACCTAACACCCAGGTATGTGTTTGGTGATGGACATATGGGTTGATAATGGTTAGTGATATGTGCGTTGATGTTTTAGTAATAATATGTTGTCATATACCACTCAGGTATGTGGATGATGATGATGATGATGATGAACAAAGGCATACAGTGGCTTCAGAAAGTTTTCACACCCCTTGACTTTTTCCACATTTTGTTGTGTTACAAAGTGGGATTAAAATGGATTTAATTGTCATATTTTATCAACGATCTACATGAAATACTCAAAGTGGAAGAAAAATTCTAACATTGTATGTAAAAAAAGACAAGCGAAATAAAACCCGAATATATCTTGATTAGATTAGTGTTCAATCCCCTGTGTCAATACATGTTAGAATCTCCTTTGTCAGCAATTACAGCTGTGAGTCTTTCTGGGTAAGTCTCCCATTTATTATTTCAAAAACTCTTCAAGCTATGTCAAATTGCTTGTTGATCATTGCCCGACAATCATTTTCAGGCTATAACACAACAAAATGTGGAATAAGTGAAGAGGTATGAATACTTTCTGAAGGCATTGTATTATGTGACTTGTTAAGCAAATATCCAAACCTTTGCATTGCTTGTTGTCTGGGGTTTTAGGCTGGGTTTCTGTATTAGCACTTTGTGACATGCTGTTGTGAAAAGGGCTTTATAAATACATTTGATTTGATACTCCTGGACGTATTTAGGCTTGCCATAACAAAGGGGTTAAATACTTTTTGACTCGAGACATTTCAGCTTTTCATTTTTTATTTATTTGTAAACATTTTGAAAAACTTCATTCCAATTTGATATTATGGGAGCGTTGTGTGTAGGCCAGTGACAAACACATCTAAATATGATACATTTTACATTTAGGCAGTAACACAACAGAATGTGGATAAAGTCAATGGGTGTGTGAATACTTTCTGAAAACTGGTAACAGTTTATGAGCTGGGTTTCCAGGTGCCGATTTATGCCTAGTCCTGGATTTAAAGCACGATCTCTCGGACTAGCTTAATCTGTGTCGGAGAGAGTGAGTGGCACTGAGTCTTATCTGCCAGGGGTAGAGAGACAAAGCCATATTCATCCCAGCCGACTCTGCCGTGAGAGCAACAGGTTGGTCCATGCTATCGGCACAAACTCGTCATTGAGTTAAACACTTAATACGGGGCACAGGGTTGAAGTGTCTGTAATTTATCCTATTGCGATGTCATTGTTTACATTAAACACGTTAGTTTGCAATATCTACAGAAGCCACGGCCTTCGATCTCCACAGTATAGTTCCTATCTTTGTCACAATGTTCCTCCTGTACTTCTTGGTGCCTCTATTTGTGCAGAAAACATCTCGTTGATCTGGTTAGATCAGCATTTGTATGATTCCCATAGATCAGTATTTGTGTGATTCCCATAGGTCAGCATTTGTGTGATTCCCATAGATCAGCATTTGTATGATTCCCATAGATCAGCATTTGTATGATTCCCATAGGTCAGCATTTGTATGATTCCCATAGATCAGCATTTGTGTGATTCCCATAGATCAGCATTTGTATGATTCCCATAGATCAGCATTTGTATGATTCCCATAGATCAGCATTTGTATGATTCCCATAGATCAGCCATTGTATGATTCCCATAGATCAGCCATTGTATGATTCCCATAGATCAGCATTTGTGTGATTCCCATAGATCAGCATTTGTATGATTCCCATAGATCAGCATTTGTATGATTCCCATAGATCAGCATTTGTATGATTCCCATAGGTCAGCATTTGTATGATTCCCATAGATCAGCATTTGTATGATTCCCATAGATCAGCATTTGTATGATTCCCATAGGTCAGCATTTGTATGATTCCCATATATCAGCATTTGTATGATTCCCATAGATCAGCATTTGTATGATTCCCATAGATCAGCATTTGTATGATTCCCATAGGTCAGCATTTGTGTGATTCCCATAGGTCAGCATTTGCATGATTCCCATAGATCAGCATTTGTATGATTCCCATAGATCAGCATTTGTATGATTCCCATAGATCAGCATTTGTATGATTCCCATAGGTCAGCATTTGTGTGATTCCCATAGATCAGCATTTGTATGATTCCCATAGGTCAGCATTTGTGTGATTCCCATAGATCAGCATTTGTATGATTCCCATAGATCAGCATTTGTATGATTCCCATAGGTCAGCATTTGTATGATTCCCATAGGTCAGCATTTGTATGATTCCCATAGGTCAGCATTTGTATGATTCCCATAGATCAGCATTTGTATGATTCCCATAGGTCAGCATTTGTATGATTCCCATAGGTCAGCATTTGTATGATTCCCATAGGTCAGCATTTGTATGATTCCCATAGGTCAGCATTTGTATGATTCCCATAGATCAGCATTTGTATGATTCCCATAGATCAGCATTTGTATGATTCCCATAGGTCAGCATTTGTATGATTCCCATAGATCAGCATTTGTATGATTCCCATAGATCAGCATTTGTATGATTCCCATAGATCAGCATTTGTATGATTCCCATAGATCAGCCATTGTATGATTCCCATAGATCAGCATTTGTATGATTCCCATAGATCAGCATGTGTATGATTCCCATAGATCAGCATTTGTATGATTCCCATAGGTCAGCATTTGTTGTGTCTTTTTTATGATTTTTGTAACCGTTTGATCTTGGTACGGCATCGAGATTCATGAAATGCTTGTGGCGTTCGTTCACTAAGGTGATGTCAGATCCAGGCTAACTATCTTGTCTGACTATAAGTGGCTCGGTTTAAGAGTGTCTGCTAAATGTAACGTCGTCCTTCCTCCCCAGCACGGTGACATGGACCAGAAGGAGAGGGACCTGATCATGAGGGAGTTCCGCTCTGGCTCCAGCCGTGTCCTCATCACCACAGATCTGCTGGTGAGTTGAGTTCAGGACTACCTTGGTAGAGCACGCTGTGCCCTGAATCTTTTCATATGTTGGATGTGAAATTATGTTAATATCTTATTATATTAATTGAATGTGTAAGTGGGCTCTATATGATTTATTTAATTACTCTTATTGAACAGTGATGACAAAGCTTGAATCAAGTGGCAACATGTATACATTTTTAGTATGTGATCACTGTTGGATCTGAACCCATAACCTTTGGCATTGCTATCACCACACTCTCTTACCAACTGATCCACGCAGGACTGAGCTAGCCTGCACCAGTGTTCAGGGTAATAAAGCAATGGCAGCTAGAGGTCAGGCAGTGCAGGAGTGTTGATCATGTTTCTCCTTTCAGGCCCGAGGAATTGACGTTCAGCAGGTGTCTCTGGTTATCAACTATGACCTGCCGACCAACCGTGAGAACTACATTCACAGGTAGGAGGGACCCTTAGGCATGGGCGTTATAGCGTATTTGACTATATACTGGTATTGATGCAGAAGCCTGAATGTTTGGTTTGTTAAATGTGATATGCTACTCCGCTAAATGTGATATGCTACGACCACTTGCGCTCAGTCTGCATGGTTAATACAGCACTTGCGACAAGATGTTGATGACAACGATGCTCATTAATATAAATCCACAACGTTCTATAATTACACTATTAGGTTGTGTGTCTTGCGGTGTGCAAACAGCTAGTGTCTTTTTTTAGCAAGTTGTTGCTAAAATTGTATAGTTTTAGCCGCTAATGCTAATCGGCAGTTAGGTAATACATTTACTGAGTCGGAGCAAACGTAACTAGCTAATACAGCCTGATACCAGTGCTGGTGTAGGCCTAAGTCATCATTGTTTTTGTGTAACAGTATCTTCTAAATCAAAGAGGAATAGGCGAAGCATGAAAATGTTAGCTATATGAAGTAGCTAAGACAAAACATTTAATGTAGCTTGATTATAGGGTCCCCTAGGTAACACTGACCAACACTTTGGTTCCTACCCTGTCACAATAATTCCTCCCTGGGCTTTTTCATTCATTGTCATGTCAAACAACACTGTATTCAAAGTGCTCACTATTGTGTTGTAACTATAGAATTTGAATAATCATTCTATTGCCTTGATTCCATCAGTTCACCCAAGTGTTTTGATCTAAATCGCAATTACACTGTTTTGGTAAATTTGAGATTTTTGGGGCACATATCGTGCAGCCCTATGTAGCAGTGTGGAAATGATCTCAAAGGAGTGCAGAAATTGATTAAAATGCTGAGTATTTAGTTTGATTTAACAATATTAAGCAATCAGAATGGAGAAAGCCCCATTTGAAATCACTTAGTGGGGAATCCCGACCCAAGTTAAGCGTAAATTTAACGGAATTCCCTTTTTATGCACTTTTCTATCAATGCGTATTCTGACTTTAAATTTAAGCATGAGAATAGCATGCGATTCAGCCGCTTTTCATTTGGGCTGAATATCAAAGAAATGGTTTGGTGGAGCTGCGTCTACAGATACTGTATTCTCATCGTGACTTAATTCCAACATAATTCCACCACCTTTACGGACGATGAAACCTGTCAGTTCCATGCGGAATTTTTTTTTAAATATAGAGAACACCATTCTTCATGCATTGTAATTATTAAAAGCAAATTGATAAGAAATAGGTAAATGAGTAAGACGTTTTAAATAAGGCATTTGTAAATATAAATTACAATTGTTTTAGATCTATTTTACCTCAACGATGGAGACAAATGTGAAACCAGTCATATGGCAGCAATTTCCACAATGAAGTTTATATGAAATGCTGGCCTTGGGATAACATTTGGAGACGCAAACTATAGGCCTCTGCAGCCATGCGCAAATTACAGTATAGCAACAAACCTAAAGAGTTGATTCATGATTTCTAGAATATTTTAATTATACCCAGACTTTTCACTGTATTTTTTACAATTTGTATCATGTTTATATATTAGCTACTATCAGTAGCCACTGTCAGGTATACCCGCATACATTTACAGTGCCTTCAGAAAGTAGGCTATAAAAATGGCACCTTGAGGAAAACCTGGTTCAGGCTGCTTTCCAACACACTGGGAGACTAATTCACCTTTTAGCAGGACATTAACCTAAAACACAAGGCCAAATCTATCCTGGAGTTGCTTAACAAGATGACATTGAATGTTCCGGAGTGGCCTAGTTACAGTTTTTACTTAAAATTGTCTTGAAAATCTATGGCAAGATTTGAAAATGGCTGTCTAGCAAAATACAACTTGACAGAGCTTGAAGAATTTGAGAATAATGTGCAAATTTTGTACAATCCAGGTGTGCAAAGCTCTTGCAATGTTTTTGATTCATCCGCAGTTTTCTCCTTTCACAGCCATTCAACTCTGTAACGGTTTTAAAGTCACCATTGTCCTCCTGGTGAAATCCCTAAGTGATTTCCTTCCTCTGAGTTAGGAAGGACGCCTGTTTCTTTGTAGTGACTGGGTGTATGGATTAGGGTTATCCCCGACCCCCAAAAATATTAGTTGACCGAACGTAGTCTCTTCTTTCGACCAATCGATTGGTGTACTTTTCCATATATAGACACACTTTGTGTTTTAATAAAATCAACTATATCTACTGAACTTGTCTGATGCTTTAAGCATGCAGTTTGATTAAATAATTAAGACCCACAAATGTTTCGAGGAAGCCAGAGATCAAGATGGCCTAACCAGAAGAAAAAAAACTTGCCTCCCCCCTTGCGCATGCTGAATGAATGCGGAATAAATTTAATTCAACCGCTGAAACGATTGTCAATGAGGTTTTCAGTACATTTATCTAAAGCCATCCTTTTAAATTTGCTGTACCTTTTTAAAAAACACTCACTAACGCTTCAGAATATTAGGGATCAATGAAAGAAAGCCATGTAAATACACTCGTTCCTCTCCTTTTCAGCACCAATTGATCCTGATACTCTGATTGTTCAATCCATGAAATATTGGAAGGTGAGAAAGTTGTACAATAGGTTGGAGCAAAAATAAGTGGATGTTGGCTAGTGAACAATGCCGGGAAAATGCAAAACAAACTTGGTGCAAAACGAACTTCAGAAGTAATCAAGGCACAAGTGAATTTTTCCCAGTACTTTTGGTCCCTTAAAATGGGGGGGACTATGTACAACAATTGCTGTAATTTCTAAACGGTTCACCCGATATGGATGAAAATACCCGAAAAGTAAGGCTGATAGTCTGCACTTTAACTTCCTTGTAACATTTCAATTCCAAAGAGCTGAAGTACAGAGGCAAAACAACAATGTGTCACTGTCCCAATACTTTTGGAGCTCACTGTAATTGAAACATTCCAGAAATCATAAATGAACTCTGTAGGTTTGGCGTTCTACTGTCTTTTGTGCATGGCTACAGAAGCCTATAGCTCGGGTCTCCAAATTTCACCCCAAGTTACAAGGCCAGCATGTCATGAACTTCACTGTGGAAAATGTTGATATGCTTCAGTTTGCTACCCTATGACTGGTTTCCCATTTATTTCGATTTATTTACAATCTCCTTATCCAAACGGTTTACTAATTTACCTAGCTCTAATCAATAGTGCATGGAGAATGGTGTTATTTGTGTGGGATAAAATAAAGATGTTCCACTTGGAACCGACAAGTTGCTCGACGTTATTCGTTGTGCCTAAAGGTATTGGAATTATGAGGGAATTAGGTAGAGGTCAGAATACGGCGTATAAAGACACCTTTGCCACAACTTCATTTTTTGGACCTCCACCCCAGAATGAACAAACAGCGTGTGAATAGCATGCTATTCTCATGCTTAAATGAAAGGTCCGAATATGCATAGAGAGAAGTGCATACAAAGGGAATTATGTATAATTTACGTGTGCTTAACTCGGGTTTGAATTCCACCCGTAGAATTTGTTGCCACCCTAAGGTCATGCACTAGTTCTAAAGCAAATGAATCAGGAATTCCAGTTTTTTTTTACATTTCCAGAGTTTTCTATATTGATCTGCTCACATTCCTCCTGGTTTGTTCATTTCATGTTTATTTCACTACTGTTTTAATTCTAAATGCAGAGCGGCAGGGTTCATATTAACCTTGTCTTTAATTGTTGTGTGCCAGGATCGGGAGAGGAGGCCGTTTCGGCAGAAAGGGTGTTGCCATCAACATGGTAACTGAGGAGGACAAGCGCACACTCCGAGACATTGAGACGTTCTACAACACCACAGTAGAAGAGATGCCCATGAATGTGGCTGACCTGATCTAGAGTAGAGTACCCTGCCCCTGGCACCCTGCCTACTGGTGGTCTACATACCACAATCATCATCTCACTGTTCTCTAAAATCTCCCATTTCCTACCTATCACCCACCTATATTCCCACCTATCCAAGCCTCTCCCGTGTATCCCAATTTTGCGCTCTTAAATGGGTTGGGGAACCCCCGGTTTCCCTCCTTTTCCATGCCCTCTGCGGTCCCTCAGCTCAGCCCCACTCATTTGGTTCTCTATGGCTTAAAGGAAAGAGACCACCACTCCTGCTAGCCTTGCCTAATAAAAACCTAGAATTGTATGTTTACTTGGCCACAGACGAGGATCAGTATGTTTGCATTAGCAGCAGACTTCATGTCCTTATGTTGTATACAAGGACCCCTTGGGACTCCATTTCAATAGGAAATGGTCACTTCTTTGGGAAATGGGGATTGCGCTATGCAGTTGCAGTCTTTGTTATTTGCATTGGAGTTGTTATATTCTATCACTCTCCATTGCTGATATGCAGTAGATTTTCTGCAGGAGAGTTTTTAAACAAACAAAGGATGACATTGTTTATAAAAAAATAAATAAAAAATCCTCCATGTGCCTCCTTGAAAGTAGAGCTATTCATTTGAACACTGTTAATGAGTGCTAAGACACAAAATGTTGGTAGATATTTTGACTAAATATATATAAAACTACCAATATTTAATTCTAAAGTGTATAATTTACATTTCACAAAGGTTGGCATTTTGGGGGAGAAACTGAAGGTGTACAGAGGGGGCTATTGGGAGTTTTGCTTTGGGTGCAAAGACATTTGATGGACTACATGGAATGAAATTCCAGTATAAACATTTTATTTATTTTCCACACCTTTTTTTATTCATTAGTTTGGTTTCATTTTACAAATTGGGGGAGGGGGGTGACTTCAATAAAGTTACCAAATAAATAATGTGTCTGTTTTGCCAGTTATTTATCATCTTATTATAATCAGTAGCTATGTTTCCATTAACTTGTCCAGCGATTTTATTAAATTTTTTTGAATTTTGTCGACACTAACCAGGTTTCCATCCAACCTTATTATGCGAGTAAAGTACACGTTGCATAAAAGATGTCATGACAGTCCTGATGGAAACAGAACATTCTCCGGTTAACTTTCCAAATGCCGACAACAAAATACGCTAGACAAGGTGGGATCTTTTTGTGTCTACCAAATAACCATCATATTGAAGTAAACTTGGG
Organism: Salvelinus fontinalis; assembly: GCF_029448725.1. Classification (NCBI taxonomy): domain Eukaryota; kingdom Metazoa; phylum Chordata; class Actinopteri; order Salmoniformes; family Salmonidae; genus Salvelinus; species Salvelinus fontinalis. The sequence goes on from NC_074677.1 coordinate 41,583,702, forward strand.
TGTCACGCGATGACATGTTGTCCTTCCACAACGACTCATCGGGAAAGCGTGCAGTTTATTAGGCTACATATGAAATAAATGACGATGAACTTCACAGGGTGGTGAAAGTGCAATGTGATGAGCTTGATGCTTCTCTCCAATATCGAGGGTATTCATGGTGACATGATCATCGATGCTTGGCTGCCCTTTGACAAATAAAAATAATATTGGTCTGCCAGATTCCATCGATCCAGGCCAGAAGGATCCACCGGCTGTGGCACTCTTCTGATGAGTGCACCCGGAGGATAACTCGCAGCATGGTTGAGGAATCAGTGTTCAAGGGAACATGACTGAGAGCCGGTGGGAGTGACACAGGGAGGCCCTCCCTCGAAGACAACTTAACCGGCTTAGTGACGCCGCGGTGCCCAATACCGTGCGATTGGAGGCAAGAAGAAATGCAGAAATGGATCAGCCTGGCAACTCAAGGTATAGGGCCTTTGGTAATAGGCCTTTGGTAATGGCAAGACCAGCAATACTTGGCTGGCTAATCCTTCCTCAGTGGGATTCAAGCAAGGCCAGTACATCGAAGGGCTTAAGTTGAGGGCCAATATTTATCCCACCCCGGAGATGCTTGCAAGAGGAAGGCAAGAGATGGATTCCTCATGCAGACGCTGTCCAGACCCGTACGAATCTTGTTCACACATCTTGGGTCGATGCCCGTCGATCCAAGGAGCCTGCATAAATAGGCACAACAAGGTAATTGACCTATTAGCAACAGAAGCCGAAAGCAACGAATGGAACGTTATCAAGGAGATAAGTTTCTTTTCCCAGAATGGGAAACTGAGGAAACCAGACTCGTGAAAAAAGCTGCAGCTTTGGTGGTCAATGTTAGTGCCATACGAATTCAACTCTTGAGTTGGCTAGATCTAAAAAGATAATGCACTATCTCCATACTGCCCCAGAAATCCTAGAGAAGCTTCCGGGAGTCAACAAGGAAACATTTGGCTTCCCGTTAGGGAACAGGGCCATGTGACCCACTCGTAACAACCAAGTGCTGCGACCCAAGGGAGTATAGCAGTCCCGAAGGGCAGCCTTCGCAAAGCTGGTAAGCCAGAGAGTCCTGCTGTACTCCATAGATCTGCTCGAGGAAAAGGCTTTGAGTGACGAGGGTGCTTAAACCACCCGGGGCTACATCAGGTCAAGTGGGTTTGACATTCCTTGGTACTCCTGACAACGAAAACCCCAATCACGATTGGGAGACCACTTTGGCGGTCGTCAGAGCAAGGGGGCACTCTGACGATTGTGCAGGCCGAAGGGAGTGAACAAGGGATGGCCTGGTAATGAAAGTGCCTTCTCTTCCGCTCACAACACACAGCCACCCACACCCACACAGAGACGAACACAAGGTAAGGTGCGAAGGGATGGAGCGGTAACAAGTATCACACACACACTCATATTGGCAAAGCTCAAACATTTTCTTAAATAGTACCAGTCAAAAAATTTGGGCACCTACTCATTCAAGGGTTTTTCTTTATTTTTACTATTTTCTACATTGTAGAATAATAGTGAAGACATCAAAACTATGAAATATTACATGTGGAATCATGTAGTAACCACTCTTTGACTTGATATCAGCTTTGCACACTTGGAATTCTCTCAACCAGCTTCACCTGGAATGCTTTTCCAACAGTCTTGAAGGAGTTCCCACATATGCTGAGCACTTGTTGGCTGCTTTTCCTTCACTCTGCGGTCCAATTCATCCCAAACCATCCCAATTGGATTGAGGTCAGGTGATTTTGGAGGCCAGGTCATCTGATGCAGGACTCCATCGCTCTCCTTCTTGGTCAAGTAGCCCTTACACAGCCTGGAGGTGTGTTTTGGGTCATTGTCCTGTTGAAAAACAAATTATACTCCCACTAAGCGCAAACCAGATGGGATGGCGTATCGCTGCAGAATGTTGTGGTAGCCATGTTGGATAAGTGTGCCTTGAATTGTAAATAAATCAGACAGTGTCACCAGCAAAGCACCCCCACACAATCACACCACCTCCTCCATGCTTCACAGTGGGAACCACACATGCGTAGATCGTCCGTTCACCTATTCTGCGTCTCACAAAGACACGGTGGTTGGATCTAAAAATCTCATATTTGGACTCATCTGACCAAAGTACAGATTTCCTCCGGTCTAATGCCCATTGCTCGTGTTTCTTGGCCCAAGCAAGTCTCTTCTTATTATTGGTGTCCTTTAGTAGTGGTTTCTTTGCAGCAATTTGACCATGAAGGCCTGATTCACGCAGGCTCCTCTGAACAGTTGATGTTGAGATGTGTCTGTTACTTGAACTCTGTGAAGCATTTGTTTGGGCTGCAATTTCTGAGGCTGGTAACTCTAATGAACTTATCCTCTGCAGCAGAGGTAACTCTGGGTCTTCCTGTCCTGTGGCGGTCCTCATGAGAGCCAGTTTCATCATAACGCTTGATGGTTTTTGTGACTGCACTTGAAGAAACTTTGAAAGTTCTTTAAATGTTCCGCATTGACTGACCTTCTTGTCTTAAAGTTATGATGGACTTTCGTTTCTCTTTGCTTATTTGAGCTGTTCTTGCCATAATATGGATTTGGTCTTTTACCAAATAGGGCTATCTTCTGTATACCCGCCTGACTGATTGGCTCAAACATATTAAAAAGGAATTCCACAAATGTAAATTTTAACAAGGCACACCTGTTAATTGAAATGCATTCCAGGTGACTACCTCATGAAGCTGGTTGAGAGAATGCCAAGAGTGTGCAAAGATGTCATCAATGCAAACGGTGGCTACTATATATTTAGATTTGTTTTTTGGTTACTACATGATTCCATATGTGTTATTTCATAGTTCTGATGTCTTCACTATTATTCTACAATGTAGAAAATAGGTAAAATAAAGAAAAACCCTTGAATGAGTAGGTGTGTCCAAACTTTTGACTGGTACTGTGCGTCCTTACAATGGCCGAGGGCGCTACCATCCGATTCCCAGACGAATAATCCCTCTTATGTTGCCCTGAGGTGTCTCAGAGTGTCAGACGGAGACAAGCAGTAAGAAAACGGATGCCCACCCCAGCTGAAGGACGACCGATAGCATTGTCAGCCCCAGTGTCAAGCTCTCTTCTCCATGTAAGTAGTGTGTAGCACATTGATGACTAAATCAAATCCAAATAAAATTTTATTGGTCACATACACATGGTTAGCAGATGTTAATGCGAGTGTAGCAAAATACTTGTGCTTCTAGTTCCTACAGTGCAGTAATATCTAACAAGTATAATAGTCTACCTGGCCATGTGGCGCAACCGAATGACAAATTGATGATATTCAAAGGAGACGAGCCCCGTTTCGCTGGCGCTCCTCATGTCAAAGTTAAGAAATCAAATGAAGCGGGGTAAACGGCGGGTAATATGACTCTCGAGGTAGCCAAATGGTGACACACTGCTATAAAATGGCCAGTGGAGCGAAAGCTGGTCTCGTGTGTCATTTTCTTCATTCATAGAAGTCATATGTGATGAAAGTAATTAAGGTTTTTAAGAAGTATTTGTAATATAAAACCGATTAACATTGATAAAAATAGACTAAGTCAAAAAGGCAAAAATGCAGGGGCGCAACTTTCAACTGGGGATGGGGGGGACATGTCCTTCCCCACATTCTGAAATATGCATTTTTGTCCCCCCCCAGTTTCATCATTGGAATGATATACAAAACGAGTTAACGGTGTGCTTAAGAACCATGCGGATGCCTCTGCGCGGTCAGGTAGGTTGTTTGGAGTGTTTATCCGTTTTTTAAATTTTTTTATGTCACCCCCAATTCTAAAACCCTGCAAAAATGTATTTCTGTGGATTGGTGGGAAGAGGTCCCTGGACTAATAACAGTTGGTTGTATTCATGCAAGTCATATTGGGTTAAATATATTGAAGTATAGGAAGTATTTTCAACATAAAAAGCCCTGGAAAGCGTTGCGGTTCCGACAGTGTCCGGTGAGCTCTCGCTGGCCCTTGAAATTCCAGAAGAGAGGGTAGGGTGTAAATCTCTCCCTGGACAGTACCCATATCCGTAGCATCTCTACAAGGTGAACAGCCTCTGGCATGTTAGAACAAAGTATGTAAGGGAAGTCGGCAAGTCAGATCTAAAGGCTGGGTCGGTCGGGCTGGCGTGCGAAGCAGGGCTGGGCTCGAGCTGGGGAGAAGTCGCTCTGAAGCCCTCCTCTCGCAACCGTCGGAAGTTCGTTGTGCGGGCCGACTCGCGTACTCTCGTGCATGGTCTCGCAAGGGGCTGCGTGCGGAGGTTCGTCTGAGCAGTGACCCCGGACGATGGCGGACCGGTGGGGATTTGGTCCGGCGGGTGGCGGCGGCTACTCTGGTCGCGTGCCAGGCCCTTCTCGTGGATCTCCCCAGCTACGGCGCTTGCCTGCCCTGTTCGCGTGTGGGTCTCCGGCGGGTCGCCTTAGCCGGCGCCTACCAGCTGACTCAGAACTGGTGCGGACCAGGGGAATCCGACTGTTTAATTAAAATAAAGCATCGCGAAGGCCCGAGGTGGGTGTTGACGCGATGTGATTTCTGCCCAGTACTCTGAATGTCAAAGTGAAGAAATTCAATGAAGCGCGGGTAAATGGTGGGAGTAACTATGACTTTCTTAAGGAGACCTTAGCCCAGGATGATAGTAAAAGGGGCATTAAGATACATTATAAGAAGGGGAACACATATATAAACATAAAAGACAGTTGCAGGTCGTAGGGCCATCTTACAAAACAGATCCACTAGATAGGGCCTTACCCTCTAGAGTTTGCAAGGAGTGGGGCTTTAAGCTATGAGAAACTAACCGTGAGAGGCACACAGGCACGGCACATAGAATGCATCATTCTGGGGATAATAATTACCCTCGTGGTGACTAGATTCGAAAAGAGTGCAGGCCGAAGGGAGTAGACAAGGGGTCTATTAGATGAAGGCGGCTCGAACAAATCCCCGGCTCAGGCCAGGAGGAACAAAGGCGGTTGTCAGAGCATGAGGGCACTCTGACGACGGTGCAGGTCGAAGGGAGTAAACAAGGGATGGCACGGTAATGAAAGTGACTTCCGCTCACAACACACATACACCCATACTCACACATACAGTTGAAGTCGGAAGTTTACATACACCTTAGCAAAATACATTTAAAATAATTTTTTCACAATTTCTGACATTCAATCCTAGTAAAAATTCCCTGTCTTAGGTCAGTTAGGATCACCACTTTATTTTAAGAATGTGAAATGTCAGAATAATAGTAGAGAGAATGATCTATTTCAGCTTTTATTTCTTTCATCACATTCCTAGTGGGTCAGAAGTTTACATACACTCAATTAGTATTTGGTAGCATTGCCTTTAAATTGTTTAACTTGGGTCAAACGTTTCAGGTAGCCTTCCACAAGCTTCCCACAATACGTTGGGTGAATTTTGTCCCATTCCTCCTGACAGAGCTGGTGTAACTGAGTCAGGTTTTCTAGGCCTCCTCGATCGCCACACGCTTTTGATTATATTCAAAGGAGACAAGCGGTGCTCCTCATGTCAAAGTGGAGAAATTCAATGAAGTGGGGGAAAACTGCAGGTAATATGACTCTTAGTGTAGCCAAATGGTGACACACTGCTCTAAAATGGCCAGTGGAGCGAAAGCTGGTCTCTGTCATTTTTTCATTCATAGAAGTCATATGGGATGGAAGTAATTGAAACTTTTAAGAAAGTTTTTGTCATGTAAAAACAAGTAACATTACAAATAAATAGACAGTCACAAAGCCAAAAAGTAATTGCTGTGGATTGGAGGGAAGAGGTCCCTGGACCAATAGTTCATGCAAGTCAATATTGGGTTAAAGCTATTAAAGTATAGGAAGTATTTTAGACATACAATTGTAGAAAATGTATAGAAAAAAATTGTGTATTCATGAAGGTATTATGGGTTGGAAGCTATTAAAGTTTTAAGGAAGTCAATTTGAATTGATTGAAAATCACCATAGTAAAAAAGTATATATTACAGTTGACTTGAGAGTTCTATGTCATCTGATTGTTTTTCTAGATTCCAATTGCAATTTTAAGATGGTCCCTGCCATAGAAACGACTAAATGGACTGAAAACAGAACGGAACCGAGAAAAGGGGTGTATGTAGCTTGTTCACTATCGTCAGGTGACTCAGAATATGTCATTTATTTCATCCTGGCATATTCTGTTAAAGAGGTATTGATGAGCAAAATCCGCATCTTTAATATAAAGCAGTCTCATGAAGGAAATTGGGTTGCCTGCTTCCACACCAGTTTCAAGTCCTGTGACCCGCACATTGAATTTAAGGAAATCATTTTTGGTTTATTCTGTTTTCTCTTTTAGGAGTATGATTATCCCTTCCAATTTAGGTTGCGCTTTTTCCAGGTCATGGATTAGCACCTCTGTTGCATTGGCTGTCATGTCCAGACTTTCCACTTTAGTTGAAAAGTTATCCTCTTCAGCAGTGAGCACTGCCAATGATTCATTTAACATTTTTTGTGGTAAGTCAAGGGCAGAGGTAATCTCCTCATGAGCAATCTCTTGTATAGTAGCGGACAGCTCTTTCTATTGTCTGGTGTTGAGAGCCTCCATCTTCCCACAGTTTAATTGTGGACGGACAAATTCTAGCTGCTGGAGCGAAATAGACCTGCTAGTTATTTCTTGTCACACAATGAATGTCCCACACCTTAATATTTTGTTTAGTATTAGAAAAAAATACATTTTAGGAAATAAGTCCATTAATTCATGGTAATTTGCAAAAGAAAGCCACGATAAGGCCACATGTTTCAATGCATGCCAACGGAACCGGATGTCAAAATTCGAACATATACACTGCATGACCAAAAGTTTGTGGACACCTGCTCGTCGAACATCTCATTCCAAAGTCATGGGCATTAATAGGGAGTTGGTCCCCCCTTTGCTGCTATAACAACCTCCACTCTTCTGGGAAGGCTGTCCACTAGATGTTGGAACATTGCTGTGGGGACTAGCTTCCATTCAGCCACAAGAGCATTAGTGAGGTCGGCCACTGATGTTGGGCGATTAGGCCTGGCTTGCAGTTGGCGTTCCAATTCACCCCAAAGGTGTTCGGTGGGGTTGAGGTCAGGGCTCTCCAGTCAAGTTCTTCCACACTGATCTCGAAAAACCATTTCTGTATGGACCTCGTTTTGTGCAAGGGGCATTGTCATGCTGAAACAGGAAAGGAAAGGGCGTTCCACAAAGTTGGAAGCACAGAATAATCTAGAATGACCTTGTATGCTGTAGCGTTAAGATTTCCCTTCACTGGAACTAAGGGGCCTAGCCCGAACCATGAAAAACAGCCCCAGACCATTATTCCTCCTCCACCAAACTACACAGTTGGCACTATGCATTGGGGCAGGTAGCGTTATCTTGGCATCCACCAAACCCAGATTCGTCCGTCGGGCTGCAAAAAAAAGAAAATGCGTCTCCACTGCATGGCGGTGAGATTTACACCACTCCAGCCGACGCTTAGCATTGCGCATGGTGATCTTAGGCTTGTGTGTGCGGCTGCTTGGCTATTCTACTGTCAATGTTTGTCTATGGAGATTGCAAGGCGATTTTATACACCTGTCAATAACGGGTGTGGCTGAAAGAGCCAAATCCACTCATTTGAAGGGGTGTCCACATACTTTTGTATATATTGTGTATTTTGTGGAAAAGAGATGTTGTATGTTTCTAAATGATGCATCATGCTGCCTTGTTGACAACATGACCGAGCGGTGCAGATTACTGTTCTATTTGAGAAGGGTGCTCCTCCCTCACTGTTTTTGCCCATTTACGTCACTGTCTATGACTGCAGTTCATCTTAATCGATCTCCCTCAATATGACCCATATTAAGAGATGTAATGATCCTGTTTTTTGGAACATCCAAATGGTCATGCAGGGGGGGGGGGGGGTTATTGCAAAAATAGTGGGGCCATGAAAGAATTGCATTCTTGTCTTGTATAAACCCATATATTTTGTTTTCAGATGCATTCTCGGATTGTCTCTAGGACCAGGCAAATGTCGTACTGTGAGCAAATTTGGCTGCATTTACACAGGCAGACAAATTCTGATCTTTTCCCACCAATTGGTATTTTGACCAATCAGATCAGCTCTTTTGACAATAATTTGGCAAAACTTCAGAATTAGTCTGCCTGCAAGCGTTTTAAGATTTCTGCTCAAACACAGTCCACAACATTGACGTTGTAGACGAGCTGAAACGTAATGAAACAACAGCAACAATCATACAAACGTAGACTAGCTGAAATAATTGATTTTTTTTTCTTTTTTTTCTTTTTTTCTACAGAAACAATGTAAGAAATAATTTCTGCATTGGATTCTGCTCTATGTAAGTGTGGATGTCTTTGATTTAATAAAAATGTTCCGCTTCTTTGGATGTTTGCAATTGAACTGATTTGATCACCACAGAGTGCTCTTAATCACATTCTTAATCACATTCTTAATCACATTCTTAATCACATTTGGTTCATTGAAATGCACATGCAGTATGCTTGGCCAGTACCATTTTAGGAATAGAATTTAGAATGTTACTGCTTGTTTGACATTACATATCAGAGGAAAAACAAATGTATTATGACAATGGGGCTGTTATACCTGTGTCTGCCACCAGATGGATTCCAAATACTGTCCAATTTTGGGTGCCTTCCATCCAGTGCTGCTGCTTTAGCAGTGCCTATCATTCAGGCATTTAGATTTTAAAACATAAATCACTTTTTATGTTTAAATGCACCCACGGAAAAGAGAGATGGACCCAAGGTGGTAGATAAGTCAGAAAGACTTTGAACAAAGTGTCAAGTGTCATTGATAAACCACTGAAGGTATTCGTGAGTTAGAATTTTTACAAATGTACATTGTTTTACTGGACTAGTTACTAATGGAGTTACTGACAGTCATAAAGTGGATCTGGTGAATAATTCCATGTTTTTCTGAAATTATTTTCTAGCATATTTCTACAATTTGTATTATCTCTGCTGTGTGTCTTTATGATTGTCCGGAATAGGCCTAAGTGCTCTTTAGAAATGTTGTAGGTCTATAGGCTACAGCCTCTTTTAAAGATCTCTCAGCGTGTCAATTGAACAAATCTACATGAATCAGAGTTATTAGAAGGTAACAGCATGTCAGCGTCCTATTTCTTAAGAAACAAATCCTCACCCTTTAAACTTTTACAGTTGAGAATGGCATCGAACAGCCTCTTGTCATTCTCACACACGGTTCCTGTTGTCATTTCATCACTTTTCCTTGTGTTATTAAACGCAACCAACCTAGACCAATGTATACTTCTCTGGCTCAGTGTAGGTGGTCATTCCTCCAATTTCTCTTTCCCCCCCCCCCTCCGGTATCCATCCTTCACTATTTCTCTCACCAGGATTGGCCTCCCAACCGTGACCCCCCAACCCCCCACTGGCACCCCAATTGTTGGCAGGGCAATTGTGTGTGCGGGAGGCTCGTAAAGGGCCCTGCCTGGGTTCCCCTGCCCTGTGACGGATAGCTGGGAGACCGCAGGGCCCATTTACATGAGAAGAGCCGGAGGAGAGAGCGATGAATAGAGCGACTTTCAATCTGCTCGTCTCTGAGGACTTTCTCTTCCAACCACCAACCCCCCATCACCAACCCTTTGTTTGTGCTACTCTCTGTTTCTTGGCCTCCCTCTCTTTCTATCCTCTTTCTTCTCCTCAACCTCTCCACTTCATTTTCCTTTGCCTCAAATCTGTCATTGCCAATCTCTGTTTTTTCTTATGTATATAATGCTAGAGGCTTTCAAATCTCACCCCCTCTGTCCTGTCGGTCTTTTATGTGCCCACTTTAATGTTGAATTGATTGTCACCACCACAACGCCAGGAAACATACATGTATTTCCTCTCTTTCCCTTATCTTCTGCTCACAAAAAGCATGACCCTGGCACAATGGGAGAGGCATACTCCAAGTACAAATAGTAAAATAAGTTGCATAATGGCTATATTATCTTGGTCATTGGAACCAGTCCAAATAAATAGGATAATGGCTGTGTTATTGTGGCCATTGGAACTAGCTAGTCCAAATAGATTGGATAATGTATATATTATTGTGGACTTTCAGTCCAAATTAACAGATCATTCTCTCAACCAACCAAATCTCTCTGATGCTAAGGGGGACTGGGATTTATTGTGCAGATTGTGGTCTATTTAAGCAATAAGGCACCTCTGGGGTTTGTAGTATATGGCCAATATACCACGGCTAGGCTGTTCCTAGGCACTACGCAAAGCGGAGTCGTGGTATATTGGCCAAATACCACAAACCCCCGAGGTGCCTTATTGCTGTTGTAAACTGGTTACCAACGTAATTCACCAGTTTATAGTTTTTGTTATATTTGTCATTATCCCATTTGATTATATCACTCTAACATTCTACTTGTATCACTCTACTCAGTGCTTGAAGTGGACTGAAATAGTAGGTGCCAGCTGGTACTCATTTTGGGTGCCGGCCCAGTAGTCTTTATATGTAGGTGTCAGTAGTCATCATATTTTATTGACTCTATTCTATAGGAGATCAGATCAATTCAAGCCCTGACTTAACCCTGCAAAGCATAATGAATGAGCTATTTACTGATGGATGGCTATGGGCAAACACCTAGCCCCCAGTGGAGGTGTAAAGTGGTGCCCATAGAAACTAGAAAAAGGTGTAATGGGTATCTACTAGTAATGTCACACCTAGCCTCATTTTAGAACCGCAGGGAGCTGCTACTGGATAGAGGAGGCATGGACCATGCATGGGCTATACTGTGCAATGGGTCATGTTTTGTTGACATGCTTTCTCTCTGAAAACATAAGCCTACCAGGCGTTTGACAATGGAATCCAATGGAATGTACATTGTAATATGTTATTAGGTCGTTCATATATGCTACAGATGTCAGTCTGACATTACATTGATTTGAAAAGCCTAGACTTATTTTGATTACTGTCAACAAGTGTCATTAATGTGGTGGCCAATATTATAGAGACAGATCTGAAATAAAATAATGATATACCTTAAGTAAATAAGAATGATGAATCTGAAAATGTAAACTCGTTTTTTAAGTTTGTATTGGAGAGAGAATTGGGTGAGTGTTTCCCTGCCTTCTCCCTCCCTTGCCTTAAACATGTCTGTTGGCCAATGTTATGGAGAGAAGCCTGAAACAAAAGTATTCTTTATCTTAAATAAACAAGAACTATATATTTAATTTAACAAACTAAAGTTTGAAGTTTGCGTTGCAGAGAGAGAAAGAGTGTGTGTGTGGGGGGGGGGGGGGGGGGCTGCCTCCCTCCCTCCCACAGCGATTCCGCCTCTCTTCATATTCACTCAAGTGCATTCCAAATTCACCGCACCCCTTCTATAGTGATGTAAATGAGTGGGCTGGAGGGAGGGAAGTTAGGAGCAGATTTGCTTGTGAAGAAGTTTTATAATCACCAGCTACCAGTGGGATAGGGAGTTATTTCAAGAAGGAACTCTACAGCAGTAACTCTCTTCTCATTGTAGTTTAAAGGCCTGCATCTGAAGTCGTGAGTTGGAAGCAGGATGTTTTTGCTCCGATTTTGTTTCCATCTCTGACAATTTGTTTTATTATTGTTTTCAACTTCTGCTTGGGATGCTTGGTTGACATTACACAGCCGGTGTAATTTTAAAACTGTTCAAACTTTGTATATTTCGTTTAATGGTAAATATGTATAACATTATAGAGCACCAACTCAAGTCCTCTGTTCCTTCACATCATCCTGGAACAGGGATGCCACCTGCGAACGGAGTAGGGGGGCACGAGGGCGGCCACACAGGTTCCAAATTACCGACAATCCAACCTGACCCGATGGACAAAGTCAAGCGGCCCATGAATGCCTTCATGGTCTGGTCTCGCGGTGAGCGACGGAAAATGGCTCAGGAAAATCCCAAAATGCACAATTCTGAGATATCCAAACGGCTGGGTGTCGCGTGGAAATCTCTAACAGACGCCGAGAAAAGGCCCTTCATTGACGAGGCAAAGCGCCTCCGCGCGGTGCACATGAAGGATTATCCGGACTATAAATACAAGCCCCGTCGTAAAACCAAACCGATGCCGAAGAACAATACTCTAGCCGCCCAGTATCAGATGTCGGCCGGTAACCACCTGCTGAGTGCGTCCGCGGCTCAGGGACAAGTTGGAAACCCCAGAATGGACGCGTATGGCTGGGGCCACACAGGGGGCTACACTGCGGCGATGCAGAGCGAGGCGCTCGGCTACAGCCAGCAGCTTCACCGCTATGACCTCTCAGCACTTCAGTATCAGTCCAGCATGGCCCAGGCCCAAGCCTACATGAATGGTGCCAACGCATACAGGTGAGTCTAGATTGTTTGTTACTTTTTCTATGATTTGAATGGCTGTCTATAGTTTATTCAGGTATATTTTCTTTCCAATGTACCATTGGCAGTTATAGGCCTAAACTGTTTTTGGATATACAAAACCTATGGCCAGGTGGTTTTATTGGCACGAATAGTCTATACCCATCTTGTCAATTTATTTTTGGTCAGTGACCCTTTTGTGACTTTTTGAAGTCAAATAGTTACTCTCATTAGTTTCTCAATTGATCAGTAACCCAATCTCTCTCCCCCAGCCCCATGTCCTACAACAGCAGCCCACAGCAGGTCAGCCCAGTGATGTCCATGGTGAAGCAGCAGTCTGATAGCCACAGCATGTCCCCCTCCCCCACCGGGCCCCACAGCCCCCTCCAGCAGCACCACCACCAGGCCCACCAGCAGCACCAGACCCAGCGTGGTATCCAGGTCCAGGGAGACCATCTCAGGGACATGATCAGCATGTACATGCCTGGAGGAGATGCCTCAGAGGCCCAGAGAGGGTACTCCGTCTCTGCAGCAAACATCCAGCAGCATTACCTGGGAGGGTCAGCTCCACTCACCCACCTTTGAATTCCCTCTCGCACACCTCTAAGCTGAACTCACTCACCAACTCGCACACCTCTGAACTGAGACATTATACTGATTCAATCAACCTTGTATCATGTTGGTTGAATTGCTGTCGACTCCCCTCCTAACTCTTGTTGGTCCCTTATCCACATCTGACCTACAGGGTCTGACCCTGTTATTGTGGAAGTCCAGAAAGATGGATGTTGGCAAACAACGTGATCTGACTTGATGTGCTGGCATTGACTGGTGGCAGCCCAATTGGGTCAGTAAATGTGCAGGGACTGAAGAAAGAAAATGTTCATTTTAATACAAAGATGAGATCACTCACTGACACAGACAATATTTTGTGACACGATGATGTCATCATTGGTCGTTGATTGGTTTCGGTGTACATTACAGTTGGAATGCCTTGATGGTTATGAGTGATTCCAAACCCTAGATATTGTCCCATTCTGCTATTTCTCTAAACCCACCACCTGAAAGAGTATTAATGACTGCAATGGGAACTCGAAAAAGTTGAAGTGGAAGTATGAAATTTTGTTTTTGTGAATTCTGAACGAAATGGCTTCGACATTGACAATCTCAAATGTTTCTCTCAGACAACTGCCATTTCTATAACCGTTCAGAAAATGAATTTACCTCTAAATGGGTCTACACCCTGTAATTTATATAAAAGTTAAACAGCAGTTGTTTTTTTTCGCAACTTTTTGAAACACAAAACTGAACCAATATTTGAGGATTTTGTTACTGTTTAGTTTAAATCGATGCTGCTTTTCTGAGGTTTAGGCCTTATTTACCGTTGTGAAATGTATTGAATGTTTTATTAATACCCTTATAGTAAGGGTATTGTTATTTCAAGTCACTTGACAAGAATGATGTAAAAAAAAAAAAAAGTAATAAAGTGTTATTATTTTTCTATTTTCTACTGTCACATAATGTGCCTATGATAAATTCCTAAAACTCACACCATTTACATAAAACATAACTAAAGTCTACCAATGCAACCGTAGAATAAACTCAAGGCCTATATGATTTAACGTGGAGATAGACGAAACTTTCACCGGGCCTTTGCCCGCTTTTCTTTCCCAACAGAAAAGGAGAGTGGAAAGCCATCCAACTCCAGAGCATAATTACCCGTTTCGGTAAATCTCATTGTTCCCTCACTGCTTTAGAGCATGCAGGTGCACACAGTAAACCGTGGTTCTCAGCGTGTCTTATGGCTGGCTTTGTCCTCTTTTCTCTGGGTGCCCCATGGGGCAGAAAATTAGCGTTGCATTGAATGCCCCTTCTTCCTTATCCCACAGTCCAGGCTTAACCCTTTCCCTGCCCCTCACCATTCTCATGGAAATAAGGCCTGCCATCACATCACTGACTGACTAGTCAAACTAGGCTAGGGAATGTCGTAGGGTAGGACATGGATTCATATTAACGGACCTCAACAAACTTTTGTGACAAAACAATTTCCTTAACCGAAGACAAAGTTAGTTTTATTTAAAAAATATTGTCTGAGTTGGGGCAACTAGGAACATGTAAACTAACAGAGTGTGATTCTGCATGTAAGCTATACTCTTGGAGAAAGGGGGGGTACCACTTTTCTGAAGAGATCTCTTAGCAACGAGCAGTCTTCCACAGGTTGTTGTTACCAAGGGATACCCCTGTCACCAAACCACCCCCTCCAGTTAAATGACTACGCCATTCCATAGACACTCTTGTCCTCTTGCATCATAGCAAAACACCTCTAAATCTACCCACCCAACATTTGTTTGTAGATGTAAAATGATGTAGGCCTAGACAGCACAATACAACAATTTTATAATATGCAATTGATAGTTAAACATTGATCTGTGAGTCTCGCAAACTGATGATGTTAAAACACAATGTGTGTGTAAGGGGTATACGGTTCAGATCTAGACAGAAGGCTTTCATATCTGCTCTCAATTTTTTTCTTCACATTTGGTCTGTTCCTTAAAAATTGGGCAAAGTAGAAATTGTGCAAAATAATTGCTTTTTAAAAGCCTGTTGTATAAAATTGCCTTTTAATATAAACCACATCGAAAACTCAATACATGTGATTTTTGTTATATAAATAAAGACTTGCTAAAGTGCCAAAATTCTGCATTTTGATATGTCCCTCCGTGCACCCTCTGATTTCTAGGAGGATTTTAACCCACTTAACACCAACATTTCTCCAAGTTTTCACCATCAATGTAAAGCCCTAGTTATCCTGTTGCTTTGCCATAGTCATTTCTGAAGATTATTTGTTTAACGTGATTAGTGATTCATTTTAAAGGTCAACCCTGTTACATAAAACGGAACTCTCATTTTAATATGGTTAAATATTCCTCTTAAATTTATTTTTTACAAAAGAAGCTAATAATAGTGTTAAAGCAGGTGAGCTGGTTCTACTTTTTTTTGTGTGGTGGAAAACTGAGTGGCTCGAGTGTAACACGTCAACCCTGTTACCCATAGACAGGCTAGAAATGTTTTAACAATGTGATTTTTTTTAGTGAAGCTTGGGTTCAATTGCCCCTCCCTGTTGCATACAACAAGCTCCCATTCCCCCTGTCACAGGGGGATTCATGGATGATTTAAGATGAAGTTGTCAACCCTGTTACTTTATTTGGTACTTAATAGACACTTATTATAGTACTTTTTTAATTTCACCTCTTGAGATGGGGAAACTTTTTTTATTAAGTTGAACGTGTGCTATTTATGATAGTATATCCAAATTAGGTGAAATAAAAGTGCTTTTTTTCACCAAGTTACACTACTCAAAAGGCACCTACTTGGTGGAATGACACATTTAGTTTCAAATACTTTTTCAATTGTTTTTTTTTCCTTTTCTTCGGGTTAGAGTGAGGGAATGAATAAAACTTGCAAAAGCAAGAACCACTTCCATGTGCATTGGGCAGACAAGGTGGTTTTACCCAAGTCATAATGAACAATGTTTTGGTGGCAGGCAGGCAGACAGCAGGTGAGTGCTATGAGTGGGCGTCTTCTTGCGTTAGTAGAATGGCTGCCACGCTTCAGTGCTATGTCACAAGAGGGGGCTGGATCTGCAGCATATTTTACCACAACTGTGAACAGTCACCAAAGATCAGGGCTGTGCTCTGTCACGGGTGACAAGCTGGCATGGGCAGCCGTTTGTGTGTGTGTGTGTGTGTGTGTAGCCAGGGCCATGCGTGATGGTGGAGATAGGAAATATGTTGTGTCTGGCTCCCACATAGTAATCCTTTGCCTCAGAAGTCATTAACTGGTCAAAGCAAACAGTCATCTCCATTTTCTACAGAACAAGGTGAAAACACTCAAGCACTCCACAAAATAGCTAAATTACACGTCAGATGGCAATCAACTGGCAACCGATGAGATGTGTCGTAGCAGTAGTAAATCAATTCCTATTACGTAAATGGTTTCAGAGAAAGCTGGTGACTGTCATGTTGACTAAATGTATGATGGTTAAGATTTTGGTTAGAACCACCTGGAACGACATACTCATGACAATCTCTTACCCCCAAAACTGGTCTGATTTTGTTCAAATGAATCACTGACAATTATCTTCTACCCCCATTCTATAAGCATTGTAAGGTGTTTCTCCAGTGTAAACTCATTGCTCCCCTCCCACCATCACCACCACGCTTTAGTTCTCACAGAGAGAGGGACCACCCTAAGGTTGGGCTGGACTGGTCTATCCAGTTCCCAGTCTCCCCATGACGTGCCACGCCACACAAAGCCAACACATCGAGGTCAACAACTCACAATTCCCGCCCAAGAAACATGGCGTGGAGTTAGCACAGGTGTTCCTCAAATGAATGCACCGGTAAACCCACGTTTTGTTCAGGCACGCAAACAGATCTTTTTTTTTGTTGAGTTGATCCCAACAAAAACTTTCACAGCACTCAACTGATTTCTTAGAAAGGCTGGCTGTGCTTAGAGGTTCTTTTGTGTACACATTTTCATGGAATTGTCTCTTCATTTAATTCTAACGCGTTACGGTCCTGAAAATCAAATATTCTTTTGGAAACCCTAACTGAACAAAACGTGGACAAGTATTGGCCGCAGGGACGTGGACACAAAGATCCTTAGATCAGAGCTGTGAAGGGTGAGTCTGTACACAGCACATCAAAAAGCAGTGCAGAGGCATAGAAACTCACTGACGCATTCATGCGTCAGAGAGATTGGAGACACATGAGCTTGTACAGGTAGATAAGGACAGGACAACACATTGGGCCTCAAGAGTTCCAGCAGATATGAGCCAGTCTAGATATGAAGCTTAACTTCAAATGAAGACCTCCCAAGATGATCTACCCAGGTGAAAAAACAACAATTTCCACAGCCTTCCACACAAACAAATAAGATCATTACATGTTTGCACCCACACAGTGACACTACCGTTCTCATTAAAGGGCTAGTGCAGTCAAAAACATGATTTATATATATATTTCCACACTATGAGGTTGGAATAATACTGTGAAAATGATAATGCCCTTTTAGTGTAAGAGCTGTTTGAAAAGAGTGCCTGAAATTTCTGCCTGTTTTGGGGGGAGGGAGTTTTGGCCTTCCATGGTGACATACCCATGCGGTAAATCAGTTAGACCAATAAGAAAGAGATTCCAAACCCGCTGATTTTCAGTTTTCCCCTCCCCAGTCCCAGCAAAAGTATTGCTTGAGAAATTGCTCTTTGCTAAGAAGCTATTTGTTTCTTTTTTAGCATTGTAATTGAAAACAATCACAGTAAGATACTTAATTGTTGCCCAGAAATGATTTGATATTGAGATTTAAAAAAAACAGCTACACTGGACCTAGGATGTATTCAACTGTAAAGCTGACCATGATGCCACATATCTGATTGCTGTAGGGTCAGTCCAGTACAGTTTAGTTAGAGTAACTTGGTCAAAAGAAACTTTTAATTTGACCTAATTTTAACATTGTCATAAAGAGCACGTTCCACTTCATAAAAACATGGTTTCCCATCTCAAGGGCTTAAATAAACAAAATTACTATAGTAAGTGCTAATAATGTAACATGATTGAGCTTCTCATCTTAAAAACAGCCATAAAAAATATATAATAATCACCTTGTGACAGAGGGAATGGAAACTTGTGTTCAACAGAGAGGGGCAATTGAATACGTGCTTCAATGTTTTTTTAATGGTTTAAAAACCTATCTATGGGTAACATGATTGATGTGTTATGCTCAACGCGCTCAGTTTTCCGCCAGAAAACAGAAATTGGCCAAAAATAGTAAAACCAGGTCAACTGCTTTGACTATTATGTTCAGATTTTTTTTTTAAAGGAATAGTTTCACCATATTAAAATGATAGTTTCGTTCACGTAATAGGTTTGACCTTAAAATGGAGGGACAGACATGAATTAATCACATTAAATTATAATCTTCAGAAATTACTTGTCAAAGCAAGAAAATAACTAGGGCTTTACAATGATGGTATACACTTGGAGAAGTGTTAGGGTTCAGTGGGTTAAAATCTTCCTAGAAGTTGGAAAAACATGACAAGTACGATAATCAATTCAACAGTTTTAATTTGCAAGAAAAGTCAACAACCCAATTATAATTCTGCAGAAGCTTTCCTCAAGATGACGTGAACATTGTGCTCTGTCTCTCTCTAGAGGCATGAATGAGAATCGCAGTGCATTTGTCTCGTAGCAACAGTGCATTTACTGACAGAACAAATACGGTTTATGTAGTTAAGAGTATTATATTTTGTGACCTGAAATGTTACGGACTAAACTTTGCCATAAAAGCACCTCAAAACAAGCATGCGCAAACGATGGAATGATTGAAGTAACATTGAATATTTGGTACCATTTACTATAACAGTGGGTCCTTGGATTGAGTTGTGGTTGACTACTAATCAGTCTTGTCTTTAGCGCTGCTGGTCTTGCAACACCAGGAGTAGGCAGCTGTGCGGACCCAGCTCCACAAGGGGGGCTTAGCCCCCTCAGTTTCAATGTTATGTCCCTATATGAAAATAGCAAATAAATTCAAATGATTGAGTGACAGGTTGGCGCAAAATCTGTATCTCCGATGTGCTGTCACGCACAATGGAGAGAGCGCACCACGGTATGTGTAGAGGGGCTATGAGAAGTCACTGGGGTAGGCTAAAGGAATAAAGTGATACGCCTCCGCCTGTAATATTTGATTAATAAGGTCGGGGTCAAGTTTACCATTGAAGTTACTTCACTCAATTCTGCCTCACGCCCTACCACTACAGAGTTTAGTTAGCTTCTTAGCTAGTTGTAAAAAGCGTTATTGTTGTTAGCCTTAGCATCAAACTAGCGAGAGAGTGGCTGGAATTACTGCAGAATTCCAACGCAAGAACCCAAATGACGCCCCTGGGTAAAGCGGTATGTTTCAGCATATAGATAGCCACATTCTATTGTAGTTCTTGGTAGCCTATTGGTTTTCGTGGTTGTAAATTGAACTGTACGTATTGGAAACATGTTTATGTTTGGCTGGCAATGCTCAATTGATGGGTTGAATTTGAGCCACAGAAGTGTATTGTGCCATATCACAACGTGTTGCTGTACTCATGAGCTGCATGGTTTTCCATGTTTGAAGTGGGCCTTTTTGTCTGGCAAGAAAGCTGTGCAAGGCTGCATCTCACAGGAACTTTACTTATCTCAGATCACCTTTTGTTTACTGCATTTTCTTACTGTTAATGTAACTACCCTAAATATAGATTGATAAATGCATGACATAATCTGATATTTTGTTTACTAGGCCTACTTGGTACCACCATTTTGTTTGCATTCATTCGCAGTTGTGTCTGTATTCTAAGCCAAATACTGCTATTTAGTATTTTTGTTTGCATGCATGAATGAATAACTAGGCTACGACGTTCAGCACCTCGTTTGCGTTATTTTTGGTAAAGCACGGCTGCATTCACATAGGTTGTTTGTAATAGGTGAATTACCCTACCCAATTACCATAGTCATTACCAAAACGGCCTTGCTTTAGTGTGTAGGTCACTGTCCATTGTGCTGATACAGCGCAGTGGAGATTGCAGCGAAATCTGTAGCCTACCTGACACTTCAAAAGCACTCCGTCAATGTTCTCGTAGTCTCGGCATTTGAACTTTGTTTATCGCGGTGTAGCGTGATAAGCGGAATTCAATGTAATTCCAATGCAAGAATCCCCCCAAAATTGTGCCCGATTTCAACTGCCCCCTCACTGATTTCACTTTATTCTGGAGCCAGGTCTGCAGCGGTGACAGGCACATGGGTCAGAGTGGAGACAGAGATCCAGTCTCCTACAGAGAGGGATAGGACCAGGGGAGTAGAGAGGGAAATTATGAGGAACAGAGTGAGAAGGGAAGAGAGACGGTGTGGGTAACATGAGAGAACAGGGTCAAACACAAAGAGGATTTGAAAGGGGATGTAATGATAGGGATGGTTTTTGATAAGAGTAATACAAACAGAGAAACACTGCTTTCACCTTTTTCAAAGTGTGTGTGTTCTAAGTGTCCCTTGTTGCCATGGCAGTAGTTCCTGTCTTGATCACCTGGCCAAACACACCCAACATAACAAACACTAAGCAGCCAGTCTGTACAAGTCAATATAGGCAACTTTTTACAGCCCAACACATGCAGTTAGCTTCCTCTTAGCAGTCAGTCTGTAAACGTCTATAGGCACATGTTTATTATGACCTAACATAAGCAGTTACCTCGCTTGTTTTCTCACCATTGACAAAGACCCAAAAGCATTGCCTTCCTTTGCCGCAAATGAATCAAATGGTGTACTCCTTCTCCTGCAAAATTTTGCACATGCATTCTTATCCCATACGCCAGCTCCTACAGTATACCATCTGCTGACTGTACCGTATCTGCCCGAAGCCTTCCAGCTGATTATATTTCCATGTAAATGGACAATAAAAGCATTGTATGGTATCATACCCGACTAGCAACAACAGCCAGCGTGCTGGAGGCCTGCGTTGCAGAGATGAAATGTTTATGGACCAGAGAACAGAAATCAGCGCAGAGATCAGGAGCAACATCACACCACTGTAGGCCAAGATGAACAACACACCTGCGGAACACAGGGACAGTTAGGACCCAGCCACTGTACAGAACATAAACACATTATTCCTGTGAAATGTAGCCTAAAATAAACTGTTAGGCATTAACTCTTTATGTTGTACTCCCATGGCTGACATATTGTTCCTTTTACCAATGGAGTGGTGAATTGTCAAACTTTATCTGATCGAATGCTTGTGTTGAAAACATTTCAGAATTACTAGTATTGATTTAAAATGTTATCTATAGGCGGGGACTCATGCACATTAGACGCACACATGTATACAGAGGGGAGTGGTCAAATGTTTGAGGGTGTTACTACTGTAGTGGTGGATGAGGAAGCGCATGGCCAAACTCTGGATCGACATGAACAGTCTCTGCTCAGGCTCTGTGCAACAAACAGACAGACGTGGAGCAAATAAAGATACAATGGTTGGTCAATTGATTGTTCATACTCGAGGGGGATGTTTTTGGTGATGCAAAAGAGTACAGGAGCTGTGATGGCATAGACCTGCAGTAGGACAGACCACCAGCTGATCCCTGATTCACTCCTGGCCTAAAGTACATTCCACAACTGAAGGCAGCTGTGCTCTAGGGCAGAGGGATGAAGGAGCATGAGAGGGGAAAAAGCAAAAAGGCATAGCGACAGAAAAAGAAAGATTAAATATATGTTAATAGAACGATTTAAGCACATACATGAAACATGCGTAACAGAGGTTTCACGATTATTAATCTTAGCATACAGTCACCTCAAATTATTGGCACCGTTGTCTAAGCTATATATTGTATTTTTAAATCATTATTTTAGACTAATACAATTTGCTTAGAGAAAGATTTTTCTCAACAAGTACTATTTTCTTTTCTACAAAGAGTTATATTTTCAATACTATGTGCACCTTCCACTGAGCCTTTTTCTATAATGACGGCCAAGAAGATCCTTAAGGACCTCAGCCACCCAAGAACAGTCCACAGATACAGTACAGGTGCATCAGCACTAAGACAGAGAGACGAAAAAAACAGTTTCTATTACCAGAATATCAGACTGTTGAACAGACATCACTAGCAGAATTGTTTCTGTGTTCATGTTCAGACGCTACTCTTGTTTGTGTGTTCACTTTGTTAGTTCATATTAAACTCACCGAAAGCTGCAGCAACTCACTGCCTTCCTGAAGACAAACAATGTATACGAAATTCTTCAGTTTGGTTTTAGACCCCATCATAGCACTGAGACTACACTTGTGAAGGTGGTAAATGACCTTTTAATGGCGTCAGACCGAGGCTCTGCATCTGTCCTCGTGTTCCTAGACCTTAGTGCTGCTTTGATACCATCGATCACCACATTCTTTTGGAGAGGTTGGAAACCCACATGGGTCTACACGGACAAGTTCTGGCCTGGCTTAGATTTTATCTGTCGGAAAGATATCAGTTTGTCTCTGTGGATGTTTGTCCTCTGACAAATCAACTGTACATTTTGGTGTACCTCAAGGTTCCGTTTTAGGACCACTATTGTTTTTACTATATATTTTACCTCTTGGTGATGTCATTCGGAAACATTAGCAGGTGGAGAGGATGAACCAAGAGCTGGGGAGGTTCCTTAGGAGTCACTTTCATGATCGGCACGGGGAGAGGGCCCGATTCCTTCCCTCGGCGGAGTACTCCCAGAATTCACTACGTCACTCCTCCACCAGGCTGTCTCCCTTACAGTGCGTCCTGATGTACCAGTTGGCCCTGGCTGCGTGGACCCGAGCCAGATCGAAGCTCCTGCGGTGGATGAGTGGTTCCGGCTCACAGAGGAGGTTTAGAACGCTGCCCACGTCAGGCTCCAATGCGCCGTCCGCTGCTCAAAGGAGCAGGTGGACCGCCATGCCAGTGAGGCTCCCGTGTTCCATCCTGGTGATCGCATCTAGCTCTCCACCAGAAACCTCTCACTCCGTCTTCCCTGCCGGAAGTTGAGTCCCCGGTTTGTGGGGCCACTCAAAGTCCTCCGGAGGGTCAGTGAGGTAACATACCTATTGCAGCTCACTACCGGATCTCACCCTCTTCATGTTTCCCTCCTCAGGCTGGTGGTTCCTGGTCCCCTGGCTGATGCCATCCCCCACGACACCCATCCACCTCCCCTGAACATCGAGGGAAGCCTTCCTATACCGTCAGATGCCTCCTGGACTCCCGACGTCGTGGGTGTTGGCTTCAGTATCTGGTGGACTGGGAGGGTACGGTCCAGCGGAGTAGTGTTGGCTTCAGGTGGATAACATTCTAGATCACAACATCATCCGAGAAATTCTCCTTCGACGACCGGCCTGCTCCTCGGGCTGTCTTCGTCCTGAGTCGGGGTACTGTCACGTCTACTCCATCTCCCCCCCCCGGCACTTGACATTGCCGGTCTACTAACTACATGGACCCAAGCCAGATCGAATGATGGCATCCCATCATTACGCACACCTGGCAACACTCATTACGCACACCTGCGCCTCATCATTAGGCTCACCCTTCCCTGATTACTCCCCCTTTATCTTACACTCCGTTGTTATCACCCATCAGGCAGTATTGTTTATGTGTTCATGCTCAGACCCTTGTTTAAGTATTCACTTCATGTTTGTTCGTATTAAACTCTGACTGGACCTGCTTCCTGCATCTTCGACACACACACACACACACACTCACACACAGTTGAAGTCGGAAGTTTACATACACCTTAGCCAAATACATTTAAACTCAGTTGTTCACAATTCCTGACATTTAATCCTTGTAAGAATTCTCTGTTTTAGGTCAGTCAGGATCACCACTTTATTTTAAGAATGTGAAATGTCAGAATAATAGTAGAGAGAATTATTTCAGTTTTTATTTATTTCATCACGTTCACCGTGGGTCAGAAGTTTACATACACTCAATTTGTTAGCATAGCCTTTAAATTGTTTAACTTGGGTCAAACATTTCTGGTAGCCTCCCACAAGCTTCTCACAATAAGTTGGGTGAATTTTGACCCATTCCTCCTGACCGAGCTGGTGTAACCGAGTCAGGTTTTTTGGCCTCCTTGCTCGCACACACTTTTTCAGTTCTGCCCACAAATGTTCTATGGGATTGAGGTCAGGGCTTTGTGATGACCACTCCAATACCTTGACTTTGTTGTCCTTAAGCCATTTTGCCACAACTTTGGAAGTATGCTTGGGGTCATTGTCCATTTGGAAGACCCATTTGCTACCAAGCTTTGACTTCCTGACTGATGTCTTCAATATATCCACATAATTTTCCTGCCATCTATTTTGTGAAGTGCACCAGTCCCTCCTGCAGCAAATCACCCCCACAACATGATGCTGCCACCCCCGTGCTTCACGGTTGAGATGGTGTTCTTTGGCTTGCAAGCCTCCCCCTTTTTCCTCCGAACATAACGATGGTCATTATGTCCAAACAGTTCTATTTTTGTTTCATCAGGCCAGAGGACATTTCTCCAAAAAGTACGATCTTTGTCCCCATGTGCAGTTGCAAACCGTAGTCTGGGTTTTTGATGGTGGTTTTGGAGCAGTGGCTTCTTCCTTGCTGAGCGGCCTTTCAGGTTATGTCAATATAGGACTTGTTTTACTATGGATAAAGATACTTTTGTACCCGTCTCCTCCAGCATCTTCACAAGGTCCTTTGCTGTTGTTCTGGGATTGATTTGCACTTTTCACACCAAAGTACGTTCATCTCTAAGAGACAGAACGCATCTCCTTCCTGAGCGGTATGACGGCCGCATGGTCCCATGGTGTTTATACTTGCGTACTATTGTTTGTACAGATGAACGTGGTACCTTTTAGGTATTTGGAAATTGCTCCCAAGGATGAACCAGACTTGTGGAGGTCCACAATTTGTTTCTGAGGTCTTAGCTGATTTCTTTTAATTTTCCCATGATGTCAAGCAAAGAGGCATTTAGTTTGAAGGTAGGCCTTGAAATGCATCCACGGGTACCCCTCCAATTGACTCAAATGATGTCATTTAGCCTATCAGGAGCTTCTAAAGCCATGACATAATTTTCTGTAACTTTCCAAAGCTGTTTAAAGGCACAGTCAACTTAGTGTATATAAACTTCTAACCCACTGGAATTGTGATACAGTGAAATAATCTGTCTGTAAACAATTGTTGGAGAAATGACTAGAGTCATGCACAAAGTAGATGTCTTAACCGACTTGCCAAAACTATAGTTTGTTAGCAAGAAATTTGTGGAGTGGTTGAAAATGAGTTTTAATGACTCCAACCTAAGTGTATGTAAACTTCTGACTTCAACTGTACCAACGCTGCTGTCCCATGCTTTACCAACGTTCAACCTCTGGTCACTTCGCATTTTACACTGTGTATTTAAATACTGTATCCCCAACGTTGCTCATCATATTATTTGTACTACTGTACATTGTATTTTAGTTACGCTGTTTATACACACCGCATATTTATTTACGTCCTGGGTTATTGACATACCATAGTATATCTACTGCTGTACATAACGTTCTTAGCTGATCTTGTGTAAATTCTCCCAGTGTACATACATCTAGATTGCATTTGCTATTGCTAGAGTGCTTTTTGGATTGTGAATGATATTTGTCCCACCCTTCTTGATTTCTTCTCATTTTTGTATTTTTTCCCCTTACATTTTAGTTGTTTGACATTTTACTGCATTGTCGGGAGCTAGTAACATAAGCGTTTCGCTGCTCCCACTATAACACCTGCTAAACTGTGTACGCTACCAACATTTTTAATTTGATTTGTAATGTTTTATGAGATTGGAGAACACATTGGCATGGATCTTAGACCAATCCACCATGCAGCGTCTTTCATATCCTTGATGTGCTTATGAACTGCCCTCTTCAGTTCAATTAAAGGTTTGCAATGGAGTTCAAGCCTGGAGACTGAGATGGCCATTGCATAATGTAGATTTTGTGGTCAATTAACCATTTATTTGTGGATTATGATGTGAGCTTGGGGTCATTGTCTTGCTGTAAGAGTCACTCGTGGCCAAGTTGCAGCCTCCTGGCAGAGGCAACCAGGTTTTTGGCTAAAATCTCCTGGTACTTGGTAGAGGTCACGATGCCGTTGACCTTAACAACCCCACTGGGCGCAGGCTTCATTTCAACGTCTAGTTTTGATTCACATTTGGTTGAGTTGTCAACTAACGTGAATTCGATGTTAAATCAACAAAAAATGTACCACATCATTGGATTTAGGTTGAAAATGAGGTGAAAAAAAATATGAAATGACCTTACGTTGATGACTTTTGCAAATCCAATCAGTTTTCCACGTTGATTCAACGCCATCACATGACTTTGAAACAATGTTGATTCAACCACCCCCCCTCCCTTCCCGTGGGACCAGTGGAAGCAACTGAATTAAGACAATATTGGAATAAAGTATGCTAATGCAATAGAAGGTATCAAATTCTAGCTTATACTTACACTCCCAAAGTCATATCCTACCAATTTAAAGCAATAGTCGTGTGGTCAGATAGATGATCACTTCAGCACCATTTTGATTGGGACAGCGCCATCGTGCTGCTTTGAGACAAGCGTGGGGGACTTATCTGGATAAATCAATCAATGTCAGATTGTTTTCACTGAATCTCCGTTTGGATATTTGGTTACAATTAGGCTGGGGAAATGTTAGCTATGTTCAGGTATGCTAATGATTATCTTTATTCTCGTTTGCTCATATATTAGCTAATCAGAACCCTTTTTCTAGCATGTTATACAAGTGGATTTAGCTCTTTACTCAAGTAGTAAAGTAGCCTGTGCTACCAGTTCATAACTTATCATGTGAAATGGGTGATGGACATCCACATATTAATACATACCATACGAAACGGAACACATCATACTAAAAGGAGTGTCTCGGGTTTACGTACAGAATAATATGAAATGCTCTGAAATCAGTTGGGTCCTACTCCCGACCAAAAGACTGACTTGTCTGATAATCAATCAATGTGATTTTGTTTCACTAAATCTCGGTCTGTATGTTTGGTTAATTGATCTCTGGCTAGACAAGCAGACATGGTAGTTTATTAGTTTGCTAATCTATCACTGTTAAGAAACATTTAGCATGGAATATGTAGCCGAAATCAAGTGTATTATTTATCTATTGTCTCACGGAGTAGACTTATATAGTCTTATATAGGGCCTAGGCTATTTTCCTATACATGACAAAATACAGATATAACATTTCCCCCGCTTCTCTGCGCCATCTTGTATTGCTGCCCATATGAGAGCTTTGGTAGAGAATGTGTGATCAACAAACAGTATGAGAGTAGATATGGATATTTTTTTTAACAGAGTCTGTCCCCGTTAAGATACCTTGATGTTTAAACAATTTCCTCTCTTCATCTCCCCGTTATTCATGAGCTGATTCGCTATCTGTATAGCACAGGAGGTTGGTGGCACCTTAATTGGGGAGGACGGGCTCATAGTAATGGTTGCAATGGAATAAATGGAATGGTATCGCACTCAAACGCATGGTTTCCATGTATTTGATACCATTCACTTCATTACTATGATCGGTCCTCCCCTTAGCAGCCTCCTGTGCTGTATAGGCCTAATCATTTTTTTTTTTTTTGCCAAATAGGAAATATTCTGTCATTTGTTATAGGTTATCTAGCAAGCTTAGCAACTTTAATCATATGACCTACTCATTCAAGGATTTGACTTTATTTTTACTATTTTCTACATTGTAGAATAATAGTGAAGACATCAAAACTATGAAATAACACATGGAGTCATGTTGTAACCAAAAAAGTGTTAAAGAAATCAAAATATATTTTATATTTGAGATTCTTCAAAGTAGCCACCCTTTGCCTTGATGACAGCTTTGCACACTTGGCATTCTCTCAACCAGCTTCATGAGGTTGTCACCTGGAATGCATTTCAATTAACAGGTGTGCCTTGTTAAAAGTTAATTTGTGGAATTTCTTTCCTTAATGCATTTCAGCAAATCAGTTGTGTTGTGACAAGGTAGGGTTGTGTTAGCTAATCCATTATCATTTTAAAAGGCTAATTGATCATTAGAAAACCCTTTTGCAAATATTGTTAATACAGCTGAAAATGGTTGTCCTGATTTAAAGAAGCAATAAAACTGGCCTTATTTAGACTAGTTGAGTATCTGGAGCATCAGCATTTGTGGGTTCAAATACAGGCTCAAAATGGCCAGAAACAAAGTTCTTTCTAATGAAACTCGTCAGTCTATTCTTGTTCTGAGAAATGAAGTCTATTCCATGCGAGAAATTGCCAAGAAACTGAAGATCTCGTACAACGCTGTGTACTACTCCCTTCACAGAACAGTGCAATCTGGCTCTAACCAGAAAAGAAAGAGGAGTGGGAGGCCCCGGTGCACAACTGAATAAGAGGACAAGTATATTAGTGTCTAGTTTGAGAAACAGATTCCTCACAAGTCCTCAACTGGCAGCTTCATTTTAGTATACCTGCAAAATACCAGTTTCAATGTCAACAGTGAAGAGGCGACTCCGGAATGCTGGCCTTTTAGGCAGAGTTGCAAAGAAAAAGCCATATCTCACAGTGCCCAATAAAAAGACAAGATTGGGATGGGCAAAAGAACACAGACACTGGACAGAGGAAGATTGGAAAAAAGTGTTATGGACAGACGAATCTAAGTTTGAGGTGTTCGGATCACAAAGAAAAACATTAGTGAGACGCAGAAAAAATGAAAAAATGCTAGATGAGTGCTTGATGCCATCTGTCAAGCATGGTGGAGGCAATGTGATGGTCTGGGGGTGCTTTGGTGGTAGTAAAGTGGGAGATTTGTACAGAGTAAAAGGGATCTTGAAGAAGGAAGGCTACGACTCCATTTTGCAACGCCATGCCATACCCTGTGGACGGCGCTTAATTGGAGCCAATTTCCTCCTACAACAGGACAATGACCCAAAGCACAGCTCCAAACTATGCAATAACTATTTAGGGAAGAAGCAGTCAGCTGGTATTCTGTCTATAATGGAGTGGTCAGCACAGTCACCGGATCTCAACTCTATTGAGCTGTTGTGGGAGCAGCTTGACCATATAGTACGTAAGAAGTGCCCATCAAGCCAATCCAACTTCTGAGAGGTGCTTCAGGAAGCATGGGGGGAAATCTCTTCAGATTACCTCAACAAATTGACAATGAGAATGCCAAAGGTCTGCATGGCTTTAATTGCTGCAAATGGAGGATTCTTTGAGGAAAGCAAAGTTGGAAGGACCCAATTATTATTTCAATTAAAAATCATTATTTATAACCTTGTCAACGTATTTTGCCATTAATATGAGTCACATACCAGTTTGCAAACAATGTAAAATAAATCTATATCATTGAGTTAATAAAGCCGCATACAAACATGGGCTCTTTTTAAAAATCTATTTTACTTTTTATTTAACTATTATTCAACTAGGCAAGTCAGTTAAGAACAAATTCTTATTTACAATGATGGCCTACCTCTTTTTTGTTTTATTGAGTAAGGTAGCTATAAAATGCAGGTGTTTCAGCCTAGCTCAGTGCTTTCTGTGGTGGTGGTGGGGCAAGCCAGAAAAGAGGAGTGTTGCGCTGTGATTGGCTCAGTGTTCTGTCACTCATGGGGCCGCTACGTCACGGTCAAGTAGTAAGGGTAGACATTGAAAATTCAAGCCCTTTTGCTCCTGCCATAGAATTACATTAGTAGTGCCCTTCCAAGGAGGCTCAAGATCATTGGCCACAGATAAAATGATGTCAAATCACGTTATATGTACAGTAGCTTTGATTGGACTGATCATCATCATCTTACTTTCAAAATCTTAGCTAGCAGTCATCATGAATCAATTTGATAATCTACTAGCAAGTCCTTTTTAATCCTTGTCATATGAAGATAAATAATGAAGAGAAATTATAGATAAAACGTGTCTGTGCTTATCGACCATTGTACATAAAGATTACACAAGTTAGAAATCGCAAATGCAACAATGAGTCGTTTGGAAGGAATCGGTGACAGTGGCTAACTGGGAAGTTGCAACAAACAAGCTTAGACTGGGAAAATACGTTTTGAACGGTCATCCAACTTGTAATTGTAAATCCGGCCTCAGTCACTTTGACGACAAAATCTGCCCACGAAGGACCGCCGTGCCACCTTCCTGTTCAAGTGAGCACATTACACCAAGGTTAGTCCAAAAATGTCTTATATGCTGCTGCATAAATTATGTAATATGCAAGGGAGACATGTATACTGTAACTAAGTGTCACGTTCGTTGACGGAAGAATCAGACCAATGTGCAGCGTGGTAAGCGTACATCCATTTATTTTGATGAACACGAAAAAACAATAAACTAACAACCGAATGTGAAGCTACATGCAGTGCAGAAAGCAACTACACACAAACAAGATCCCACAAACTAAAGGTGGAAAAAAGGCTGCCTAAGTATGATCCCCAATCAGAGACAACGATAGACGGCAAGTCAGCCATATCAGCAATTTTTTTTTAAAGGCAGTAAAGGAATGAACTGTATCGCTGCCAGATAAGACTCCACTGATAGCCAGGTGTAGCGGGTGTTGGGACTGCTGTAGTGACTCTGCTGTTAGGACAGCTTTATGTAGGTCGTAACAGTTTGTGGGCACCGTTTGTCAGCGTTATAGTGCAATTCATGTATTATTTAGTGTTGTGCTATGTAGTGACTTTGCTGGCATGCATCCCACTTTTTTATTTTATTTTGCCCCACCAAGATTTACATGCTAAAATCACCACTGGAAATAACACATATGGAATAATGTAGTAACCCAAAAAGTTTTAAACAAATCAAAATATATTCTATATTTGAGATTCTTCAAATGGCCACCCTTTGCCTTAATGACAGCTTTGCACACTCTTGGCATTCTCTCAACCAGCTTCATGAGGTAGTCACCTGGAATGCATTTCAATTAACAGGTGTGCCTTCTTCAAATGTTATTTGTGGAATTTCTTTCCTTCTTAATGCATTTGAGCCAATCAATTGTGTTGTGACAAGGTGGTGTGTGTGTGTGTGTGTGGGGGGGGGGGTTATACAAAAGCAGTAAATGTCTTTGCTTGGTAAAGCTCCGCCTTATCTCAGCTCACTGGCCACCATAGCAACACCCACCCGTAGAACGCGATCCAACAGGTATATTTCACTTGGTCATCCCCAAAGTCAACACCTACTTTGGCCTCCTTTCCTTCCGAGACAATCACAAGGACAGGTGAAACAGATCAGGGTGTGACATCTCAGTAGTTGGTATTCAGACTTACCTTACGCAGGTGCGTAACACAATTTTCCGGTGTGGTTCCCTTGCGAGCGCTGTATAAATAAACTAATTCAACCAATTTCCTGGCCAACAGATTTTCTCTGTAGTTTTCATTCGGTACATTTATCTAAACCCACTCTTTAAATTTGGTGGACATTTAAAATACATTTTCTTGAAAGACTCACTGGAATAAATGGAGAGAACGGTTCAGAATATTACGGATCAATAAAAGGAAGCCATGTAAATACACATACTCTTAGTGTACAAAACATTAGGAAACATCTTTCCATGACATACTGTAGAGACTGAACAGGTGAATCCAGGTGAAAGCTATGATCCCTTATTGATGTCACCTGTTAAAAGGGGAGGAGACAGGTTAAAGAAGGATTTTTAAGACTTGAGACAATTGAGACATAGATTGTAAACTCAGCAAAAAAAGAAACATCCCTTTTTCAGGACCCTGTCTTTCAAAGATAATTCGTAAAAATCCAAATAACTTCACAGATCTTCATTGTTAAGAGTTTAAACAATGTTTCCCATGCTTGTTCAATGAACCATAAACATTTAATCAACATGGACCTGTGGAACGGTCGTTAAGACACTAAAAGCTTACAGACGGTAGGCAATTAAGGTCACAGTTATGAAAACTTAGGACACTAAAGAGGCCTTTCTACTGACTCTGAATGTGCCTTAGGCATGCTGCAAGGAGGCATGAGGACTGCAGATGTGGCAAGGGCAATAAATTGCAATGTCTGTACTGTGAGACGCCTAAGACAGCACGAGAGGGAGACAGGACGGACAGCTGATCGCCCTCGCAGTGGCAGATCACGTTTAACAACACCTGCACAGGATCCTGCACAGGATCGGTACATCCAAACATCACACCTGTGGGACAGGTACAGGATGGCAACAACAACTGCCAGAGTTACACCAGGAACGCACAATCCCTCCATCAGTGCTCAGACTGTCCGCAATAGGCTGAGAGAGGCTGGACTGAGGGCTTGTAGGCCTGTTGTAAGGCAGGTCCTCACCAGACATCACCGGCAACTACGTTGCCTATGGGCACAAACCCACCGTCGCTGGACCAGACAGGATTGGCAAAAAGTGCTCTTCACTGATGAGTCACAATTTTGTCTCACCTGTGGTGATGGTCGGATTCGCGTTTATTGTCGAAGGAATGAGCATTACACCGAGGCCTGTACTCTGGAGCGGGATCGATTTGGATGTGGAGGGTCCGTCATGGTCTGAGGCGGTGTGTCACAGCATCCTTGGACTGCGCTTGTTGTCATTGCAGGCAATCTCAAAGCTGTGCGTTACAGGGAAGACATCCTCCTCCCTCATGTGGTACCCTTCCTGCAGGCTCATCCTGACATGACAATGCCGCCAGCCATACTGCTCATTCTGTGCGTGATTTCCTGCAGGACAGGAATGTCAGTGTTCTGCCATGGCCAGCGAAGTGCCCGGCTCTCAATCCCGTTGAGCACGTCTGGGACCTGTTGGATCGGAGGGTGAGGGCTAGGGCCATTCCTCCCAGGAATGTTCCGGGAACTTGCAGGTGCCATGGTGGAAGAGTGGGGTAACATCTCACAGCAAGAACTGGCAAATCTGGTGCAGTCCATGAGGAGGAGAAGCACTGCAGTACTTAATGCAGCTGGTGCCACACCAGATACTGATTGTTACTTTTGATTTTGACCCCCCCCCCCCCCCCCCCCTTTGTTCAGGGACACATTATTCCATTTCTGTTAG
Source organism: Salvelinus fontinalis (assembly GCF_029448725.1). Taxonomy (NCBI): domain Eukaryota; kingdom Metazoa; phylum Chordata; class Actinopteri; order Salmoniformes; family Salmonidae; genus Salvelinus; species Salvelinus fontinalis. Next base: position 41,616,632 of record NC_074677.1, read on the forward strand.
TCACATGTCTGTGGAACTTGTTCAGTTTATGTCTCAGTTGTTGAATCTTGTTATGTTCATACAAATATTTACACATGTTAAGATTGCTGAAAATAAATGCAGTTGACAGCGGGAGGGCGTTTATTTTTTTGCTGAGTTTATATGTGCCATTCAGAGGGTGAATGGGCAAGACAAAATATTTAAGTGCCAGGCGCACCGGTTTGAGTCTGTCAAAAACTGCAACGCTGCTGGGTTTTTCATGCTCAACAGTTTCCTGTGTGTATCAAAAATGGTCCACCACCCAAAGGACATCCAGCCAACTTGACACAACTGTGCGAAGCATTAGAGTCGACAAGGGCCAGCGTCCCTGTGGAACTCTTTCGACACCTTGTAGATTCCATGTCCCAACAAAGTGAGGATGTTCTGAGGGCAAAAGGCGGTGCAACTCAATATTAGAAAGGTGTTTCTAATGTTTTGTACACTCAGTGTATGTTTGTCTCTTTTTCAGCACCAATTACTAAATAAAAAATACTCATCGAGCTAAGCGTGCATAAATGGATTGCAATTCTCTTTTTATACACTTTTCTCTGAGTATTCTGACCTTGAACTTAAGTTTGAGAATAGCATGCTATTCTCCCGCTTTTCATTTGGGGTGGAGATCAAATAAATGAATGAAGGTGTGGCAGAGGTATGTCTACAGATACACTTTGTTCTGACCTTGACTTAATTCCCTCGTAATTCCACCACCTTTACATGCGAGGAAACCATGAATAAGGTTTAGCTAACCTACTGGTTACAAGTTGAAAAAGCTTCTACTTTATTTTTTTCAGATAATAATAACACCATTCTCCATTCACTGCCATTTACAACTTGATAAGAGCTAGGTAAATGAGTAATATATTTAGATAAGGGAATTGTAAATATAAATGACATGTTTTAGATCTATTTTACCTTAACGGTGGAGACAAATGTGAAACCAGTCATATGGCAGCAAACTGAAGCATGTCAACTTTGCCGCAGTTGTAACATAGACGCATGGAGTCAGGAAGCGAAACGTCTGGACATGAAAACTGAACCAATGCTGCCTGAAGAGTGATGCGAGGGAGTGCTAGATAAAGGGGGAGTAATCAGGGTAGTGATGGAGTCCAGGTGTGCCTCATGAAGGGGCGCAGGTGTGCATAATGAGGGTTGCCAGGTGTGCGTAATGATGGGTTGCCAGGTGTGCATAATGATGGGTTGCGATATCGGAGACGATATCCTCCGGAAGGCCATAGTGCTGGAAGACCTGCTGGAACAGTGCCTCAACAACCTGGAGAGCAGTAGTGAGACCAGACAGAAGGATGAAACGCCATGATTTTGAGAATAGGTCCACAACCACCAAAATGGTGGTGAAACCATCAGAGAGGAGATCAGTGACGAAATCAATGGACAGATGAGACCAGGGACGCTGAGGCACGGGAAGCGAAAAGAGTTTACCTGCTGGAGCGTGCCGGAGAGATTTAGTACATACTGAACATGAGTTGATATGTTGTGCAACGTCATGCACCAAAGTGGGACACCAGTATTTCTAAGAAAGTGATTGAGTGGTGCGGGTGATGTGTGTGCCCAGGTCAGCAACCAATCTCTGACCCCCCTGGGGACGTAGATGCGCTCCGGAGGGCAGGTGGCAGTAGCGGCTTCCCTCTCCAGAGCCTGGCGGATGTCCACATCTACGTCCCAAGACACGGGCCAACGATACGGAAGGACTGATTGATGGGCTGGTGGACACTCACAGGGCCCTCCACCGATGTGGAACCACAGGGTGTGGGAAAGCAGGTCTTCCGACATCCTGGTCCCCGGGCGGTAATCCTCCTCTCTGACCAGGAGATGGTGGGAGGCTGAGGATGACTTTGTGTATGGGTGCGGTGATGAAGAAGGGAAGGCTTTCCTGGTGCTTGGGTCCCACTGTGAGGGTGAGTGGTGCTGTGAGTGGTGCATGGTCGCATATCCAGAACTTGGACAGGAAAAGGAGAGGAGAGTTGGTAAGAAGTTGTGTTCAGGGAAGAGTCAGGGGCCTGGTTGATGAAGTTCCCAGCGGCACCGGAGTCCACTAGAGCTATAGAGACAGATGAGGGAAAGCCAGCCAGTGAAATTGAACCCAGTAAGTGTTTGGCGGAAAGTGATGATGGAATACCGTAGGGATGGAAGGTCACAGGGCCGCCGCTCTGCTCTATTGGACCCCGGGTTAGGATGCACCGGGCACCGCTGAAGCTGGTGTCCCTCCTGGCTGCAATAGGGACAGAGCCCCAGTTGTCTCCAGCAACGCTACAGAGAGGTGCGTGGCCCCCACCTCCATGGGTTCAGGCTCTGCCACAGGACAGTCATAGGAGGGAGGCAAGTGGCGAGGTGGACACCGACGCTCCCGAAGAAGGTTATACGCATGGATGGCTATCGAGATGAGAGCGTCCAAGGTTAGGTTGCCATCTTCGACATGCCAACTCCGTCTGGACCTCCTCGTGCAGTCCACTGCGGAATAGAGTGAGGAACGCCGGCTCATTACATCTGCTGGAGGCTGCCACAGTCCGAAAGGTAGGGTGTACTCAGCAGTCTGGGCACCCTGCTGGAGTTGAAAAAGTTGCTCATCTCCCTCTCTGCCCTCTGGAGGATGGCCCTGAACAGAGCCATGAACCGCTCATAGGAACCCAACTCATTCGCTCCTCTCTCCCAGACGGCCGTAGCCCACTCCAACGCCTGTCCGGTCAGCTGGAAAATGACAGTGGCAACCTTGGACCTCTCGGTGGTGGGGGCTCCCGTCTGGTAGGCGAAATAGAGGGAGCACTGGAGTAGGAAGCCACGGAATTTCGAAGGAGTACCGTCATAAGTCGGGCATCGCTGACCTGGGCGGACGGCTGGGGGACTGGCTCACTTTGACGACCAAAGGTAAGAGGCCCTCCGTCAGAGGTATGGAGAACCTCGCTGGTGGAGTCGAGGCGGTGGAGAACGTGGAGGACATCCTTCATGGTCGTATCCAGTAGAGCCAGCTGGTTGCAGTGTTGGTGTAGTAGATGACCCTGTTTCTTGAACGTCTGGAAGATGGTGTAATCTTCCATCATTTCTGAGGCAGTATTATGTAACATAGACGCAAGGAGTCTGGATGCAGGTGCAGATGGTGAGTTTAATAATAACGAACATGGAGAGTTACAAATCAAGAGAAACGTCTGGACATGAAAACTGAACCAATACTGCCTGTAGTCAGATGTTAGGGAGTTCCTAGATTTAAGGGAAGTAATCAGGGTAGTGATGGAGTCCAGGTGTGCCTCATGATGGGGCGCAGGTGTGCGTAATGAGGGTTGCCAGGTAAGCGGGAGTAGACGTGACAGCAGTAAAGTTTAGGAAATGCTGTGGCATTATGCAGAATTTTTATTGTAAGACCTTTTAACTTGCAGGCAGTGGCGATTTTAGCATGTAAATCTTGGTGGGGCAAACTCCCCCAATTTTTTTTTGACGCATGCAAGCAAAGACACAACACAACACTAAACAATACATTAATTGCACTATAACAGCGACAAGCGGTGCCCACAAACTGTTAGGGCCTACATAAAGCTGTCCCAACAGCAGAGCTTTCTTTCCAGCACAATGGCGTTACCACCGTTGCACCTGGCTATCAGCGGAGCCTTGTCTGGCAGCGAAACAATTAATTCAGCCTTGAAATTAAGAGGTGAAAATAGATCAAATTATTAGGGTGAGGCACATGGGCTACTAACAGCTTACTACACAACATACACTTAGTATTACTTTCTTAGCTACGGTATACATATCTCCCTTGCATATTAGATCATTTTTGCAGCCGCATACAAGACATTTTTGGACTCACCTTGGCTTGTGCTGTGCTCACTTAAACATGAAGTTGGCACGACGGTTTTGTCATCAAACTTTGTCCACAAAGTCTGGCATTCTCTGCATTTATGGTGGGAAAAAACACACAGCTACATTGAATAGGAGGCTACTGTTACTGATTGCTTTGCACTGCTTGCAGTTAGCCACTGATTCCTTCCAAATGACTCATTGTTGAATTTGCGATTTCCAACTTGTTGTGTAATGTTTATGTCCAATGGCTGATGAGCACCGATATGTTTTATCTAGAATTTCGCTTCGTTATTTATCTTCTTCTGACATGGATTAGAAAGGATTTGCCAGTAGATTGTTGACTTGATTTATGATAATGACTGCTAGCTAAGACTTTGAAAGTCCAATCAAAGCTACTGTAGATATAATGGGATTTGATGTCATTCTGTGGCCAATGACCTTGAGCCTTCTTGGATGGGCACTTCTAATATAACTCTATGGCAGAACTCAAGGGGCAAACATTTTTGAGCTCTAACCTTAGGCTTGTGGGTCATGAGTGACAGAAAACTGAGCCAATCAGGTGCAACGCTCTGTATTTTCTGCTGGCTTGCCCCACCACCACAGAAAGCACCGAGCTAGGCTGAAACACCTGCATTTTGGAGCTGCCTTACTCAAGAAAGCAAAAAAGAGACCATGTTTGTATGTACCTTAATTAACTCAATTACATTTCTTTGTTATATTGTTAGCAAACAAATTAGTATTAATTTGCCTCACTTGCCCTGAATGACTGGTCGCCACTGCGTGCAGGGATGGGCACTCTCGAATGTCTTAATCATAGTCTACCCCGACTTCCTCTGTTTCCTTTTTCTATTGTGTTAAATATTAACCACTATCAGTATCGACCATCAGTAGGCCTGATAACAACACATCAAATAGGGGGTGTTTATATTTGTCCTGTTTCACACATGTACAAGTGTTTATCCTGTACAAGTGTGTGGTGTGAAATGGAAATATGTTTTTGCATATCCCCCTCCCCTAAAACACCTTCAGAGAGTGGGGTAACGGCCAGGGATAAGCCATCATTGACGGCGACCCTGAGCAATTAGGATTAAGTGCCTTGCTCAAGGGCATAGTTGTTGATGTTCTAATTCATCCCCAAAGTGTTCGATGGGATTGAGGTCAGGGCTCTGTGCAGGCCAGAGAAGTTCTTCAACACTGATGTAACGGCAGTCTAAGTCGTCCTCCTCCTCAGACGAGGAGAGGCGAGAAGGATCTGAGGACCAATGTGCAGCGTGGTAATTTTCCATGATTTAATTAACACAAAACAAGACACTATACAAAATGACAAAACAAACTAACCGTCACAGTCCTAGCTGGAGCAGACAAAACACAAAGACAGGAAACAATCACCCACAATCCCCAACACAAAACAAGCCACCTATATATGATTCTCAATCAGGGACAACGATTGACAGCTATCTCTGATTGAGAACCATATTAGGCTGAACACAGAAACAGACGAACTAGACACACAACATAGAATTCCCACCCAGCTCACGTCCTGACCAACACTAAACAAGCAAAACACATAAGAACTCTGGTCAGGACGTTACAACTGATCTCAAAAAACTATTTCTGTATGGACCTCGCTTTGTGCACACGGGAATGTTTCTTTGGGACCATCAGGCGATGTCCTACATTTTTTTTAAAGGGATGTCCCCTAAACAAGCTGGGAACTAGACAAAACCTCCAGAGCGGCATATGTTTTAAAGTAACTGTCCAGTGAAAATCTCACTTTAAAGGTTCATATTCTGTTAACTCATAGCCAAATAATGTTGTTGACTCATCCTATACTCGTATTTGTGGCCAAAGCATAAATTGTAGGGGGGAAAAAACACTTCAAAAACCCAACGTCAAACATCGCAAAGAGACCATTTAAAAAATGCTTGCTATTTCCTCATAGAGTATGATGTCATGGCCAATCAGCAGTCTAGAGCAGGATGAGCTGGCCAATCAGAGGTCTACTTGCTTGAATATTTGTAATGACCGGTATACGCCCACATCATCTATTGTTGGGGTACACCCACACCATTCCAATGCAGAACAGTTGCTTTTTAACATACTTAATTTTAAAATGTTGGAAGGAAAACTATTTCACTCATTTTCAAAGTAATTATAGGTCATATATCATAGAAATCTGAAACCACTAAAGGTCATTGGAGACAGGAATGTTCTTACAACATTCCCATGAAACATGTCTAGAACATTAATATCTTATATTCTGAGAACATGGCAACCATGTTCTGTAAATATTTGGTGGGACGTTGTTGGAATATTGTCCTAATCCTAATAAAACTGGACACATGAATGTTCTTGCAGTGTTCCAATGAAACGTGTCTAGAACATTAATATTGGATATTCTGAGAACATGGCAACCACGGTCTGGGTAAGTTCTGTTTGATATTTAGGGAATGTTCTCTTAACTCGAATGCCTAAACATAGGTTCTCAGGAGGTTTTTGCTAACTGGACACTCAAACATCTGGGGAACATTGCGGGTAACATTACAAAAACTTTCTCTCCCTAGAATTGTCACCTGCACTAACACCAAAGTGCTCCCTTAATTACTTCTCACAGGTTTTAACTCATGGTAATCTTCAAAGAAAATAGAAACCTGCACACTGCTTTTGCTAGTATCACTTATTTTTTATTCAGGCTTACATGTCGGCCTCTTGGGTTTTGTCAGATCCTTTTTTTTTGTAATCAAAAAGATGCTCATTGCTCATCATCCTATAATGACAGACTAAATCATATAACTGAGTATGTAACTGAGAAGTCTTTGGTTAGCGGTGCACACAAACGTTTCCAATTAATATCTCAATTTGGAAGTTACAGTTACGCAAATCGAAACGGCGGATATTTGTAAGTGGTGAATGACATTCCTCTATCCGAGCTCACCGGGGCTAGTGTGCAGTCTCTTATTAATGTTTAACCAGTCACTTGTTAATGTTTTACAGCTGATGTCAAAGACTTATTGTATCCCTCCCATCAACAGCATCATGCACTACCGGTCCAAAGTCCACAAGGAGTGGGGCTTTTACAGAAACTCAGATAGACAATACAAACACACACTGGCGGAACACATTCAGTGTAGCTGGGAAGATTTGAAAGAAGCAGAATAACACAAAAACAATGACCTTCTCTTATTTATTAGAGAATATTGTGACAATGAGGGCATACTAAACAGACAAATAACTGTAGTCTGGAGGCTTCGTAGGTTATTTCTCAGGTACCCTATTCTGACTATGGTTTGGTGTTTATCACCAAAGGAAACCATGCCAACCTCTAGTGTTAATCATAACACCATAATCGATTTGACATAAATGACGCCATTCAAAGTCCCATTGCTGCGTTGGGTGAAGAATAGGTGTCCAATTATAGGCTTTGCTTTACTATGACTCACAGTACACTATTACTCCCACACAAAACCACTCCTCCCACCTCGTATTTATTCCATTCCCCCCCGTATATCACCAAGTAGAGAGAAAAAAAGGTGAGTGGACAAGACGATTGTTTTCACCAGAAAAGACCCTTTGTGTAATTCTAAGAGTTTGTTTTACGACTTTATACCTACCCTGTTTTTCTTTTGGAATGTTCAAGGCTCTCAAACCTATTGGCTGCACAGTTCTTAGACAAGGCAAACAGTAAGTGACAGATAGGATGTGTACAGGTAAATGCTCCCGGTGTATCGGGGTGGCGCTATACCCACTGGCAGTCATCTCCATCATCTGTAACATCATACTGTTCTTCCCGGGCTGGGAGACCAGTTACGCCAAAGATGGATACATTACAGAAGAGGTGAAGTACATGGGTGGACTGGTTGGAGGGGGACTAATGGTAAGTTCTTTCTTCTTAAAAAATGAATGGTGTTTAATTGAATTATGCAGTATTTTTTTTTAAAGTGCAAGCCATTGGGAAATCCCCCGTAACCATTCATTTGAGAATGTCAGAGAAGTTTCATATGGACTTTGTTTTGTGTATTGATGAACCCCTAGTTAGGTTCCACGTGATTCACAAGTATATGTATAATAGGGAGTCGCCCATGAGTTGACACAATTTAGTTATCCAAGGGAGCCAGTGATTCAAATATGGTTTGCGTGTTTTTTTACTCGTTTTTAGATTTTGACATGGTTAGGGACAAACTACAGTGTGATATGTAAGTCATCTGGTGAATCATGCTGCTTTATTTGCCAAGCCCTTATCAAAGTGCACATTTGCTGGATCTTCCTACTACTGCCTCATTCAAGAACAAGAGCAACAAAATAATTCACACACAAAAATAAAAACATTCAACCATTCTAACATTCAACCAGAGTCGTTATTGTCAAATGTCGATTTAAAAAAAAAATATTTTGCCTTTATTTAAGATAAAAGTCATTGAGGTTACATGCATGGTATTGATTTCCTTGCCCATTCCCTTTCCAGGTGTTGGTCCCAGCATTGTACATCCATGTTACTGGACAGCAGGGATGCTGTGCCAACCGCTGCGGGGTAAGTCCTCTTTACAGACAAGAAAACACTGGAGAAGTCTATAAGAATGATAACTGTTGAACTCTAAAAGACTAGAAAACTCTAAAAAGAAGAGCAGGGAATTGAAAGATAACTTTCAAAAGAATTACAAAAGGGTCAGAGATGCAGAGATACAGATAGACAGATACAGAGAGAGTAAGGTAGATACAGAGACAGAGCAAGAGAGAAAGAAAGGAAGAAAGGAATCGTAAGTGATAGAATGCAAAGAAAACAGGAAATACTAAATAAGATAGTCATCAATTTGTTATTGTAATTCTGTGTTTTTTAATTATAACTTTATTTAAGAACCTGTAATAATGCTGAAAGACCAATAAATTAAAACTAAACTAATCTTGTTTCCACAGATGTTCCTCTCCATTGCCTTTGCTGCGGTCGGGGTTGCTGGCGCCCTCTACAGTTTCATAGTGGCAATGCTTGGCCTGATTAATGGGCCCTACTGTAGAGTGCTGCTGATCTGGACGACTCCCTTCAAAGACAAGTTAGTGACTTCATAGATCACAAACACACACTCATGCACTTACACACACACACACCACCACTAATATGCTTAGAATTAATTTCAACCCTCTCCCGCTTTCCCCATCAGAGAGAACAGTTACCTGAACAACCGTGATCTGTGGGGCTTGTGCACAGCGCCTAAAGACGTGGTGGAGTTTAACATTGGGCTGTTTGCCATCCTGCTGCTGACAAGCTCTCTGCAGCTGGTGCTCTGTTGCAGCCAGATGATCAACGGGCTCTTTGGATGCCTCTGTGGAACCTGCACCAGCAAAGGGGTATGGAAGGGGAGGGGCCCTTACACCTGTTTGTGAGACAGTTGTCATTGGATTTAATAGAAATATTTTCTTCAATTAAGTACATTTTTAAATGTAATGTAATTGATGTGATGTAAATCCTTAAAATGTATCAGCTATAGCCTAAACTGCTGAAAAGTTAATCGCTATAGGAAAAGGAGACCAATCAACTCTTATAGTATTGTCTTCTAGAGAGCTGAATAGTCCTTCACTGTGGGGAAAGTTTCCTGATTAAATGTGTCTCCCTGTGGGGAAAGTTTCCTTATTAAATGTGTCTCCCTGTGGGGAAAGTTTCCTTATTAAATGTGTCTCCCTGTTATTCTTGTCCCAAGCAGGTTATTTAATGGAAGGAAGAATCGTATTCTACTCTCCATCCATGATGGATTGACTGGCGCCTCTAAGTGGACCAAGAGAGACATCGGCTTCAATATGTTTGCAATGTGATGCACAACATTCTCCCTTATTTTAATGTTTGCAATGTGATATGCCTTCTAAATTGACATTTTAGCCATTTAGCAGACACTCTTCTTCAGAGTGACTTACAGTTAGTGAATTCAACTAAGGCAGGTAAGACAACCGCATATCAAACGTATACCAAATTAGCATTTGTCAGTATAGTTAGATGCAAAAGTATAGTGTGTTTAACAGAAAGTAACGCTTTGTCCGATACATGGATTGGTGTCATTTCAGAATTTTTCAGTAAACTCTTCAGTGACATGCAATTGCTATTCAGTGGTGCAGCATATAATATACAATATAAATTATTTGGGTTCATTATATACATGCATTGTATACATTTTCTGAAATAAAATGAAATCTTTTTTATTCTTTAATTCTATTTGTGCTCTCTTCTCCATTGTATTGATACATAGACACTTTCTGTTGAAAATAAGAGACAAATGTATGATTTCTACTAATTGAGTCCATTACTAAGTAATGGTTAATGATCGTCTATTCTCCATTACAAGAGACATGAATTAATGCGTTATACGGTGCCTGCAGAGTATTCACACCCCTTTGTCCAAACGTTGTGTTACAAAGTGGGATTAAAATTGATTTAATTATCATTTTTAGTCCAAGTGGAATACAAATTCTAACATTTGTAAAACATGAATGAAAAATAAAACACTAATATATGTTGATTAGATAAGTATTTAACCCACTGAGTCAATACATGTCAGAATCACCTTTTGCAGCAATTGCATCTGGGAAAGTCTCTAAGAGCTTTGCACACCTGAATTGTACAATATCTACACATTATTATTTCAAAATGATTCTAGATCTGTTAAGTTGGTTGTTGATCCCCAGCTAACAATGACCTGTCGATCCGCCAGTATTTTTTGGGTGGCACGCCGTTAGCGGCTTGCCGCGGTCGGGCCCCCGGTGGCAGATCATTGGCATGCCGAAAGTCGGCAATCCAGACACTCAACTAGTGATCCAGACACTCAACTAGTCTAAAGAAGGTCAGCTTTATTGCTTCTTTAATCATGACAACAGTTTTCAGCTGTGCTAACATAATTGCAAATGTTTTTTTTTAATGATCAATTAGCCTTTTAAAATGATAAACTTGGACACAACATGCCATTGGAACACAGGAGTGATGGTTGCTGATAATGGGCCTCTGTACATCTATGTAGTAATTCCATTTAAAAAATCTGCCGTTTCCAGCTACAATAGTCATTTACAACATTAACAATGTCTACACTGTATTTCTGATCAATTTGATGGTATTTTAATGGACAAATATTTAGCTTTTCTTTCAAAAACAAGGACATTTCTAAGTGACCCCAAACTTTTGAACAGTAGTGTACAGTTGTAGTCGGAAGTTTACATACACCTTAACCAAATGGTCCGGCGGTTGGCTGCGGCTACTCTGGACGCGTGCCAGGCCCTTCTCGCGATCTCACCAATGTAACAGTTTAACTTTAGACCGTCCCCTCGCCCTGACACGGGCGCGAACCAGGGACCCTCTGCACACATCAACAACAGTCACACACAAAACATCGTTACCCATCGCTCCACAAAAGCCGTGGCCCTTGCAGAGCAAGGGGAACCACTACTTCAAGGTCTCAAAGCGAGTGACGTAACCGATTGAAACGCTATTAGCGCGCACCACCGCTAACTAGCTAGCCATTTCACATCCGTTACACCAGCTACGGCGCTTGCCTGCGATAAGAAAGAACCCCTCTACAAAAGAGGCAACAGAGGTGAACCTGCGAGAGGTGGTTGGAAAATTTCTGAAGGGAGCTGCTGACAGAGAAGAGGGTACTCATTATTTCGTAGTCCAGGACATGATTTTCTGTAATAAATTAGAAAGCCTAAATGTATAGATTTATTTATTTTATTATTATTACTAATTGTATAATACTTACAACAACAACAAAAAATATATAATGCATATTCTTCGTTACCATGTATTCAATGTAGATCTTTTTATTTTGTAATGTGTTTTACAATACATTTGCAACGATTATTGAGAGTGGTGTACATTATTTTGGAATCATTACTGTGTGGAAAGATACTGATAATATGAACGGTGGAGCAACCGTGGACCGCCAACAAATACTTATTATGAACCAGCGGCTCAGTAATGGACCTCTGTCGGAAAAGTGTCGGCTGCCGCTGGTGGTCCGCTGGAAAAACGATGAGCAAGACGCCGGCGAACTGCAGGCTTTGCTACCGGTGGACTGCCGGCCATATTTGCTGGGTCATTTCTGCCAAGTTGGTTGTTGAACATGGCTAGATAGCCATGTTCAAGTCGTGCCATAGATTTCAAGCCAATTTAAGTCAAAATTGTAACTAGGCCACTCTGGAACATTCAATGTTGTCTTGGTAAGCAACTCCAGTGCATATTTGGCCTTGTGTTTTAGGTTATTGTCCTGCTGAAAGGTGAACTGGCCTCCCAGTGTCTGTTGGAAAGTAGACTGAACCAGGTTTTCCTTTAGGACTTTGCCTGTGCTTAGCTCTATTCTGTTTCACAAAAAAACTCCCTAGTCCTTTCCCATGACATGATATAGCCTCCACTATGCTTGAAAATATGAAGAGTGGTACTCCGTGCTGTGTTGTGCTGGATTTGCCCCAAACATTCAGGACATAAAGTACATTTTTGTCATATTTTTTGCAGTTTTACTTTAGTGCCTTATCGCAAACAGGATGCATGTTTTGGAATATTTTTTAGTCTGTACAGGCTTCCTTCTTTTCATTCTGTCAATTAGGTTAGTATTTTCCTATTACAGCCATTAAACTCTAACTGTTAGGGCATTATCACATCTGAAATTCAGTACCCTGGTTTGGTTACCTGGAGCGTTTGTTATAATTCTACAGAATACGTTTTGATTCCACAAAACCTGAAAACAAGAGTTTACATGACATGAGCGAGCTAGCTTTTTTACCACAGGCAAAAAGGTCCACGCGACTCACGCTGCCGCGTCAGAATACATGGTACTCTGGTCCCGGATCTTGGATCCACTACTCACGCAGGTCCAGGATTTGTTTGCACTTCATAGCGCAGATCAGGGAACCAAACGCCCTAAAGCATTAGCCTTATGATGAAATCCCTGAACAGTTTCCTTCCTCTCTGGCAACTGAGATAGGAAGGATGCCTATATCTTTATAGTGGCTGCATGTATTGCTACACCATCCAGTGTAATTAATAACTTCACCATGCTTAAAGGGATATCTAACCCATTGTTCCAAGATGGCGTAGCAGTCGGACGTGTGTTTGTCTTGTCCCGTCTCGTCTTGTCCCGTGTAAATAGTCCTCGTATTTTTTGTATACATTTCGTATATATTTTAATTTCACTTTCCATCTAGGAACTGAATATACATTCCCGCAACCCGCCTCACCCAATGTGGTACGGATCTGCTATTTTTTATACTTTAGAACCGTAACCCCAATCAGAAGCTAGCCAGATAACTAGCTAGTAGTCAGTTAGCCACTGCTGCGGTCTTCACCCTTAACTCGGACACCAGCCAGCTTCAGCTCGGGCCAATACCTGCCAGTCTGCAGGCGCGATATCAACCCAGAGCATATAGGACTGCTTTTTCTCTACCACATCACCGGATTCCTGACGCAAGCTCTGGACAATTACACCGGATCATCGTAGCTAGCTAGCCTCAACCGAGTGGCTACTACTGGCTAACACCTCTGTCCCGAAACAAGCACCAGTTAGCCTTGAGCTAGCCTCGAGCTAGGCCCATCTGCCGGCTAGCCGAAGAGGTCTACCAGCGAATTCTTGGGCTACAATACCTCTTTTGCCAATTGGACTGGACCCTTTATTGCCGACACGGAGCCCCGCCGATCCATCACGACTGGTCTGCCGACGTAATTGTCCGAGGTGGTTTCAACAGGCTTTTCCATTGCGACGTTTCTGAATACCCATCTGCTAATTATTAGCTGTCTTATCGGCTGCTATCTAAATAAGTACACCGGACAATTTTTTTCCTTTTTTTTCTTGGGTCACTATATCTATTTTGCCAATTGGATCGATCCCCTCTACCACACGGAACCCCACTAATCTACCGACGGAAACGAACGAGGTGACAATTTTTTTTTTTTAAATTACAGCAAAAAAAACCAGACCTCCATCCTATGTTATCTTGCTACCGATAGCCAGCTACCCGGCCAGCTGTCTGGATCGCCGTGACCCCAACCAACCTCTACTCACTGGACCCTTATGATCACTCGATTAAGCATGCCTCTCCTTAATGTAAATATGCCTTGTCCATTGCTGTTCTGGTTAGTGTTTATTGGCTTATTTCACTGTAGAGCCTCTAGCCCTGCTCACTATATATCCAACCTCTCAGTTCCACCACCCACATATGCGATGACATCACCTGGTTTCAATGATGTTTCTAGAGACAATATCTCTCTCATCATCACTCATTACCTAGGTTTACCTCCACTGTATTCACATCCTACCATACCTTTGTCTGTACATTATTCCTTGAAGCTATTTTATCGCCCCCAGAAACGTCCTTTTACTCTCTGTTCTAGACGTTCTAAACGACCAATTCTCATAGCTTTTAGCCGTACCCTTATCCTACTCCTCCTCTGTTCCTCTGGTGATGTAGAGGTGAATCCAGGCCCTGCAGTACCTAGCTCCACTCCTATTCCCCAGGCGCTCTCTTTTGATGACTTCTGTAACCGTAATAGCCTTGGTTTCATGCATGTTAACATTAGAAGCCTCCTCCCTAAGTTTGTTTTGTTCACTGCTTTAGCACACTCTGCCAACCCAGATGTTTTAGCCGTGTCTGAATCCTGGCTTAGGAAGACCACCAAAAATTCTGACATTTTCATCCCTAACTACAAGATTTTCAGACAAGATAGAACGGCCAAAGGGGGCGGTGTTGCAATCTACTGCAAGGATTGCCTGCAGAGTTCTGTTTTACTATCCAGGTCTGTTCCCAAACAATTTGAACTTCTACTTTTAAAAATCCACCTCTCTAAAAACTAGTCTCTCACTGTTGCCGCCTGCTATAGACCACCCTCTGCCCCCAGCTGTGCTCTGGACACCATATGTGAACTGATTGCCCCCCATCTATCTTCAGAGCTTGTGCTGCTAGGGGACCTAAATTGGAACATGCTTAACACCCCAGCCATCCTACAATCTAAGCTTGATGCCCTCAATCTCACACAAATTATCAATGAACCTACCAGGTATCACCCCAATTCCGTAAACACGGGTACCCTCATAGACATCATCCTAACCAACTTGCCCTCCAAATACACCTCTGCTGTTTTCAACCAAGATCTCAGCGATCACTGCCTCATTGCCTGTATCCGTAATGGGTCAGCGATCAAACGACCTCCACTCATCACTGTCAAACGCTCCCTGAAACACTTCAGCGAGCAGGCCTTTCTAATCGACCTGGCCGAGGTATCCTGGAAGGATATTGATCTCATCCCGTCAGTAGAGGATGCCTGGATATTTTTTTTAAATGCCTTCCTCACCATCTTGAATAAGCATGCCCCATTCAAGAAATTTAGAACCAGGAACAGATATAGCCCTTGGTTCTCTCCTGACCTGACTGCCCTTAACCAACAGAAAAACATCCTATGGCGTTCTGCATTAGCATCGAACAGCCCCCGTGATATGCAACTTTTCAGGGAAGCTAGAAACCAGTATACACAGGCAGTTAGAAAAGCCAAGGCTAGCTTTTTCAAGCAGAAATTTGCTTCCTGCAACACAAACTCAAAAAAGTTCTGGGACACTGTAAAGTCCATGGAGAATAAGAACACCTCCACCCAGCTTCCAACTGCACTGAAGATAGGAAACACTGTCACCACCGACAAATCCACTATAATTGAGAATTTCAACAAGCATTTTTCTACGGCTGGCCATGCTTTCCACCTGGCTACCCCTACCCCGGTCAACAGCACTGGCCTCCCCTCTGCTACTCGCCCACGCCTTCCCCATTTCTCTTTCTCCCAAATACAGTCAGCTGATGTTCTGAAAGAGCTGCAAAATCTGGACCCTTACAAATCAGCCGGGCTAGATAATCTGGACCCTTTCTTTCTAAAACTATCTGCTGAAATTGTTGCCACCCCTATTACCAGCCTTTTCAACCTCTCTTTCGTGTCGTCTGAGATTCCCAAAGATTGGAAAGCAGCTGCGGTTATCCCCCTCTTCAAAGGGGGGGACACTCTTGACCCAAACAGCTACAGACCTATATCTATCCTACCCTGCCTTTCTAAGGTCTTCGAAAGCCAAGTCAACAAACAGATTACCGACCATCTCGAATCCCACCATACCTTCTCCGCTATGCAATCTGGTTTCAGAGCTGGTCATGGGTGCACCTCAGCCACGCTCAAGGTCATAAACGATATCTTAACCGCTATCGATAGGAAACAGTACTGTGCAGCCATATTCATTGACCTGGCCAAGGCTTTTGACTCTGTCAATCACCACATCCTCATCGGCAGACTCGACAGTCTTGGTTTCTCTAATGATTGCCTCGCCTGGTTCACCAACTACTTCTCTTATCGAGTTCAGTGTGTCAAATCGGAGGGTCTGTTGTCTGGACCTCTGGCAGTCTCTATGGGGGTGCCACAGGGTTCAATTCTTGGACCGACTCTCTTCTCTGTATACATCAATGATGTCGCTCTTGCTGCTGGTGAGTCTCTGATCCACCTCTACGCAGACGACACTATTCTGTATACTTCTGGCCCTTCTTTTGACACTGTGTTAACAACTCTCCAGGCGAGCTTCAATGCCATACAACTCTCCTTCCGTGGCCTCCAATTGCTCTTAAATACAAGTAAAACTAAATGCATGCTCTTCAACCGATCGCTGCCTGCACCTGCCCGCCTGTCCAACATCACTACTCTGGACGGCTCTGACTTAGAATATGTGGACAACTACAAATACCTAGGTGTCTGGTTAGACTGTAAACTCTCCTTCCAGACTCACATGAAGCATCTCCAATCCAAAGTTAAATCTAGAATTGGCTTCCTATTCCGCAACAAAGCATCCTTCACTCATGCTGCCAAACATACCCTTGTAAAACTGACCATCCTACCAATCCTCGACTTCGGTGATGTCATTTACAAAATAGCCTCCAAAACCCTACTCAATAAATTGGATGCAGTCTATCACAGTGCCATCCGTTTTGTCACCAAAGCCCCATATACTACCCACCACTGCGACCTGTACGCTCTCGTTGGCTGGCCCTCGCTTCACACTCGTCGCCAAACCCACTGGCTTCAGGTCATCTACAAGACCCTGCTAGGTAAAGTCCCCCCTTATCTCAGCTCGCTGGTCACCATAGCAACGCCCACCCGTAGCACGCGCTCCAGCAGTTATATCTCTCTGGTCACCCCCAAAACCAATTCTTCCTTTGGCCGCCTCTCCTTCCAGTTCTCTGCTGCCAATGACTGGAACGAACTACAAAAATCTCTGAAACTGGAAACACTTATCTCCCTCACTAGCTTTAAGCACCAGCTGTCAGAGCAGCTCATAGATTACTGCACCTGTACATAGCCCATCTATAATTTAGCCCAACAACTACCTCTTTACCTACTGTATTTATTTATTTTGCTCCTTTGCACCCCATTATTTCTATCTCTACTTTGCACCTTCTTCCACTGCAAACCAACCATTCCAGTGTTTTTTTTACTTGCTATATTGTATTTACTTCGCCACCATGGCCTTTTTTAAATATTTTTATTTATTAATATATTTTATTTGCCTTCACCTCCCCTATCTCACCTCACATTGTATATAGACTTATTTTTCACTGTATTATTGACTGTATGTTTGTTCTACTCCATGTGTAACTACGTGTTGTTGTATGTGTCGAACTGCTTTGCTTTATCTTGGCCAGGTCGCAATTGTAAATGAGAACGTGTTCTCAATTTGCCTACCTGGTTAAATAAAGGTGAAATAAAATAAAATAAATAGTCAGATTTTTTTTATATATCTACCAATAGACATCCTTATTCGCAAGGCATTGGAAAACCTCCCTGGTCTTTGTGGTTGAATCTCTGTTTGAAATTCACTGCGCGACAGAGACCTTACAAATAATTGCATGGTGTGGGGTACAGATGAGGTATTCAAAAATATATTTTTTAAACACACCA
Source organism: Salvelinus fontinalis (assembly GCF_029448725.1). Taxonomy (NCBI): domain Eukaryota; kingdom Metazoa; phylum Chordata; class Actinopteri; order Salmoniformes; family Salmonidae; genus Salvelinus; species Salvelinus fontinalis. The sequence continues at coordinate 41,634,396 of NC_074677.1, forward strand.
TTGTCACGCCCTGGCCTTAGTTATCTTTGTTTTCTTTATTATTTTGGTTAGGTCAGGGTATGACATAGGGGATTTATGTGTTTTGTCTAATCTAGGGGTTTTGTATGTTTATGGGGTGTTTTCTAGTCTAGGTGTGTGTATGTCTATGGTTGCCTAGATTGGTTCTCAATTAGAGGCAGCTGTTTATTATTGTCTCTGATTGGGAACCATATTTAGGCAGCCATATTCTTTAGGGATTTCGTGGGTTATTGTCTATATGTAAGTTGCTTGTGTCTGCACTTTATATATATAGCTTCATGTTCGTTTTGTTGTTTTGATTAGTTTGTTTAAGTGTTCTTCGTTTCGTGTTAAATAAATAGAAGAATGTATTCGTATCACGCTGCGCCTTGGTCCTTCTCCCGAAGACGAACGTGACAACCATACAATGTGTTAAGAACATGTGTACTCCTGAACTTATTTCGGCTTGACATAACAAAAGGGGTTGAATTCTTATTGACTCAAGAAATTTCAGCTTTTCATTAATTTGTCAAAATGTTGAAAAACATAATTCCACTATGACATTGGAGTATAGGCCAGTGACATCAAAAATCTACATTTTTCACTTAGGCTGTAACAAAATGTGGAAAAAGTCAAGGGGTGTGAAGTACTGAATGCAGCACATGAGATGTCCCACATCTTTGTCCTGCAGTGACACTTTTAATGCAAGTCATGTAATTACAATACAAAAACAAATTTCCCCCAACATATACAGTTAGTATTCTTTACTCTATACAGTATTATTGTACTCTTTACAGTAGGAGAATATAATCGTCTACTCGGTCCTGATAATTTCCTGGACATGAATAAAAGAATATGCATCTTTATTTTAAATAAATATTGCATATTTAAAATGTCTTAAGTTAAAGGCTTGATTAAGGAATATTTGACAATGGAATGATACCTCCTGCAGATCATTGCAATTGGCAGTTTGGATATGATACTTAGTCTGTGTTGCTTGAAGCTGAGAATTTCATGGTCTTTCACATCACAATATAACATTACATGACAAAAAAAGGGGAAGAAGTGGTTAATAGACAAACAACAGGGTAACACTTCACCCCCAATTCCTCCCCTATGTAATTACAAAACTGCTCAAATCAATTATAAACACAGTTACTGACGTATAACATGTAAGTCGCTCTGGATAAGAGCGTCTGCTAAATGACTTAAATGTAAATGTAAATGTTTGTACAATGTTGTTACTATAATCATTTCAGCATTATTACACAGGTATAAGAGCGACTGAATGTTAAGGGTGACCAATATTAATTACTAACAAAAGGACAGAAAAACACTGAACATTTGAATAATGGAGTTACATTTCAAGGAACTTGGCATAAAGGCAACCCGGCTGCAGTATTGAAGTGCATTTGAATACTGAGTGCTGTTTTCTTGGAATGGCTGGAAAATACAGTACTATTACAGTGCCCTTCTCAAAAGTGTACCAGCACTATGACAAGTAAGCCAGAGGGGTATACAACAAAGGATCAATGAGTTACCCAGCTTACTTGCCTAAATATTCTGAAATAATATATATATATTTTTTTGAAGGATAAGCTTTAAATGGCACGGTCCAATTGACTCAACTACCAAAATCACATCTTTCTTTATGAAATCAGAAAAGCAATAGTTATTTCTGGTTGTTTATCAAAGTTAGCCGGCTAATTCGTTGAGCCCGCTTTGTAGTTTACCCATCGGGTCAAGTCCACTCTAGTGGAGTGTTGAGAATAGGAGGAAAATAATGGTTGGCTGTGTATATGCACTACCCTTCTGCAGTAGACAGACCACAAAAGAACAGTAACAACTCAGGGGTATGCTACAAAGGGGTATGCTACAAAGGGGTATGCTACAAGGCAGGATCAATGCATTAGCCAGCTAACTTTGATAAACAGAGAAATAACTCATCATTTTCTGATTCATTAAGAAAGTTAAACTTAGATATGCGTTTTGGTTTGTGGAGTCAATTAGACCATGCCCATTTCAAGCTTATTTCTTTAAAATATCAAATGTTTTTTTCCTGAATATATAGTTAACTGTCTAACTCCTTGATTCTGCTTTGTAGTATACCCCTCTTGCCGATTAAGAAATAGACGAGGACTATTCTGAGATTCTGCTCTGACGTACCACAGACAAATGCTAATGTAAAAAGGGCTTTATAAAGTAACATGTATTTTATTAATACTGTAAAATAAAAAAATTCAAACACTAATACTCCACTTCCAGACCTTACACCGAGTATACAAAGAATTAGGTCCATGACATAGTTTTCAACTGAATTCACCCAGTCAGTCTATGATCCCTTATTGATGTCACCTGTTAAATCAACGTCAATCAGTGTAGACGAAGGGGAGGAGACAGATTAAAGGATTTTTAAGCCTTGAGACAATAGAGACATGGATTGTGTATGTGTGCCATTCAGAGAAGATTTAAGTGCCTTTGAACGGGGAATGGTACTGTAGTAGGTGACAGGCGCACCGGTTGAAGTGTGTCAGGAACGGCAACGCTGCTGGGTTTTTCATGCTCAACAGTTTCCTGTGTGTATCAAGAATGGTCCACCACCCAAAGAACATACAGCCAATTGACACATCGGTGGGAAGCATTGGAGTCAACATGGGCCAGCATCCCTGTGGAACGCTTTGACACCTTGTAGAGTGCATTCCCTAACGAATTGAGGCTGTTCAGTGCAAAAGGGGATGCAACTCAATATTAGGTTCCTAATGTTTTGTACACTCAAGTCAAGTATCTAAAAACATAATATTAGCCACAATGCTTCACTCTGAGGAGTGTGGGTTCCAAGGCCAACCCAGCAGGCAAAGCTCAACCCACTTACAACCAGAACTCATTGAAATCAGGTCATTTCAACCAGTTCGGAGTGTTGTAGGAAGTTAACGACACAACGTAGTAGGGTTAACCAGAACAAATGACAAGGCAAAAAAAGAGATGGGGGACATCGTTGTCGGAGGAGGACCAGGTCAGCTGTCAAACTGTTTCATCATGAACTTACGGCTGGCCTCGTACCCCAGGAACAGGGCTCCGTTGGCGGGGAACGTGCGGATCATGGTGGGAGTCAAACCAGAATAGAGCGCCCTTACCCCTAAACAAAAGGGGAAGACAAGAAAGGATCATATTTCCTATTGTCCTCAACAAAGCGTGTAAGAGGAGTGATGCATCTTGCTTGAAGCACAGAGCGGATTTTTTTTCAAAGTCAGAATGTTGGCTTGGTCGATCGCTCAACAACTGCTCTGGTACTGCTCACCCACAAGCACATCACATGCAGCGAGAACAAATTCTACATCTGTATCTCAAAAAAAAAAAAAAATGGGGGGGGGGGGGGGAATCACTTTTCTATAACGTTTGAAAGTAGGAATGTCTTTACAATTCATGTTTAAAAATGTTGCTCAAAACCATTAAACATCCCACACAGCGCTTACCTTCCGTCCTCATGGTGGTCATCATGGTCTTGAAGAAACCTTCCTGGCGCCCCATCATTGACATGACCTGGATGCGAGACTTGACACAGTCAAAGGGGTAGACCACCAGCCACAGGCATGCACCCCCGAAACCCCCACTGAACACAATAGGGGCCACTCCTGTAACATAGACATAGCCACAAGTCATCAGGAACACAGGAGACTAACCAAATTAGGTTGAATGTTTTGGAAGAGTTTGGCACAAAAGGTGATTGCTTTACATCGGCCAATTCCGACATAATCCCAAAAGGAATCCGAATCAAGTATATTGCTACACAATTCATCTTTAAAAGCATTCTCCTTCATCCCATCCCCCCGGGAAGGCCCAGGACTCTAACATCTAGGCTACTTGCCATCCCTTAATAGTGAAGTAGCACTACAGTACCTATGTCCTCCTTGCTGCACTTCATGTTGTCAGCGAACGTGGTTCGGCAGAGCTCGTAGGCCCCGAAGAAGCAGAAGTACCCAGGCACCTCTCTGGCGATGGTTGTGGTCAGGCCTGTGAAGAACCCCGTAGGACCATTTTGCTTCATCACTGACTTCACCACCGACCACACCGTGCTGCAGGCAGACAAAGAGAGGGAGAACATGGGAAGTTTATACACTTCGTATATGCCATTTAGCAGTCGCGTTTATGGAAAGTGACTTACAGAACAGTGAGTGCATACTTAAAAAAAAAAATTGTATGGGATCCCTGCGGGAATTGAACCAACAACCTTGGCACTGTTAGTGGTACACTTTTACAAACTCAACCACACCGGACCACTCCTCCAGTTCAGAGGTAGAAAAGCGAATTAATAAGAGGTAATATGAAAATCAAAACATGGCCATTTTGTAACAATAGTTCACACAACCTTGGAAACCCTCAAAACAAAACAGCAAATAAAAGAAAAATGGTTTTAACGTAGTAAAACTTAAGTGAAAAATGTAAGCAATTATGTGACTATCCTTTTAAAAAAGGGCCAACGCAGCCGTTTTTTACATCAATATAAAATAATTTCTGGGTAACAACTAAGTAACTTACTGTAATGGTTTTCCATCAATATGGTCAAAAAGAAAAAAAGTCAAGCAAGATTTTTGCTAGGACTGCCTTGGAGTGGTCTGAGCGGGGAGGGGAAAACTGAAAACTAGCTGTTACTGAGCGAGTTTGTTTTGCATTAGCATATCTCGATGCCCCGGGTGGGTAGAGATTTCGCTTTAGGACCAATGGAAAGGTCTAAAAATGTGCGAACCCTGCCCTCCCGAAGCACTAGGTGATGCAAAACGATCTCGCCCATCGGGAGAGAGGTTTGGAACTCTGTTATTGGTCTATTAACTAGAAGTCGGCCGATTATGATTTGTCAATACCGATTATTGGAGGACCAAAAAAAGCCGATATACACTGCTCAAAAAAATAAAGGGAACACTTAAACAACACAATGTAACTCCAAGTCAATCACACTTCTGTGAAATCAAACTGTCCACGTAGGAAGCAACACTGATTGACAATAAATTTCACATGCTGTTGTGCAAATGGAATAGACAAAAGGTGGAAATTATAGGCAATTAGCAAGACACCCCCAAAAAAGGAGTGATTCTGCAGGTGGTGACCACAGACCACTTCTCAGTTGATATACTTCCTGGCTGATGTTTTGGTCACTTTTGAATGCTGGCGGTGCTTTCACTCTAGTGGTAGCATGAGACGGAGTCTACAACCCACACAAGTAGGTCAGGTAGTGCAGTTCATCCAGGATGGCACATCAATGCGAGCTGTGGCAAAAAGGGTTGCTGTGTCTGTCAGCGTAGTGTCCAGAGCATGGAGGTGCTACCAGGAGACAGGCCAGTACATCAGGAGACGTGGAGGAGGCCGTAGGAGGGCAACAACCCAGCAGCAGGACCGCTACCTCCGCCTTTGTGCAAGGAGGTGCACTGCCAGCGCCCTGCAAAATGACCTCCAGCAGGCTACAAATGTGCAGGTGTCTGCTCAAGCGGTCAGAAACAGACTCCATGAGGGTGGTATGAGGGCCCGACGTCCACAGGTGGGGGTTGTGCTTACAGCCCAACACCGTGCAGTATGTTTGGCATTTGCCGGAGAACACCAAGATTGGCAAATTCGCCACTGGCGCCCTGTGCTCTTCACAGATGAAAGCAGGTTCACACTGAGCACATGTGACAGACGTGACAGAGTCTGGAGACGCCGTGGAGAACGTTCGGCTGCCTGCAACATCCTCCAGCATGACCGGTTTGGCGATGGGTCAGTCATGGTGTGGGGTGGCATTTCTTTGTGGGGCCGCACAGCCCTCCATGTGCTCGCCAGAGGTAGCCTGACTGCCAATAGGTACCGAGATGAGATCCTCAGACCCCTTGTGAGACCATATGCTGACACATGCACATTTGTGGCCTGCTGGAGGTCATTTTGCAGGGCTCTGGCAGTGCACCTCCTTTCACAAAGGCGGAGGTAGCGGTCCTGCTGCTGGGTTGTTGCCCTCCTACGGCCTCCTCCACGTCTCCTGATGTACTGGCCTGTCTCCTGGTAGCGCCTCCATGCTCTGGACACTACGCTGACAGACACAGCAAACCTTTTTGCCACAGCTCGCATTGATGTGCCATCCTGGATGAGCTGCACTACCTGAGCCACTTGTGTGGGTTGTAGACTCCTTCTCATGCTACCACTAGAGTGAGAGCACCGCCAGCATTCAAAAGTGACCAAAACATCAGCCAGGAAGCATAGGAACTGAGAAGTGGTCTGTGGTCACCACCTGCAGAACCAGTCCTTTATTGGGGGGTGTCTTGCTAATTGCATATAATTTCCACCTTTTCTCTATTCCATTTGCACAACAGCATGTGAATTTTATTGTCAATCAGTGTTGCTTCCTAAGTGGACAGTTTGATTTCACAGAAGTGTGATTGACTTGGAGTTACATTGTGTTGTTTAAGTGTTCCCTTTATTTTTTTGAGCAGTGTATATATATATATATTTGTAATAATGACAATTACAACAATACTGAATGAACATTGAACACTTATTTTTAACTTAATATAATACATAAATAAAATCTATTTAGTCTCAAATAAATAATGAAACATGCTCAAATTGGTTTAAATTATACAAAAACAGTGTTGGAGAAGTAAATCGCAATATGTGTCATGTAAAAAAGCTAACGTTCAAGTTCCTTGATCAGAACATATGAAAGCTGGTGGTTCAATATTCCCAGTTAAGAAATTTTAGGTTGTAGTTATGACACGTCGACTATTTCTCTTTATTATTTGTATTTCATATACCTTTGACTATTGGATGTTCTAATAGGCACTTTAGTATTGCCAGCCTAATCTCAGGAGTTGATAGGCTTGTAGTCATAAACAACGCTGTGATCAAGCATTGCTAAGAGCTGCTAAAGTTTGAATGAATGCTTACAAGCGTGCTGCTGCCTACCACCGCTCAGTCAGACTGCTCTATCAAATCATAGACTTAATTATAATAAACAGAAATACGAGCCGTAGGTCATTAATATGGTCAAATCCGGAAACTATAATTTCGAAAACAAAACGTTTATTCTTTCAGTGAAATACGGAACCATTCCGTATTTTATCGAATGGGTGGCAACCCTAAGTCTAAATATTGCTGTTACATTGCACAACCTTCAATGTTATAATTATATAAAATTCTGGCAAATTAGTTTGCAACAAGCCAGGCGGCCCAAACTGTTGCATATACCCTGACTCTGTGTGCAACGAACGCAAGAGAAGTGACACAATTTCCCCGGTTAATATTGTCTGCTAACATGCATATTTAGTTAAAATAAATGTATGTTTAAAAAAATACTTCTGTGTATTGATTTGAAGAAAGACATTGATATTTATGATTAGGTACATTCGTGCAACGATTGTGCTTTTTCGCAAATGCGCTTTTGTTAAAACATCACCCGTTTGGCGAAGTAGGCTGTGATTCAATGATGAATTAACAGGCACCGCATTGATTATATGCAACGCAGGACAAGCTAGTTAACCTAGTAATATCATCAACCACGTGTAGTTAGCTTCATTGGGATAGGGGGCAGCATTGGGAAGTTTGGATGAAAAGCGTGCCCAGAGTAAACTGCCTGTTACTCATGCCCAGAAGCTAGGATATGCATATAATTTGTAGATTTGGATAGAAAACACTCTAAAGTTTCCAAAACTGTTAAAATAATGTCTGTGAGTATAACAGAACTCATATGGCAGGTGAAAACCTGAGAAAAATGCAACCAGGAAGTGGGAATTCTAAGGTTTGTAGTTTAAGTGAATGCCTATCCAGTATCCAGTGTCTGTGGTCAGATTGCACTTCCTAAGGCTTCCAGTAGATGTCAACAGTCTTTTGAAGTTGTTTCAGGCCTCTATTGTGAAAGGGGAGCAAATAAGACCACTCAGAGCAAGTGGCTCAGCTGAAAGCCATGAGTTGTTTATCGCGCATGGCCGTGAGCACGCCGTTCGTTCTCTTTCCTTTCTAATGAAAACGGTATTGTCCGGTTGAAATATTATTCAATATTTATGATAAAGATCCTAAGGATTGATTATAAACATCGTTTGACATGCTTTTACGAACTTTAATGGAACTTTTTTGACTTTTCATCTGGATGTTGTGAGCGCGCTTTGTGCCTTTGGATTACTGAACTAAACTGAGGTATTTGGACATAAAGAGGGACTTTATTAAACAAAACAAACATTTATTGTGTAACATGGAGTCCTGGGAGTGCCACCAGATGAAGATCAAAGGTTAGTGATTAATTGAGTCGCTATTTCTGACTTTTGTGAGTCCTCTCCTTGGCTGGAAAATGTCTGTATGATTATTTGTGGCTAGGCGCTGTCCTAACATAATCGCATGGTGTGCTTTCGCCGTAAAGCCTTTTTGAAATTGGACACGGTGGTTGGATTAACAAGAAGTTTATCTTTAAGATGGTGTATAATACTTGTATGTTTGAGGAATTTTAATTATGAGATTTCTGTTTGAATTTGGCGCCCTGCAATTTCACTGGCTGTTGTCGAGGTGGGACGTAATCCCAGAGAGGTTTTAACTAGTGATTATGTTAAGATTACCTTGGCTCCTTGCTGCACTCGCATAACAGGTGGTCAGCCTGCCACGCAGTCTCCTCGTGGAATGCAATGTAATCGGCCATAATCGGAGTCCAAAAATGCCGATTACCGATTGTTATGAAAACGGCCCTAATTAAATCGGCCATGCCGATTAATCGGTCGACCTCTAACATTAACCAATTTACCACCTGTCGAAGCTCCACTCATGCAAAATCTGCTGATTAGAAGGTCCTGTGTAGATTATATTTTCAACCAGCAACTATCAGGAAATAACACTGAAATTACACTTTTACAGTGTTAGTTTCATCAGCTGATATACAATATGATACAAAACACAGGAAAATGTTGACTGCACTGGGCCTTTAAAACACTCACTGTTGGCCCTTTGCGATCTTGCCAGACGCTTCCATCTCGTACATGGCTTGAAGACGACACTTGACCAGCTCAGTGGGGCACAGGACCAGAGAGGAGAAGATGGACGCTACCGACCCAGCACATGCTTTTTGCATGTCACTGAAAGACAGAGACATATAGAGAAAGAGAGAACATACAGTAGGAGATGGTATGCCTACTACTGAAAGAGAGCGAGCATTAAATTAGGCCTACATCCCAGTATCTTTCCTTACCTGAGTGGAGCCTCAGTTCCCAGTCCTGCCATTGTGCGAACCACCTCCTGGCAGAATCCATAGCTCATGAAGAGGACAGAATTCTCAGCGATGTTAGCCATCAGGGCTGGGCTGGTACCCTGGTAGAGCCCTCGGAGACCCACCTGTCTGTACAGTTTAGAGTAGTTTATTAATCTGGCACTCCACAAGATTAGAACATTTTACAAGATATTGTTTACAATAGTTTACAACACTATAAAACAACCACAGGCAGACAATACTTAATGTCATCCATATTAGTCAAAATACATTGCATTCGAAAAGTATTCAGACCCCTTGACTTTTCCCACATTGATTATCCATTTTATAGTAAGGCTGTAATGTAACAATCTACACACAATACCCTATAATAAGAAAGCAAAAACAGGTTATACCTTTTTGTAAATTTATTAAAAATAAGACCTACCGTTTAAGTATTCAGACCCTTTGCTATGAGACTCGAAATTGAGTTCAGGTGCATACTGTTTCCATTGGTCATCCTTGAGATGTTTCTACAACTTGATTGGAGTCCACCTGTGGTAAATTCAATTGATTGGACAGAATTTGGAAAGGGACACACCTGTCTATATAAGGTCCCCCAGTTGACAGTGCATGTCAGAGCAAAAACCAAGCCATGAGGTTGAAGGAATTGTCCGTAGAGCTCCGAGAAAGGATTGTGTCGAGGCACAGATCTGGGGAAGGGTACAAAAAATAAAAAAATAAATGCAGCATTGAAGGTCCAAGAACACAGTAGCCTCCATCATTCTTAAACTGAAGAAGTTTGGAACCCCCAAGACGCTTCTTAGAGCTGGCCACCCGGCCAAACTGAGCAATCGGGGGAGATGGGCCTTGGTCAGGGAGGTGACCAAGAACCCGATGGTCATTCTGACAGAGCTCCAGAGTTCCTCAGTGGAGATAGGAAAACCTTACTGAAGGACAACGATCTCTGCAGCACTCCACCAATCCGGCCTTTATGGTAGAGTGGCCAGACGGAAGCCATTTCTCAGTAAAAGGCACATGACAGCCCAATTGGAGTTTGCCAAAATGCACCTAAAGGATTGTCCATGAGAAACAAGATTCTCTGGTCTGATGAAACCAAGATTGAACTCTTTGGCCTGAATGCCAAGAGTCACGTCTGGAAGAAACCTGGCACCATCCTTATGGTGAAGCATGGTGGTGACAGCATCATGCTGTGAGGATGCTTTTCAGCGGCAGGGACTGGGAGACTAGTCAAATCAAATCCAATTTTATTTGTCACATACACATGGTTAGCAGATGTTAATGCGAGTGTAGCGAAATGCTTGTGCTTCTAGTTCCGACAATGCAGTAATAACCAACGAGTAATCTAACCAAACAATTCCACAACTACTACCTTATACACACAAGTGTAAAGGGATAAAGAATATGTACATAAAGATATGAATGAGTGATGGTACAGAACGGCATAGGCAAGATGCAGTAGATGGTATAGAGTACAGTATATACATATGATATGAGTAATGTAGGGTCTATAAACATAAAGTGGCATAGTTTAAAGTGGCTAGTGATACATGTATTACATAAAGATGGCAAGATGCAGTAGATGAAATAGAGTACAGTATATACTAGAGGTCGACCGATTATGATTTTTCAATGCCGATACCGATTATTGGAGGACAAAAAAAGCCGATACCGATTAATCGGCCGATTTATAAAAAATAAATAAATAAATAAATATATATATATATATATATATATATATATATATATATATATATATATAATACACACACACATTTTTGTAATAATGACAATTGCAACAATACTGAATGAACAATGAACACTTTTATTTTAACTTAATATAATACATAAATACACACACACGCACACAGCTCTGAAGTGACAATGATACTGAAGAGTCTGCTTAGGAGACAAATACTCTCAACTGTTTGAATAAAAATAGAGTTTAAGTTACCTGTGATGAATGTTGAAAACAAAAACTTTAATTTCTATATGCAGGAAATCCTATTTTAATAATGGGCATGGTAAGAATTGACAACCAAAGCGCGAGTCATAATTCCCATGACACCTTTTAGCAAAAGCTTAAAAGCGGTTCCTTCATTTATTCCATAGGATATTTTTAGATTCACTTAAAATAAGGTCTGTGTTTCGTGTAGGCTTACATCACCGTGCCAATTTTATAACTGTGTAGATATCCATAGGACAAGGTAACTGATCAATATTGGCTAAATATAAGTGAAGATAAAAAAAAATTGTAGAGTGGATTTATGAAAATATGTTGACAAACGTTACCTTATCCTAGTGAGATTTACACGGGTATCAAAACGTCGAGGCGGTTTAAGCCTGCACGAAACACAGACCTTATTTGAAGTAGATCAAGACATTCTCTATGGAAGACATGAACGGTAAAATAACGAAGGAACCCCTTTCAAATTCAGCCGCAAGTTATTACAGGAATTATAACGCGTCGACTATTTCTCTCTAAACCATATACCTTTGACAAATCCGGAAAATATCACCTCGAAAACAAAACGTTTATTCCGTTCCGTATTTTATCTAACGGGTGGCATCCATGAGTCTAAATATTCCTGTTACATTGCACAACCTTCAATGTTGTCATAATTACGTAAGATTCTGGCAAATTAGTTCGCAAAGAGCCAGGCGGCCCAAACTGTTGCATATACCCTGACTCTGTGTGCAATGAACGCAAGAGAAATGACACAATTTCACCTGGTTAATACTGCCTGCTAACCTGGATTTCTTTTAGCTAAATATGCAGGTTTAAAAATATATACTTGTGTATTGATTTTAAGAAAGGCATTGATGTTTATGGTTAATTACACATTGGAGTAATGACAGTCATTGATTGATTGTTTTTTATAAGATACGTTTAATGCTAGCTAGCAACTTACCTTAGCTTACTGCATTCGCTAACAGGCAGGCTCCTCATTGAGTGCAATGTAATCAGGTGTTAGAGCATTGGACTAGTTAACTGTAAGGTTGCAAGATTGGATCCCCCGAGCTGACAAGGTTAAAAATCTGAGGCAGAACGTTCCTAGGCCGTCATTGAAAATAAGAATGTGTTCTTAACCAACTTGCCTAGTTAAATAAAGATTAAATAAAAGGTGTAATAAATAAATAAATAGGCGCCCAAAAATACCGACTTCCGATTGTTATGAAAACTCGAAATCGGCCATTCCGATTAATCGGTCGACCTCTAGTATATACATATACATATGAGATGAGTAATGTAGGGTATGTAAACATTATATTAAGGTGCTAGTGATACATTTTTACATACATTTCCATCAATTCCCATTATTAAAGTGGCTGGAGTTGAGTCAGTATGTTGGCAGCGGCCACTAAATGTTAGTGGTGGCTGTTTAACAGTCTGATGGCCTTGAGATAGAAGCTGTTTTTCAGTCTCTCGGTCCCTGCTTTGATGCACCTGTACTGACCTCGCCTTCTGGATGATAGCGGGGTGAACAGGCAGTGGCTCGGGTGGTTGTTGTCCTTGATGATCTTTATGGCCTTCCTGTGACATCGGGTGGTGTAGGTGTCCTGGAGGGCATGTAGTGTGCCCCCGGGGATGCGTTGTGCAGACCTCACTACCCTCTGGAGAGCCTTACGGTTGCGGGCGGAGCAGTTACCGTACCAGGCGGTGATACAGCCCGACAGGATGCTCTCGATTGTGCATCTGTAGAAGTTTGTGAGTGCTTTTGGTGACAAGCCAAATTTCTTCAGCCTCCTGAGGTTGAAGAGGCGCTGCTGCGCCTTCTTCACAACGCTGTCTGTGTGGGTGGACCAATTCAGTTTGTCCGTGACTTACTACCCTCTCCACTACTGTCCCGTCGATGTGGATAGGGGGGTGCTCCCTCTGCTGTTTCCTAAGTCCACGAACATCTCCTTTGTTTTGTTGACGTTGAGTGTGAGGTTATTTTCCTGACACCACACTCCGAGGGCCCTCACCTCCTCCCTGTAGGCTGTCTCGTCGTTGTTGGTATTCAAGCCTACCATTGTAGTGTCGTCCGCAAACTTGCTGATTGAGTTGGAGGCGTGCATGGCCACGCAGTCGTGGGTGAACAGGGAGTACAGGAGAGGGCTCAGAACGCACCCTTGTGGGGCCCCAGTGTTGAGGATCAGCGGGGTGGAGATGTTACCTACCCTCACCACCTGGGGGCGGCCCGTCAGGAAGTCTAGTACCCAGTTGCACAGGGCGGGGTCGAGACCCAGGGTCTCGAGCTTGATGACGAGTTAGGAGGGTACTATGGTGTTAAATGCTGAGCTGTAGTCGATGAACAGCATTCTCACATAGGTATTCCTCTTGTCCAGATGGGTTAGGGCAGTGTGCAGTGTGGTTGCAATTGCGTCGTCTGTGGACCTATTGAGTCAGGATCGAAGGAAAGATTAATGAAGCAAAGTACAGAGCGATCCTTGATGAAAACCTGCTCCAGATCGCTTAGGACCTCACCTTCCAACAGGACATCGACCCTAAGCACACAGCCAAGACAACGCAGGACTGGCTTCGGGACAAGTCTCTGAATGTCCTTGAGTGGACCAGCCAGAGCCCGGACTTGAACACGATCAAACATCTGGAGAGCTCTTAAAATAGCTGTGCAGCGATGCTTCCCATCCAACCGGACAGAGCTTGAGGGGTTCTGCAGAGAAGGGAGAAACTCCCCAAATATAGGGGTGCAAAGCTTGTAGCGTCACACCCAAGAAGACTCTAGGCTGTAATCGCTGCCAAAAGGTGCTTCAACAAAGTACTGAGTACTGTCTGGCCACTCTACCATAAAGGCCTGATTGGTGAAGTGCTGCAGAGATGGTTGTCCGTCTGGAAGGATCTCCCATCTCCACAGAGGAACTCGGGAGCTCTGTCAGAGTGACCATTGGGTTCTTGGTTATCTCCCTGACCAAGGCCCTTCGCCCCCGATTGCTCAGTTTGGCCGGGTGGCCAGCTCTAGGAAGTCTTGATGGTTCCAAACTTCTTCCATTTGTTTTTGGGAACCTTCAATGCTCCAGAAAGGTTTTGGTACCTTATCCCAGATCTGTGCCTCGACACAATCCTGTCTCAGAGCTCTATGGACAATTCTTTGAACCTCATGGCTTGGTCTTTGGCTTGGTTTTTGCTCTGACATGCACCGTCAATTGTGGGACCTTAGGTGGGGTACCTTTCCAAATCAAGTCCAATCAATTGAATTTACAAAAGATGGACTCCAATCAAATTGAAGAAACATCAAGGATGATCAATGGGAACAGGATACACCTGAACTCAATTTATGAGCCTCATAGCATAGGGTATGAATACTTATGTAAATAAGGTATGTTTAAGATTTTTTTTAAATATTGTGTGTAGATTGATGAGGACTTAAAAAATATATATATTTTAGAATAAGGCTGTAACATAAAATGTTGAAAAAGTCAAGGGGTCTGAATACTTTCCAAATGCACTGTACTTTAACATGGACCTGTGATAGACTAGCGTTCTGTCCAGGGGGTGTACTTATACATTAAGCTGCCTCATGCTACAGAAACAGGAGATAGCCAGAATGTCCCATAGGGCAAGAGCCTCAGACAAAGCTACATACTTGTATATGGAGGAGAAGCAGTGGACAAAGCCTCGGTACAAGGAGGGAAAAGTCTGCATCTTCACCTTGGCTGTGTCCAGGGGCTGACCGCTCAGCACACATGCTGTACCTCCTGGGTAGGGGATGGGTGTGGAGTGGGGACAGTTAAAAGGAGACATCACACATTATGACCATAGGAGTTGACAAGACAGCACAATTAGATCTGGGACCAGGCTACTTAAGCCAGTGACACAAAACCTGAACCTTATGATTACAAAGAGAAGTGTGGGTCATCTTTCATCATGCATAGTTACAAGGAAATCTTACTTCTTTAGTGGTGTATCTTACGAGTGTTGTAATTGCTGTAAAAATACACCACTCGTCCTGATTCAGCGCTTACCCTCCCCCACATTTTACACGGAGATAAGGATCTGTAGAGTGAGCTTTGTGATAGTGTCTGTGTGACAGTGATCACAGCCATTGGAAACACAAAGGGCCAGGCTGGGGGAAGGCAATAGTCAGCACTCGGTGTCCTGCTAGATCAGGTGCGGACTCTGAACAATGGACACCTTTTAGCGTTGCTACTGCTATTACATTACAATAGTTAGTAGGTCAAAGCTCTGAAGAACATTTACTCAGATGTAGTTACACAAATAGTCAAATGTCGAGATATTTAATCTCCATCTTGGCCACCCAGACCACTGGTGTGCAAATAAGTGTAAGTAATAAGGGTTTGCAACAGTGTGTGATAAGTATTCAAAAACCAAACTTAAGCCGCAGTGGAAACAATAACAAAGCTGAGGGATGAGGCTATGGATGCAAGGACTGACCATCCATGATATCAAAATTATATTTTTAATCCTGTTTTGAGGCTATATACGGTGTTTGTTTACAAACAGTGGAGTAAAACAAGTTTATTTCTGGGGTTCTGACGGGGTACAACAGTTGAACTAAGCTCGCGAGGCATTTATAAGTTACATTCTTCAAGAATCAATGGGTAAATATACATTTAAGTAAAAATGAATAGTAACTGCAGATTTTCCCTTTAAAAAGACAGGCAACAAACGTTGACTTTAGTTTATTTCGCATGTGTTTATCACTGCTGCACTGCAAAATAAAAAAAAATCATAAATAGAACAAAGGTCAAGTCATCTGTCTTTTCTCGTGTGTGGTTCTCTTACTTCCTTTTATAAACTAGGCTAGTTTTCATACAAAAGCTTTTTTATATCAAATAATGTTTGAATACTAGTTGTTTGTGCCAAACCAGCACCCCGAACTAGACACACTGCTGTGCACAGAGTTTGCCCTTTCTTTTTTTAAGTGTGTGATGCGTTTTATTCAAAGGGACCCCAACATTCTTCTTTATTGGCCATACAGCCCAAACAGACCTGGGACTAGGATATTCATATTGATGTTACAGTATAATGTTGTTACTTTACACTGGCGTAGCACACACCCCTGCAGCCCCCACAAGGCGGGGGCCCACGAGCTTTGAACGTGGACAAAAATGATTTGGGATGACAGGAAATTAGCTCTAAACCTGGAACACCTCATGTCAAAATGTTTGCAATAGCAGGAAATTAGCTCAGGGATTCTTAAAACAGTCCTTCTCCAGCAGGGAAACTTTTATTTTTCAATAGTAGAATGTAATTGTTTTGCATTATTTGAGTTTAAAAATGTATTTAGGGGAATTTTCTAAGAAATAAATTGTTTTGGAATTTTCTATATACTTTCAATATTATGTTATTCCCATGTCAGCTCTATGCCTGGAAATGTCCTTGTCCAGAGCAAAGGATCCCAATTTCAAACACTCCAAAAAAGTGCTTAACATTCAAGAAAACGGGCAATAATGGATATTAAGTTTGTTTAATTCTAACATGAAATTATTCAATCAAGGCCTTTAAACACTTGTTGGACAATAATTGTACAATTTAAATGCCTTTTATCGTGTCCGATGGAGTTCCAGCTAGTTGCAAGAATCCCAGAGCTCTAAAACAGCTACATTTTCTCTCAGCCTCATGGCAAAAATGTTAAAATAGCATGAGATTAGCTATGAAACTGCACGTTTTTCTCTCTGCCCCATTAGGGGCAAAAACACAAAATAATAATTTGGGCCCCCCAAAACTGCGCTTTGCAACTGTTACTTTACCTATAGCTCCAGCTGAGAGGTCAATGATGGCCTGCACCACTGGGTGTGGGGCCATTGCGATGGAGATCTGGAACTACCTGTAGAAGGGTTCCTCCTTTATTATGGTACAGCTCCTACTGCAATGCCAATCTGTGAAACAACCATATACAGTAAATACTCGCTGTACAAAAAAACCGACGAAGATACTATTACATGTTAAACCAGTTATCGCTCACCATAAACATCAGGGAAATAAGATCAATGGGTACAGTAGAAAAACGATAAATAACTAGGCAAGTCAGTTAAGAACAAATTCTTATTTAAGCTACAGTATATATCGCACTTTAATAAACATTGACAAAAATGTCACTCCATTTCACCTTGGTAGTTGTTTTTCCCACGACAAGTGAGGCAGTAAATCACAGTTCCTCTATTGTTCACATGTAACTCTAATACAGTGAATAAATTCTAAATAGCTGTCCATTCACAATTCCAATGCAAGTCTCAATTTGCTAGTCTGTGATCACTTTTCATTCGAAGCAGAAACTGGTGCGAAAGTTCAAGGAGCCAGGGAAGGCGACTGTCACGCTCAGCACATACCACACCGCCCGGTGTGGAAACCATAGATTGTGTATATAAATTAATACGGTATTAACTGTGAAAACCGCTCTCGCGTGCGCCGAGTCTGACACCATATATTCACTCCTGTTGTACAGTGCATTATGGCTATCATGTTGGCATTTCAAAAGTTAGTTTGCGATCTGAACAAGAATGGTGAAAATGACTCGGGTGTCTGGCTAAGCAAGCTACAACATTAACAGCTGGCAATGCATCGAATGTAAGGACAAACGGTAGCTAGCTTAGCAGTAGCTACATATTTACGGCGATTATGTAAGCTAGCTAGCTAGCTACCTATACTGCTAAAGGAAGGGTTCCTTCAAGTTCTCTACATTTATTTAGCTTCATATAGAACACTACTCTCCATTCTGACTTACCTTTGATGCTACGTATAACAGGTTGCTAGAGACACAGCATCCAAGGCCATCTCATTCAAACGTGGGTTTCGCCAGAGAGGAAGAGGCGAAGCGAGATACAGCTTTACTCCGCCCAAAATCTGTCCACGAAAATAACGCCACGAAGTGAGTCATTTTTGTATGGAGGTCAATGTGTCAAGCTTGGTCAACAAAAATTGTAATTGATCATTTGCTACGTGAGGTTTATTTGATCGAATAGAAGTTTCGTAATGGTTGTTACCAATACACTGATATAAGTGGACGGATTTCGCATTTCGGCAACTTTGAAAAAAACTATTTATGGGAGTTGTGCCTGTAGTCATATAGATAGATATACATAGAGGACTCATGGCTATAACCCATTTTAGCATGGACATTGGGCTTGTTTGACATTGCAGCCACCGGAGAGCAACCTCTGTCAGGTAAAGTCCACAAAGCATATTGAATGTAACAAACAGTTACATGACCTACAGCATGGTCAATCAAGTTAATGTTTCTGACATTTTCTGACTACTAAATAACTATTGATTAGAACCAGGAGAGTTACCGCAAGTCACAAAGAAAACAGGAGCTGCATGCTCTATTCCAGCACTATTTCACCAGCCTAATACAATGACAACAAAATATATCAAAAACAATTTAGTCCAAACAATGTAAGCGAAATATGATGTGGCTGTCCATGGTTCTGATTTCTGTGTGTGTGTGTGCGTGCAAGTAGAAAAAACATGTTGACTCACCCTATTGGGTAGAAACACCAATGCAATCACCAATGCAACACCTCTTCTTTTTTATGTTGAAGAAGC
This sequence comes from Salvelinus fontinalis, assembly GCF_029448725.1. Taxonomy (NCBI): domain Eukaryota; kingdom Metazoa; phylum Chordata; class Actinopteri; order Salmoniformes; family Salmonidae; genus Salvelinus; species Salvelinus fontinalis. Next base: position 41,653,109 of record NC_074677.1, read on the forward strand.
AGTCTAAGACTCTGTCATACAGTACACACTTTAATTTTTTGTTGTTCTAGGCTACCTGGCTAAAATGCTTGCTCGCTAGCCTAACTTCCTGTCATGGGTAACATTAGCTAGTTAACATTAGCCTTCTACATCTAACTACATATTGAACGTTCCTCCTTTCAGGCCAGGGGCACAGTGTATGCATTTATGTTCGGATCAGAATCGCCATTATAACCATTAGCCAGTACAGAGAATTAAGTAAAACCATTAGTCCAAATCCCATCTCTATCCATGGCTAATTTAGGAAAGGGACAATTTTGGCTAGGACAACAACACAACGAGATGCAACAATTCAAGTTGTTCCTATGCTCTCAATGTGATGTGATAGGAGTGAAGCCAAATCCAAACTGGCTTCCCTTGACACTTATTTTTGGTGCACCAGGACCATTCACAGTTGAGCTCACTCAGTTTAGCGCAACACTGATTGGCTATTATTTTTGACTTTTTTTTATCAAGGGAGGCCAAATGCTCACTGACTTCCCCTGCATTCAAAGCTATGGGCGGGAACAATGTCATACTCTTTTTAACCAGACAGCATCAGATAGACTACACTTACAGAGACAGAGGGGCGCTGTTTCGCACGCTCTGAAACTTTCTCCGGTGAGATACATTCAGCCTCTTGAGAATTGAAGGAAAATTATGAAAACACGGAGAGATGAAAGATAAATATATATTTTTTTCCTCCTCAACTATTTGGGGAAGCCTGGCTTCCCTTGGCATTCGTGAATAAACTCCACTGAAAAATAAGCAGGTTTCGACTCATACCCTGACCTTGAGAAGGGATTGCGTGATGCTGCATGCTGGGTGGGGCGTTGTACGTTCCTTCATTCATTGTCCAATGGAATTTCTTCTTCTTCTTATTGTGAATTTCCGCCAGACTAGACACTTTTTGGTGTATTACTGCCTTTCTCAGTTCGGAATGTGCATTCCACATTATGACAAAACCAAAAAATAAAGGGAAAAGGGAATGGGAAAAACCTAAATTGCACTAACCCTGCACCTATACACTATCCCCAAAAACCCACCACCCCATCCCACTACCTGGCCCTAAATTATCCTACACCAGACCGTCGACCTGGAAGGATGGAACCCCTTCTCTCAAAACTTCCTGTAGATCTTCTAGACTAGAATCTCTCACACACAAATGTTTCTCTGCTGCAGCAACTACCACATCTATCTTCTGTGATTTCCACTCTATCAGTGCAGTGCAGTTGATTACCATGGCTGTAAACGCAATAAATCCAACCTTACTAAAACGCATCCTCTCTAGCTCTCTCTCTTCAGGCCTACTCACTTGGGGGCTCCCAGTCGACTCACTCACCCTTGGCTCTCCTCTACTCTCTTCACTGCCTCAAAATAGGAAACTTTCTGCCCCTCTCGAACTCTGGCAATCTCAACCTGTCTCTCTCACACAGGGCACTTCGGATACCCAGCTTGTATGGGCACCCCCATCGTTGACACACAGTGCTTTCTCTATCCCAACTGTACACTCCCTCTGACTATTCCCCCCTACACATTTCTCACATGGTGGGATCTCCCTTCTACACACTGCTGCAACATGTCCGAATCCTTGGCACCTAAAGCACTGAAGCGGGTTCAGAACATAGGCCCTCACAGAATAGCAATTATAACCCAAACTTACCTTATTAGGAAGAAACTCTGTGTCAAAGCTCAACAAGACAGACAGGGTATTCTGTCTCGCCATTGTCTCATCAAACGGCAGGCGTCACAAACACTAGGAATTTTCCTTTAATTTGATCCACCTCTACACTCAACGCTACCCCCCTGATCACCACTTTTTGAGGCGCCCTGCTACAGAAAGCAAAGCACACCACAGGTTGAGCCCCAAGCTGCGTGATTCGAAGCGTCCACTTCCTCTGGGAGGCGGATACACAAAAAAAAATCGAAACAATTCCACTCCTAGAAACTTTCACAGATGTAATCATTCCAGGTTTGTCCTTTACCCAGCCCAACACAATATATGGGTCGGCCACAATGGAGGAATCCACTCTTTCCATCTCTGGTAGGATTCTCAGGGCAAACGTTGGAAGTCTCCATTACACGGAACCCAAACCGGCTGCGCGCGTGCGCCATCGTGCATAAATGTATTTTGTCCCCCTACACCAAACGCGATCACGACACGCAGGTTAAAATATCAAAACAAACTCTGAACCAATGACATTCATTTAGGGACAGGTCGAAAAGCATTAAACATGTATGGCAATTTAGCTAGTTAACTTGCACTTGCTAGCTAATTTGTCCTATTTAGCTAGCTTGCTGTTGCTAGCTAATTTGTCCTGGGATATAAACATTGAGTTGTTATTTTACCTGAGCTGCACAAGGTCCTCTACTCCGACAAATTAATCCACACATAAAACGGCCAACCGAATCGTTTCTAGTCATCTCTCCTCCTTCCAGGCTTTTTCATTGTTGAACTTATATGGTGATCGCATCTAAACTTTCCTAGTATTACCCCGACTACTGGCAAAACAGTTCGTCTTTCAATCACCCACATGGGTATAACCAATGAGGAGATGGCACGTGGGTACCTGCTTCTATAAACCAATGAGGAGATGGGAGAGGCAGGACTTTCAGCGTGATCTGTGTCAGAAATAGGAATGACTTCTATTTTAGCCCTTGGTATCGCAGACGCTCGTTGGCGGGCCCGCGAGCAGTGTGGGTGCAATAATTGAATAACATAGATTTCTAAATTTCTTTTGCGACGCTCGCGCACGCGACGTGTCCGGTCTGGTCAGCATGTAAGCGTCATCGCACCTCCTCCGTCCAAAAACTGCCAAGGTCGGAGTCATTGGGATTTTCTAAATGAGATTTTCTCAACTCCTGCATCATCTCTCCTCCACCCTCTCTTGCCTACTTTTGAAAAAGGGCAAAGGTAATGGAGGAGAGTTAACGTGGATGAAAATGCGCTTGCATGAAATTAGAAGCTCCTCACGTGTCTTCCACTCACGCGGCATCAAGCAAATTACTTTTACAGGGGGTAGATCCCAAAATAAATGTATAAAGTGATCAAAACAAATTAAGTTAGTTGCGCAATACATTTTATAGATAAAATGATAAGTAAATGTGTGCATGCTTTTCTCCTCCGACATGGGGTGCGGCAGATATAAAAAATATTCAGGTAGGATACGCATGTGTTTCCTCGCCAAAGGGAGGCTATTGAGGATGACTACTAACAAATTTACACAATTTAATAAAAATCCGAAATGGATGATGTTGGAAGATAGATGGGAAAGGTTGAGTGGAGCTGAAGGGTGGGACTAATAACAAGATAAACAATGTAGGGCATACGGGATCTGTGAAATGTGTATAGGTGCGGAGCTATTGTGAAATAGCACAGTTACAAGTGGAAATCAAACTGGATGGACAACAGAAATAGAGGAAGGACTAAGAACAAACAAGAGAGAACTATTATAAAGTAGACTGTGTCTGTAAAATGTGTATAAGATGTATAAATTGAAGGTAAAAACAGAAATGTTTATCAGTTTACTCCAATTGGGGGATCGGTGGTAGGGTTTGCGGGGAATAATAATAAAGGTATACTCTTTAAAAAAGTATGTATGTCTATGTAGGTATGTGTATGTATATATGTGTATATGTATGCATACGTGAATGGATATATATATTTACCCCAAAAAATATGGGGGATTGGAAATGATGCAGACAATTACATTGGAAGCAACATTCTTTCCGCAATATTAAGCTGATCCACCCCCCCCCCCCAAAAAAAATAATAAAATAATAAAAAATAAATAAATAAAATAAACTAACAAATTTACACACTTCTCAACTGCAAAAGGCTATAAGGGCACACCTGACACCCAAACCGATATTTAATTTCAGCATTTATAAACAATGTAGTTTCCGTTAGGCTTTTGTCCGATAGTTTTTTTTTGTTGAAAAGCAGATAAATAAATTTGGCCGGGGGAAATTTGCCAGAAGAAAAAATCCCATTGCGAAATAATGCTTTTTAGCCTATTCATTGATGGAAATACATTTGACTGGTCATGCTTATCGGTTAAATTGCATAATTTAGTCAAATTAAATTGCTTTATGTGTACAGTATATTCATTATGCATCTTATTTATCATAAGCATACAGAGCCCTTGAGGGGAAAATCTGACAGACAGAGCAAGTGTTGCTGCTACTACAGTTTCTTGTGGTGCTTTCAAGACAACTGGGAACGCGAAAATATATAGGTCAAATCATGACGTCAGTGATCTTCAGGTCGGAAAGTCGGAGCTCTAGAAAGAGGCTCGAGTTCCCGAGTTGTAATTCCGAGTTGGATGACGGTTCAAAACGAAGCCAGGCTGTTTCTTTCTCGACAAGTTGACCAATATAATAGGTAGCCTAAACTGTTATACTGTAGGGTGGGGCAGGGTAGCCTAGTGGTTAGAGCGTTGGACTAATATGTTATACTATAGGGTGCAAGTTCAAATCTGTTGTTCTTCCCCTGAACAGGCAGTTAACCCACTGTTCCTAGGCCGTCATTGAAAATAAGAATTTGTTCTTAATAACTGACTTGCCTAGTTAAATAAAGGTTACACACACTGACCAAAAAGTTATTGTGTTGGTATTTACGTATGTTCCCATTACCAGTAAAACATAATCAAAACCTATTTCTTTCACTAACTTGCTGTGCTGTTTCGTTGTTCATTTGTTCAGTCATTTCATTCTCAACCAGGATGTCTATGGAACACCGTTTGGGTCTTTGCGTGTCAAATAAGCTTGTTGACCAATCAGGACCTGAATATGACTACATGTCACAATAATTTAACACGTTCATACATTTTTTATGTAATTATTACACATTGATTACACTATCACTCATATTTCATATGTCACAACGATTCATCGATACGTATGCTATGATGCATAATAAATAGTAGATTGACATAGACTAGTGATTTTGCTGATTGTTACACGTCTTGTTGGCTGAGGAAAAGTAAAAGTCCACATCAGAATTCGGTAAGAAAGACCGCACGTCTTTGCATTCTCTACTTCTTCATCACTGGAACCACTCATCAAAGAAGCTAACACAGCCCTTGCACCCATGTCGAGCGGAAACATTTAAACATTTGTTTCACTACGGACAGTTTGATCGTCGCACAAGGAGGAAACGTGTATGGACGACATTGTAGACGTTTGTGAAGAGCAATCATGTATAGAATATTACTATTGTCAGTCTGTCCGGTTAGAAATCGTGCATTACATGTGTACATCCGTGAAGCATGTTTAAGGTCGTCGAAATGTGATATAGTTTCACTCCCCATTTGCAGGTAAGTTCTCATATCACCCTCTACAAGGTTGTCTGATGACAACTGCACAATCAAGTTACAGTAGCTAACGTTAGCTAACTAACCAACCTTAGAGAGCCATAAAGCTAACTAGGCTACACACTAGTGATGGGAAACTGAGGCTTTCTGAAGGCGTTGGCGCTTTTTTCCCCGGCAAATTGTGCCGAAAAACTGTTATTCGGACCTTCATTATCTGTTGACAATGGACATTATTGACATCTGCTGGTCAATAAATAGTAAGGCGTGATGAGATGGAGTCCCCCCCCCCCCCTCCACTGTTTTCGTCAAACGTTGATTTTGTTAACCTAACTATAATCCGTTGCAATACCAGGTTTGCATTTGTTAACCTCATGCTTCCCTTTTTTTGCCTTCAATTTGACTATTTTTCAAAAACGGAATCTATGGCATTATTTATGCTAAAGACAAGCTTGTACTATACAAAATAAAACGAATTATTTGAAAAACAGTGCAGAAAGTGTGGTTTCACAAAATAATTATCAAAATGCTGCGTCTTAAACGGGATTTGACCTCGTAGCCTCACATCCCTGAATGTGCCTTAGACTACCTGCTAAGCGACAGGTCAGGTGGAACTTGATGTACCAAACCCGAAACTGTATGGGTGGTGTCCAGTAGAGGTCGGTGTTTGAAAGCAGCTTGGAATCGAAGAAAGCACCCAAACCAGCAGTGCAATTTTACAAAATGCGAGATAAGTTTTGAAAAAGCTTGTGATCAAACAACGCTTCTGACATCACTGCTGACATTTCTGATAAAGTGAAACACACTGCTTTGAAGTTAGCTGCTTAGTGATGAATGAGCTCTGGTATCAAAGGTAACATCACTATAACAAACTATGCCTACTATGGCAATGACCAACACCGGCTGGTCCTGGTTGTTCTGCCGCCCTAGGCTAGACAAAAAATTGCCGTCCTACAAGAATAGACCCAGTAAGCAATATGATACCAAAAATATATCTTTTCCACATGTTGAAGTTAGGTTCAATTTAGGTTCTGAATGAAAGTTAAAAGATGTAATTAATAGACGTCTATGTTTGTGCCAAATCAAGGCTGGTCCAGACCGGACAAAGTCTGAACCAAAAACCAACGTCCGTGGATGTAGAAATCAAGGCTGGTCTGGACTGAAACAAAAAAGCATCAGTGGCAGTCCGTGCTTACTGAGTTATAGCCTACAGCAGGGATTCGCTAATTCAATTTCAGGCAACGCTGTAGGCCAGGGATGGGCAACTCCAGCCCTCAGGGACGGCGTGGTGTCACTTTTTCCCCATCCCTAGTCAACACAGCTGATGAAACTAATTGCATTCTAAACGGAAGTTTATGATTGGTTGATTATTGGAGTCAGATGCGTTAGCTGGGGCAAAAGTGCGACACCAATCAGGCCACAGAGGACTGGAGTTGCCCATCCCTGGCCTCCAGTGTCACCTGAAATGTAATTTTAGGAATGCCCATCTATGTGGTACACCTACCGTTTTGTAACCCCCCCTCCAAAAAAAAGACGGCTGATCCGGACAGGACCCAAAAAACGACGTTGGGTCAGTCTGTGTTTACTGGGATGTAGCTTGCCATGTCTGCTCGCAATGGGATTGTATGAATGACCATTGGCTTTATTAGTCCTGATTGCTGTGGCTATTTAAGCTCAGAATATCAGATACACAACTTTATCAGGAGGAGTTATCCTGAGCCTATTTGCTAAGTGTTTACACAGCGGGAAATGCAGAAGTGATCAGCATGTAAAACATGTACTGATAGAAACTTGAAACCACTGATCATGACAATTTAGCCCACGGGATGGAACTCCTGGACATCAGTTGTGAGTAGCCTGATTGTCCATTCCATATTGTATATTTTACTTTGACCTGTCCTGTTTTTAGGATGTTTGTTAACATGTCAGCACATTTTGTATTTGATTGAGTGCCAATCAAATAAAAAATGCGCTAATTTGAGAAACCTGCATGATGTATAAAGTTTCTGTCTCGTTACATTGTCATACATTTGATCTCCAGTCTATAGGCTGCCGAAAAGGCCATATACTTTTCTACCATTTGCTAGATCTGCTACAGGACGTATGTAAAATGTTTTGCCGGAATGTTGGAGCACAGCAGCGATGCGTCTTGCCAGCAGCACCCCGGAGAAGCGCTGGGAATGGACATGATCAATATTTTGCGTCCCTACCTTTGACAAAGTGGGCACTGCTATGGTTGCGAGAAATTGTAATTGTTTTTGGGAAGAATTCGGTGAGATTTTATGTGTTGTTGGTGGCCTTGGCCAGTTTACCTCTGAAAATGACGCAGTCGCAAATCTGCCGCATAAGCCTGCCTAATGAGCCCTGGAACAACATCTTATCTTTATCTACAATAAAGATCTAATCCATTCTCACTTTGCAGCCATGTCGCAAACTATCGTAAGTCTACATGGTTTCAGTACTAGTGCAGCACAATGTCTCTGAGGGCCACTGTGTCTTGCAAGTTAGAGTATTTAGCTTTGAATGTTTCTTGTGCTTACCACGGTCTCTCTCCCTCACCCAGAGCTACGAATGGAGGGGTCTTCAATGCGTTTGGCACAAGCTCTGTCATCTACTGTGAAAAGAAAGAGGGGCCACTCCCTCCCAAGGAAGAAAATAGTGCATTGAAGGATGGTGAGCAGAAGGGAGCAGTAAAGATGGTTGGAGAGAAGGTCATAGAGCTACAGGATTATGTAAAGATGGTAGCAGAACAGAGTGAGCAGAGAGTAGGGGTGAAGATGGAGGGAGTAACAGAGAGGGTCAAAATGGAAGAAATTCGTACACAAACAGAAGAGGTTGAGAAAAAACTAGAATCAAAGGTGGAGGCAGCAAAGGCGAGTGAGAAAATGGACGAAATAATCCAGATTAAAACAGAGGTGGAGCCAATTCTCGAGGTAAGGATGGAGGCTGTAAAGGAGAGCAAAATAGAGGAAATTCCAGTTAAGATGGATAGCGAGAAAATGGAAGAAATCCAGACTAAAACCGAACTTTTTCCCATTCCAGAAGTAAAGATGGAGGATGTAAAGGAGAGTGAGGAAATGAAAGAAATCACGTTGGCCAGTAAAACAGAGGTTAAACAAAAGCTAGGAGTAACAATGGAGGTAGTGAAGGAGGGTGAAACAATCGTTGAGAGCCAGGTTAAAACAGAAGGGGTTGTAGACGTAAAGAAAGAGGGAGACAAAGTTGTAGAGGAGCAGATGTTAGAGGCCAATAAGGAGGAACAACAGTCAGAAGCCCCCCCCAAGGAGGAAATCCAGCCCGTGAAGAGTGGGAAGGAGAGTCTGCTGGACCTCCTAGGGGCCATGAAGGTAGAGGTGACCAACAAAAGGAAGTTTAAGGCCTTAAAGGTGCAGAGGACCTCTCAGACTGCTGCCAGGCCCATGCCAGCATCTATGGAGAGCACCACCAGTATGTTCCAGGAGGCCACTGGCATGGCTGACGTACCAGCACCTGCCCCAAGGTGAGGAGACTTGTGCCGTGGTCGACTCGTACTTTAGTTTTTTCTATCTTCTGCTGAGATCCAACTGCTTCTATTGATACATCTGTTTTCACAATAGGTGGCCATATATCTAGTCTCACCCTTCTACCAAATTCACCCTTTTGTGTGTGCAGTGAGACACTGAGCCCTGAGCTGGTTGCTGCTGTCTCTGCTGCCGCAGCTACTTTACCTAACCAAAGCCAGGCTGAGTCAGAGCTGCTGAAGAAGCTGAGGCAACATGAAGCTATCGGAGAGGCACAGAAGAACGGGGACGTCAACAACATTGGGCAAGTGTCTTCTCATTTACTCTTACTCGTACTGATTTGGCACCTGGCAGCTATTTTTGAAGGTTTTAACTTGCAGTGATTATGTGGTTGTTTTACTTACTTTAGTTGAATGCACTGATTGCAGGTTGCTTTAGAAGTAAAGTTTAAATGTACTTTGAGTCTTACTCCCTGGCTGTAGCGGTCCATAGTGTAATCTAACAGCTGTGAAACAAGCAGATATGCAATCTAATGAAGATGGCATTGTTTCAGGGTTATCATTGCTGACATGAAGGTGGGGAAGAAGCCCAACGGCAGACAGACCGCACGGCCGGCCAATCAGATCCGCTTTGATGAAGATGGGAGGGGCTACACCCATGACAGAGGCATCACTGCAGAGCTGGATGGTGGATTACGGAGGAGGTACGGATAATGCCCTGGACATAGCGAGGACTAAAGTACTGAAGTAAAAATGTCCTGTCTTCAGTCATAATTAAATGTCTTCAATAAAGAACAAGGAGCACTCTGTTTCTGCATATAGATTATTATTTATTGATGAGACATTGATGAGGCAGGCTTATGTTTCGGCGTAATCGCCTTCATCAGAGCCTTGTGTAATGCTTGCATGTGTTATCCTATGGCTTCTGCATTTTTAAAATTGTACAATAACCCCAAATAAATAAAAATCAGTCAAACTATTCCAATAATATTCTGGCACATCCAGGAAGTCTTTTAGTGTGGGTGGTCTTTGTCTAGACTTTTTTTAATAGTGCTTGATTGAACTTGACCCTTGTCCTTTGACCCTGTGGTTGTCAGGAGAAGTCTATTTTCAGGGAAAAGGCTGAACATCTTCACCCCGAGCACTGAACCGGAGGCAGACACAGACATAGCTGCTCCGACCCTATGGGACATGGAGTTAGCCAATCAAGTGGCCCTGTCAACCAATCAAATGCCTCGTAATGGCTTTGAGGAGATGATCCAGTGGACCAAAGAGGGCAGGCTGTGGCAGTATCCAATTAACAATGAGGCTGGTGAGTTCCTAATGAGAGTTTTTCCTCGCCACTGTACTTTTGCTCGCTCTTTGGAGTCTAGGCTGGGTTACTGGCCGGTGAAGGGCGTCATTGTAAATAAGAATTTGTTCTTAACTGACTTGCCTAGTTAAATAAATGTTAAGTTTATAAGAAATTATTTTTAAAAAATACTGTAAAGCACAGATGACTGTTGATATAAAGAAAGACTTTATGAATGTGATCGATTTGACTGAGAAAAAGACAGTTGGGGCATGATTCGACAAGTGTTTTGTTTTTCTCCTCTGATCGCAAACCACTTTTCTCCCACCTGTGTCTCAGGTCTTGAGGCGGAGGCCCAGGTGCCCTTCCACGAGCACGTGTTCCTGGAGAACCACCTGGAGGAAGGCTTCCCACGCCAGGGACCTGTCAGACACTTCATGGAGCTGGTGGTCTCGGGCCTGGCTAAAAATCCCTACTACACAGTACAGCAGAAGAGAGAACACATAGCCTGGTTCAGGGACTACTTTCAGCAGAAAGAGGAGGTCCTCAAGGAGGCAGAGGTTTACCTCAACTGAACTGTGATGTCAAAATTTAAGAGAAACACAATCTTTGTAAGTAATTTATGATCACACAAATGCTAACATGGGATTTAAGGGTTGTAGACTCCTATGGCGAGACAGCCTCGTCTCAGGGCTAGGCTGATCAGTATACTAAAACAATAATGACAGACACACCCTCCTGAAAACTGTCACTCAGAGATTGGATGGTATTTTCCCATGAGAGAACCAATGGAGATGGTTAACAGAGAACCTAGTATAGCCCTTAATCGGATACACTATGTATTGCTTTGGTTGTTCAGAGACTCTTAACTATACACACCGTGCCGTTTCTCTACCTTGACAATTCCACTGTTGGTGTCTGATCAAGGAGAAGTGTATAGCAAACATGTTGTGTGCTTCAGATGGATCTGTCCTCGTGCTGTGCAATTTTAAAGAGTAACTATTACCTACATTTAATTGACACATTGAACTCGGCACTGCAAGATTTAGCTTCAAAATAGCTATCGTTATTGAGATGTTATTGAAATAAACACTGTTTTCAAAGTCTTGTTTGCTGCTAGGATTTCTTTAAGACAGGTGAGACTCTTAAGTGTTTTTGTGATCCTGTGAAATTCTCAGGAAACATTATTGCCCGGTCAATAAGAAATTATTAAAAAAGGGCTTGATCGGTTTTGGCCTTAGTAACGTCACTGTAAGCCAAACAGGATAGAGGGAGAGTGTTTTGTAGAATGTTTTTAATAGAAAGGTCTTAAGGTTAAGAGAATAAAAACATTCTCCTTACAATTGTTGTGAAATGTTCCTATAAACAATTTCACAGCGTTAGTTTCCTATCCTGGGATCATGATGGATGTTGTTTTTCCACAGGTCAGCAGTGAAATCAGTGTTCATGTGTCCCAAATGGCAACCGTTTCCCTATATGGTGCACTACATTTGACCAGGGCCTCTATGGGCTATGGTAAAAAATAGTACACTATATATGAAATATTTGAGACGCATCCTAAATTTACACAGGACTTCTAAGTTTCCCGATGCCAAATTGCTTTTAGTCGTATACATTTACTCAGTCATTGCGACATTACGTTCACCCGTAAAAAGTTTTTACAGGAAAGGGGGGTTAGGAGGGTGAAAAAACAATGAAAGCAAATACCTACTAATTACGGTCTTGTTCTGAAAACACTTAGCAGTTCCATTGTGTGACACGATTGGAAGAATGATAGCACTTGGCACATGATTCAATGAAAGGGAGTTGCTTTGCGTTCTAAAGTAAGTTCATCCCCCAATGTTACTCATACCACACTTGCTTGTTAAGGGTGAAACAACATATTATAATACCTTAGGAGGCTGAATAATTTGTAAGATGTCTATTTGACTTCTAAAAGACTGCAAACAAATGTCGCATCGCTTGTCTTAGGGAGTAATGTTATTTACCATGGTTGGGGTCAATTCCATGTCAATTCAGAATGTAAACTTACTTCAAATTGGGTAAATTCATTAGAATTGAATCACTTTTTGACAGCATCACTTTTGATTTAAATAAAACTTCACGTAGATGTTTTCCTATGGAAGAAGTGGTCAAAAAGTGGCTTTTTGGATTGAATGCCAAAACATTCAGGACATAAAAGTGCTTGTCTTCATTACTGGAAAATATAAAAGGTTGAGTTTGATATAATTTATAAGCTTATCAAGTGTTGTCAAATGATTTATGTATTGAAGACATTGTCTTATTTTTATAAAATGTCTAAAATGTAAACTTTTTAATGTCAATTAACTAAAAATGCATACTCAAGATTTGTTTTCTTCTCATATTCGCATATGTTGTAGCTTAGAACCTATTTCACATCTGAAGTTTTTGCGTTGTGCCCACCATTGGTTGAGTCAACTTGTTCTTGAATACAGGGTGTCATTTAACTCATAGAAATATAATTAATAGAAGGGACCTATCCTTTCAGATCAGGTACACCCGCTAAATTCTTTGTGGTAGTAATTAGTAACTTCTAATTACTACCACAAAGATTATCACGCACTGTTGAATGTCAACTTAAATGGTCATGTTTATTCTGTTATCTATATTTCAATAGGTTTCCTAGGGAGGATTGTCAGTATAATTTTAAACAAATATTCCCATTCAAGTCAACATTCTCTGTGTGAACCTAAAACCAGCTTTGTGGTACCATTTGAAAGTTTACATTTGAATTGTATTCCCGTTTTAGTACATCGAATCAGCCAAAACATGACACCCACCCTGTATTCAAGAGCATGTTGTCTCAACACAATCTTAGATGTAAAATAGGGTCTAAGTAACAACCTACGTGAATATCATAAAAAAAAAAAAAGTTAAATATGAATTGACTTGGCTCATCGCGCTCTAGTGACTCCTTGTGCCGTGCCGGGCGCCTGCAGGCTGACTTCAGTCGTCAGTTGAACGATGTTTACTCCCACACACTGGTGCAGTTGGCTTCCGGGGTAAGCGGGCAGGTGTTAAGAAGCGTGGCTTGGCGGGTCATGTTTTGAAGGATGCATATTTTGACCTTCGCCTCTCCCGAGCCTGTTGGGGAGTTGGGAGAAAAAGGGTTTGAAAATTACTCAGAGATAGAGGTAGAGACACCATATTTTATGACTAACAGCTTATATATGTCCTCTACCATTACCAACTGTAATTTCAGGGTTAAGGGAAATGAGTTGAAATTAAATAGACCAACAACATAACTACCGCAACATTACTTTTGTACCTGCCGGCAGGGTGGGAGTAACACAGCCTGGGGACAGAAGTAACAGCTGGTGAGAAGTGCACAATGTCTCATCTTAGTCTTTCCGGTATGTATTGCTTGTTCTTTTAAACAAATGCTGCACCATTAGCCATCATTTCATGTTTGTTTCCATTTGAATAATTCACGCTATAGGTTAAACATTTTAATAAAATGAGCTGTGTCAACATCACAATGTGGCGAAACCACAATATTTTGCCTACAATATTAACCGGACTAAAATGTATCACATAGCTATATTAAACCATTTTCTCCTCACTTTAATGGGAATGTAGTAGCTGTTTTTCACTATTTTTAATTACTATTCATGCTTAGCCCTACCAATCAGGTGCGCTCTAGCGGTCCTTGTCATGTGCGCTCCTCGCGTCTTGATAGAATAAACGTCTTTATTCTCTTCACAAATGGCAAACCCATCATGCTTATCACATGTCCATGGCTTGACATAAGCTAACTGACCCTCAAAATCATGAAGATATATTTTTTTAACCACTAACCTGTCGATTTAAAACGTATGTTGGAAGCTGATCCATTAAGTCAATTAAGGCATAATTCATGTCATTTTCAAACAGTCACTTGTTGATATTTTGCTAAGTAAAATTATAAAAGCCACATGAACTAGAGACACAATGGCCTCTGCTTAAACTTGTATTCCATTTTACATTGTTACTTTCGTACCACTCGTCTCTCCTGTAACTTCTCCCAGGCTAGCACCCAATACTAGCTAGCATGATACTTGAAACCTGTGCTGTCATTTAGTCACTAGATGGGTTAAGAAAATAAACTAAACTCAACTCTACAACTGAAAAACACTTCTGGGGGTGTTTTTTTACTTACATTGATCAAAACCACTTTCTGTTTACTCGATGAAACATGGTCAGACTTGGCAGTGTTTTTGCAGTGAGGTCGTCTTCCACATTAGGAACGTTAACACAAGATAGAATGATGTAGTGAAGTTATGAGAAAATGGGCTTCTTTCTTTTGCCCCGTGTTACTTTTGTCCTGGCTCTGCGGAGAAACATTTCAAGTTTTGAAGTTAATTTCCTGTAATTCTACACATACTTCCATGAGGTGTTAGAATTTTTGTTTGCTGTTTTAAACAAATTTTTCTCGAATTCTACAAATTTTCCCATGGGGCGGAGAGAAAGTGTTGCAATTTTAGAGCGAATTTCCTTAAATTCTCCACATTTTGCCATGATTTATTCCATGTTAATATAATATCTGAGTTAGTGACTAACAAAATCAATGGGGGCCCCCTCGAGGTCAGGGCACCTGGGCATGTGCCCTTCCTTCCCCGTCGGTAATTCGGCCATGATTACGACAAGTTTAAATAGCTGGCTAGACTAATTACCTATCTAAAACATGTTAGCTGATATGGGCTAAATGAGTGACCCTTAGTGACTGACATAAGTGAAAAACTTGCGCAAACCAGATGGGATGGCGTATCGCTGCAGAATGCTGTGCTATTGTAACAGTATAACTTTAAACCGTCCCCAAATGTACTATTCTAACTCTCAAAAGTAACTGCAGGTTATGAGTCAACCACCACTACATAGTAGGTTCAAAAATGTAATGTGGGAAATTCCCACAAGGTGGCACTATTGTGACTTGAAGTGACTGGTCTGCCTTCTGTCACCTGCTGCGCAATCACTAGAGCACATGTTCCAGCTTATTCTTGTGCTTGATTGAAGATGACAAATACTGTGTGCACAAGTTTAAGGACCAGACACAAATACAGGTACAGATGTCAAGCACAGGGTTACTATTTTAGCCAATGGTGTAATTGCCTGTGTGAGGGCAGTAGAGGTGACGGGGATAGACAGGTACCACTTGAAGGTAGTTTGAGTCCCAAAATGACTGATACGTATTCCCTACATAGTGCCCCACTTTTGACGAGAGCTCTATGAGCCCTGGTCAAAAGTAGTGCAGTAAATGGGGAATAGGGTGCCATTTGGGATGAAGACTGAGTCTAGGCAGGGTTATGTGGTCAGACAGTGTGCTCAGGTAAGTGGTAATGCAGTGGTAATGTCAGGCCCTAATGAAAGATGTTATACTTCTGAATTCTCTGAGTCAGTCACTTGCATTCTAGCCTGTGGCAGTCTGTTTATGCTATCATGCAAACTCATTGTCATGCCAAACCATTGAGCTCTTGCCAACTCCATTGCTTAAAAACAGATCTGGGACCAGGCTACCTGTATTCCTATCATTTAGTGTTTTTACTCACCTGTCCTCCCTCTTGCTGTCTTGCAGAAGACACCTTGCCACCAGACTACTATGAAAGGAATAATCACTGACCTATGTTCTTTGGCGACAGGTGTGACAGTAGGTGGGGGCTCATGCATGTGATGCGATGTGAATATGCAAAACCGCACCATTAACTTAAACACAACTATTTTAGAGATTTGCGTGCGGAGCAACTAACAAGGTGGTTTTCGGTCATTAGTATAATATTAATATCAGTGTCTAGTGCAATCACATCTAAGTGCAATATTTTGCAACAAATACAATTTCAACCAATGTTTTAACTGTTTATTACATCTAACATTTTAACATATTTTTTACATTTGTAAAGGATACACAAACAAAGTAACAATGAATAGTATTTAGGGTGGCTTGGGGTTACTTAAGTTTGAGGATCCCCATTACTTACTGCACATGCAGCAGCTACTTTTCCTGGGGTCCACATAAAATGTACAGAACAGTAATAGACAAGAACAACATAAGATATTACATTCAATTCAAAGGAAAGACACCAAGAGACAAAATATTTACACACTTCCTATATGTGACTAATTTCAGGAAACTAGGCGTATGTCGCGGTCAGGTCATCTGATGCAGCCCTCCATCACTCTTACACAGCCTGGAGGTGTGTTAGGTCATTGTCCTGTTGTATAACAAATGATAGTGCCGCTAAGCCCAAACCAGATGCGATGGCGTATCGCTGCAGAATGCTGTGCTATGCTGGTTAAGTGTGCCTTGAATTCTAATTAAATCACAAGTGTCATCAGTAATGAACCCCCACATTATCACACCTCCTCCGTTCACCTACTCTGCGTCTCACAAAGACACGGCGGTTGGAACCAAAAATCTCAAATTCGGACTCATCAGACCAAAAGACAGATTTCTACCGGTCTAATGTCCATTGCTGGTGTTTCTTTGCCCAAGGAAGTCTCTTCTTATTGGTGTCCTTTAGTAGTGGTTTCTTTGCAGCAATTTGACCATGAAGGCCTGATTCATGCAGTCTCCTCTGAATAGTTGATATTGATGTGTCTGTCACTTTTATTTGGGCTGCAATTGCTGAGGCTGGTAGCTCTAAGGAACTTATCCTCTGCAGCAGAGGTAATTTTGCGACAGCACTTGAAGAAACTTTCAAAGTTCTTCATTTTCTGGATTGACTGCTGTTTCTCTTAACTTATTTGAGCTGTTCTTGCCAAAATATGGACTTGGTCTTTTACCAAATAGGGCTATCTTCTGAATACCACCATTACCTTGTTACAACACAACTGATGGCTCAAATGCTTTAAGAAGGAAAGACATTCCACAAATGTAGTTTAACAAGGCACACCTGTTAATTTAAACGCATTCCAGGTGACTACCTCATGAAGCTGGTTGAGAGAATGCCAAGAGTGTGCAAAGAGTGGCTACTTTGAAGAATCTCAAATATAAGATATTTTGATTTGTCATACACTTTTGGTTACTACATGATTCCATAAGTGTTATTTCATAGTTTTGTCATCTTCACTATTATTCTACAATGTAGAAAATACTAAAAATAAAGAAACCCTTGAATGAGTGGGTGAGTCCAAACTTTTGACTGGTACTGTATGTCTGTTTGAAGTGTATGCAATATATTATACAAGTGGTTAGGCATTTAAAAAGATGAGGAAAAATGTACTACTTCTCTTCTAAACCATGAAAGACTATCATGCATGCTGTTGATGTTAGTTCTTTGTGTGCAGTTAAGAGCAAGGTGTGCTACTTTGTGTTGAGCCAGCTGCAGCTTTGCTAGGTATTTCTTTGCTGCACCTGACCATATTACCAGACAGTAATCAAGATGGGACAAGACCAGAGCCTGAACAACTAGTACAGTTGATCTTTGTGTCAAAAATGCACAACATTTTTTTATAAGACATACCTCTCCCGATCTTCACTAACTTTTTCAATATGATTTTGACTATGATAATTGACCATCTAGTATATAACTATGAGTTTAGCTTCCTCAACTTGTTCAATGGTCACACCTTATATGCACAACTCCAGTTGAGGTTTAGGTCTAAGGGAATACTTTGAACAAAATACAGTGCTTTTGGTTTTAGATGTATTTAAGACCAGTTTATTTTTAATTACCCATTCTGACACTGACTTAATCATTTTTATGTCTTGGTGAGCTCACTGGCTGTAGGTGCTGATGTATAGAGTGCGCAATCATCAGCATACATCGTCATTTGAGCTTCTTGTAAGACAAGTGGCAAATAATTTGTAAAAATAAAGAGTAATGTCCCAAGACAACTTCCCTGAGGGATACCGCACTGTACATATCTGTTATAAGCTTCCATTGAAGAATACTCTATTCTATTTGATAAGTAATTATCCAACCATGTGATGGCTAACAGTCACAGTAAAGCCATAACAAGTTAGTTTTTTTCAAATAACAAATTATCAATAAAAAGGTTGCACTGAAATCTAACAATACAGATCCAACTATCTTATCCATTTATTTGAGTCAATCATCAGTTATCTGTGTCTGTTTAGTACAAGTTAAGTGCCCTTCCCTATATGCATGCTGAAAGTCTAGTTAACTTGTTCCTTAAAAAACAGCATTGTATTTGTTCAAACACAATTATCTCCTTCAGTTTACTAAGAACAGGCAGTAAACTGATTGGGTAGCTGTTAGAGCCAGCAAAGAGTGCTTTATTATTTTTAGGTAGTGGAATTGGTTTACCTTCCTTCAACACCTGTGGACACATTCTTTTAGGTTTTGGTTAAAGCTATTGCAAATAGGGGTGGCAATACAGGCTGCTACCATTCTCAATAGTTTCCCATATAGGTTGTCTATACTTGGTGGCTTACCATTATTGATGGATAACAACTTTTTCCACCCATTTCGCACAAACTTGACCAAATTCAAAATGGCGATCCTTCCTCTTTCATTATTAGATCTTCAATACATAAATATGATGGTTCACTGTTCAATGTTGTCATTTCACTTGTCAGTTTGTCCACTTCACCAGTGAAATGGTCATTGAAATGATAAGCTATATCAAAAGGTTTTGTTATAAATGACCCATGAACTTCAATAAACAATAGAGATTAATAGTTTTTTTTGCCCATAATATAACTCACAGTGTTAAAGTCTTCTCCCATAGTTTTTTATGTAATTTATCTTGTTTTGGTAATAAAAAAATTTTTTTGTTAGGTTATGTCACAACATTTCTTTATTAAAAGTACGTCAACCAATCAGCTGAGCAGCCTGACTTGTTTGACACTTTTTTTCTGTCGCATCATTTCTTTGAACAAAACACTTTTTTTATTCATCATCGACACAGGGGGCTCTAACAGTTTGCACAGTTAGTGAGGTGCATGTTTGTCAACAATGGGCAAGAATAATTTTACAAATACTCCCAAGTGTTGCATCTGTATTCTCCTCATACAAATCAGACCAACATACTTTATTTTTTTACATCTTCAACAAAAGAGTCATGAGAGAACATTTTGTATGATCTCTTATAAATAGCTTTAGGCCCTGCCTTTGGTTTTCCTTGTTATGGTCACTACAGCCAATGGGAACTGATATTGCTATGGTGCAAAGTTCTGCAGTATTGGTGAATATATGATCCATACAAGTGGATGTCACCGCTCCAACACTATTGGTATACACTAGTTGGTTGAGTGGGTCATGTTACAGGCATTAGTCACAGTAAGAAGCTTCCTCTTGAGAGGACTAGATGATAACCAGTCATTGTTCAGGTCACCAAGAAAATGTCTCTGTTAGCATTAGAGACCTTATCTAACATCACACACACATTCTCCAGATACTGACAGTTTGCACTTGCTGGCCTATAGCAGCACCCTAAAAGAAGAGTGATTAAATGCCATCCTCCTGTAATTCTCACAAAGTTATTTCTGTCACTTTTTTAAAACTTTCCCTGGATACCAATAGTCTTGCTCAATTAAAAATGGCATCGGTCTCATCTCAACTTTATAAGTTACTCCAACAAACCATTTGAGGTACATTGATCTAATATTTTGTCATTTAGAAAAAGTTTTATAATCTAATGAAGTTAGATTCTTAAACTTTGTTTACATACCATTAGGGGCCCTAAAGAGAAATAATCCACTTGGTTAGAGAGAGACATTTGAATCAGTTTTTAATGAAATAGTAACATTTTAAAGTGAGCATGTTTGGGGGAAAAATGTCTGGCCTTCAGTGGGGCAAAATACCCCAAGGCAATCCAAAGCAAGTCAAAGGTACCTATATTAGCATTTTCCAAAATCATATCTACATCATCTATAAGTAACTTCATTGAATTACACAATCAATTTTGAGATACTTTAGGGTGATTTGGGTAGGGAGTGCGAAACTAAAAAGGGGATATTAATAGTGTGCAATAGTATATAGTGCAATACCATTTTGTTTTGATATTTTATTTATTTAATTAAAATAAGATACCTATACTTTAGGTTTTAAGAGTCAAGTACTCAAAATGTATCAAATGGTTTTTAACATACTAATCTTCAGGGGGCACCCTTTATAAAGTTTCTGTTTTTATTGAATAACAACCCAAAAATATAAATTCTGCCCACTTATTTCCCTTCAAAAATGTGTTTGCTTAGCTTTTTTTCTGTCAGAAAATACTACACTTTCCCTTAGACTTTGTATATACTTTATAAGTCCAAGACTTGTCCAACATTTTATAAAGTAGTCCAATACTTAATAACATTGACACCCCAGACAACGTTCCCTTAAGACATGGGCTAAAAAATAGACATAACTCAAAAACACATTGTTCTAACCGCTTGCACTTCCTTCAATATTTTCCATGTTTAAACTCACTGCCCTGGCCCCTGTTTTCAGAGTGGGAAATATTGTTCTCGATAGAATAAGATCAGAAACAAGCATTAGGCAATGTAAAAGCCATGTCCTGTTTACTTTAGAGACACAGGCCTAAGGGTTATCATTGGTGGCCACTCACTGTCACTCAAGGACCTAGTGGGTGTTACCCAATGTCTGTTACCAGTTTACTTCGTAGGATTTACAAAGGTAATTTAGTATAACCGTGATTGACACTGACAGTAGACATCGACAAGCGTGATATACATGCTACGAACAGAACACGGATACACTTTAACTGTAACCGCGCAGTTTTAGATAAAGGAGCTAAAAAAAAATAGAAATTGTATTACTTCATCGTAAACCACCGGCCGTTATCAACCAGTGCCTTCTATCAGGGAGTTCGTGAAGAAGTGACGACGGTTTCTACACTTTTACATTTGGTGCCTGGACTGGTCGAGTCATTGAGTGTCTTTATGTGACAGTTGCGCTATTTGCCCGTTTGCTTTCGAGATGGCAGAATTACCACCGACGCAACAGTTGGTTGATATTGACCCGGATTTCGAGCCGCTCTCCCGCCCCCGGTCATGCACCTGGCCTCTGCCTCGACCGGAGTTCATCGAAGCCGCCAGCTCGAACACATCTTCACCGGCGCCTTCAGTCAAGCAGGAGCCTGTCGAATACATTAGTAACCTCAGTTTGTTAGAGGAGTCAGAGGACTACCCGGAGGATGAGAAACGGCTCGTTTTGTGCAATGATTTTCAATGCCAGGAGAAATGCATACACCAGCAACAGCAGCAACAACATCATCCACAGCAGTTACAGAAACACCCGGGTACTCTGCTGCCACACCAGCAACAGGTGCCCCCGCTCTCGTCCCCCGTCGGGTCGAATTCGGTGGCGGCTGCCGCTGCTGCGCAGAGGAAAAGCAGCTCGTCGCGTCGGAACGCGTGGGGGAATATGTCCTACGCGGACCTCATCACCAAGGCGATAGAGAGCGCACCCGAGAAGCGACTCACCTTGTCTCAGATCTATGACTGGATGGTGAAGAGCGTGCCATATTTTAAGGATAAAGGAGACAGTAATAGCTCTGCAGGTTGGAAGGTAAGCAAGCAATAAGCATCCATTCGCGCTTAATATCTAATAGGACATTACGTAGGCCTAGTTTACAACCATCACGTTATGAATTATCCCCTGAATTATAGGCTACCCTGTGTCAAGTCAATTAAATTGTGGCCCACGTCATTAATTCACTATGTGCCACAATGTCCCGCAGTGCAGAATCACGGATAGGTGGGGTTATTTGGAAATCACGGGGAAGTGATTTAAAAATGTGTATCTTAGATCGATTGTCTGGGGCCAACTTTACTTTCCCTCATGTAACAAAGATGCTCATTTTATAGGCCTACTTGACCAATTCCAGTCCACTTGCTTAGTGGGTCCGTGGTCCTCTCTGTATTATCAGATTTGCTATTAGCAATAAGCATTATCATCTGTAGCCCAATTGATGCATTTACCCTATTGGACGCAACATCCTGATTGTTATTACATCGTTATTTTTTTTATTATAAATACATCATTATTAATTATTATTCACTCAAAATATATATTTTGGGTTTCTATTGCAAAGTACACCGAGTATACAAAACATAAAGAAAACCATTTTCCAGGACATACGCTGCCCAGGTGAAAGCTATGACCCATTATTGATGTCACTTGTTAAATCCACATAAATCAGTGTAGATGAGGGGGCGGGGGAGAGACAGGTTAAGTATTTTTAAGCCTTGAGACAATTGAGACAGACATTGATTGTGTACGTGTCTCATTCAAGTGAATGGCCAAGACAAAAGATTTAAGTGCCTCTGAACGGGTTTGGCAGTCGGTGCCAGTGGCACCAGTTTGTGTCAAGAACTGCAACACTGCTGGGTTTTTCACTCTCAACAGTTTCCCGTGTGTATCAAGAATGGTCCACCACCCAAAGGACATCCACCCAACTTGACACAACTGTGCGACGCATTGGAGTCAACATCCCTGTAGAATGCTATCGACACCATGTGAAGCCCATGCCCTAATGAAGTGAGGCTGTTCTGAGAGAAAAAGGGGGTCCCTGATTTGATTGATGCAAATCAGGGAGCCAGATTATGTGATTTGGTTCCCGACGTTCACCAAAAAGTACACTATGCTTGAAACTCTGGTTTAAATAAAGTGGTAGCAATGGAAAACTTGGATCCCCCTCTTTTTTGTTTAACCAAAAGCCAAAACTGTTTTCAAAATACATTAGCCAAAACTGATTTGAAGTGTTTTCCCGGTGATTGCATTAAGAATTGCGCATTGACTGCTTGTCATGTTGCCCTACCTATGGCTCTCGCAACTTGAATGCACCTCGAGGAATGCTTCTCTCACATTGAACACACAACAAGCCGACTAGGTAAATAAGTAAACTACTCTACTATGGGGTTGTCTGATTTTGTTTTAATAACAACCTTACATGGCAAAAATATTAGCACTGGAAAGTTGCACCTGAGTGATATAGGCTTTGAATTACTTTGCCAGCAGCTACAGTAGGCTACACACCTCTGTCTGAGTTGAGCGCTGCTGTGGTGCGCATTATAGACCATTTCCCTTTGTCTGAACATTGGAGTGTTAGCAACAATCATACAAACTTGTTCTCAACTGGCCTACCTGGTCGATTTTAAATGCAGATCTACACTGACCTCAAAAACGACATCTCCATAATCCATATGATGGAAATCCGTTGCAGTGACGGAGGGCATTAATCCCTCTGACAACTTCAGAGAAGTTGACTTGTTTCTCAAAGCTGGAGTGTTAATTCTGTCTACACAGAGTGATGACCTTTTCCAGTGAAGAGCACATCTCTCAATTAAAAGGTGGACAATCTTGCTTATCATAAATGCTTTCTAGAGCATTCATAAACTATTCATAAGTACTACACAGATGCTTCACAAATCATCTAAAAAGACTTAAGCTATGGTAATACAATTTAAAATAAGGCATTTATAAATGTTTTTTTTTAATGTTGCATCTAAGGACACGAATAGGGGCCTTCTCACAGGCACAGATAACTGTGTAATTGTAACTGCCTTTATAACCGCGTTGCTTAGGGATGCACGATATATCGGTGAACATATTGGAATCGGACAATATTAGCTAAAAATGCCAACATCGGTATCGGACGATGTCTAGTTTAACGCCGATGTGCAAAACCAATGCCAAAGCTGACGTGCATACCTATATAACGTAGGTACATGACGTAATGACGGCACGTAAGATTTTGCCCTACACGTGCAACACAGCATTCCTAACCTAGACCACAATGTCTGTTGTGTGGATCGAGCAGTCAACAAGTCCAGCAGTCATTTGAAAGAGTAAGAACATTTCAGCGAGACAACTCAAAGGTGAAAGCCATTAAAGCCAAGATAATGGAATTCATTGCCCTTGACAATCAACTGTTCTGTCTTGGGTGATGTTGGCTTTCGCCGACTGGTCGAGCACCGGTACACACTACCAAGTGCGATATTTTTCAGATGTTGCCCTACCGGAGTTACACAGTGATAGCGTCACTGCAATTAGCTTCACGACATAGATACTATGCAACACCATTTGGGTCTTTGTGTGTCAAAAAAGATACCGTGGCACTGTCAAAGCCGTACAAAAAAGTCTGCAAACAAGCAAACACCGGCCACGAACGATGTTTTTACAATACCGCGTTGGTAATAAAGCAATTTGTTCGACCGCAACTTCTGGGGTAGCTAACTTTAGCTTGGTACCTAGCTAGCACCAATACAACCAACCTGAAAACATTGACCAGTAGAAACTGCAGTCATTTTCATTATTCTTAGCAATGATTTAGGAATCCTTGTGAGTAAGTATTAGCTAGGTTGCCACTTGTTGTTCGCCTGAACTTCAGTTCATGAAAATAAATAACTAGCCAGCTACTTAACCCTGTTGCCCAAAGCTAACCTTATAATCAGCCAGCTAGCGTCATCTGGCTAGTGATGCTCGACCGGACCGGGTTTTGTGTTGTGAAGCTAGCCACAATAAGGATTAGGCACAATAGTGGAATTTGCACTTTGCCTTCAAAATAAAAGTATGTTATTGACAGTGATGCAAATGAATACAAATAGTAGAATTATGCCCTACTTTTATTTTGAAGGCTAACCACAAAGTCCACTATTGTGGCTAATCCTTATTGTGGCTAGCTTCACATAGATGGGTCCGACCACCATTAATCAAATAAGAACTGTCTTATAAATTAGGGTTATTTTAGAAGACACCTAGCTATATAGGTAGCTAGCTAACTATAGCTACTGAAACAGATTGGCGTTTTGCTATGTTTTTGGGGAACATTGTTTGCATCCATGAGCTAGCTAGCTTTTTTTTATGACCAGAACTGTAGGAGACAACTTTACCAGCATCATAGCATACGTATCGATGAATCGTTGTGACATATGAAATACGAGTGATAGTGTAATCAATGTGTAATAACTACGTAAAAAATGTATGAACGCGTTAAATTATTGTGACATGTAGTCATATTCAGGTCCTGATTGGTCAACAAGCTTATTTGACACGCAAAGACCCAAACGGTGTTCCATAGACATCCTGGTTGAGAATGAAATGACTGAACAAATGAACAACGAAACAGCACAGCAAGTTAGTGAAAGAAATAGGTTTTGATGATGTTTTACTGGTAATGGGAACATACGTAAATGCCAACACAATAACTTTTTGGTCAGTGTGTGTGTGTAACTTTTATTTAACTAGGCAAGTCAGTTAAGAACAAATTCTTATTTACAATGACGGCCTACCCCGGATGACGCCGGGATTGTGCGCCGCCCTATGGGACTCCCAATCAGGGCCGGATGTGATACAGTCTGGATTCGAACCAGGGACTGTAGTGACGCCTCTTGCACTGAGATGCAGTGCCTTAGACCGCTGCGTCTGTGTGTGTGTTAACTATTTAACTGTACTAGAATGCTTAAAAGGCCGCTAAAATGTTAAATATCGGTTATCGGTATCGTTTTTTTTGGCAAGGAAAATATTGGGTATCGGCCAAAAATGTCATATCGGTGCATCACTAGTGTCGCTTATTCAACCCACTATATAGCTGAAGTTTTAGCATAGCAGTCTTGCGATTGTTATGTTACTCTAATGGACGTCAGGGGCCCCTCCATTCTTCAGGATAAAAATAGATGTGGAGAGTTACCTGTATTTAGCTACTCCAGAGGTGTGTTCCAAGACGTAACAGTCATGGTCTGCCTATGCGTGCCGCAACAAAACGTCTGCCCTCATTCCCCTTGAGACAGCGCCTTGTCAACATTCCATGAGGATGTTTCTGTGGATCCACTTTTAAGCTGTAGCTATGGGCATATGTATCAGAGATCAAATTTGATTTGTCACACGCGCTCGAATATACTCTACTGCGAAATGCTTGCTCACAAGCCCTTCCCAATGAAGCAGCGAGACAAAGAGAGAAAGCGAGCGAGAGAAGGAATAAAGAGCAAGACAGACAGAGAGAAAGAGAAGGAATAGAGAGAGACAGAGAGAGTAGAATTGTTATTGATTCAGGAAAGCTAACCTGCTGCTCACACAGTTCGTGCTACTGCTGTTGTGGTTCACTTTGAAGTTCCCCTCTAGTATAGGAAGACTATAGTATTATAGTCTTCTTTTCAGGCCAGCGTACAGTTATGATGGGCTCAGCCCAGCAAAGCTTTGGCGGTCTGTCTCCACTCCCGGGTGTAAATCATTGACTGTGAAACAGTTAAGTGTCTCTCAGCAGGCCCCTGGGAAAGAAAGAAAGGAGGAGAGAAAGGGAAGAAGGAGAGCAGCAGGTTCCAGAGATCAGGTACAAAAAAACACCTAGGGGCAGTGTGATTTAAATCTCTGTATCAAAGTCAAGTCATCATTTATTTGATTTAACCTTTATTTAACTAGGCAAGTCAGTTAAGAACAAATTCTTATTTTACAATAACGGCCTACACCGGCCAAACCCTCCCCTAACCCGGACGACGCTGGGCTAATTGTGTGCCGTCCTATGGGACATTTGATCACGGCCGGTTGTGATACAGCCCGGGATTGAACCAGGGTCTGTAGTGACGCCTCTATGACTGAGATGCAGTGCTTTAGACCACGCGCCACTCAGGAGCCCCATGCTGTGCTGGTTCATTGGTTTTAGATTACGTTTTAGATTTATATATTGACAAATAACTGAATGTGTAACAACTTCCGTTCCACCTGAATTGTGTGTATGTGTCTGTCTGTGTGTGTGTCTGTCACTGTAGTTTAAGGAATGCGACTGGCAAACCCCCTGTCCATATCATCTTATCCATTGTGATCTTAAAGGTAAACCTATCCTAAATCAGCACTCTGAGACGCTTGATAGGCTACATACAGCCCCTGACTAGGGTGAGTGACGGCTCTAAGTGCGAGGTTGGTAGAGGAGAGGGGGAGAGAGAGAGAGTCTGTCACTGGAGTGTAAGGAATGTGACTGGCAAACCCGCTCAGTGACTTTATAGGCACAGTGCCCATTTGGGGTGGCACCGCACTCCTATTGGCCGTACCCCACCCCATTAGAATTAATGCTGGTCGTGTTTAGTTTCTGTACAAGACGTGTTGGCAAAGAACGAAAGCTAGGAGGAGTGGGCAGACAGGCCTGTAAGGAGAACAGTGAGGGAGAAATATATCTGTTATATCAGAGTATCTGTAGCTACACTATACCAGTATTAAAGGACTGAAGAATGGTTTGTCTTCCATCATATAGACTTGCTAAAGAAATGTCCCCAAAAATAATTTACACTGCCTATAATGATCATTTCAGCACATTGTATTTACTGTCCTTCTAAACCAGGTTAAATGCAATGTTTTCTTACAGATTCCTTTTTGACCCAGTTTAACTAGACCTATAGGCAGTGTCCATGATGCTATGGTCTGTTTGTGTCAATCTTGAACATTTTGTTCCTTTGAAACTCTTAACACACACACCCTTGTTTATATAAGTAGCGGAGTACTCTGTGTCCTTGTCCATATTCTTCAACAGCACTGTGTATGTAGCAAAGGACCCTGCTGCTGGTGGCTGTGCAAATGTTTATCAGTCAGCCTTGATATGGCTGGTCGCTGGATGAACCTAGGTACCCCAGTAACCTTTGAAGTCCAGAGGAGTGAGGGGAGAGATTCTCCCCTCTCCAGTGATGCACCACGTGCTTTGTCCTCCCTTCTGTCACTCATTTGACGGACTTCTTCTCTCGAAAACAAACAAGTTATAGGACATCTGTTGGAATACTGGAGAGAGAGAGCCCCGTTGCAGGCTTATCTAAAACAAAACAGAAACACACTATCCGTCGGTGCGCATTATGATATTCTAGGACAAGAGCACAACAAACAGGGAGTGTGTTCAGAGTTGGTCATGGAAAGATTTGGCAGACAGGTTATTGGCACCCAAACGCACTGTTGTCAATTCTACCAGGCTTTTGAGTTTGTTGTGGTGCCTTACAGACAGACAGTCAATCAGAGAAATCTTTACTCAGCTCTATTCCTCCACCGGCTGATTTGGTGAGCAGCAGACGCTGCACTAGACGAGACAGTTGTAGAAACACCTTAAGAAACATAAGCCTCTGTGGAGGTGGTCTGGCACTAGGCCAGTTCAATAAGAGCTATCATAACGCTGGCACGGGAAGTTCTCTCGTTTACTCCAGCACGGTGAGCTTCGAGCAGGCTGGGGTGTATCACAAGCATTTCAGGGTAGGACTTGGGAGTGCTGATCTATAATCCTTAACAGCTTGTTTGTGCTTGTTAAATAAAAAAGGCCCACATACTGTATTTTGTCACTCAAAACATTCCTCAGTGCGAAAGGAATGAAACAAAAATATATACATATTCTGTACGGAAGGTGATATTCTTTATCAGTCGAAACACTTATTTTTTCCCCCCCCGACGACGCTATCTTTTGCAGCACCGACCGAGGCACCACCGTGGGTAGGCTAAGTGTGAGTATGGATGTGTGAGTTCAGATGGGGTGACTCGTCTTATAAGAGACATTACGCAAACAAAACCATTTACTGGAATTGGAATGCCCCGGGCCAAAGTCTGCTGCCGTGCGTAGGTAGTTAGTCAGCTCAGCGGTGATGATAGGATAGGGAGAGCCGGGGAGAACCGTCTGGTGAGGCGAAGAGGATCACATGAGAGTGAGCCACACTACTACTTAGACCAGATACAGATGGAATTACAAGCAGAAGAGGAGATGCAGACATTTAGACAGACAGAATGACAGGTTGCTCCAGACTGACACACACAACTAGACAGACAAACATAAAACATGGACTCAGAAATGAAGGCTAACTCATCTCCCACAGCATTTTGTGCTTTACTATTCTGTGTTCAATCTGCTTTTTTGCAGTATATGCCTAGCAGCCTAAGTGTTTAGGAGTTTAATAGTGAGTCAGGAAATGCCTGCAGAGCTATGTGTGACTGAAGGGGCTGAACAAAATCAGTTTCCATTGTGTGAAACAAAACAACTTGGTCACTGCATGGCCGCTTTATGAATTACTGCCCTAACTACAAGACAGCCTTTTCCTCCTTTTCATTCTAAACCTGTCTGAAATTATTCATCTATAGCCTTTCTTCTTTTTGAACACGGGGGTGAGTCGTGGGTTAGGGGCGCTTGGCGCTGCTAGTAGCAACAGAGCTTATTTTGACTCAATTAAATGTTCTTCTTTTTCTTAGTCCTCAGTCTTAACAATAACAGGAGGCAACACAAACACCTCAATCAATGTAGGGGGGAGGGGGCATCAAACATCCTTGAATTCCAGAGTTGTGTGCTCATATCCCTGCGTCGTCCATGTCCTCTCGTTTCCTGTGCGGACTCAGCTTGGCCTTTCAGGTCTGTGTCCCAAATGGCTAGTGCTGAGCGATTTAACTGACATCGGTTCAATTATTTGAATACCATTTGGTTCAGGGGGTTTTCTGTGAGGGCAATGCGCAGTTTCTCTAAAGATAAATCAGATCAAGCCCGAGCTATGTGATTTGTAGTAGGGAGTTGTATTTTCCAACAGGCCAATATTCTATATAGTTTAGCGCAGAAAACGTGTTAATTAACTATAATGGCCATAATCCATTGCGCGCCTACTTGTCTGGTCTGAGACGGAGAGAAGAGAAGAGACAGAAGAACGTGCGATCGAGAGGTATAGAGAGCGGTTGCTTCGTGAGGTATCGATACTCGATCTAAGATTGATAGTTGGGTTTCAGCAGTCGTAAAAGTATGCCTTATTTACTTTGAAGACCTACTAAAATAGTGATTTTTTTGTCAGGCAGCAGCTCTATATAGAGGATATGTTGACTTGGAATGAATTAATAAAGTCATCAAATAGGCCTAAAATAAATGTAATATGCTGTGCCTTCAGAAAGTATTCACACCCCTTGACTAATGTGAAAGTGGAATGATGTTTACAAATGAATTAAAATTGAAAAGCTGAAATGAGTAAGTGTTCAACCCCTTTTGTTATGGCAAGCCTAAATATATTCAGGAGTAAAAATGTGCTTAACAAGTCACATAAGTAGCATGGACTGACTGTGTGCAATAATAGTGTTTAACGTGATTTTTTAATGACTACCTCATCTCTGTACCCCACACATACAATTATCTGTAAGGTCCCTCAGTCGAGCAGTGAATTTCAAACAGAGATTCAACCACAAAGACCAGGGAGGTTTTCCAAATGACTCGCAAAGAAGGGTTTCTATTGGCAGAAGGGATGAAGGACCAAAAAAATGAAGAAAAAAAAGACACTGAATATCCCGTTCAGCATGTTGAAGTTATTCATTACACTTTGTAGTGATTGTATGGTGTATCAATACACCCAAAGATACGGGCGTCCTTCTTCACTCAGCCGAGGAGAGGAAGGAAATCACAGGGGTTTCACCATGAGGGCAATGGCGAATTTAAAACAGTTACCGAGTGCAATGCCTTTGATAGGGGAAAGCTAAGGATGGATAAACAACATTGTAGTTACTCCACAATTCTAACCTAATTGAGAGAGTGAAAAGAAGGAAGCCTGTACAGAATGAAAATATTACAAAACATGCATCCTGTTTGCAGCAAGGCACTACAGTAATACTGCAAAAAATGTGGCGAAGCAATTAACCTTTTTCCCCCGAATACAAAATGTTCTGTTTGGGGCAAATCCAATACACACATTACTGAGTACCACTATCAATATTTTCAAGCATAGTGGTGACTGTATCATGTTATGGGTAAAAACAAAACACAAAAACGGAATGAAGCTAAGCACATGGTTGTCTGATTTCCAACAGACACTGGGAGATATATTCACTTTTCAGCAGGACAATAACCTAAAACACAAGGCCAAATCTACACTGGAGTTGCTTACCAAGGAGACAGTGAATGTTCCTGAGTGGCCGAGGTACAGTTTTGACTTAAATCTACTTGAAAATCTACGGCAAGGCATGAAAATGGTTGTTTTTTTAAACAATTAATCTATTTTGAATTCAGGCTGTAACACAATAAGTAAAGGGTCGGAATACATTTGGAAGGCACTGTATATAAGCACATCATGCCTGTATGTCTATGAATGCGTCCACCTGTCTGTGTAGTGTGTAAGCTGCTATTGACCAAAAGTCAGTACAAGCCATTGCATCATGTGACTCAGTTTAGCCGTGGAACATTCGTGGGTGGCGGGGTGACGTAGTGTTTGTGCGTGCATGCGTGTTGTTGGCCATGGCGTGACGGAGTTGGAGTGTGAAGGGTCGGGTCGTGCGACATTGCATGTAGTCACCATGAACTCTAAGGATTGGAATCAAGCGCCTTAATAACCGTTCATGACCACAGTCTCCTGTTCGAGCCCTGTCCTGCAGTAAAGGCCCACTCATTGGAGACACAGGGAGAGCTGCAGCCTGGACGTTTGTGTGGGTAAGTCAGTCTGCTGAGAAGTCCTTGGCATGAACTGAGGTCATGTCTTTGGTACTACAATGTTGTCAACCAACAATAAAACACAAGAATACTGTTATGACAAAACCGCATAGGCATGGCATAGTGGTTGAAAATGATATTTCAGGTGATTATAACCTGTTAATAACAAAATAACTACAGTACTTTGACCAAAGATCCGGGAACACAACCTCAAAGAGCATCCTTGCTTGTTGTGTGCAAATTGCTGTTTTCCTTTTATCTAAAAACAAACAAACAAACATAACAGGAGTTTTTCATGTTATGCCGGCCCAACCCCCGGCCCCGGCCCTAAGTCCCGGATGGTGGAACCTTTGTCGATTGGTTATTTTTACCCCTTCCTGTAAAAACAGGAGCAGCTTGGTCGGTGCCTTGGTTCGTCCCCCACAATGAACTATGATGCACATCCTGCTGACTGGCTGGAAAATAGCACCGGCCTGCCGTGTGTTCGTATCTCCTCCGCCCTGAAAAACATAAGGGCCAGGCAGGGTGGGAGGGAAGAGGGACGGGTAGGGAGGTAGGGGTAGCAAGAGGAGGGAGGGAGATAGGGAGTAGGTAGGGAGGCAGAAGGGAAGGAAGAGTTAAGGAGAGAGGGAGGCAGGGAGGGAGAGAGGAGTTAAGTCGCTAGAAGGCAGTGTGGGGTGGCCCATTTATTTTCAATGAAGCCTAGGTGAGGGGGCAAAATTCTATCCAGGCGGCGCTGTCAGCGGTGCTCATGCCTGTGATATAGAAATCTATTCTATTTCTGAAGCGGTGCTGCCGTTGTTGACCAATAACAGAAAACGTACATCCAACAGAAGGACCAGCTAACATGCCCACTCTAGCTAGCTGGCTAAAACCTTTCAGTTTACGGAGTCATGTTTAGCAATAAAAATCATTGTTTTCTAATCGTTTTTTGGGGGGGTTAATAATTTCTGTTGCATGTAAATACATTTTTATGCGTGCTTATGGTGTTATAGAAATTCACTTTTGGCATGTCAATAATGTGTGCTTATTTCGTGCTATGGTCGCCCAGTGTGTGAAGGCACTAGACGCTATTTTTCAGTGAGAATCGCTATTGGCTCCTTGATTTGTTCTAGAAGTTGCTAGATAACATCTTGCCATTGCCACGGCGATGTCACAGCACCAATTTGCCTTGCTGCGGCACAGCTGCGGTCCCCAATGTAGCATTTTCGCCCCCTCTCCCACCACAGCTTTCGCCCCCTCTCCCGGAGCACCAGACAGGATAGTTCCTGGCTCAGGGTAATAGTGTGTGTGTGTGTGTGTGTGTGTGTGTGTGTGTGTGTGTGTGTGTGTGTGTGTGTGTGTGTGTGTGTAAAGTGAGGTGTTTTCTCTATTCTCCACAACTGTCCCTCCCTGTGCTCTCCCTATGCTGTCTGTCACCTTATCAAGTTGTTCTCACTGCACTAGGAGTGATCATATCTATAAAAAGGTCCCAGATCAGATCTATATATTTGGTATGTACAGTATTCACACTACCATAATACGGAAACAATATAGGGTGGGGTAAATGATTCCCAAATGCCACCCCCAGTGATGCTGATAGTAATAATAATGATGATAATGGTGATAGTAGATCACCAGGGAGGAGGGTGTTATTTTACTCTTTGTGATAACACCACTCCCCACCACTCTAGTGGGTAGGGGGTATTTTCTGAACTCCACCCTATCGGAGGTGGAAGGTGTTAGAGGTGGATGCTGCTCTCCACTCTGTGTGTGTGTGGTTGGGGGGAGGGCGGAGGTTACTAGAGGTGGGTGGAGCTTCCTGTGTTCCCCACGCTATGCTTATTTATTGCCCATCAGTGTTTGTGTGTCTGTGTGTGCCAGCTGGGCGTTCCAGCCGTTTGCCCTGCCAGAGCAGCCAGCCCTGTCTCGCCGCTTGCCTACCCGCCAGCCTGCCCGCCGGGGCCTCTCTCTCTCCCCTGGGGTAGCCTGGAGGCTGGGGCTAGGCGCCAAAGGGAGGGAGGGGGAGGGAGAGAGAGTGCACCACGCCATGAACGGCATCTTCCTGGAACTCAGTGTTTTTCTCAATGAGCTGTGATCTGAGCCGTCGCCAGCCACACGTGTAGCAGCTCTGTAACGGTGTGTGTGTGAGACTAACTTCCTGTTAATGTTTATTTTGTATTTTTTGGGGGGCGGGGTTTGGGTTCCTAAGAGATCCCTGAAGACCATGTCTGAAATTAGTTTTTGATACATGTACGAAAATGTATGCACTCACTACTGTAAGTCACTCTGGACAAGAGTGTCTGCTAAATTACTCAAATGTAAACATTACAACGCCACAGGGGTATACTACAAAGCAGGATCAATGAGTTAGCCAGCTAACTTCAAGTTTTAATGTCACGTGCACAAGTATAGTGAAATGCCATAATTGCAAGCTCTAAACCCAACAAGGTAGTAAACAATATCAATGTAGTACTAAAAACAATGTAAGGTAGAATAAAAACAATAAAATAAGAACATGAGAAAGTAAGAAGCTATATACAGGGTTGGCTTGGGTGGTATACCGTATACCGGAGTATTTGGAAATAGCCACGGGATGGTTTTTCAATACCGTCAATACTGTTAACTATTTCTTTGAAGTTTTCTAATACATTTTTATATTTGTGGCAATTTTTTTAATTAAGTAAACACCTGCAGTTGACTGGTGCAATGCGTTAGGACAGTGGTTCTCAAACCTGGTCCTGGGGACCCAAAGGGGTGCACGTTTTTGTTTTTTCCCTAGCACTACACACCTGATTCAAATCATCAAAGCCATTTTGATTTGCTGTGTAGTGCTAGGGCAAAAACAAAAATGTGCACCCCTTTGGGTCCCCAGGACCAGGATTGAGAACCAGTGCATTAGGAGATAAAGCAGATCACGTTCTTATTTCACCGGTCACATTATTTTACATTGTGAAGCTTACTTAGTTCCCCAGAACAGTGTGGCCAGTCATGTGTTTGTTTGTAAATAGCACAACAGGAGAAAGTGGGAGCAGGTGGTCCCAGCTGTGTATTGACAGTTTTTTTTTGCTTCAATAGAGTGATCAGGGACGTGCAACTATAGTTTTTCTTCACAGAAAATACATTAGTGCAACACATTCAACATAAAATAGATTAATTTATCATCAGATAACAATTTGGCTGGCAGCCACAGAAGTAAATGAGATTACAATATAAAAGCAAGGTCTTTTTTTTGCAAAAACGATGCATGGCCATCATATGTATAAGGTTTAGGCCTGTCATAGAAATAATGTAGCCAGCTACATGTCCTAATGTTTCTTAAAGTTAATCTTGCATTTTACCTGAGAAAAATAGGTCAACCGAGAAAGTATCTGAGAAAAGAAGCTACATATCAGTCGGAGCGCTGTCTGCTGACAGAAAGCCCAGTCGTGAATTCTCTTCCGAGTTTAGGAGTGCAACTGAAGCACAACATTGGTCTGATGCTGAGCAGAAATGACAATAAGAAGCATTTTAGATCTCGGTTTACAAAACCACAAAGCGTTGATCTTTTTTCCTGCGTGAAAAACATGCATTTTGTGTTAGCAAGTTACTCTAGGGGTCGTGTTATCTAAGTAAGTGGCTGAATTAATAAGGTGACGGGGGCATCATAGTGTGTTGGCTTACTGCCGTGTTTGAGAAGGCAAAGCCCTTTGGATGAGTTATTTGTACAGCTGCCACTGTTATCTCGATTTCCTTGCGTTTTTTCTCCTCTCCGTTCTCACCCCCTCTGCTCCTCCCCCCTCTTCTCTGAGCAGAGCAGGCGGGCCTGTTGCCCTAGCGACTCCAGACTCCACACAGACACAGCATGTAGACATGCTGCTGGAGAGACAGTACTGCATGCGTCAAAACTTTGTTAATTTGCACGTCTCTCATTCACATTCGCATGTAAAATGTCCAAACTCATCAAAAATGACATTCGGTAGCTCCTACTTATATATGTATAACTTTATGAGCTGGATTGCCTGTCTTTGCAATTTGTTTATTTTCATTTGCGCTCATTAGCATATTTAGCTAGCAGCCTATTTGCAAATTCGCTATTACTTGTGCAAATGTTGTTATCATTCTGGTAATAAATGCCCAATGGGCTTTTTTTGTGTTTTTTTTTGGCAGCCACTTGTGTACAAAACCGGTATTAACATAAATCCTGGGGTGAGAGAAGGATGGGATGATGATATGAAATTCTGGATACCACCCAACCCTAATACAGGGTCAGTTCCAATACCATATTTACAATGTGCAGGGATACAGGAGTGATTGCGGTATAGGGGTAAGGTGAATAGCTATCAGGATGTATGATATACAGCATCAATTAAAATTGTACTGTATGTGTGTGTGTGTGTGTGTGTGTGTATAGAGTCAGTGCCTCTGGAAACTATTCAGACCCCTTAACTTTTTCCACATTTTGTTAGGCTGTTTCCCTCATCAATATACACACAATACCCCATAATGACAAAGCAAAAACAGGTTTTTAGAAATAACTGAAATATTACATTTAGATAAGTATTCAGACCCTATTTTGTACATTGTAGAATAATAGTGAAGACATCAACACTATGAAATAACCCATATGGAATCATGTAGTAAAAAAAGTGTTAAACAAATCAAACTATATATTATATTTGAGATTCTTCAAAGTAGCCACACTTTGCCTTGATGACAGCTTTGCACAGTCTTGGCATTCTCTCAACCAGCTTCATGAGGTAGTCACCTGGAATACATTTCAATTAACAGGTGTGCCTTTGTAATGGATGTGAAATGGCTAGCTAGTTAGCGGGTACGCGCTAGTAGCATTTCAATCAGTTACGTCACTTGCTGAGACTTAAGTAGGGTTGCCCCTTGCTCTGCAAGGGCCGAGGCTTTTGTGGCGCGATGGGTAATGACGCTTCGTGGGTGACTGTTGTTGATGTGTGCAGAGGGTCCCTGGTTCGCGCCCGTTTCGGGGCGAGGGGACGGTTTAAAGTTATACTGTTACATTGATGCTGTTGACCCGGATCACTGGTTGCTGCGGAAAAGGAGGAGGTTGAAAGGGGGGTGAGTGTAACGGATGTGAAATGGCTAGCTAGTTAGTGGGTACGCGCTAGTAGCATTTCAATCAGTTACGTCACTTGCTCTGAGACTTAAGTATGGTTGCCCCTTGCTCTGCAAGGGCCGCGGCTTTTGTGGAGCGATGGGTAACGACGCTTTGTGGGTGTCAGTTGTTGATGTGTGCAGAGGGTCCCTGGTTCGCGCCCGTGTCGGGGCGAGGGGACGCCGTAAAGTTACATCTGTTACACCTTGTTAAAAGTTAATTTGTGGAATTTCTGTCCTCCCTTATGCGTTTGAGCCAATCAGTTGTTGTGACAAGGTAGGCGTGGTTTACAGAAGATAGCCCTGTTTGGTAAAAAAAACAAGTCTATATTATGGCAAGAACAGATCAAATAAGCAAAGAAAAACCAAAGTCCATCATTACTTTTATAAGGCATGAAGATCAGTCAATCCGGAAAATGTCAAGAACTTTGAAAGTTTCTTCAAGTGCAGTTGCAAAAACCATCAAGCACTATGATGAAACTAGCTCTCACGAGGACCGCCACAGGAAAGGAAGACCCAGAGTTACCTCTGCTGCAAAGGGTAAGTTCATTAGAGTTACCAGCCTCAGAAATCGGCAATTAACTGCACCTCAAATTGCACCTCAGAGAGTTCAAGTAACAGACACATCTCAACATCAACTGTTCAGAGGAGACTGTGAATCAGGCCTTCATGGTCGAATTGAAGAAAAACGCTATTAGAAACCACTACTAAAGGCAAATAAGATACGTGCTTGGGCCAAGAAACACGAGCAATGGACATTAGACCAGTGGGAATCTGTGGTCTGTTGAGTCCAAATTTGAGATTGCTGGTTCCAACCGCCGTGCTTTTGTGAGACTCAGAGTAGGTGATCGTACAATCTCGGCATGTGTGGTTCCCACCGTGAACCATTGAGGAGGAGGTGTGATGGTGCTTTGCTGGTGACACTGTCAGTGATTTATTTAGAATACAAGGCACACTTAACCAGCATGGCTACCACAGCATTCTGCAGCGATACACCATCTCATCTGGTTTGTGCTTAGTGGGACTATCATTTGTTTTTCAAAAGGACAATGACCCAACACACCTCCAGGCTGTTTAAGGGCTATTTGACCAAGAAGGAGAGTGATGGAGGGCTGCATCAGGTGACCTGGCCTCCACAATCACCCGACCTCAACCCAATTGAGATGGTTTGGGATGAGTTGGACCGCAGAGTGAAGGAAAAGCAGCCAACAAGTGCTCAGCATATGTGGGAACTCCTTCAAGACTGTTGGAAAATAATTCCAACTGAAGCTGGTTGAGAGAATGCCAAGAGTGTGCAAAGCTTTCATCAAGGCAAAGGATGGCTACTTTGAAGAATCTAAAATCTAAAATATATTTTGATTTGTTAAACACTTTTTTGGTTACTACATGATTCCATATGGTGTTATTTAATAGTTTTGATGTCTTCACTATTATTCTACAATGTAGAAAATATATATATTTTTTTTACTGGAATTGGTAGGCGTGTCCAAACTTTTGACTGGTTCTGTAGATATAGAGAAACAACAAAAACAATAGTTGTATCCAACTAGTTAATCCGTCCTACTACTCAGTCAAGACCCCCATCATAATGTCTGCTATAGAAACCACCCCATGTTGCTCCAGTCTGTCTGCCCTCTCACAGCCCACTGAAACACAGAAACCCCAGCCAGATTAATGGACTGAGCTGTGGGCCCCCAGCCAGCCCGATGAATCCCTGTTCCTCATAATTACTTGCAGTGCTGCGATGTGTGTTGTATTGTTAGTGGTGGCCTAGAGGCCCCCTAGGGCCCCGAATATATGGGGTTGATAGGGAGGTGATTATCCTGTCGCTTGCTGGCTGGAACTGGAGGACAATGCAGCGGCCCCGCGTTCCACACATTCCACAGCCTCACACAGCCTGCCTCATAGACCATAGACGCTGCACTGTATTACTGCTGTACAGCCTCTTTCAGACATCAGCCTCACACACATAGATACAGGCAGGAATGCAAGCAGGCAGACTAACACACACACACTCACTCACTCACAGGCGTTTACATGCCTTTACCCTCCACTACATCACTGCTGTCCATATAGAAAGTAGTGTTGCACGGTATACCAAAACTTCTGTACTTTTTCAATACAAACAAAATTACGTTTCAGTACTAGAATTTTTGTTACGTTCGGTACTTCTGTCAAATGTGTCTCATTTGATTGAGAGGATCAAGTCTGTCTATCGGCGCAGCCCCTTTGTAGCGCGAAGAGCAAAGTGCCTGCTGCACTTCCTCATTCATTGCTAGAGCTTTCTGGGCTGCATTGTTAGCTACCCACTCAGGCTGCATTGAAATGAACACACTTGAATAATGGAACACGGCATGTAGACATTTTTTAACTGTTCATTACTGTTCGCAAAACAATGTCTAGCTTACAGCTGAAGCAACATCAATTCACTAACCTAGCATATAACAAAATATGCTGATTTCAAAGCTGATTGTCACCAAAAACTTGATTTCACTTCTTCGTCTCTTCCTCATTCACCTGTCTCGTGAATCAATGTATGCTACATTTTGATTTACCCAGTTTATCACAGCTCAATGCTATATATAGATGTCAACACCGTTGACCACAACAGTCCTAGATAGAAACCACCTAGTACACAAGGTCATTATTATCTCTGTACTATATTTTATGGACCCTATTCTCAGGGTTTCCAGGAGATTAAAACATCCTTATTTGTTGCTCTAGTCTAGAAGGAAGCACGTTTGGATTCATGTGCTCAACAAACCAATTCACGAGTGTATATATTTATACTCAAAATGCATGTTGAATGGTGTTTTGGTCTGTTCTCTTAGTGGAATATACAGAGGACTATACTACAAAGCAGGATCAATGATTTAGCTAGCTAATTATTGATAAGCAACCAGAAATAAACTAGAGATTTTCTGGTTCATTAAAAATAGCTAAACTTTGATATGTTTTTTCGTTTGTTGAATCAATTAGACCATGCCCAGAAAAACAGGGCTGCAGTGGAGCAGGTCGAGAGCTTTAAGTTCCTCAAGATCCAAATCACTAAGGACTTCAAATGGTCCACACACACACTTATAAAGAAGGCGCAACAGTGACTCTTCCCCCTCAGGAGGTTGAAAAAGTCCCGGTGCATCAAGTCGGCTTGCTAGAGACGTCACTACTGACCCGGGTTCGATCCCAGGCTGTGTCGTATCCGGCAGCGACCGGGAGACCCATGAGGCGGCGCACAATTGGCCCAGTGTCGTTTCGGTTAGAGTAGGGTTTGGCCGGCCGGCATGTCCATGTCCCATTGTGCTCTAGCGACTCCTTGTGGCAGGCCGGGCGCATGCATGCTGACATCAGTCGCCAGCTGTATGGTGTTTCCTCTGACACATTGGTGTGGCTGGCTTCCGGGTTAAGCAAGCAGTGTCTCAAGAAGCAGTGTGGTTTGGCGGGGTCGTGTTTCGGGGGAAGACGTATGGCTCTTGACCGTCGCCTCTCCCGAGTCCGTATGGGAGTTGCAGAGATGGGACAAGACTAACTACCACTTGGATATCACAAAATTAGGGGAAAAAGAGGTAAAAAAATATAAAAACTAAAATGCTGGCACCAACAGGCTCCTGAACAGCTTATATCCCCAATAAACAAGCCTGCTAAATAATTAACAAAATGGCCTTTGTATTTACTTTTATTTTTGCACTGTCTGTATGCACGATCACAGAGTTGTACACACCCACACACACACTGATACTCCAAAACACACACAACATGCACATACAGTAACAGTCACAAGTTTAAAGAGTTGTGGGAATTTGAACTGAGAACATTGAAGATTGCCAATCCTTCTCACCCAGCAGGAAAACTGAGAACTTCCCTGCATTTTTATTTCCGCTTGCCTTTGTTTCACCTCAAATGCACCCGGCAGACAGGCACACTGACTGAGTTCAATGTGAGTTTCTAAAGTGTGTTTTTGCCTTGTCTAAAACAATGTCTAACTCCAACATATTGCTACCAACACATGCAGTACCAGTCAAAAGTTTGGACACACCTATTCATTCAAGGGATTTTCTTAAATTTGAACTATTTTCTACATTGTAGAATAATAGTGAAGACATCAAAACTATGAAGTAACACATATGGAATCATGTAGTCACCAA
The DNA here is from genome assembly GCF_029448725.1 of Salvelinus fontinalis. Lineage (NCBI taxonomy): Eukaryota > Metazoa > Chordata > Actinopteri > Salmoniformes > Salmonidae > Salvelinus > Salvelinus fontinalis. Next base: position 41,693,768 of record NC_074677.1, read on the forward strand.
AGAAGTGTTAAACAAATCAAAATGTATTTTGTATTTGAGTTTCTTCAAAGTAGCCACCCTTAGCCTTGATGACAGCTCTGCATTCTCTCAACCAGCTTCACCTGAAATGCTTTTCCAACAGTCTTGAAGGCGTTCCCATATATGCTGAGCACTTGTAGGCTGCTTTTCCTTCACTCTGCAGTCCAACTCATCCCAAACCATCTCAATTGGGTTAACCTCACTAGGGTATGTGGAACGGTAGCGTCCCACCTCGTCAACAGCCAGTGAAACTGCAGGGCGCAAAATTCAAAACAGAAATACCATAATTAAAATTCCTCAAACATACAAGTATTTTACACCATCTTAAAGATACACTTCTTGTTAATCTCACCACAGTGTCCGATTTCAAAAAGGCTTTACAGCGAAAGCAAACCAAACGATTGTTAGGTCAGAGCCAAGTCACAGAAAAACACAGCCATTTTTCCAGCCAAAGAGAGGAGTCACAAAAAGCAGAAATATAGATCAAATTAATCACTAACCTTTGATGATCTTCATCAGATGACACTCATAGGACTTCATGTTACACAATACATGTATGTTTTGTTCGATAAAGTTCATATTTATATAAAAAAATCTCAGTTTACATTGGCGCGTTACGTTCCGTAGTTCCAAAACATCCGGTGATTTTGCAGAGAGCCACATCAATTTACAGAAATACTCATAATAAACATTACTAAAAGATACAACTTATGCATTGAATATTAGATCCACTTCTCCTTAATGCAACCGCTGTGTCAGATTTTTTTTTAAATGTACGGAAAAAGAAAACCATGCAATAATCTGAGTACGGTTCTCAGACCACAAATCAAGCCAAAGAGATATCCGCCATGTTGGAGTCAACAGAAGTCAGAAATAGCATTATAAATATTCACTTACCTTTGAAGATCTTCATCAGAATGCACTCCCAGTTCCACAATAAATGTTTGTTTTGTTCGGTAATGTCCTTCATTTATGTCCAAATACCTCCTTGTTGTTCGCGCGGTCAGTAAACAATCCAAACTCACGACGTGCAAGTCCAGCGGAAAGTACGGATGGAAAGTCCAAAAAGTTATATTACAGTCCGTAGAAACATGTCAAACGAAGTATAGAATCAATCTTTAGGATGTTTTTAACATAAATCTTCAATAATGTTCCAACCGGAGAATTCCTTTGTCTGTAGAATTGCAATGGAACAGAGCTCGCTCTCACGTGAACGCGCGAGACTGAGCTCGTGGCTCTCTGGCAGACCTCTGACTCCCCTCTCATTCGCCCCCACTTCACAGTAGAAGCATCAAACAAGGTTCTAAAGACTGTTGACATCTAGTGGAAGCCGTAGGAAGTGCAATATGACCCCATAGACACTGTGTATTCGATAGGCCAAGAGTTGAAAAACTACAAACCTCAGATTTCCCACTTCCTGATTGGATTATTTCTCAGGTTTTCACCTGCCATATGAGTTCTGTTATACTCACAGACATCATTCAAACAGTTTTAGAAACGTCAGAGTGTTTTCTATCCAAATCTACTAATTAGATACATAATTCTAATTTATGGCTGAGTAGCAGGCAGTTTAATTTGGGCATGCTTTTCATGCAAAATTCCCAATGCTGCCCCCTACCCTAGTGAAGTTAAGGTCAGGTGATTGTGTAGGCCAGGTCATCTGATACAGTACTCAATCCCTCTCCTTCTTAATCAAATAGCCCTTACACAGGCTGGAGGTGAGTTTTGGGTTAGTGTCCTGTTGAAAAACAAATAGTATTCCCACGAAGCTCAATGCTGTGGCAAAATGCTGTGGTGTCCATGCTGGTTAAGTGTACCTTGAATTCTAAATAAATAACTGACAGTGTCACCAGCAAAGCACCCCCACACCATCACACCTCTTCCTTCATGCTTCACGGTGGGAACCACACATGCGTAGATCGTCCGTTCAGCTACTCTGCATCTCACAAACACACAGCGGTTGGAACCAAAAATATCAAATTTGGACTCATCAGACCAAAGGACAGAGTTCCACCGGTCTAATGTCCATTGCTCATGTTTCTTGGCCCAAGCAAGTCTCTTCTTCTTATTGGTGTCCTTTAGTAGTGGTTGCTTTGCAGCAATTTGACCATGAAGGCCTGATTCACGCAGGCTCATCTGAACAGTTGATGTTGAGATGTGTCTGTTACTTGAACTCTGTGAAGCATTTATTTATGCTGCAATTTCTGAGGCTGGTAACTCTAATGAACTTATTCTCTGCAGAAGAGTTAACTCTGGATCTTCCTTTCCTGTGGTGATCCTCATGAGAGCCAGTTTTATCATAGTGCTTGATGGTTTTTGCGACTCCACTTGAAGAACCTTTCAAAGTTCTTGAAGTGCTCTGCGTTGACCAACCTTCATGTCTTAAAGTAATGATGGACTGTGGTTTCTCTTATCTTAGTTGATCTGTTCTTGCCATAATATTGACTTGTTCATTTACCAAATAGGGCTATCTTCTGTATACCACCCCTTCCTTGTCACAACACAACTGATTGGCTCAAACACATTAAAAAGGAAAGAAATTCCACAAATTAACAAGGCAAAGCTGTCGTCAAGGCTAAGGGTGGCTACTTTGAAAAAACTCAAATACAAAATACATTTTGATTTGTTTAACAAAAACACATGACTACATGATTCCAAATGTGTTATTTCATAGTTTTGATGTCTTCACTATTATTCTACAATGTAGAAAATAGTTCAAATTAAGAAAAACCCTTGAATGAATAGGTGTGTCCAAACTTTTGACTGGTACTGCATGTGTTGGTACTTGGTAGCAATATGTTGAAGTTAGACATTGTTTTAGACAAGGCAAAAACACACTATAGAAACTCACATTGAACTCAGTCAGTGTGCCTGTCTGCCCGGGTGCATTTGAGGTGAAACGAAGGCAAGCGGAAATAAAAATGCAGGGAAGTTCTGAGTTTTCCTGCTTCCTACCTCTCCCTCTGCCAACCCTCCTCACACATTCTTCACTGTTCTCAGCTCAAATTCCCACAGCTCTTCAAACTTGAAGTGGGCATCAGCACTGCCAACTGAGATGTGTCATAATAATAAGATGTTGGACATCATATAGACATCTGCAGATGTTGAGATGGCCATTTGCACGTTTCTCTCTGGAGAGGTTTGGTTTTAAGAGCCTGTGTTGGATGTAGACCCAGGCATTCTCTAAGACCATTAAATATGGCTGCCATCTTTAAAGGTCAGTAGAGGTCCCTTCTTCCTGACTCAGACTTTTAGACGTTTCCCTCTAACTTCACTGGTACACACAACGCACACACGCGAGCGCGCAAGTGTGCGCCGCCCAGTCTGTCCATTGTGCCCTTTAGGGGGCCACTGTCTCCTGTGTTTGGCAGTCAGAAGGGCCATATCAGCACCTACCAGCACTTCCTGAGCGGATATGATGGAGAAGGGAGTGCAGTGCCCTGACTGACCTGCCCACTAACAAGCCCAATGGGAAGCTAAAGTCTCTCGCTCTCTCTCTTTGGCTCTCTCTCTCTCTCTTTTTTTCTTTTTCTGGCATAACACTGCTCTGGCACACAGAGTATTGCAGGCTATCACAGCACACACACACTTAGTCATGTACCCATGTCCAACACACGCACACACAAAATCTGGTCTTCTAAAGTCTATTATATAAACCACAAAGAAAGAGGGAGAGAGAAAAAGAAAGAAATGGTAAGAGAGTGAAAGAGAGAGAGAGAAAGGGAGGGAGAACGATAGACAGAAAAAGAGAAAGAGAGGCAGGGAATGGTGACAAAGAGTATGACGTGGTGTGAAGAAAAAAAACAAATAATCAAAAGTGACTGAGATTAGAGCTCAATCCTGTTAAAACTATTTGGCCTTTTTACTCTGGAAGTAGACACACGAATGTGAGTCATTCATTTTCTAAATTATGCCCAGTCAGAGATTACAGATCGGAATATCTCTGCCTAGAAGTTATGCCTTAGCTTCAGACTAGAACTTTTACAAGTCTGACTATCTCTGTCTAGGCCTTAGCTTCCGCCTGTGGAGCTAAGGCTGAAGTCTTATTATCGTGCAAATAGACCTAATAATAATATAATAAGATATGCCATTTAGCAGTCGCTTTTATCCAAAGTGATTTTCAGTCATGCGTGCATACATTTTACGTACGGGTGGTCCCGGAAATTTAACCCACTACGGGGGGTTGCTGAGGATTATTTCTGTCTGTAATAAAGAACTTTTGTGAGGGGAAACTAATTCTGATTGGATGGGCCTGGCTCCCCAGTGTGTGGGCCTATGCCCCCCCAGGCCCACCCATGGCTGTGCCCCTGCCCAGTCATGTGAAATCTATAGATTCGGGCCCAATTTATTTATTTCAAATGATTGATTTCCTTATATGATCTGTAACTCTGTAAAATATTTGAAATTGTTGCATGTTGCGTTTTATATTTTTGTTCAGTATCGATATGAGCAGCAGCATTTACTCTTAAAGGGTATTTATACCCTAAGGAGATGGAAGATTCAGAGTGTAGTGCAGTGTTGCAATGTCGTTTCTTGTACTACGCGCCAACATTCGACGTACTCCTATCCCACATAAAAATTGGCATGCGCCGTATCATCCCTTGCGCAGCCGTGGGGGCAGTGTTGTGTAGGCAATGAAGCTGTATTTCACTACCAACTCGCTTGGTTCCTTGATCTGATCTATATAGGCTATGCATCAAAGTAGCCTATTTTGCATCGATAACCAAATATAATTTCGGCGACTGTTCAAACAGGGCCCTATAAAATCTGTGATGTGGAGAACGGCGACGGAATCACGGAAACCAGACATTAAAACGGAATTCGACAATAATCAGAAATGTATTGACATTTCCCGGGTCTTGTCAATGAATTTTTCGGGAAATATGAATAAAGTTCCCGGGAAGTCCCGGAATCCTGGTTATCCATGTTAATCTCTAGTCTACACTTTGTGTAGCCGTTAACAATGATGCTAATGATAACCTTCTTCTGTTAGAAATGAAGGCTTATTTGCATAATTTCAGTGTCCATTTGTTTTGCAAACTCTGAAATCACATGAGCGCCACAGAAACAGCTTCAACCAAACAATTGACTTGCATTAAAAGGTAACTACACCCAAAAATCCAGATTTCTTACATTTTTCCCCAGACGTCAAAAGTGGTCACCTGATGTGGTTTAAGCATTGTTGTGGACTTAGAACATCCAATTTTGTTGTTTTTTCATTTAAAAAGTGTGTATTTGAGAGCAAAAAACAAAAGAATGGGAAAAACAGACTTGGAAAAACTAAATGGAGAAAGAAAACAAAACGGAATCTGGTACAAAAATCAAACAGGTTTCATTTGGGCCCTAATTGTAGCCTTATTAGAATCCCCCCAAAAGGTATTTGTTTAGAAGTGATTACTATGTGATTCTAGGGTACTTTAAAAATGTCAAAACAGCTGTAGCCATGTTTTAAAAAAAAATCGGTAACAAAAAATTATGATATTCTATTTTTAGCTGATGGGAGCGAATACGTTAAAGCAGCATATGAAATTGGGATAATGTAGGTTACAATGGCAAGTATAAGAATATTAGCCAGGGCATATTATATTTAACTATAAATTGGATTATTTCACATGGATATGTGGGAAGCTAAAAATGCTAGCTAGATTGCTATGCTTTTAGCCACGCTAAAGCCAGCTAGCTACTACTAGCAAGGGAAGCTGACTCTTCCTTGCTTTCACCACACAAAAAAAACAAAAAAACTATTGTATCGCCCCCTTGTGAATGGGAGTCAATGAAACACGGATTGGTGAGGGTATCATGTTAAAAGGTGTCTGCTGCTCAAAAAAATAAAATAAAAATAGGACTCCACCCCATGCTCACGCCCGTGCATAGATCAACGGAGTAAAGCTTGTATCAGCCTTTAGACTCTCTAGGCTTGTAAAACGAGACTTTAGGTTCATTATGGGAAGTGACCGTACTAATGGTGCCCGATAAAGCCTTGCTGTTTTCAATCTGACTATGCTCTCTCTCTATGAGACTATGATTCTCCTCCCTGGCTGTTTTCACCAAGCCAATTTGCAGGCCTTGCAGAAATAGGTCACTCATCATGTTGCTTAGTGTTCACTGAGGAGAGGAGGCATCCCAAATGGCACTGACCCTATTCACTACTCAGTGCACTAGTTGTGCACTGTATAGGGAATAGGGTGCCATGTGGGACAAGGCCATCATGTTGCTTAGTGTTCACAGAGGAGAGGAGCAGGCTGCATTATACTAGGACCATTAGAGTTTGCGTCCCAAATGGCACCCTATTCCCTTTGTAGTGCACTACTTTTCACCAGGGCCGGTAGGGCTCTGTTTAAAAGTAGTGCACTATATAGGGAATAGGGTGCCATTTGGGACTATCAGAGGTGACATTCAGCTCTTTCTCTCTCCAGATTGTGCAAGAGTGCTTTTCATCAGCACCCACCGTGCACACGCCTCACTGCTGGCCTCTTTGCAGCCCCTTAACACAAACCAAGCCCGCCCTCTCTTTCTCTGTTTCTCTTTCTCTCTGCTCAACTCTCTGTTTCAGTCATTTTCAGCTTGCTCCTGGGTTATCTAATGTGTGCATAGAGAGAGAAAAAAGAGGGGGGAGAAACAGAGAGCAAGACAAAGCGAAATAGAGAAAAGAGAGGTACGTACAGGAATAGCACATCAGGATGTGGTTAGCCCATTCAGCCTGTCATTGTGAACTTATCTATGTGAGCTCTGACTGCGTCCTCTCTTTCTCGCTCTCCATTTGTTCTCTTATCTCCACAAGACTCCAGTCCTCTAACCTCTTAACCCAAATCTCAGCCATGTGAACCCCATTCCAATCCCCCGGGTAGAGAGGGATATCATCAGGGCCTCAGAAATTTCAGCAAAGATTGTGGAGACAGATAAGAAAACTAGAGTCCACCATTAGACTGCATCCCTATCTGAACCTGTTGTTTCCACAAAGCCTACAGTACACACATCTTTGCAAACCCCATTTTCAGAAGTCAATTAGTGATTTATTACATTTTAGCATTTTTACTTGTATTTATTGAATCTTTATTTAAATCAGGAAAGTCCCATTGGGGGAGGCATCAGTTGGCATGGCATCAAGCATGCTGTTTCTATAATCTCCCTAAAACAACCTGATCTTGCAAGCTCACAAACTGTTTCACTGCAAGTGAAGTGAAGTGAAACCAGTGTGAGCACATTGGTCAATCTGGTTTCACAAGTCTATTCTATTCAACATTAATGTGGAGTATAATCTTTCATATTTGCATCAGGTTTGGACATACTGACCCATCTGCTTGTGGGATGCCTTCCTCAGGATCTCAGTCTGTCTGACAGCCAGACCTCTCACACGACCCAGCTCCTCTGTCAGCTCAGTGTAGGCCAACGCCAGGTTCATCCTTCACAGGAGGAACAATAGTTTATCATCTTTTAATGCTGCGTTCCAAATAGTACCCTATTCCCTAGACGGTTGTCAGTGTAGACATATTTGAAAGTTACCTTTACTGGTGGCTATGTCCGCAATGGTTCACACTACCAGGACTGCCACAACCGAAAACAATTTCGGTCCCCTACGATGCATAACCGCTTCCCCTCACGTTCAGCTGCTACACAAACAAACTATGTCCTATTGTCCTTTCTATCATTCCTGTAACAAAGCCAACAATTTCTAGAGTAGACCTCCAGTACATTGAAGTTTCACTCTTTCTGCTCTATTAGCCAAATGTTAGCGTGGTCTTCCATCAGATTGTGCCATATATCCAACTCCTATGTATATCCAACTCCTATGTATATCCAACTCCTATGTATATCCAACTCCTATGTATATCCAACTCCTATGTATATCCAACTCCTATGTATATCCAACTCCTATGTATATCCAACTCCTATGGTAACATGGCATGACAACAATCATAGAACAGCATAAACAGATTCTCTACCAGTCAATGTTCACCTGCCTGTCCTGTGTGTTAGTGTGTGTCCTGTTACCCTGGCTTATCGTATTGTGCTCACCTAGGCTGGGAGGGTGTGATTGTCCATCAGCCCTTTTTGCATGTTGTCCAGTCTCTCCAGTCCCTGCCTTTCCTGCTCTCAGACCTCACGAGGGTCTGAGAGCCGACCACACTGTCCTACAGAGAGAGAGGGAGAATATTTGAGAAAATAAAGACCTAATATATATATTTATATATAGGCCTAATAGTGCATAGTAATAATAATAATAAAATGCTTTGGAAAATCAGCCAATGCCTTCATGGTCCTCTTCCTCAACATCCTAATCTGCTATGAGCCTGACCTCATCAGAGCAGTCAGCGGCCTCCTCTTCTGTAGGGACTGCAGTAGGCAATAGTTACCTGCCTATTACTCCTTCCATCTCTACCTGTACAAAATGTGTCACGTGCCTTGTCTCATAAATCCATAACACATACTATTAAAACTTTGAGTCACTAAAGGGCTGTAGACTAACAAGAATGACGTTATCTGACTTCCACACATTCACACTTTGCTTGTGTCTCGATAGAATCATCCATCATATGGATGTGTGGTGGATGATCATGATCTGAATAAGGCATCAGCTGATCAGGGACAGTGATAGTAGACCAAACACAAAATATGACATCCTATCTAGCTAAATGAAATTTGAGCCATTTTTGGAATCTAGCCAGCTAACTACCTTGGGGTACAGTAACAGTACAATAGTAGAAATAGATATGACAGGCATGAAAACCATGTCAGAAAACCTGATACATGGTAGCTATATTCCGAGATAATTTTTCTACAATATTCACAATACATTGACACAATCTTTACAGAATAAAAATCTAATTTCATCAATTATGTGGAAAAACTAAGGTTACTATATAACTACAGTTATGTGAGCTATTGGATCGCTCCAATATGGTATCCTTCCGCACGACAGGATACATTCTGAGTAATTTACATTCTGACAAATTTTCAGATTAGTCCCGTGTATCGGGTAGTGCTTCGGCTGCGGCTGACCCCCTTAAATAGCTGCCACCGCACTACTTCCACCGCGTGTCACACCGAGAAAGAGGATTGGAGTGATTCAATAGCTCACATAACGGTTGTTACATACGTAACCGTCATTATGAATCACTATTGGATCACTCCAATATGCTATCACAATACCAGATAAAATCAGTGAACTCGGTCTGGGCCAGACAGAGAGTAAAGTCCCGTAGGATTGAGTTTAAGGCCGTCACAGTTGCTGTGTCCCTCCGTCCCAACTCAGGGAAGCAGAGGCAACACCCAGCAAAGCTATACCGACTTCATTGGCGGGGTCAACATTGACTCGATAGTACCTAGATCATGCTCAATTGGCCGAGGCGCAAATGTCATTGAGGGGAACTCCTCGGAGCAGGGCCCACGATTTAGCTACTCCCCTAGTAGAATGCGCCATTACAGCAGATGACAGAGGCCGTCTGGCCAGCTGATTTCCTGTCGTAATAGTGTCCACAATCCAATGTGAGAGTCTTTGTATCGATAGGCTCTGGCCCAGAACTCTCTCACCATAGCAAACAAAATTTCCGATCAGACGGTCGTATTGCCTGTGTCTGCGTAACGTAAGTGTACAAGGCTCTGACTGGTCACAGCACACTTGAAGAAAAACAACCAGTTCACCGGCAGCCGTGGGAGGGGCGTATGAGGGCAAATGTAAGGGCCCGTTCACGTCTGTCAGACAGGACCGTCGGCAAGAATGAGGGTTTAACACAGAGGGTGACACTCCTCTTGTCTGGACACATTCGGAAACATTCACTGGTCACTGAAAAAAACGTGAAGTTCACTCACATTCTTAGTGGAGGTACAGTAATAGCCAACTCTAGGGGCTCGAGGGTGGCTTTTCAAGCGCTGACAGCACTACGTCAAGGTTCCAGCTTGGCACCGATCGGGCCATTGCCTTCATAAACTTGTAGAGCAATGGGTTGCCACCCATGGGTCCTTCCTGGCCTTCCTCATTGCATGCAGAGATAGCAGCTAGATACACTCTCAATGTGGATGCCACTCGGCCCGCATCGTGCAGTGACAGTGAAAACCGCCAAACTGTTTCCAAATATGATTGTCAGAATATGCCCCACCGCATTTGCTATGACGCGTTGGTGAAGGAAGCCCTGGCACACCGCAACGTGTTCACCACATTGTCTTGAAGGCCTAGACTGGTCCACTAACGCCTCTCAGAGGCCAAACCCAAAGCTGGAGGCGGTGCGGATCTGGATGACATAGTGTCGAGCCTGAGAGAGCAGGTCAGGCCTCAGTGGCAGCAGCAATGGGGTTCCCAAGAGGAGAGACAACAGGAGGCCATGGTGGTCTTGGTCAGTATGGAGCTATCAAGAGCAGCTGGTGGCCCATCAAGCTGACCCCGTCTAAAGTAGCTGTGATGAGGGAAGGAAAATGGTGGGAATGCAGAAAGCGTTGTTGCCGGTCAATCGTGAGCGAGAGCATCGAGATCCAGCTTGGACAATGAGTGTTTTCCTGAGACGCAAACAGGTCCACCTACGCTCTCCCAAAGCTGTAGTACCACCTGAGGGTGTAGACTCTTGTCCCCCTCCGGCGGGCTGTCTCTCAAGAGCATGTCCGCTGCATTGTTCAGGACCCCGGGGATATGTGCTGGTCGCAGCGATGCCAAGCGGGTCTGAGCCCACGGAAAGAGCTTCCGCGCTGCGATCGCAGTCCTCCCTGGTGATTGACCTACGTCACCACTGTGGTGCTTTCCGATCGGGCCAGGACATGCTGTCCTACCAGGTAGGGCTGGGACTGTTGGGAGTGCTAGGCGAACCGCATTGAGCTCTAGGACATTGATGTGTTGACCACTCCATGGGGGGCTCTAGCGGTCACTGGCCTCCATGCCTCTGAACACTTCACCCCAACCTGTCAGAGAGGAGTCGGTGCCCACCAGCTCTCTGCATTGGACTCTGCTTACGCTCACTCCCTTTAACAGGAAGGAGTGCCATAGCCACTTCGATATGGTCCGAAAATGCACTCGTCACCAACAGCTGACAGTGTCTGTGTTGTTTTGGCTGGGAGTTGAACCATGGCCTTAGGCGGAGAATGCCCAGCGGAATCAGCAGCGAAGCCACCGTCAGTAGCTGTTGGCACTCTAACACTGACACGGCTCGTCTGAGACGGATTATGTTGAGGTAGGATAGAATTTGTATTACTCTCACCTGAGGGAGATGTGCCCTCATGAGAGTCGAGTCTATTGACATCCAAGATAAATCACTCACTGTGAAGGGGTCAGTTGACTCTTCTCCTTTTTCAGGGTGAGGCCCAGACTTTAAATGTGGTTTGAGAGGGTCCTGAGGCGCAGACTAGCCAATCGTCCAGGTAAGGCAGTTACTCCTCCAGTAGAATGTGTCACCACAGCAAAAAGGCAAAGGTCGGCCGTCCAGCCGAAATGCTGCAGTTAGTGTCCACCTTGCAATGTGAGAGTCTGTTCGGATAGGTTCTGGTCCAGAACTCTCTCACCATAGTAAAATTAAAACTGATAAAGCTTTCATATTGCCTGTGTCTGTGAAAAGTAAGTGTCCATTGCCCTAGCTGGGCACAACACACTGGGGGAAGCCCCTAGTTCACCTGTAACAATGGGAGGGGTGTATGTGGACTGTAATGGCTGGTTAACATGTCTGTCAGACAGAACCGTTGGCCAGAATGAGGGGTTAGGATGGAGGACAACACTCCTTTCATCTGAACTCATTAGGAAACATTCAATCAACCAGGACACTAGAAGACCCTGAGACATTAGAGGCGCCAGAACTATAGTGGTGGCCGGCATCAGAATTGGAGTTCGGAGCCTTCCATCACTGTATTTAGTACCCATGGGGACCACACTTGCCTCTGAGTTTGGCCTCTGGGCCTGTGAGAAGCTGCCAATGCCAGCGCCAAGCAAATCAGGATGACTGCTGCGACCCTTCTTAAAACGCAGTCCGCTGCCTGTGGGCAGGGACACCTTGCATTTCTCAAGGCGAAACAATACTGGATATGGTAGTTTCTTTCTGTGGAAAGAAGAGAAGGGTAGTGTATATCCTGCAGTGTAACAGAAAAAAACAGCAAACCCCAGCTACACTGTGTAAGACCAGCAGTGTAATCGAGCTGTTATGGGAGTTTTTGAAGGGAAACTAGGATAGTTAGTGTCTGTACTGTAAAGGAGTATAACAGAAAACGATCACAACCCAGCTACCCACTGTGAAAAAGTGTAATTTCACTATGGTGGGGCTAGCATATACCCAGCCTAATACTGGAAAATGAAGCCGACAGTGTAATATGACGGTGTCTATAGTATACACTGCACAATACTGTATGATAAAGATCACTACGGACTTACACTATTAGCCTTTGTGTCATACACTATCTGAAGGAGAGGAGATGTGAAAGGCTGTATCTTTTCCTTGTGGAAAAAAAATATTTATTGGAATATACTTGTGGGTCGGCTGTAACTCACGCCACGTTTACAGCTTATTTTCCTGCTTTATACGTTGGGGTTCAGGTTGGCTGGACTTAAGGGAAAGTGTGCTTATAACTTTGTGCTTAGTCCTGCAATGGTCACCTCTCGTTGAACTAGCTTAAACCAGGAGGGTTACGGTGGACAGTGTTGATAATTCGTTTTACTGGAGACAGGAGAACAAGAGGAGACATATGACAAGGTGTATAATTTTAGAATAAGGCAGATTTATTCAAGTGTAAAAATATTAGGCAAAGCGTGCGGCACGGCTCTTTCTGTCTGATTCGTATGAAATCGTCCGGAAAGAGGTAGTTTCAACAGTTGTACAGTTTTATATAGACAACAAGCAAAGTAGGTTGATCTGGAAGTCTGGCCTTCCGATTGGTCGATCTGGGTCTTGGGTAGTCCTGAACAGGCCTGGTGTCAACGTTCCATTGGTTCCTGAGATAGTTCTTTGTCTTGAGCTCCAACCTTGAGTTGTGTGTGTCTGTGGTTATCATGGGGGAGGGGAATTGTGTGTGTCTGTAGTTGGTGTCTTAATAAGTCCAGCATATGTCCAAGAGAAATGAGGAGTATGTGTATTTTGTATAAAAGATGGCTTATGTTGAAATGTTGTTATTACTAGTTTCCCGTCTCTATTACAATTTCTTACAACAGACAAGTTACACAGACAACTAGGATAACCCCTCAGCGCCGCAATACTGGTCGACCAAACCGAGACCCGCCCAGGTTGGTGAACTGTCACAAGTAATTAAAATAAAGAGAAACACCAAATGAGATGGCACAAGCCAAGCTATTGAATAGCAGCGGGTATAATTCTGCGTTCATACACGCTAACATAGAGCTCTTACCAAGCGAATCTTCTTTGGAATGAGCCGAGAAAAGGAAGAAGTAGAAGTAGTGCAGCGGCAGCTATTTAAGGAGGTCAGCCGCAGCACTACCCGGTACAAGGTACACGGAACTAATCTGAAAATCCTTACTCGGAATGTATCCTGCCGCACAGAAGGATACCATATTGGAGTGATCCAACAAAGTGCTACATAACGTATTTGAGGGAACATTAGCAAGCTAGCAGCAAATTAAAAAGGAAAGGAATTCTCTCCTCTCCTTCCCTCTCCCTTGTTTTTGCTTGCAACTATCACTGTCTAGCTGGCTAGGTTTATGGTATTTACTACGACAAACGTAGTTATGTTATCGACATATGGCAGGACACAAAGAAAATGTAGCACGCTTATTTTGCCAGCTGGAAAGAAATAAGCACAAATTATTTCAGAAACGGGGGGAGAGGATAGCTAACGCAGGCTTCTGCCTCTTTTAGTAGCGTTGCAACCAACATTATTCAGCGCTGCAAATACAGACTTTTTAACAAAATCCTTTTGTCTTTCAAGTGACATTATTGATACATAGCCAATGTCAATTTAACAACGTTCTTACCTCAACTGATCCACCTGGTTTCCATTTTGAATCTCTTGACAGTCATCTAGGACAGGGGTGTCACTCAATCAGCGCAAGTGCCACATTGAAAAAACAACGAATTTGTGGGCCAGACATAGCCTATTATGTTTGTTTGTACCAAAAGTCGTGCATACAACTGCGACCCAAACTGGCCATTGTTTTATTAGAAAAAATATGGCCCTTTATAATGTCCACTTATGTACATAGGATGCTGTATATAGCGTTTTAACATACTAAAACAAAAGAGGTAACGTTAAATAATATTTGTCTAGCCTTTGGTGCTATGCATGTAAATGTGCCTAATCCAAAAATATTTAATAACTCTAAATATCAAAAACGCAGCTAGGTTGTAACATTTAAACTTAAAACACGTTTTTCATTTTTTTGCACTGCATGGATCACCGGTGCGGTTGAATACAGCATTGCTGTATGGTGCACTCAAAGACATAGACATTTAGCCTACAACACCTTTAAACTTTCGGTCCGGTAGAAGATTCAGTCAGCGTCATTAGTGATGATATGATACAGCACACTGGCTGGCTCGAGTATGGGTGTGTGTGTGTGTGCTGTGTGGCAATGCACTGCTGTTTTGCGTGCAGCACATTGGTAGTGCTTGCTGTGACTTGTAGGGCAGCACATGGCGGGCTGTATGGAAGCGGGCCAAAGGGAACTGACAACCCAAATCATTGAGCGGGCCGGATAGAAATGTGTCACAGGCCTGATTCGTCCCGCGAGCCTTGTGTTTGACACGTGATCTAGGAGGATTTGCTTCGTTACTGTTCATTGAAGTAAAAAATAAGTTACTGCCCATGAAACCCTAAACCAATATGTATCTACAGTACCAGTCAAAAGTTTGGACACACCTACTCATTCCAGAGTTTTATTTTATTTTTACTATTTTCTGCATTGTAGAATAATAGTGAAGACATCCAAAACTATGAAATAACACATATGGAATCATGTAGTAACCAAAAAAGTGTTAAACAAATCAAAATATATTTTATATTTGAGATTCTTCAAAGGAGCCACCGTTTTCCTTGATGACAGTTTTGCACACTCTTGGCATTCTCTCAACCAGCTTTATGGAATGCATTTAAATTAATAGGTGTGACTTGTTAAACGTTCATTTGTGGAATTATTATCTTAATGTGTTTGAGCCAATCTGTTGTGACAAGGTAGGGGTGGTATATATGCTTGCTGTTTGGGGTTTTAGGCTGGGTTTCTGTATAGCACTTTGTGACATCAGCTGATGTAAAAAGGGATTTATACATACATTTGATTGGTTGATTCATTGATTGTATACAGAAGAATGCCCTATTTGGTAAAAGAACAAGTCAATATTATGGCAAGAACAAATCAAATAAGCAAAGAGAAACGACAGTCCATCATTACTTTAAGACATGAAGGTCAGTCAATCTGGAAAATGTAAAGAACTTTGAAAGTTTCTTCAAGTGGAGTCGCAAAAACCATCAAGAGCTATGATGAAACTGGCTCTCATGAGAACCACTACAGGAAAGGAAGACCCAGAGTTCTCTGCTGAAGAGGATACATTCATTAGAGTTAACTGCACCTCAGATTGCAGCCCAAATAAATGCTTCACAGAGTTCAAGTAACAGACATCTCAACATCAACTGTTCAGATGAGACTGTGTGAATCAGGCCTTCATGGTTGAATTGCTGCAAAGAAACCACTACTAAAGGACACCAATAAGAAGAGACTTGCTTTGGCCAAGAAACATGAGAAATGGACAATAGACTGTTGGAAATCTGTCCTTTGGTCTGGAGTCCAAATGTGAGATTTTTGGTTCCAACCGGCGTATCTTTATGATACGCAGAGTAGGTGAACGGATGATCTCCACATTTGTGTTTCCCACCATGAAGCATGGAGGAGGAGGTGTGATTGTGTGGGGGTGCTTTGCTGGTGACACTGTCTGTGATTTATTTAGAATTCCAGGCACACTTAACCAGCATGGCTACCACAGCAATCTGCAGCAATACACCATCCAATTTGGTTTGTGCTTAGTGATACTATAATTTGTTTTTCAATAGGATAATAACCCAACACACCTCCAGGCTGTGCAAGAGCTATTTGACCAAGAAGGAGAGTGACGGAGTGCTACATCAGATGACCTGGCCTCCACAATCACCCGACCTCAACCCAATTATTACTTTTAATTTTTTTATTTAACCTTTGTTTAAGTAAGCAAGTCAGTTAAGAACAAATTCTTATTTACAATGACTGCCTACCCCCGACCAAACCTAATGGACTCCCAATCACAGCCGGATGTGATGCAGCCTGGATTCGAACCAGCGACTGTAGTGACACCTCTTGCACTGAGATGCAGTGCCTTAGACCGCTGCACCACTCTGGAGCCCAATTGAGATGGTTTGGGATGAGTTGGACCACAGAGTGGAGGAAAAGCAGCCAACAAGTGCTCAGCATATGTGGGAACTCCTTCAAGACTGTTTGAAAAGCATTCCAGGTGAAGTTGGTTGAGAGAATGCCAAGGCTGTGCAAAGCTATCATCAAGGCAAAGGGTGGCTACTTTGAAGAATCTCAAATTGAAATATATTTTGATTTGTTTAACACTTGTTCTGGTTACTAGATGATTCCATATGTGTTATTTAAGAGTTTTGATGTCTTCACTATTATTGTTTGATGTAGAAAATAGTTCATATTAAGAAAAACCCTGAATGAGTAGATGTGTCCAAACCTTGGACTGGTACTGTATTTTTAGCTCATATTGTCATGTGTAAATAGCAATTTCCAGAAATGAAATTGGTGATTGGACGGCAGTGTTATTTAGGCTTTTAACCATCATAACTATTATTTGAAATTAGAACGCTCCTGCTGGAAAGGGTTAAATAGCAGAAATGGTCCCAGATTTATTTGTTCTGTTTTGCCAACACTCTTATGGTTGTTGGGCCATGCTAAATCTTATAGTCAATGTGACAATATAATGTGATGTTTGTTGATGTGTTGGTTTGTCTCCTTGAATGACTGAATCTCCTGGGGATGCTTTGGCAGTTGCAGTTAGTGTGGTTGTGATGCATCTTTCAGTTAGTATTCTCTCCGTGGACTGGCTGTCAGTCAATTCAGTCTCTGTGGATTGGTTGTTCTCTCATCCAGGGTGCACCTGGCAGTCTCTGGGTCTTGTTTTTTGTTGACTTGACCTGTGACCGTTACTGTGATCCTCCTCACGCCTCACTAATCTTACTGCAGCCAGCCTCAACAGCTGGGACCATCAACTTGTTTTTCAGTTTAGTAAGATATCCCCAGTGAGCAAAATTGGTTGAAAGCCGAACTTTCAACATCTTTTTAACGTCTTTGCAACCAGGAAGACATATTTTCAATGTCTTGTGCTCATAGATATGATGCTATTGTTGTTGGAGAACAGTTCAGTTCATGAAGACTTCAATCTGTTGGACCACCTTCGGAGCATGATCTTTTTTGTCCCGAAATAAAAGAAAATGGCCTGTAACACCATGTGCCTAAAAGGTGACTGAAAATGATGTTGTATGATGCAAGGAACCACCTCACAAAACAACATTCATTATTATCACTGGTATTGACAATGGAAGGCTGCTGGTCCCTGGTACCATGTATTATATCTCCTGCCGTTGTGGCCTTGAGCAAGGCACTTAACCCCCTACAAAGTAAAATACTGCACTGATAGGCTACTGTATAAAACACATGTCCGTCAACCCTCTATCTGGAGAGCTTCTGGGTGTGCAGGCTTTTGGTCCAACCCTGCTCAAACACATCAGAGTCAGCTTATTAAGGTCCTGTTTAGCAGCCGATTTTTTACAATGTGGTGTGTTTGAGCAGGGCTGAAGAAAAAGTCTGCACACCCCGTAGCTCTCCTGGAGGATGGTTGGCTAACCCGCAACATTACAATTGCCCCCCCCCCCTCAAAAAAAACTCTTTCAATGAACCAGGGATCAAATGGTTAAGGTGGGCTGGGGTAGCTAACTAAGGCTAAAATATTCAGTGTACAGGGGAGATCTTGACAACAGAGGAGTTACTTGTCAATTAGGTTATTCTAAGAATATATTTTTACTTTGTCAGAATTGCATGACCAGTATTGAATAGAGGAGAATCCTAGCCAATTTTGAGTGCTTGAGAGACAGTTTTACAACCAGAGTATGCAGACAGTAGCGGTGTGTGTTGTGATGGCGACCGATGGTTAGGGCTGCCGTCTTATTGGCCCTCAACCAATCATGCTATTTTGTTTGTTTTTTCGCGTTGTTCGTAACATGTTTTGTACATAATGTTGCTGCTTCCGTCTCTTATGACCGAAAATAGCTTCTAAACATCAGAACTGGGATTGCTCACCTCAAACTGGACGAAGAGTTGTTCTTCAATGAGTCGGACGCGAGGGATATACTGTTGACACCCGACCAGGCCCCGATCCCCGTGATTCGCTGGAGAAGGAAACAGAGATTTTAAGGCAAATGATCAGGGTGCCTTGTGAGGACCAGGCGACGAGTTGCTAATCTGCCCTTGCCCTCCGTTCTGCTAGCTAACGTTCAATCGCTAGAAAATAAATGGGACAAACTGAAAGCACATATATCCTACCAACGGGACATTTAAAAACTGTAATATTTTATGCTTCACCGAGTCGTGGCTGAACGACGACATTAAGAACATAGAGCTGGCGGGTTACACACTCTATCGGCAAGACAGAAAAGCAGCCTCTGGTAAGACACGGGGCGGGGGCCTATGCATTTATGTAAACAACAGCTGGTGCACAATATCTAAGGACGTCTCAAAGTTTTGCTCGCCTGAGGTTGAGTATCTTATGATAAGCTGTAGACCACACTATTTACCCAGAGAGTTTTCATCTGTATTGTTCGTAGCTGTCTACATACCACCACAGAGCAGGGTTGGAACTAAAACCGCACTAAATGAGCTCTATTCCGCCATAAGCAAACAGGAAAACGCTCATCCAGAGGCGTGTACTGTAAAATACACTGCTAGTTCACTCATACTCCCTGCTATTCTCCTACTCTCTGCTCAATAAAATCACAGAAAGTACTTACTTGAAAGACAGAAATCATGGCAAAGATATCAACTATATTAGTACATGTAAAATGATTAAGGGAATTTTTAACTTGAGGTTAACACTTATGCTCAGGCAGTATTTAAAATACATTTTAAAAAGACAATAAAAAGCTTATTCAGATTCAGGTTTAAAAAAAAATATATACATTTAAACTTTATTTAACTAGGTTCTATGTAGAACCCTTCTTGACTTTCAAAGAATACTTCTTGCCTTCCAAAGAATCATCAAAGAACCCTTTCTTCCAAAAACGGTTCTTAGGATGTTAAAGGTTTGCCTTACAAAGAACGCTCATCTTCTAAAAAGAGTTCCTCAGATGAAAATGTTTTTTTATTTTTTTATTTTTTTATTCGCCTCTGTGGAAGGACAAATAAGTCATTTTTTTTTACAGCTCTTTTGCTACATATACATACATTTTACATATACATTTTAAATACATGGTCCTTTTATATAAAGCAGTCACATAATAATACATTACCAAACATAAACTCTTTAATCCCAACCCTCAGTAAATTTGGATTGAGCAGATATTCCCATATATTTTCGATAACTGTAAATGTGACATAACTCCTCCATTTCTATTCATAATATCATTAATAAATATATATATTTTTTAAATTCTCCGATAAATAATATTTTTCTATTGATCAGTATATTTGAGTATATTTGAGTAACCATAACATTTGTTGTAATATTTGCTCTATCTTTTCTGGAGGATAAAACACATTTTTAACCAGCTTTGTATGGCTTGTTTAAGAAAGGGCGATACTTTAAACAACATTTCATATTCAATTAGTTGAAAATTAGAAATTGTAATCTGTATGAAGGCAAAAAGCATTTTTTTTTGTTTCCCATGCTTGTTCAATGAACCATAAACAATTAATGAACATGCACCCGTGGAATGGTTGTTAAGACACTAACAGCTTACAGACGGTAGGAAATTAAGGTCACAGTTATGAAAACTTAGGACACTAAAGAGGCCTTTCTACTGACTCTGAAAAACACAAAAAGAAAGATGCCCTGCTCACCTGCGTGAACATGCCTTAGGCATGCTGTAAGGAGGCATGAGGACTGCAGATGTGGCCAGGGCAATAAATTGCAATGTCCATACTGTGAAACGCCTAAGACAGCGCTACAGGGAGACAGGATGGACAGCTGATCGTCCTCGCAATGGCAGACCACGTGTAACAAAACCTGCACAGGATCGGTACATCCGGACATTACACCTGTGGGACAGGTACAGGATGGCAACAACAACTGCACGAGTTATACCAGGAACGCACAATCCCTCCATCAGTGCTCAGACTGTCCAACATAGGCTGAGAGAGGCTGGACTGAGGGCTTGTAGGCCTGTTGTAAGGCAGGTCCTCACCAGACATCACCGGCAACAACGTCGCCTAAGGGCACAAACCCACCGTCAACTGTACACTACCGGTCAAAGGTTTTAGAACACCTACTCATTCAAGTGTTTTTCTTTATTTTTACTACTTTCTACATTGTAGAATAATAGTGAAGACATCAAAACTATGAAAGAACACATATGGAATCATGAAGTAACAGAAAAAGTGTTAAACAGATTATTCAAATAGCCACCTTTTGCCTTGATGACAGCTTGGCACAGTCTTGGCATTCTCTCAACCAGCTTCACCTGGAATGCTTTTCCAACAGTTTTGAAGTATTTCCCACATATGCTGAGCACTTGTTGGCTGCTTTTGGTTCCAACCGGCGTATCTTTATGAGACGCAGAGTAGGTGAACGGATGATCTCCACATTTGTGTTTCATCCCAAACCATCTCAATTTGATTGAGGTTGGGAGATTGTGGAGGCCAGGTCATCTGATGCATCACTCTCCTTCTTGGTAAAATAGCCCTTACACAGCCTGGATGTGTGTTGGGTTATTGTCCTGTTGAAAACAAATGATAGTCCCACTAAGCCCAAACCAGATGAGATGGCGTATCGCTGCAGAATGCTGTGGTAGCCATGCTGGTTAAGTGTGCCTTGAATTCTAAATAAATCACAGACAGTGTCACCAGCAAAGCACCCCCACACCATAACACCACCTCCTACATGCTTTACGGTGGGAAATACACATGTGGAGATCATCCCTTCACCCAGACTGTATCACATAGACACGGCGGTTTGAACCAAAAATCTCCAGTTTGGACTCATCAGACCAAAGGACAAATTTCCACCGGTCTAATGTCCATTTCTCATGTTTCTTGGCCCAAGCAAGTCTCTTCTTCTTATTGGTGTCCTTTAAGAGTGGTTTCTTTGCAGCAATTTGACCATGAAGGCCTGATTCACACAATCTCCTCTGAACAGTTGATGTTGAGATGTGTCTGTTACTTGAACTCTGTGAAGCATTCAGTTGGGCTGCAATTTCTAAGGCTGGTAACTCTAATGAACATCCTCTGCAGCAGAGGTAACTCTGGGTCTTCCTTTCCTGTGGCGGTCCTCATGAAAGCCAGTTTCATCATAGCGCTTGATGGTTTTTGCGACTGCACTTGAAGAAACTTTGAAAGTTCTTGAAATGTTCCATATTGACTGACTTTCATGTCTTAAAGTAATGATGGACTGTCATTTCTCTTTGCTTATTTGAGCTGTTCTTGCCATAATATGGACTTTGTCTTTTACCAAATAGGGCTATCTTCTGTATACCCCCTACCTTGTCACAACACAACTGATTGGCTCAAACGCATTAAGAAGGAAAGAAATTCCACAAATTAATTTAAACAAGGCACACCTGTTAATTGAAATGCATTCCAGGTGACTACCTCATGAAGCTGGTTGAGAGATTGCAAAGAGTGTGCAAAGCTGTCATCAAGGCAAACGGTGGCTATTTGAAGAATCTCAAATATAGCATTTATTTAGATTTTTTTACACTTTTTTTGCTTACTACATGATTCCATATGTGTTATTTCATAGTTTTGATGTCTTCACTATTATTCTACAATGTAGAAAATAATAAAAATAAAGAAAAACCCTTGAATATGTAGGTGTTTTAAAACCTTTGACCGGTAGTGTATGTTGTACAAAAAAAAGTACATTATTAATTATTTGTCTTAGTTAAGAACAAATTGTCATCCAATAGGCTTTGATTACATTTCCAATATCCCCGTCCATGTGGAAATTGTGTAAGAGTTATATGGAGGCCAATTAGATGGTGGTCCGATCGCATTCAGTCTCCTAATAATACTTTTTAAAACTTTTGATGCCGGCAAGAATGAGACTAGGAAACAATCAAGACGGCTAGCATGATTAAGCCTCCTCCATGTATATCTCACTAGGTCAGGGTTTTCAACCCCCATATATCCACTTGTTCTAATATATCCATGATCTGTGCGATCTCCTTAAGTGCTTGAGGTTAGGTTAGTTTATTTAAAATAATCCAACTTCCTTGCGAATCTGTTTCCACAATCAGATCAAAATTTGTATTAATTAGTAGAATCACCCCTTTTGAGTTTCTTTGCCCATGACAAAAATATATTTCTCCCTCCCAGTCCTTTTCCCACCCAACCTCATCTATACAGTGAGGCAAAAAAGTATTTAGTCAGCCACCAATTGTGCAAGTTCCCCCACTTAAAAAGATGAGAGAGGCCTGTAATTTCCATCCTAGGTACACTTCAACTATGACAGACAAAATGAGAAAAAAAAATCCAGAAAATCACATTGTAGGATTTTTAATGAACTTATTTGCAAATTATGGTGGAAAATAAGTATTCGGTCACCTACAAACAAGCAAGATTTCTGGCTCTCACAGACCTCTAACTTCTTCTTTAAGAGGCTCCTCTGTCCTCCACTCGTAAATTCATAACACAACAAAATGTGGAAAAAGTAAAGAGTGTGAATACTTGTTGAAGGCCCTGTAGATACAGAAGAACAGATCCTCTCATACCCAGAAAACACCAGAAGGTTCTGTCCGTAGGTGAAAACAGATCTAAAGGATTGGAGTTCACGCTATCATTTATCTAATCTCCCATATCTACCTCTCAGCCCTGTGACGTTGGCTCTAGTTTTGTTTTGAACATAGGTTGCCTCAAATGACTCACAGGGTATTTTTTGGGGGAGGGTTGACATTTCAGGGTATTGTGTCTGAAGAGGACGGGACAACCCCAGCCCAGAGTCAATGATGTAGTGAAGGCCTCCTCTGCTATGTCCTGTGGAGTGAGGCGAGACCTGTCTCAGTTTAGGGGTTAGCCCCCAAGAGGAATGGCCATCACTCCTTGGATCCCCCATGGCTGCCACATTCACCATGGACCCTTTAATGCTAAGGGCATTCATACTTAGTCATACACACACACACACACACACACACACACACACACACACACACACACACACACACACACACACACACACACACACACACACACACACACACACACACACACACACACACACACACACACACACGCACGCACGCAATAAGTAACGCACGCACACACCTGCACAATGTAGCACACATGCTTTCATGCACGCAGGCAAAGACCGGATAACATTGTGTTTGGGTTTTTCTCTGTGATTTGGATGATTAGAAGATATAACTGCCAACTCTTTCTCTCAATTCTCAGGCCTTTTCAAATGACTCACGTCCTGTGTTTCATGTTTTACTGTGTGTATGAGTGAAAGAGGGAGAGAAAGAGAGAGATAGAGAGAGAGGAAGGAAGAGAGAGTGGAAGAGATACAGTACTCACTTGGTAGGCACCAGGCCAGGGTGTTGAAGGAAGTTCTAGCACAAGTAAACACAGACACAGTCGGTGTGACAAGACCCTCATCTATACAGTATAATGTAGTAACAATAATACACTAGTATTACACTAGTCGTAGTGTTTCTTGTTGTGCAGTTTCATCCTGTTTGTTTACTACAAACCCTACTCCTGTGGTCCTCTCTCATTCTTTCTCTTATCTTACTTTCTCCCCCCCCCCCCCCCCTCTCTCTCTCTCACACTCTCTCTTTTTCTCTCGTGTTGTGGTGCTGACTGGGCCGGGCAGGCTGCCCAGCACTACAGTAGGCCTGCTTGGACGTGCTTCAGCTCTGGGAGTCTTTTCTTAATGGAGCCCCAGCCCACAGCTAGCCGTGGAGCATAGCAGAGCACACGCACACACACACAAGTAGGAATCAGGCTCAGAAAGGGGGTTAAGTTTTAGTGTTTCAGTGAGTCACGCAGACGCCAGACGGCCCGAGCCAGTCGAACTAGCAAGTCATGTCTGAGGCCTCCCCTCACCGCTCCTCCCATCCCCCGCTCTCCTCCTTCTCCTGTTCCAGCCTGTTTGTTGTCTGTCAGCGCCCGCCGAGGAGCTCTGCTCTGCTCTGTTCTCAGCTCACTCTGAACTCATGGACCCCGGCCCTCTCACCGGCAAACCATTCCCCTCCGCCTCTCTCCCTCCCCGTCCGTGCCTCGAACCCTGCAACATCCCTCTCCCTCTCCCTTACACACTGTCTCTCTAACACACACACGCCCCCAGCCCCCTGTCTTCATCCTAGATCCGGGCTTTTCTACCTACGGTGCCTCTCGAAAGTATTCATACCCCTTGAATTATTCCAAATGTTGTTGTGACAACCTGAATTCAAAATCAATTCAATAGTTTTTCTCACCCATCTACAAACAATACCTCATAATGACGAAGTGAAAACATTTTAGGAGGTATTTTTGCAAATTTATTGAAAATTAAATACAGAAATATCTAAGTTACTTAGGTGTTCATACCCCTGAGTCAATACTTTGTATTAGCACATTTGGGGGCGATTACAGCTTTGAGTATGGTTATGTCTGTATGAATCAGTCAATCAAATGTATTTATAAAGCCTTTTTTACATCAGCCGATGTCACAAAGTGCTATATAGAAACCCAAACTAAAACCCCAGACAGCAAGCAATGTAGATGCACTGCAGAAGCACGGTGGCTAGGAAAAAATAACTAGAAAGGAAGGAACCTAGGAAGAAACCTAGATCGAAACCGGGCTCTGAGGGGTGGCCAGTCCTTTTCTGGCTGTGCCGGGTTGAGACTACAGACAGTACATGGCAAAGATGTTCAAACGTTCATAGATGACCAGCAGGGTCAAATAATAATAATAATCCCAGTGGTTGTAGAGGGTGCAACAGGTCAGCAGCTCAGGAGTAAATGTCAGTTTTCATAGCCGAGCATTCCGAGGTAGAGACAGCAGGTGCGGTAGAGAGAGAGCGAGTCGAAAACAGCAGATCCGGGACAAGGTAGCACGTCCGGTGAACATGTTAGGGTTCCATAGCCGCAGGCAGAACAGCTGAAACTGGAGCAGCAGCACGACCAGGTGGACTGGGGACAGCAAGGAGTCATCAGGCCAGGTAGTCCTGAGGCAAGGTCCCAGGGCTCAGGTTCTCCGGGAGGGGAGTGGAGGGAGAGGGAGAGAGAGAAAGAGAGAGAATTAGAGAGAGCATACTTAAATTCACACAGGACAGCGGATAAGACAGGAGAAATACAGCAGAGATAACAGACTGACCCTAGCCCTCCAACACATAAACTATTTCAGCGTCTGGATTTGGGGATGTTCTTCCATTACTCAAGCTATGTTAAGTTAGATGGGGAGTGGCAATGAACAGCAATCTTCAAGTCTTTCCGAAGATTTTCAATGGGATTCTATTTTGGGTTTTGGCTGGGCTACTCAAGGACTTTCACATTCTTGTTCTGAAGCCATTCCAGCGTTGTTTTGTCTATGTTTGGGGTCATTGTCCTGTTGGACTGTAAATCTTCGCCCCAGTCTAAGGTAATTTGCACTCTGAAGCAGGTTCTCATCAAGGATTTGTTTGTATTTGGCTCCATTCATTGTTACCTCTATCCTTACCAGTCTCCCAGTCCCTGCCGCTGAAAATCATCCCCATATTATGATGCTGCCACCCCCATTCTTCACGATAGGGATGGTGTTATACGGGTGATGAGCTGTGCCTTGTTTTCTTTGCATTCAGGCCAAAGAGTTACATTTTTGCTTCATCAGACCACAGAAACATTTGTCTTATGCGCTCAAAGTCTTTCACGTGCCTTTTTGCAAACTCCAGGGGTGCTGTCATGTGTCTTTTTCTCAGGAGTGGCTTCCATCTTGCCACTCTCCCATAAAGCCCAGATTGGTGAAATGCTGTAAAGACTGTTATCCTTCTGGCAGGTTCTCCCATCTCAGCCAAGGAACTCTGTAGTTCTGTCAGAGTGGTCATTGGATTCTTGGTCACCTCCCTGACCAAGGTCCTTTTTGTCTGGTTGCTATGTTTGGTTGGACGGACAGCTCTAGGTAGTTTTTTCCATTTCCAAATGATGGAGACCACTGTGCTCTTGGAAACTTTCAACACTCTATAAATTGTTTTATACCTTTCCCCAGATATATGCCTCATCACAATGCTATCTCAGAGACCTATTGACAGTTCCTTGGACGTCATGGTATAGTTTCTGCTCTGACATGCACTGTCAACTGTTGGACCTTATCTCCCACTCATAGGGGTGGCAGGTAGCCTAGTGGTTAGCGCGTTGGACCAGTAATCGAGAAGTTGCTAGATCGAATCCCCGAGCAGACAAGGTAAAAATCTGTTGTTCTACCCCTGAACAAGGCAGTTAACCCACTGTTCTGAGGCCTTCATTGTAAATAAGAATTTGTTCTTAACTGACTTGCCTAGTTAAATATAAAATATATACAGTTGAAGTCGGAAGTTTACATACACTTAGGTTGGAGTCATTAAAACTCATTTTTCAACCACTCCACAAATTTCTTGTTAACAAACTATAGTTTTGGCAAGTCGGTTAGGACATCTACTTTGTGCATGACAGAAGTAATTTTTCCAACAATTGTTTGCAGACAGATTATATCACTGTATCACAATTCCAGTGGGTCAGAAGTTTACATACACTAAGATGACTGTGCCTTTAAACAGCTTGGAAATTCCAGAAAATTATGTCATGGCTTTAGAAGCTTCTGATAGGCTAATTGACATCATTTGAGGAAATTGGAGGGGTCCCTGTGGATGTATTTCAAGGCCTACCTTCAAAATCAGTGCCTCTTTGCTTGACATCATGGGAAAATCAAAAGAAATCAGCCAAGACCTCAGACAAAAATTGTAGACCTCAACAAGTCTGGTTCATCCTTGGGAGCAATTTCCAAACGCCTGAAGGTACCACGTTCATCTGTACAAACAATAGTACGCAAGTATAAACACCATGGGACAACGCAGCTGTCATACCGCTCAGGAAGGAGGCGCATTCTGTCTCCTAGAGATGAACGTACTTTGGTGCGAATGTGCAAATCAATCCCAGAACAACAGCAAAGGACCTTGTGAAGATGCTGGAGGAAACAGGTACAAAAGTATCTATATCCACAGTAACCTGATAGGCCGCTCAGCAGGAAGAAGCCACTGCTCCAAAACCGCCATAAAAAGCCAGACTACGGTTTGCTACTGCACATGGGGACAAAGATCATACTTTTTGGAGAAATGTCCTCTGGTCGGATGAAACAAAAATATAACTTTTTGGCATAATGACCATCGTCATCTTTGGAGGAAAAAGAGGGAGGCTTGCAAGCCGAAGAACACCATCCCAACCGTGAAGCACGGGTTTAGCAGCATCATGTTGTGGGGGTGGTGCACTTCACAAAATGGAAGGCTTCACGAGGAAGGAAAATTATGTGGATGTATTGAAGAAACATCTCAAGACATCAGTCAGGAAGTTAAAGCTTGGTCGCAAATGGGTCTTCCAAATGGACAATGACCCCAAGCATACTTCCAAAGTTGTGGCAAAATGGCTTAAGGACAACAAAGTCAAGGTATTGGAGTGGCCATCACAAAGCCCTGACCTCAATCCTATCAAATTTGTGGGTAGAACTGAAAAAGCGTGTGCGAGCAAGGAGGTCTACAAACCTGACTCAGTTACACCAGCTCTGTCAGGAGGAATGGGCCAAAATTCACCCAACTGCTTGTGGAATGCTACCCGAAACGTTTGACCCAAGTTAAACAATTTAAAGGCAATGCTACCAAATACTAATTGAGTGTATGTACACTTCTGACCCACTGGGAATGTGATGAAAGATATAAAAGCTGAAATAAATCATTCTCTCTACTATTATTCTGACATTTCACATTCTTAAAATAAAGTGCTGATCCTAACTGACCTAAAACAGGGAATTTTTCCTTGGATTAAATGTCAGGAATTGTGGAAAAACTGAGTTTAAATTTATTTGGCTAAGGTGAATGTAAACTTCTGACTTCAACTGTATATATTGACAGGTGTGTTTCTTTCTAAATCATGCCCGAACAATTGGCCATTGGTGGCCTGCAATCAACATGTAGTGGCATCTCAAGGATGATCCAAATCATTTGGATGCTCCTGGGGGGGTGCAACTCAATATTAGGAAGGTGTTCCTAATTATTTGTCCTTTCAGTGAATAGTGTAGAGAATTATTGTACCATCCTAAACCGCTGTGAAATATATTTTCCATAACCAAAAATATTGTTTTTCCAGCTGTTTGAAGCTGGTGTACCTTAAGTAAAAGACGCAAAAACTTAAGATCGGGAAGCATAGATATAGCTCAAAAATAACATATCCCCAGTTTTTTAGACTTGCTTTCATTGAGAATTACAGATCTATAACTTACATTTCTATGTGCATTTGGTATGATTGCCTGAAAAGTTGCATATTACAGCTTTAAAGGAAAGAATTCAACAACCATGTTTTTGTCGCTAACAAATACAGTCGTGGGTGTTAACTCTACAATTTACTCCAAAAGAAAAGGAACACCGAGAAATATGCAAGTTATACTTTACACCAAACAACACCCAAAAATTATTTACTGTAAAACTACAGGTTTTCATTTATTAGGCTGACAAGTGTAACAGAGTCAGTACGAAGCAAAGTGAGTCCAGTTTACTCTAAATCAAGTGTTATGTTTTAGACTGTAGGTGTTGCGTATTACTTTACAGTAGAGCTTTGCAAACACCACGATCGAGGTTCTTTGAACACTGTAAGATTACAATGGGGAACACTGCAACAGAGTTAAATATTGAACAATTTCGAAAGTGTTATTTTAACACCAGTACAGTGGGACTCATATGTTCACAGAAAATAGTATACATTTTACTTTCAGAGTTAAATATACACTATTGATTTAGCTGTGTGTGAATACCTCCTTTGCTGTGTGAATGTGTCTTAGGGGGCAGCAGTCTTTACAGTCATGACCCTGCTGGCTTCTCTCCTTGTTCCACTTCTTTCCCTTTCTCCTCCCTTATCCCTTTGCTTTCCCCTCCTCCACCCTCAACCCTTTGACAAGCCTTCCTGCCTGAAGTGGCACACATGAAAGTTAGGGGCTAACTTCCTGTCTGACTGGATGGGATGTTACAAGGACAATCACAGAGGAGCTTCTTTGGTTGGTTAAAACTTCTCTAGGATAGGGGGCAGCATTTTCACTTTTGGATAAATAGTGTGCCCAATTTCAACTTCCTTCTACTCATCCCCAGAATATAAAATATGCATATTATTAGTAGATTTGGATAGAAAACACTCTGAAGTTTCTAAAACTGTTTGAATCATGTCTGTGAGTATAACAGAACTTATGTAGCTGGCAAAACCCTGAGGACTAACATTCAGATTTTTATTTTTTGAGGTCACTGTCTGTTCAATGAGTTTTCATTGGGATACTAGATTTCTAAGGGACTTGTTTGCAGTTCCTACCGCTTCCACTGGATGTCACCAGTCTTTGGATATTAGTTGAGGTTATTCCTTTGTGCAATGAAGAAGTACGAGCTTGAATCAGTGTAACGTTATGTGTACTGTTTGAGAGTTGCGCAAGACTAGAAAAGTAGCGTTAGTTTGTTGTCCTCCTGTATTGAAAACAGATAGACCCGTCTTCAATTTGATCGATTATTAACGTTTAAAAATACCTAAAGTTGTATTACAAAAGTAGTTTGAAATGTTTTGGCAAAGTCTAAATTTAACTTTTGAGATATTTTGTAGTGACGTTGTGCAAATCGGAAGCTGTTTTTTTCTGGATCAAACGCGCCAAATAAATGGACATTTTTGATATATATGGACGGAATTAATTGAACAAAAGGACCATTTGTGATGTTTATGGGACATATTGGAGTGCCAACAAAAGAAGCTCGTCAAAGTTAAGGCATGATTTATATTTTATTTCTGCGTTTTGTGTTGCGCCTGCAGGGTTGAAATATGCTACACTCTTTGTTTACTGTTGTGCTATCATCAGATAATAGCATTTTATGCTTTCGCCGAAAAGCCTTTTTGAAATCTGACATGTTGGCTGGATTCACAACGAGTGTAGCTTTAATTTGGTATCTTACATGTGTGATTTAAGGAAAGTATCTTACATGTGTGATTTTTATATAATTTTATTTTGAATTTGGCGCTCTGCATTTTCCCTGGCTTTTGGCCAAGTGGGACGCAAGTGTCCCCCCTATCCCAGAGAGGTTTTAAAGAGTAATATATCTTCTTTGTTCAACTTGATTGTTGCTAATATTAGATGTAGTTTAGATGCTGTGATTTCATTTTCAAGCACGGCGTGCAATAATGTTGTTGCAAAGATGTTTTGAGAATATAAAGCTCGCAAGCAAGTTATGTTAAGTTTATGCATTCATTTTTTATTGTTATTTATTTGTTATTTTTTTCAATTCAGAGGATTTATACAATATATTTATAGATATATTAAAAAAAAATATATATATATATATGATAAAAGCAAATAAATTAAGATTACATAGTAAATCTACTGAACAATACATCATAAAGGCTCAGAAATAGTTACAAATTATTAATACACATTCATGGATGTAAAGGCCCGCTGGTTAAGAGTTCAGAAATGTCCGCTGCTGCTTTTTTCCATGTGTCCAGAGTGAACACCTTGGCCCTGTGTATCCTGGCCGTGGAGAGTTAAATGTGAGCAGCCATTATTGCAATGGTAACTGATGAGGTGGAATCCACCTTTACACAATCATTTTCTTAGCAGCTGTGGATCCTGCCAACCACACTCTCTGTTGGCGCTCTGACAAGTGCAAATCAGAGTCGTCACAAAGCAACCTCACTATTGGATCTAATGACATTATTTTATCTATAACTACAGTACAACTCCTTTTGAGGGGCGTCTGTCTGTTAGAAGTTTGACCAATGGGTGTACTGCTAATTCTGCTCCCGTGTGGATAGGCGGAGGTGAAGGTAAAGACTAAATGATGAACCTGGGACATTAAAACAGTGGCAGATTTACTGGAAACTGAGGAGTCCATTCACATTGAATATGTCTTTGAAAGTACAGATACCCTTCTTAGACTACGAATCTGATATAAATGGTTTTCTTACACGCTAAGAAACACTTCTTTATTACGCCATATTGGAGAGTACGAATGCCTTTTAAGATTAGATCTCATATACTTCTCTGTAGCTTTCCACACATGTTTTAACTAGTTGACATGACCACCATTGTCATTTAATAATTGTCACCATGGATGTAGCTCCAAATATAAACATACACTCTATCTGCAAAAGTATGTGTACAGTGGACACCCCTTCATATTAGTGGATTCGGATATTTCAGCCACACCTGTTGCTGAATCGAGCACACAGCCATGTAATCTCCATAGACAAACATTGGCAGTAGAATGGTCTTACTGAAGAGCTCAGTGACTTTCAACGTAGCACTGTCATAGGATGCCACCTTTCCAACAAGTCAGTTCGTAGAATTTCTGCCCTGCTAGAGCTGCCCTGATCAACTATATAAGGGCTGTAAGTGGAAATGTATAGGAGCAACAACGGCTCAGCCGCAAAGTGGTAGGCCGCACAAGCTCACAAAACGGGACTGCCGAGTGCTGAAGCGCGTAGTGCGTAACAATTGTCTGTCCTTGGTTGCAACACTCACTACCAAGTTCCAAACTGCCTCTGGGCGCAACATCAGCACAATAAGTGTTCTTCGGGAGCTTCATGAAATTGGTTTCCATGGCCAAGCAGCCGCACACAAGCCTAAGATCACCATGTGTAATGCCAAGCGTCAGCTGGAGTGGTGTACCGCCATTGGACTCTGGAGAAGTGGAAATGCGTTCTTTGGCGTGATCACGCTTCCCCATCTGGCAGTCCGACGGACGAATCTGGGTTTGGCAGATGCCAGGAGAACTCTACCTGCCCCAATGCATAGGGGCAACTGTAAAGTTTTGTGGAGGAGGAATAATGGTCAGGGGCTGTTTTTCATGGTTCGGGCTAGGCCCTTTAGTTCCAGTGAAGGGAAACGCTTAAGCATACAATGGCATTCTAGATAATTCGTATTTGTAGTCAACTCCCCCCACTCTTGAGCACATCTTCATGCGTGTGACACGATTGAACATGGGTCAAAAGGCAAACAAAAGTATTATCTTAGTTTTTTCACTGGTAGACAGTGTCCTTTGCCGGTAGACAGTGTCCTGAACACCTTTAATAGAACTGCAGGAAAACAGTGCCCGACAGGCGGGGGTGAAGGACACTGTGTACCGGTGTACGGCTAGCTAGCTAGCTGATCATTTAAAGAGCTGATCATATCTGGCCCTGTGCCCTCTCTGAATCGTGGCATTGAACGCTTTAGCAGGATTCCTTCTCTTCACAACTGGCTACATGATTATTGCAGCTCAATGGGTGTATCTTTTGTTGACAATTTCGATATCTTTTGGAAACAAAACCCATTTTATAAGGAGGATGGGATCCACCCAAATCATTTGTGTTCCTGGACCCTTACACAGCATTATAAGGCTGCGTTGAGGCAATGACTTATCAATGACCCAAGCCCAGCTCAGTTAGTCCCTACCATTGTGTCACTGAGTTGTCATAATGCTTTAGCAAATGTACATTATACCAGGAGCGTTGGTAGACACAATGTAAGTAACCTAATTTATGTCCCTCTAACTGCCATGAATGCCTCTGCTGATCGTACAGCTATTGTATGCAGCAGTCATGTGCCTATTGACCAGATTTATGCTGTTCGCACTGAGGCGGTGTGCCCTAGTAGGAAATCCCCTGCTTGCAGCTCACCCTGCACTAACATAAATAACATGAGAATATCTACTTGATAACAAGAAATCATCCCAGAAAAGTGCTCAAAATAGCCCACGTTAACATGTAGCTTCAGAAACGAGGTTAATGAAATGAATACCTTGCTAGTAACAGATGACTTTGATATTTTGACTCTCTGCTGCTGTTCACCACCAAGTGCTAACAGTCAGTATCTGGATAACATGTGAAATGCTTGATAATGTATGTGATATCAACAGAGAGGTATATTTTCAGGGTGACTTAAATATTGACGGGCTTTCGTCAAGCTGCCCACTCAAAAAACAGCTTCAGGATCTGGTCATCAGTCACTCTACCAAGTTAGTTACAAACTGCACAGGAATGAAGTCATCAACATGTATTGATCACATTTTCATGAATGCTGCAGAAATGTGCTTGAAGACAGTATCCAGATCCATCAGATCATACAATACGTTTTGTAGTAAATCCTATGTTACTAATTTGTAAATAAAGCCAGTTTGTTATTTAGAATGATTTATTTCTGTTTTTAGAGGGAGAGAAACCAAAAACCTACAGTCATCTCATGGGTCTCCCAGTCTACGCCGGCACGGGTATTGAACCGGCATCTTTAGCAACACATTACATTTACATTTTTACATTTTAGTCATTTAGCAGACGCTCTTATCCAGAGCGACTTACAGTAGAGTGCATACATTTTATTACATTTTTTACATACTGAGACAAGGATATCCCTACCGGCCAAACCCTCCCTAACCCGGACGACGCTATGCCAATTGTGCGTCGCCCCACGGACCTCCCGGTTGCGGCCGGCTGCGACAGAGCCTGGGCGCGAACCCAGCCCAGCCTGGGCGCGAACCCAGAGACTCTGGTGGCGCAGCTAGCACTGCGATGCAGTGCCCTAGACCACTGCGCCACCCGGGAGGCACAGCTTGACTGCTATGCATTGTCTTAGACCGTTGCTAGTGGCCCTGTACAATGTGACCGGTCAGGAGTGGGCTACAGTACTACAGTAAGAACAAAAATAATCCTAACAAAATAAAATAATAAAAACCTTAGTGTAACAACAGTTTTAGTAAGTAATATTGAAGTCGTACACAATTATCAGTTTCTATTTAGGTTTACGTCGCCCATTCATTGTCAGTTAGAGACACAGTAGGACCCAAAGCATAATTAGTGCTCTAACTCCCCCTTGTGCTGGTCTCGAGCAATGAAGTAGTGACGCAGGGTACCGTACTAAACCACAAATGACCTCTTAAGTCCCGCAGCATAATCGCAAAACTTTTAGTGGAGCAACCACTGTAGGCACTTTCAATGTAACATACTGAAACAAAATGAACTATGCAAAGCTAAGAGATTTTCTTGCAGGCAGAGTGCGTTGGAGTACGATTCTATTGCATTGACATGCACGACTCAAAGCCAATTTATGCTTGGTCCGAAAATGTGGTCGGAGGCGCCGTATGAATGGTGTGACACAATTGCAAAGCCGCTCTGCGAAGCGCAAGAAGTATGAATGCCCTGACTTCTGCAGAAGCCATATCACCGTAAATGCTGTACGGCCAATGCAGACGTCAGATTGACCATGCAGCGCCTGTCAGGCCCGTACTCTACACAGACCGGTGCACCCTAACCAATCAGAGCTGCAGTAGGCCTAAATGCAAATATCCATTGCCATATATGGATCTGTGCCATTCACTTTGAACTGGACAGCATGAGCTGTCGTGAGTAGATGCGCTTGTTTTGAGATCAAAGCGAGAGCTGCATGTAGCCACCTTTTAGTTTAGTTTAGTTTAGTTTATTACTTTGACCATTTTGAAAAACAAGCACACATAAAACTTAAAAGCCATACATGCACATGAATAAAATCATTGAGGATAACACACAATAAAGTCTGGAACTTATTTCCATTGTGGTCCTCTTGAGACAAGATGGCTATACAAGATCGAACACAGTATGGCAGTGGAATAATAAAACAAAAACATAAAAGAAGAACATCTATCTCATCATTCCAGTTACATCATAGGGGTTATTCATATGGGCACAGAGGACATCAAACATATTTTTACTTTATTTTTTAAAGCTGTCCAGAGAGGACATTGTTTTTATAGGCAGAGGCAACTCATTCCATTCTGAGGCTCCAGTATACAAGAAGGTACCTTTCCCAGCATTACTCCTGAACCTGTATAAGCACACATCAGCAACACCTGATCTGGTGCTGTGATTGTGTGCATCCCTAACACGAGGAAAGTAATCACTTAGATATCTGGGCGCAGGACCATAAATACTCCTGTAAACCAAACCTAGTCTAATCTGGGACACCCTAGCCTCAACAGGCAGCCAGTTTAGTTCCTGAAAGCAGCTCCTGCCTATGTGAGTACGTGGACTCACCTTCAAAACTACCCTGATCAACTTATTCTGGGCTATCTGGAGCTTCCCCTTCATAAGTTTAGATAAGCCCCCAAACCAGGAAGTACTAGCATAGTCAAAATGGCATTGAATGAGGGCAGTAGCTAGCACTTTCATGGAGTCCTTATCAAGCAGCTTGGACTTTCTAGACAAAAACTTAATCCTGGCATTAACCTTCCCTAGCACCTTATTGGCCATGCTCACACCTCCCAAGCTTCCATCAAGGATACATCCCAAGTAGCTAACAGAGGTTTTAGTAGTCAGCACCTCACCCCCTAACTCCACTCTGATTTCAGACAACCTACACAATTTAGGTCTGGATCCCTCACAAAAATAATTGCTTCAGTTTTCCCTAAGTGCAGAGATAGCTTATTATCTCCAAGCCATTTGCTAATGTTAGTAAGCTCTGTGCTAAGTATGCTCTCCAACATAGTTTTACTTTTGTGAGACACCAGAAGTGTAGAATCATCCGCATAAAGAAAAAGACGGCAAGAACAAGCATCTTTCATATCATTAATATACAATAAAAACAGCAGAGGCCCAAGCATGCTCCCCTGCGGAACGCCACAACTCATTAGTTTTGCCTGAGACAGTGAACCATTAACCTCTACTACTTGCTCCCTTCCTGATAAATAGGACTTTACCCAGCCTAGAGGGGTACTGCTTAACCCCAGTGCCTCCAGTTTGGAGATTAGGAGACAGTGGTTAACTGTATCAAAGGCCTTCTGTAGGTCAGGCAGTACCATTCCACACAGATTTCCCTCATCAATCTCTTTCCTGATGAAGTCAGTCAAGTAAAGTAGACATGAATCAGTGGAGTATGTTTTTCTAAAACCCAACTGAAAATTATACATTAGACCCTGTTTGTAAACATATTCATAAATTTGCTCATGTACAATTCTCTCCAGGATCTTTGATGTTACACAGAGGATAGATACAGGCCTATAATTCCCAGGGTCAGACTTTATCCCCTTCTTATACAGAGGTATAACTTTAACCTATAACCTGTGCACATTTGATCATATTCTTTGCCAGTTAGTGAGTTATTAGCCCAGTTCTAGCTAATTTCTAGTCAACAATGGGGAAGGGGTTGCTTCCTACAAGTGCACAGAATGTGTGCATTTCTAGTAATTTTGAAAAGCAAGTCCGGTAAAGAGCTTAAAGGGGCAGTGTTGTATTTTGCAACAAGTCTTGAATAAGCTAAGTAGCCAATAGGCATGAGGGTAGCATAATTTTTCTTATTCTTTGTAATAATGGTATGGGAATAAAAAATAATTATACATGTTTTTTTTGCATCAAACAACACAACATTTTCAATCACCTCCTTGTTTGAAGGCCAAGTGGATAAACAGGTTAATGTCAAGCCCTGCATGTTTTTTTCTCTCGAAAGTCTCATGGAATGTAGGCCTACATTGAACACCACACATTTGCTGCTAATGTAGGCTGAATGAGAGAACAGCTATTTCCATGTTAAAATGTCATGGGATGCATTTTTCTCGGTTGTTTTTGATGTTAGGCCAATCTGGTAGGCCTACATTATAATCAAATAGCCACAGTAGCCTCAGTGTTCACAGTAAACGCGCGCCGGAAGTTTCACAGAATTTTCACAATGTTCAAATTAGCACTCAGCAGACATGAAATTTGCTATGCCCAAAACATTTTCAGGGAGTATTAGTGCCAGCCGCATGAGGCATGCTCTCTGTTTTACAGTTGATGCGTTTTCTTGAAAAAGTGGTATGACTAAACAGATAGTTCCTCTGTTTTCCAGGGTGCTATGCTCCTGAAAATGTCAGGTCCTCTAGCCTCTTTCTCGGGCCTGCCAAGGCCTCGACAGTAATACAGTTTATCCCAAACTAGTTTTTTTTTTCTGCGGGATAATTACACAAATGTTTATGCAAAAGACACACCAGAATGGCTTTCCAAGAGTTGTTGAGTGTTCCTGAGTGGTCTAGTCTTAGTCTTGACTTAAATCTGCTAACAAAATCTGAGACAAGGTTTAAATATCATTGTCCATGACATTTTCCACATTTTGTTATGTTACAGCCTTATTCTAAAATTGTTTAAGTATTTTTTTCCCCTCATCAATCTAAACACAATACTCCTAAATGACAAAGCAAAAAAAGTTTTAGACATTTTTGTTAAAAAAAAATACAAAAAATAAACTGAAATACCTAATTTACACAAGTATTAAGCCCCTTTGCTATGAGACTCGAAATTGAGCACAGGTTCATCCTGTTTTCATTGATCATCCTTGAGATGTTTCTACACCTTGATTGGAGTCCACCTGTTGTAAATCCAATTGATTGGAATGATTTGGAAAGGCACATACCTGTCTATATAAGGGGGCTCCCGAGTGGCGCAGTGGTCTAAGGAACTGCATCTCAGTGCTAGAGGCGTCACTACAGATCCTGATTCGATTCCAGGCTGCAAAATCCAAGCCATGAGGTTGAAGGAATTGTCCGTAGAGCTCTGAGACAGGATTGGGTTGAGGCAGAGATCTGCGGAAGGGTACCAAAACATGTATGCAGCATTGAAGGTCGCCAAGAACACATTGGCCTCAATCATTCTTTAATGGAAGAAGTTTGGAACCAACAAGACTCTTCCTAGAGCTGGACACCCGGCCAAACTGAGCAATCAGGGGAGAAGGGCCTTGGTCAAGATGGTGACTAAAAACCTGATGGTCACTCTGACAGAACTCCCGAGTTCCTCTGTGGAGATGGGAGAACCTTCTATAAGGACAACCATCTCTGCAGCAATCCACCAATCAGGCCTTTATGGTAGAGTGGCCAGAAGGATGCCACTCCTCAGTAAAAGGCACATGACAGCCCGCTTGGATGTTGCCAAACGGCACCTAAAGACTCTCAGACCATGAGAAACAAGATTCTGTGGTTCTTTTGAAACCACGGTTGAACTCTTTGGCCTGAATACCAAGCGTCACATCACACCTGGCACCATCCCTATGGTGAAGCATGGTGGTGGCAGCATCATTCTGTGGGGATGTTTTTCATCAGCAGGGACTGGGAGACTAGTCAGGATCGAGGCAAAGATGAACGGAGAAAAGTACAGAGAGATCCTTGATGAGAACCTGCCCCAGAGCGCTCAGGACCTCCGACCGGAGTGAAGGTTCACCTTCCAACAGGACAACGACCCTAAGCACACAGCCAAGACAACGCAGGAGTGGCTTCGGGACAAGTCTCTGAATGTCCTTGAGTAGCCCAGCCAGAGCCCGGACTTGAACCCGATCAAACATCTCTGGAGAGACCTGAAAATAGCTGTGCTGTAACGCTCCCCATCCAACCTGAGAGCTTGAGAAGATCTGCAGAGAAGAATGGGAGAAACTCCCCAAATACAGGTGTGCAAGCTTGTAGCATCATACTCAAAGAAGACTCGATGCTGTAATCACTGCCATTAGTGCTTTATCAAAGTACTGAGTAAAGGGTCTGAATAGTTATGTAAATGTGATATTTCAGTTTTTATTTGTAATAAATGATAAAAAATTCGAAATAGCTGTTTTTGCTTTGTGATTATGAGGTATTGTGTGTAGATTGACGAGGGGGAAAAACGATTTAATACATTTTCGAATAAGGCTGCAATGTAACAAAATGTGGAAAATGTCAATGGGTCTGAATACTTTCCGAAGGTACTGTAGGTCCCTGAAAAACTGTCCATAATGAAAAAACAGCACACGGTAGGAATTTCAGGTTTTGCTCATCATTCAACAGACATAAAATTATAAAATGAGACAATACATTTTTAGGACCTCAATAAATACATTATAACTACCCAAATGTTAATTTTGGTGAACTTACCCTTTTAAGGGTTTCTTTAAGGTTTAAAACAAAACAAAAAAAAAAAATGTGTGCCTAGCACTGGGATTTGAGCCGTAGTTCCATACATCCATGGAACGTTGCAATAAAAAGGGGGAGAATGGAGAAGAAAGGTTGTGTAGTATAGATCGAACTGAATGTGAGCAATTCAGGAGACACCCAGGTCATTGTTGTATTATGAATCATGTTGTGAGTGAGTAAACATGGAAAAATGTCACTGTTGTAAATCCTAAACCAAAATGGATATTCTTGTGCCTCATTTGGATAATCATTCTATTGTTGTTCATTCCAAGAGTCAGTATCTGTGTGTGTGTATCCATGCAGAATCCTGTGGTCTGGTACATCTGGGTTGATGTACAGAGGGGTGTCTCAGCCTAGCTCAGCCTCAGTCCACATGGTTGTTTTGGGAAATTCCCTGGTTGGTTGTTGGGTGGGTGTTTTGTTTTCTGTCGCCTGTCTTGTTTTGGTCTTTCTCTCTGTTCCCTGTGTCCTGCTGCATCACAACAGTAAGTTGATACTATAGCGTGCTGGGAAGATTTTGGCTAGACAGACTGTGCGTGTGCGTGTGTGTGTGTGTGTGTGTGTGTGTGTGTGTGTGTGTGTGTGTGTGTGTGTGTGTGTGTGTGTGTGTGTGTGTGTGTGTGTGTGTGTGTGTGTGTGTGTGTGTGTGTGTGTGTGTGTGTGTGTGTGTGTGTGTGTGTGCGTGCGTGCGTGCGTGCGTGCGTGTGCGTGTGAGTGTCAGAGACAGACAGACTGTGTGTCTAATCTGTCTGTCTGTCAGTCCTTGTAATTTGACCTTGTTGTCTTCTGTAATGGTACAGGCTGTGTGTTTAGGTAGGAGAGGGACAGACTGACTAGAGAGGGACAGAAAGAGTAGCCTGGTTCCTATAGGAGTCGGCAAGACAAGACGAGCACAAACAGAAGTGGGTTCAGGCTACAAAGCGAGGCGTTGTGCCATTCTGCCCATGTCTTTCCCACTGGGCACAGACTGATTGAATCCACGTTGTTTCCATGTCATTTCAACAACAAAAAACGTCATCAACGTAAAGGAATTATTCGGAATGTTTGTCTTTTTTTCACCCAACTTTTAAACTAATCCAATGAGTTTTTATTGATTTACACGTTAGTTGACAACTCAATCGAACGCAAATCAAAAGTAGACGTTTGTGTCCAGTGGGTTGCCAAAATAGAGCTAATTGATCAGGGACTTTATTTTATTTTGCTGTTATATTCCTTAGCTTCTGTCCTCTTTATACCCATATGTCTCTCTATGTTGTCTGTTTTTACCTTTATTTAACTAGGCACGTTTGTAATATTATTTTAGAATATGTCATGTAAAAAAATATTTCATGACATTGGCAATGTACCAACTTAACATGATGAACACGAATGACATTTACTCTCACGGGTGGGGAAAAATAACCTATGGATTACATTAAAAAAGACCCAGCTGCTGGGTCAACCTAGCATGAAAGTGTATATAACCCAATTAATGGTTAAATTAACCCATGTTTGGGTAATCTCAACAGCCAAACATGTTGGGTTATTCACCCAACCCAACTGCCCGGGTCAAAATAACCCAGCATGTGTTCTGTCTAATATTTAGCCAGCGCTGGTTTACTAAATAAGACAAATTACGTTGATTTTAAGCCAGCATTTTTTTCTGCTGTTTACTAAAACAAAACAAAAAGTAAGGTGGTCACATAGTGTGTATTTGGTTTTACTCTCCTTGTGGGGACCAGAAGTCCTCACAAGGATAGTAAAAAGGAATATTCAAACAAGTGGGGACATTTTACCGGTCCCCACAAGAAAAAAAGACTATTTTAGGCGTAGGGGTTAGGTTTAGGGTTACAATCAGGGTTACAGTTAGGGTTAGGAGTTAGGGTCAGTGATTTGGGGTTAAGGTTAGCGTTAAGGTTCGTTTTTTTTTTTTTTTAAGGATTTTGAATGGGAATCAATTGTTTGGTCCCCACAAGGATAGTAAAACAAATGTGTTTCTGTGTGTGTGTACATTTAAGCCTCCTGGTAAACGCCTCCCCCATAAGACACATAGGTTTCAACAGGTGAGGATCTTCATGGCTTAGTTACCATGGTTCCCATTCTCTACAACCACTGTATTGATCATGATTCAAGCTCTTACTCCAATACTTACTTTCATCAACACAACCCACACACACACACACACACGCACGCACGCACGCACGCACGCACACACACACACACACTAAACCTGACCCCTGAGCTTAAAATAGCCTTTGTACTCACTAGGGAGAATTTTCCTTGTTTTACTATCCTTGTGGGGACATTTGGGGATTTCAAGTACCTACAAGGATAGAAGAACAAGTACACACACGACAGTACAGGGACAAAGTGGAGTCACAATTCAATGGCTCAGACACATATGTGGCAGGGAAAATCACAGATTATAAAGGAAAAACCAGCCACGTTGCGAACACCGACACCTCACTCCTAGACGAGCTTAACATCTTCTTTGCCTGCTTCGAGGAAAACAACATTGAGCTGCCAATGAACTCCTCCCTGTGCAACTGGGTCCTGGACTTCCTTACGGGCCGACCCCACGTGGTGAAGGTAGGCAACAATACCTCCGCCACGCTGATCCTCAACACGGGGGCCCCACAGGGGTGCGTTCTCAGCCCCCTCCTGTACTCCCTGTTCACCCATGACTGCTTGGCCATGCACGTCTCCAACTCAGTCATCATGTTTGCTGATGACACAACAGTGGTAGGCCTGATTACCGACAATGATGAGACGGCCTACAGGGAGGAGGTGAAAACCCATGGCAAAGTGGTGCCAGGAAAATAACCTCTCCCTCAACATTAACAAAACGAAGGAGTTGATTGTGGACTACAGGAGACAGCAGAGAGATCACACCCCTATCCACATCGATGGGGCCGCAGTGGAGATGGTCAGAAACTCTCCGGCGTGCACATCACTGACAACATGAAATGGTCCCTTCACACAGACAGCATGGTGAAGAAGGCGCAACAGCGCCTCTTCAACCTCAGGAGGCTGAAGAAATGTGGCTTTGCCCCTAAGACCCTCACAAACGTCAACAGATGCACCATTTAGAGCATCCTGTCAGGCTGTGTCACCGCCAGGCCATCAGACAGTTAAACAGCTAACTGGCCTCCACCAAGTACCCTGCTCTGAACTTTAGCCACTGTTACTAGCCGGCTACCACCTGATACTCAACCCTGCACTTAGAGACTGCTGCCCTATGTACATAGTCATTGAACACTGGCCACTTTAATAATGTTTACATACTGTTTCACCCACTTACACTGTAAATATATACTGTATTATAGTAATGGCTCAACCTATATATATCTTTTTTGTGGGGGGGATTGTGTGTGTATTGTTTATTTTTATTTGTTATTGCTAGGTATTACTGTGCTTTGAGCTAGACATATAATCATTATAGCAATAACATCTGCAAATCTGTGTACGCGACCAATACACTTTGATTTGATTTGACCCACACACTCACACACACACACACACAAAGTGGAAGTGAGTCATGAAGAGAAAGTGTTACTCAAACCCCCTTCGAGTAGATCCAGGCTAATCAGATCCTGCCTCACAAAACCCACTGGTCTAGCCAAGTTGGGTCTCTTGTGACTGGAAGACATGCACCGCGAGATTTGGTTCTGGGTGGTGAGATTATACAGTACATATAGCTATGTGGTTGTGAATTATAACTTATCTGACTGTCAAATAATCAAATCAAATTGTGTTTGTCACATGCGCCAAATACATTATTTGTAGACCTTACAGTGAAATGCTTACTTACAAGAGCAGCAGTAAATAACAATAGGGGGTACCGGTACAGAGTCAATGTGCAGGGGCACCGGTGTCGAGGTAATTGAGGTAATATGCAGCTACAGTAGTTCAATTATTTGTCAGTTATATTCTTCATTGCTGTTTCCTTGAAAGAGGAATGGTTTGGGTGGGGAACTATTTCAATTTACTGAGCTCTTGAACCTATTTCCCTGGGTCTCTTTTGTAACACAGCCCGGCCCTCCTTTAAAAACGAAAGAAAACCTTTTAAAAACCTTTTTTCCCTACCTTTGTACTTTATCTCTCGCTCATATTTTCTCTCTGTTTGATGGTGTATGTGGTTAGGGTGTGTGTGTGTGTGTGTGTTTGTAGGTGGGTGTGTGTTTATGTGTGTGTGTGCGTGCCCGTGTGTGTGAGGGGGAGTTGATAGATGGACGGTAAAAGGATTGTACAGGTGGAACAGGGTGGAGCACTACAGGAAACGTGTTATTAAGAGCTATTGTGAAGAGGATTACAACCATTGGTTGTTTGTGTGCGCCGTGTGTTGCGACTGAAATGTTGAAGAAAACACTCCTGTCTATTTAGTTTCTTTTTAAATCACACTGCAACGCTAGCACTAGCACCTTCATCTCTGGCTCAGAGTGCACACCTCAAAGACCTGCACATCTTTGTAGATTGTAAACAAGGTTATAGTCAGGGTGGAGGGCTACAGGGATCCTTTACTTTTGGTATCAAAACATCTCAGGTCCCAAACCATACTTAAAGTGTATTAAAGGCCCACTGCGCAGAGCTCTGTCCTGTAACCCCAGAGCTAGAGGGACATATGTTTTAAGGTTTAAGGCTTGGTATTTGACATGATAGACCCCCCCCCCCCCCCCCCCCCCCCCACAGGGGTCCCAAGGACCAAGTTTGGGAAACGCTGTAGTAGACCCTGAATACTAGGAGTAATGGTGCTGGGCATTCATTAAGTACAGTAAAGCTAGGTGGAGCTTTAGTGACAAAAACGTACGTCTCGGAAATTATGATCTGTGCTTTTATTGTGTTTAGGTGTAAGGGAAGGTTTAAGGCATGGTATTTGACTTGTTAGACCCTGAATCGCCGTACTGTCCACTTGTTAGTTTTGATTTAACACTCAGTGTTAATTATTATTATTTTTGAACACTGGAGAATTTTTTGTGTTAACAGTATGTTTGTGTGCAGGAGGCCAAATATTTACAGAAATGTTTGAATGATACCACCACATAGTGATCCTTCTGCCCACATGCCCCTCGCTCCCCTCTTTCTCTCTCTCCTTCC
Organism: Salvelinus fontinalis; assembly: GCF_029448725.1. Taxonomy (NCBI): domain Eukaryota; kingdom Metazoa; phylum Chordata; class Actinopteri; order Salmoniformes; family Salmonidae; genus Salvelinus; species Salvelinus fontinalis. Next base: position 41,738,087 of record NC_074677.1, read on the forward strand.
CTCCCCCACCAGAGAGGGGGCCCTGCCAACAGAGGTCTTGTCTGGGTGTGAGTGGAAAAAGCTGGCTAGTCAAAATATCATTAGGGAGGATGTGTGTGTGTGTGTGTGTGTGTGTGTGTGTGTGTGTGTGTGTGTGTGTGTGTGTGTGTGTGTGTGTGTGTGTGTGTGTGTGTGTGTGTGTGTGTGTGTGTGTGTGTGTGTGTGTGTGTGTGTGTGTGTGTGTGTGTGTGTGTGTGTGTGTGTGTGTACACACAGTGCAGAGCAGGGTACTGTTCGTCTATCTTTCTGGTCTGTTTACTTTGATTTCACTCTGCACCTCCTCCTCCTCCTCGTATGAAAAAATGACAAATGAGTTTCCCCCTTTCAAGCCCAGTAGGTAATGTCTCCTCTTTGTAGCTCCTATTGAGCAGCTGGGACTGTGGTGTCTCTGGTTGAAGTGCGTCCTCAAACACACTGACACATCACACCGTCAACTGTCTTATGGGGAGATTAGGTCAGGTCGATGTGGATTCTGTAATGGAAGAATACTGTGGAGGAAAACAAATTTGCACCATCGTTGGAAATCAGAGGTCGGACATTATTTGAGCGATCCCTTGAAGCAATTTACAGCATATCCTAAAACGTTTAAAGACACAGAAAAGCCCGAATGGCGTTCTTTCAAATGTCTATTATGATGTTCAATCAAAACTCTCTCCTTCCCCCTCTCTCCTCCAGAACTCCATCCGCCACAACCTGTCCCTCCACAGTCGTTTTGTTCGTGTGCAGAACGAGGGGACGGGGAAGAGCTCCTGGTGGATGCTGAACCCCGAGGGAGGGAAGAGCGGGAAGTCCCCCCGACGTAGAGCTGCCTCCATGGACAACAACAGCAAATTCACCAAGAGCAGAGGACGGGCTGCCAAGAAGAAGGTAGGAAGGAGTAGAATGGAGACGGTCTATTATTAGCTTCATTTTAGAACCTCTACAGTGTTTGTTTGTCAATATGGAAGAGTGAATAACATAGACCACACAACAACAAAAAATCCTGGGTTATATGGATAACCCAACTGCTGGGTTGCAGGCATTGGGTCACTTAGATGGGTTGTTTTCTTTAAAAAGAGCAAGGTTGGGTTATTGATGCTGGGTTATTGAGATATGACCCAGCGGGTCAGATCAGTAGATTGGAGGCGCGGCTAAGTAAGGGTGTGGCTTTCAGATAGTTATTTTTGGCCACATGTGAGAGTTAATGTCATTCCGGTTCATCTCCACTGTTGTATTGTTATGACATGTTAAGCTTGAACACTGACAGTTTTGTAGCTTTAATGAGGCATACACAACTGTATGAGTTCCTTGAAGCCTATGCATATTCAAATATTGGGATGTTTAGAACTTTTATTTAATTTAACCTTTATTTTTATTGATTCCATTTCACCTTTATTTAACCAGGCAAGTCAAGAATAAATCGTTATTTACAGTGATGTCTTGGCAAGAGACAAAAGGCCTCCTGTGGAGATGTGGGCTGGGACAAAACAACAAAAAGAACAAACAAATATAAGACAAAACGGACAACACAGACAGAAGACACTGGCAACAGCACAAACAAGCAGTAAACAAACTGTGTGTGTGTGTGTGTGTGTGTGTGTGTGTGTGTGTGTGTGTGTGTGTGCGTATGCGTGCGCGCGTGCAGGCATGTGTGTGAAGTAAAACAACACGCTTCTTTACATAAGGCAATGCAAACTACTGACATCAGGTGACAACTAGGAAAAAAACGACATTTCTCAACAACCTGTTAATCCATTTATCCGTTGAAGTCCTCCCGTGACACTAGGTCCTGGAGTTTTAGGTTGGCTTGAATGGAATTCCAAGACTGAGGGCTGAGTAATGAAAGGACCTTATTCCATGCTTTGCTCTAAATGTTCGCGACTCTTAGCATGAAACAAGGTTGAGAGCTGAGGTTGTATGTGTTTTCATTTTGAGCTAGAAGAGAGTATATCTGTAGATAAAATGGCAGTTTTCCTAAAATGGCCTTATAAATAAGAATGTACCAGAGTTTGAGCCTGCATGTTGCTAGTGATGTCCACCTGACAGCACTGTAGCGATCACAATGGTGAGTTAGACACCTCTGACTGGTGACAAAACAAAGTACTGCATGATACACAGAGTCAAGAGCCTTCAGTGTAGAGCGTGAGGCTTGCACATAAATAGTATCACCGTAGTCCAACACACAGAGAGAGAAGTGCAACGAATAAACCATTTTCTAGCGGAGAAGAAAAACAAGCTTTGTGCCAGTAATAAAAACCAATACAGCTTTGGTTTCCTAACAAGGTTCTCTACATGGGTGGTGAAGCTCAATTTCTCATCCACCCAAACTCCCACATATTTGTGAGTTTTGACTTGCAATATAGAATGTCCTTCCAAGGTAGTAATTACATGGTTTTCAGAGTGTTTAGTGTTGGAAAATACCATGTATTTTATATACACAGTACCAGTCAAAAGTTTGGGCACACCTACTCATTCAAGGGGTTATCTTAATTTTTACTATGTTCTACATTGTAGAATAATAGTGAAGACATCTAAACTAGGAAATAACACATATGGAATCATGTAGTAACCAAAAAAGTGTTCAACAAATCAAAATGTATTTTATATTTGAGATTCTTCAAAGTAGCCACCCTTTGCATTGATGACAACTTTGCACAATCTTGGAATTCTCTCAACCAGCTTCATGAGGTAGTCACCTGGAATGCATTTCAATTAACAGGTGTGCCTTGTTAAAAGTTAATTTGTGGAATTTCTTTCCTTCTTAATGCATTTGAGCCAATCAGTTGTGTTGTGACAAGGTAGGGATCGTATACAGAAGATAGCCCTATTTGGTGGAAGACCAAGTCCCATATTATGGCAAGAACAGCTCAAATAAGCAAAGAGAAACGACAGTCCATCATTACTTTAAGACATGAAGGTCAATCATTTTGCAAAATTTCAAGAACTTTCAAAGTTTCTTCAAGTGCAAAAACCATCAAGTGCTATGATGAAACTGGCTCTCATGAGGACCGCCACAGGAAAGGAAGACCCAGAGTTACTTCTTCTGCAGAGGATAAGTTCATTAGAGTTACCAGCCTCAGAAATTGCAGCCCAAATAAGTGATTCGCGGAGTTAAAGTAACAGAAACATCTCAACATCAACTGTTCAGAGGAGACTCCGTGAATCAGGCCTTCATGGTCAAATTGCTGCAAAGAAACCAATAATAAGAAGAGACTTGCTTAGGCCAAGAAACACAAGCAAGGGACATTAGATTGATGGAAATCTGTCCTTTAGTCTTACATTTCAGATTTTTGTTTCCAACCGCTGTCTTTATGAGACGCAGAGTAGGTGAACGGATGATCTCGGCATGTGTGGTTCCATGTGAAGCATGGAGGAGGAGGTGTGATGGTGTGGGGGTGCTTTGCTGGTGACACTGTCTGTGATTTATTTAGAATTCAAGGCACACTTAACCAGCATGGACATCACAGCGTTCTGAAGCGATACGCCATCTCATCTGGTTTGGGCTTAGTGGGACTATCATTTGTTTTTCAACAGGACAATGACCCAACACACCTCCAGGCTATGTAAGGGCTATTTGACCGAGGAGAGTGTTGGGTCAGGTGACCTGGCACACACAATCACCCGACCTCAACCCAGTTGAGATGGTTTGGGATTAGTTGGTCTGCCGAGTGAAGGAAAAGCAGCCAACAAGTGCTCAGCATATGTGGGAACTCCTTCATGACTGTTGGAAAAGCATTCCAGGTGAAGCTGGTTGAGAGAATGCCAAGAGTGTACAAAGCTGTCATCGAGTCAAAGGGTGGCTACTTTGAATAATCTCAAATGTATATATAGTGGGGAGAACAAGTATTTGATACACTGCCGATTTTGCAGGTTTTCCTACTTACAAAGCATGTAGAGGTCTGTAATTTTTATCATAGGTACACTTCAATTGTGAGAGACGGAATCTAAAACAAAAATCCAGAAAATCACATTGTATGATTTTTAAGTAAATAATTTGCATTTTATTGCATGACATAAGTATTTGCTCACCTACCAACCAGATATCCTACCTACCACCTACCAACCAGAATCGTACAGATTCTGTTGAATGATGTTAAAAGCCGTTTGAACTTTTTCAAAAGTTAAACTGCTGCCAATTGAATAGAGCACAGTGTCATCCACATAAAAAATGTGCATCAGCTGTCTCAATATGTCTCCCAATGTTGTTGATCTATATTATAAACAACAGGGGACCTAAAGGTGATCTTTGAGGCACATCCGATCACAACTCTGTGATGGTGTCCGAGTTACAATCATCTGCCTTAACACACTGGGTTCGATTTCACAAACCACTACAGAGCATGACCAGTAATCCCAATACACTTCAATTTCTGCACCAGGACAGTATGATCCACAGTTTCAAATGTCTTTAACGGGTCTATGAATACAGATACACAATGCTGCTTCCTATCCTTGGCACAGTGAACATCATTCAAAACCTTCAAAGTTTCTGTGACAGTGCTGTGGCTAGACCTGAAATCGGATTGCATACCAATCAAAATATTGTTTTCCTGGAGGTAGGCCTTAAGCATGTGACCATGCAAACCAAGAGCTTGTCTTTTATGTATATAGCGACACCAGCACCCCTTAGATTTACAATATGTAAATACTTATGCTATTAATATTATATTTGAATATGCCATGTGCAAACATATTTCATGAAAAAAAAAAAATTGCAGTGTACCAACTTAAAATGATGAACACAAATTACATTAACTCAGGTGGGGCGAAAATAACTATCTGAAAGCCACTACCTTAATAAGCCACACCTCCTGAAAATAACCTATGGATTACATTACAAAATACCCATCTGCCTGATCAACCCAGCATCAAAGTGAATATAACCCAATTGATGGTTAAATGAACCCATGTTTTGGTCTCAACAACCCAACATGACCCAGCGTGTGTTCTATCCAATATTTACCCAGCACTGAGTTACCAAATAACCAAAATTGGGTTGGTTCTAACCCAGCATTTTTTTGGTGCGTTATGCACTGAGTATACAAAGCAATATGAACACCTGCGCTTTCCATGATAGACTGACCAGGTGAATCCAGGTGAAAGCTATGATCCCTTATTGATGTCACGTGTTAAATCAATTTCAATCAGTGTAGATGAAGGGAAGGAGACAGGTTAAAGAAGAATTTTTAAGCCTTGAGACAATTGAGACATGGATGGAGGGGGGGGGGGGGGGCAACTTAATATTAGGAAGGTGTTCCTAATGTTCGTTATACTCAGTGTAGGTTAATCTGTTTAATCTGAGGGTGCTGGGTCTAAAGCATTCTCTACCTAATGTGCAGAGTTTTTCTTTTAGCCTTGTGTCAGGGGCCTGTCCACCTGTGTACCTTTGTCTACCTGAGCTCACCTCTGTGCTTCTCCTCTCGCCAGGTGGCTCTCCAGGTGGATGGGGGTGCAGACAGCCCGGGAGGCTTCCAGTACTCCAAGTGGCTCGGAAGCCCCAACTCCCATAGCCACAGCAACGACGACTTCGAGGCCTGGACCACCTTCCGGACGCGCACCAGCTCCGACGCCTCCACCCTCTCTGGCCGTCGCTCTCCCTTCCTGGAACAGGAGGTCGACCTATCAGAGGCTGACGTCCACATGGGCTACCCCGGAGGGGTGGGGCCTAAAATGACCTCCATGGCCACCCTGCCTAGCCTATCAGAGGTGGGCCTGGCCGACTCCATGGGTGGTCATCACCACGGCCACCACGGAACAGAGAACGTGATGGATAGCCTCCTTGACAACCTCAACCTGCTGTCCCCCAAGAATCAAACCCAGCTGGGGGTAGGCGGTGGTCCTGGGTCTGGGCCTGACTCCTCCCGGTCCTCTCCCTCCTCCAAGCTGCAGAACAGCCCTTATAGCTCCCCCTCCATGACCCCTCACCCCCAGCCCCAACAGCAGGACTATAGGAAGTGCCACTACGGCCAGGCCGGGCCAGGGATGAATAGCCCACATCTCTCTCCCATCCCCATGCAGACGCTGCAAGAGAGCAAGTCGCCAGGGTCCTTCGCACCCTTCCTGAGCCATTACAACTGCCCTGCTGGGCTACTCAAGGAGCTGTTGACCTCTGACGTAGCCGACCCTCATTGTGGTGGGGAGGCCATGCCCTCCATGGAGACTGTAGTGTCCCAGTCTGGGAGAGGAGGAGGAGGGCGGATGCTTCCCAACTACAGCAGCCAGGTGCAGGTAGGACAGGTAGGGGGGCACGGGGGCGTGAAGATAATGAGTCCCCCACCTCAGCAACACCCACAGCACCCTCAGTCACATCCTCACCCTCACCCGCGGCCCCTCCACAGCCAGGGCCCTCCCCTCTCTGGGCCCTCCATGAACAGCTGTGGCCTGATTCCCCTGACCAGCCTGAACCACGCCGGAGGCCCAGCCCGTCTTGCCAGCCTCAGGACACACATCCACCAGCTACAGCAGCAGCCACGCGGTGGTGGTGGGGGTCACCCAGCCTCAGGCCACCAAAACCACAGTCCCCACCACAGCGGAGCTCCTCCACCCAGCTACGGCAGCAGTGCTAATGGTTATGTGAGGCCGGGTCTAGGCCACGGCCACAGCTCTGCTCATCCCCAGGCTCACCATCACCACCAATATCACAACCATCATCAGGAGAGGCTGCCTAGTGATCTAGACGACATGTCCATCGAGAGGTTTGAGTGTGACATGGAGTCTGTTCTTCATGACACGCTGATGGACGGAGACTCGCTGGACTTCAACTTTGACCCCATGGTAACCTCTCAGGGGTTCAGTCAGGGGGTTGGGGTGAAGACCACCACACACAGCTGGGTGTCTGGCTAGGACACACCCCTCTCAGACAGGTGAGTGGAAAGAGATACAACATCATTTGACAGTGTAAATATAATATAGTATTCTGTGGGTGAGTGTCTCAAACCATGTGTGGTAAATGTTTTGAACTCCTAAAACCCATGTATAATGCAGTTATTAATGGTTTTACATGCGTGGTTTTTCAGATTTTTCACCATTCACCACTGGCCTTTCACCCTTCGCCACTGGCTTTCATTGAGAGAATGGAAAGGTCTAAAGAAACCATTGCCCCTCTCCACAGGACTATCATCAGCCCGTCCCAATTCTCTCACTATCCATTGCAGATCTGTAAGGTGGAAGAAATAATCAATTTTGTGAAGATCGAAGGGTAAGGGCCAAGGGGAAGGGCTAGAGAGTGAACCGGGGCTGGCTGAGACTGCTTGTTTGGAGGGAACGTCTCGTCTGAAGTTGGCTTTCTTTGTAAATACAGCAGCGATCGACTCGGCCCAATATCATTCACTTCAACAGAACCTGGAAGAAGCTGGAGCCTGATTTACAAAAAGCTATGTTTTGTTGTGAAATATATTTTCATTTTTATTATGTTATTTTCGTTTTTGGGATCTCACATTATGTTTTTGCAAGTGTGTTTCTTTTTTATGTTCAGTGACAAAATCACACAAGATCAGGGCTAGTTTTAGCTCTTCAAAAACAACTGGAATGGAGTCTGTTCTACTCTACATTCAAGTGGGGTCAGTCCCACCCCATCAGGGTGCTTTTCAACAAGGTTGTCAAAAAAGCATTTGGCATATTATGTATGAATAAAATAGTAGGGATGTAAAATATGCTACAATACTTCAAACATATGTAATGTATACTGTGTGTATATTTGTGATGAGGAATATTCTTACATTTTTATCATATTTCCTTTCTCTGTGTGCATTTAAAATTCCTTTTTCATTGCCTCTCATTGCCTTTCAAATGACCAATATGCTATGTTGAACCATCTACCCAGGAACCAATCCAGCATAGGGATAGCCAAAGTCACAGTGATTCAGTGATAGGACAAATCAGACTAGTTCAGTGATAATAGATATATGTATTTTAGTGATAGGACAAATCAGACTAGTTCAGTGATAATAGATATATGTATTTTAGTGATAGGACGAATCAGAGAAGTGCAGCAAGTGGTTACTAACATCTCAGTCTATTCTTACCTCAGCTGTTCATCACTCTTCCCTTCTCTTGCCCTTCAAGTCGCTTTCGAGTTACGATTCCTAATTCCATCTACTTTTCTCTAATCATCATCTATCTAATTGTGACAATCACACTCTCCCAGGCCTTCATTCAGCTCGCGTCCCTGACTCCGTTTTCTCACTCCCACCATTTCCCTCCCACTCTCCTACCCTTTTCTAACTCACCTCTCTTTGTGCCTTATTACGCTCACTCTCTCTCTTTCTCTCTCTCTCTCTCTCGCCCCCTCTTCCTCTCTTTCTCGGTCTGTGGGTGTGAGGGCGCTGTATGCATTAGGAGGGCAGTGATAATTTGAGAGGCTGATAATGGACTTTAGTTTCTCACATAACAGTGCTCAACAGCAGAACACCGGATTTGAGCTTTTCTCCTCCCTAGCAACCCTCCCTCTCTCCCTCCTTTTTTTTTGTAACACACCAAAACGTGTAACCTAAATCACCTGATGTGTTAGAGTCGGTGTGCTGATTCACTGCACCTTTTATAGTCTCGGATTTGTGTGAGTAAGTTTGGGAAAGTCAAGGCTTTATTTGTTACTAGGACTTTGCATTGTAGTTTAGAATAATTCCCTGCGTGACCTGTGAGAATCTGTGTAGTGCTGGAGTAGCCTGGTCGAGTCTGCACCTATAGGTTGCCATTTGGGACTTGACCTAAATCAGCCATCTCAAACTCCAGGCACGGGAGCGACTGTATATCAGTCCCACAAGATGCTTTCTTGTGTTCCCCAGATTAAAATCGAATTTGAGTTTGAGGTCTAAATGGGGTCTAAATTGAGGTCTAAATTCCCCTCTTTACCAGCCTCTCCCCCACGTGGCTGTTTACTAAACATGTTTAATGAATGCAATTTAAGATGAATTTAACGCACACTCACACACTCATACCTCAACTTATTTGTACCTCTCACCGTTCTGTCACAGTACGTGGGGATTGGGTATGTAAAATGTGATCCGTAACTTTTTGCTTGATATACAGTATGGATGGACATGTTATTGGTGTTACAATGGACCGTTCACAAAGCTTACCAGCTATATGTGTACTGGGTGATGTAATATCTTTCTTCTTTCACTTTTTGTTGATTCCATTTTTTTTTTCTCAAAACAAAATCCCTAACCTACTTTCAGCATGTGACCTCACTGTAAATAATAAGAAATTAATATGTAGATTATTTGAAATGAATGAAACATTTAAGATAGGGTAGGCAGCACCAAAAGAGACCCTATTGTGAGAGACTGCCTGTATTCAAAATGGTCCTGTATTCCCTATATAGTGCACATGGGGTTCTGTTCAAAAGTAGTACACTACATAGGGAATATGGTGCCATTTGAGACCGACACACTATGTTAGTTCCGGTTTTCAGATCATCATTATTGAGAAAATGATATCGTATAAAATCTTCTTCTTATTATCTGAACTTTTTGTCACTATTTTATTTGATCATAGATACTCAACAAAAAATGAAGTATTCAGCTAATATATTATGCAATGATTTAAGTGCTCTTTTTGTTTCTGGAAACTGACATTGTTACTTAGCTGCTGTTTATATATAAAAAAACAAATAACTGAAAGTAGACATTTTGAAATTGACTTCGTAAACAACGTATACACAAAAGATAACGTGAATAAAAGTCGGACCAATTTACGTTTACAATGTTGCACTTCTAAAGTTTTGTAGTTGCTCAAGTGTTTTGTATAATTCGTTTTGACTGTAAAGATTTGACAGAAAACTGCTTATCCTCAAACATAAACAAGTGTTTGGGCCTGTTACATTTCTTAATTTATGTACAGAAAGTAAAATGTATTTTGATATTTGTCTGAGATTTGCCATAAAAGTACAATGAGATTTGTTTATGAATTACAAATGATCTACAGTGGGGTCCGGAATTATTGGATCTCTTAATAAAGATATGTTTCTTTGAATAAAGTATGCTCAATGAAGTATGCTCCAATTTTGTTTTTATGGATGAGGTATTTTCTGCATATGCATTGTTCTTTTGAAGGCCAAACACAATGCTCGTGTGGGTGGCCAAAGATCTCTATTTTCGTGTCATATGACCATAGCACCGGTTCCAATCCAAGTACCAATGCCGTTTAGCAAACCCCAGGCGGTGCTATGGTCAGATGACATGAAAATAGAGCTCTTTGGCCACGCACCAATGGTGGGTTTGGCCTTCGATTGAACAATACATATGCAGAAAATACCTTGACTCAACTGTAGAATATAGTGATGGATCTTTGATGTTGTCAGACTATTTTCCTTCCTCTGGTCCTGTGGCCCTTGTAAAGGTCAACGGCATCAGAACTTTACCAAGTACAAGGACAAATACCTTGTTGCCTCTCCTAAGAAGCTGAAATTTCTTTGCAAGTGGATCATCTAGCAAGACAATAACACCAAGCACACATCAAAATCCACAAAGAAATGGTTAATGGGCCACAAAATTAACATTTTGCAATGGCCATCTCAGTCTCTGGACTTGAGAACCCAATTGAAAACCTGTAGTTTGAATTGAAGAGGGCAGTCCATAAGCGCAGACAAAGGATATCTAAGATCTGGAAAGATTTTGTATGGCGGAATGGTCTTAGGTCCTTCCCAATGTGTTCTCCAATCTCATTATATAACTATTTTTTTAAAGGCTCAGTGTCATTATCCTTGCAAGGGGACGGTGCTGGAGTATTGAAAGCATGGGATCCAATCATTTTGACCTCTTTCTTTTACATAACATTTTTTATTATACACTATAGCTCCGTATTTGTACTATTTATTTTATACAGTCTTTTTTGTGCATCTTTATCAAGGGATCCAATAATTCCGAACCCCAGAATATATATTGTAAAATAGCTCTTGTTTGTTTGAAGTATAGAGACTTGACCTGATTGGAAACTATATCTATAATTGTTAACTGTTTATATGATTATACAGGGCATTCGGAAAGTATTCAGACCACTTGACTTTTCCCACATTTTGTTATGTTACTGCCTTATTCAAAAATGGATTAAATTACTTTTTTCCCTCATCAATCTACACCCCGCAATGATAAAGCGATTTTTAGAAATTGTTGCAAATGTATTACAAATAAAAAACAGAAATACCTTATTTACATCTGTATTCAGACCATTTGCTACGAGACTCGAAATTGAGCTCAGGTGCATCCTGTTTCCATCGGCCATCCTTGAGATGTTTCTACAACTTAATTGGTGCCCACCTGTGGTAAATTCAATTGATTGGACATGATTTGGCCCAAACCTGTCTATATAAGGTCCCACAGTTGACAGTGCATGTCAGAGCAAAAACCAAGCCATGATGTCGAAGGAATTGTCCGTAGAGCTCCGAGACAGGATTGTGTCGAGGCGCAGATCTGGGGAAGGGTACCAAAACATTTCTGCAGCATTGAAGGACCCCAAGAACACAGTGGCCTCCATCATTCTTAAATGGAAGAAGTTTGGAACCACCAAGACTCTTACTAGATCTGGCCGCCCGTCCAAACTGAGCAATCAGGGGAGGAGGGCCTTGGTCAGGGAGGTGACCAAGAACTCGATGGTCACTCTGACAGAGCTCCAAAGTTCCTCTGTGGAGATGGGACAACCTTCCAGAAGGACAACCATCTCTGCAGCACTCCACCAATCAGGCCTTTGTGGTAGAATGGCCAGACGGAAGCCACTTCTCAGTAAAAGGCACATGACAGCCCACTTGGAGTTTGTTAAAAGGCACCTAAAGGACTCTCAGACCATGAGAAGCAAGATTCTCTGGTCTGAAGAAACCTGGATTGAACTCTTTGGCCTGAATGCCAAGTGTCACGTCTGGAGGAAACCTAGCACCATCCCTAAGGTGACGGATGGTGGTGGCAGCATCGTGCTGTGGGGATGTTTTTCAGAGGCAGGGACTGGGAGACTAGTCAGGATCGAGGGAAAGATGAACGGAGCAAAGCTTGTAGCGTCCTACCCAGGACTCTAGGCTGTAATTGCTGCCAAATGTGCTTCAACCAAATACTGAGTAAAGGGTCTGAATACTTGTGTAAATATGATATTTCCATATAAAAAAAAAAAAAAAAAAACGTTTTTGCTATGTAGTTATGGGGTATTGTGTATAGATTGATGAGGGGGGGGGGGGGGGGGGGATAATAATCCATTTTAGAATAAGGCTGTAACGTAAACAAAATGTGGAAAAAGTGTAGGGGTCTGAATACTTTCCGAATGCCCTGTATTTTGACACAGGCAAATCTTAAAGTCAATGGTTATTGTGCAATGTTGATGCTGACCTTAAAATCAATGTTGATGAGTTGGTGTTGACTGTAGTTGTTTCTGGTGAGTGTTCATTACATTTTAATTGTTATTGGTTAATGTTTATCCTGACATGTATGTAAATGTTGCCTGCTATTCTTTTGCCTTGGTGTTAAAAAAACATCCAACCACCCTCCCCTTTAATAAGTAGTCATATCTTAAAGGGGAGAAGTGACAACTCAGTCCAGCCAGCTACACCATGGTGCTTTCTTGGAACCTCGAGGAGCAAGTGCCTGACACTATTCAATTTGCGCCATATTTACAAAAAAATGCAACAAGCAAGATTTTGTGAAAGAAATCTTTTTGCAGATGTTGGTTGAAGCCGTATGTATATATAAATGATCTCACTGAAAATATTTGTGGCTGTCTATTCATTGTATAATTAATTGGTGGACACTATCTTTGTAACCCCTATAGCAAGCTGCTTTTTCCTACTCACTGTACTTTGCACCTTTTCACCAGACACCCCTTCACCTCCCTAATCTACAGTACACTACATTCTTCTCCAGTTATTGGCACAATGTTATACACACATAATGTAGTTATAATGGTGCTAGATCCATTTAGATTCTACAAGCTCTTGTTGTAAATCCATGGAGAATGTGTTCTCAGAACTAAACCTCAGCGGACCTGGGTTCAAATACGATTTGAAATCTTTCGATCTTTCAAATACTTTGAGTGTTTTCTTTAGCCTGCCTGGAATGCAGACTAAAGATGGTTTTACACTTTTGGGACACTATAATTCTTTTGAGTCCATTTAGTCAGGCAAGCTCAATCAAACACAGCTATAAAGTATTTGAAATGATTTCCAATGGTATTTGAAACCAGGTCTGCACTGCAGTGACCTTCTCATGACTCTCTTCAGTCTTGGGTTAATCATCAGATCAGGATGTGGAGAGAAGATATTTAATTCCTCAGCCAAACTCAAACCCAAAGCCAAAGTAACACCCCAAATTGGACTACATGAAACGTTGTTGGTAAGCCCATATCAATCTCTGACCGTCTTCAACCTTTATAAGACTATTTAATATATCTTTAATATTACAGGAATCACCTGTGTGGGGTCCTCCTAGTGCCATTCACTCAGTAGGAAGAGCCTGCAAGTATAATGCTCTATCATTTGTTATAAACATATGAGCATTTATAATGTCTTATAAGGCTTATAATAAGTCATGTACAGAAGTTTGGGGTCACTTAGAAATGGACTTGTTTTTGAAAGAAAAGCAAAAATCTTTGTCCATTAAAATAACATCAAATTGATCCGAAATACAGTGTAGACATTGTTAATGTTGTAAATGACTATTGTAGCTGGAAATGGCAGATTTTTTAATGGAATATCTACATAGGCGAACAGAGGCCCATTATCAGCAACCATCAGGTTAATTGATCATTAGAAAACCCTTTTGCAATTATGTTAGCACAGCTGAAAACTGTCGTCCTGATTAAAGAAGCAATAAAACTGGCCTTCTTTAGACTAGTTGAGTATCTGGAGCATCAGCATTTGTGGGTTCGATTACAGGCTCAAAATGGCCAGAAACAAATAACTTTCTTCTGAAACTCGTCAGTTTATTATTGTTCTGAGAAATGAAGGCTATTCCATTCGAGAAATTGCCAAGAAACTGAAGATCTCGTACAACGCTGTGTACTACTGCCATCACAGAACAGCGCAAACGGGCTCTAGCCAGAATAGAAAGAGGAGTGGGAGGCTCCGGTGCACAACTGAGCAAGAGGACAAGTACATTAGAGTGTCTAGTTTGAGAAACAGATGCCTCACAAGTCCTCAACTGGCAGCTTCATTAAATGGTACCCGTAAAACGCCAGTCTCAACGTCAACAGTGAAGAGGCGACTCCGGGATGCTGGCCTTCTAGGCAGAGTTACTCTGTCCAGTGTCTGTGTTCTTTTGCCCATCTTAATCTTTTCTTTTTATTGGCCAGTCTGAGACATGGCTTTTTTCCCCCCAACTCTGCCTAGAAGGCCAGCATCCCGGAGTCGCCTCTTCACTGTTGACGTTGAGACTGGTGTTTTGTGGCTACTATTTAACGAGCTGCCAGTTGAGGACTTGTGATACGTCTGTTTCTCAACTAAAATCAAATTTTATTTGTCACATAGGCTGAATACAACAGGTGTAGTGAGGGAAAGGAGAGGCCCCGTGTGGCTCAGTTGGTAGAGCATGGCGCTTGCAACGCCAGGGTTGTGGGTTCGATTCCCACGGGGGGCCAGTACAAAAAAAGTATGAATGTATGTACTTGTAAGTCGCTCTGGATAAGAGCGTCTGCTAAATGACTTAAATGTAATGTAAATGTGTAGTAGACCTTAATGTGAAATGCTTACTTACAACCCCTTAACCAAAGATGCAGCTCAAGAAAGAGTTAATAAAATATTATATATATAAAATATATATAAAATAAACTAAAGCCCAAAAATCTAATGAATCAAAAAGTGACAATACATTTACATAACAATAACGAGGCTATATACAGGGGGTACCGGTATCGAGTGAATGTGCGGGGGTATAGGATAGTAAAGATCATTTGTAAAGTGACTATGCATAGATAATAAACAGAGTAGCAGCGGTGTAAATACAAGGGGGGGGGGGGTCAATGTAAATAGTCCAGGTGGCCATTGGATTATTTTAGTTGTTCAGCAGTCTTATTGCTTGGGGGTAGAAGCTGTTAAGGAGACTTTTGGTCCTAGACATGGCACTCGGCCTTCCTCTGACACCGCCTAGTATATCGGTCCTGGATGTCAAGAAGCTTGGCCCCAGTGATGTACTGGGCCATAAGAGACGGTAGCAGACGGTAGCAGCAACATTATGTACAAAATGAGTTACAAACAGTGCGAAAAAAACGAACAAAATAGCACCGTTGGTTATGAGCCTGTAAAACGGCAGACATCCTCTCCGGCGCCATTATAAATATTAGATATTTTGCTTTAGGTACTATATGTGGAGGGCTCTCAGGCCCCAGCCCCTGCCGCACCCCAGTCTCAGACAGACAAATTGACAGGGGCGTCAGAAGAGAATTGGCTCTAGAGGAATGTGACCTGCTCGTGCAGGATAGGCACGCATCACTAACAAGCACACATGCCGCCCATATGTTCTCCCCAGCGGGAGAGAAGAGGACAGGGCCAGAGAGCTAGCTCCATAGAGCACGTGAGGACACAGCACAGGGGAGATGGGTTCACTAGCTGGGGCAGTGTATCTGGAGAACAACCCCACCACCCCTCCTTTTCTCTATACCTTATTTTTCTTTCTTTTTTACTTTCTTTTTTTCTTTTCCTTTCTTCAAGTTCATTTTGAGGGCGTGGGTTAGGGCTGTTACGGGGAAAGTGTGTCAGTTTACACATTCCAGACCTGCATTGTGTGTTGAATTTACGGAATTATCACAATAAGGCACCAACGGTAATGTTGTTCTAATAGAATGCTGTATTTGAATTGATCAGTTCTTGCCAGGGGTGTTTCTAGGATTTGAAGACATTGGTAGCTTAGCCCGAAGGGGGGGTTCACAAAAAAAAATAAGGAATTTCAACAGCTAAATGCATGAATTTGGTGTACTTTGAGGTAACTTGCACCTTCCCACCTGCCACAGCAGACACTTCCAGTACTCAATTACAGTAAGTACTGTGGATCTCTCTACTCTGGAACACATATAGCCCGATGGGGGGTCTTGTGGTCCTCCCCCCAAAATGTATTGGGCATCTAAAGCGAATTTCCTGCATTTTCACAAAATCTAATATGCCGTCTCTATTTAGAACAAAATGTAAGCAAAAATGCCTGTGAGGGTCATCAAGCTAGGTAAGAGATCAATATTAAATATGTTTAAGTGATTAACAAGACTGACCTCGAACAAAGGTAATTCAATCATAAGTGTTTGTGTTGCAGCTTTAACCAATAGTCTAACAAACAACTTGAAAAAATACACTCTTTTGATTATCTTTATTAAGACATTCTCTATATCAAATTTCAGCCAGACCGACCAGCCAGGCGGCGCCGCCTGCACGCCCGACCCCCACCATTCTAGTCAATAACTCAACTCTCTCCCAACACAATTTCCTTCCCAGTTCCCACCTGTCATACACCTCAAAGAGTGTGCAAAGCTGTCATCAAGGCAAAGGGTGGCTACTTTGAAGAATCTCAAATATAAATATATTTTGATATGTTTGACACTTTTCTGGTGACTACATGATTCCATATGTGTTATTTCATAGTTTTGATGTCTTCACTATTATTCTGCAATGTAGAAAATAGTCAAGATAAAAACAGAAGACAGGAGACAAAGGGCTGTGAGACATGAAAGTGGGATGAATACGGAGCAACAGAAGATGAACAGCAGAGGGGCTAATGATCTTGGAGATGGAGAAAGGGCCGATAAAGCGGGGGGAAAGTTTGCGGGACTCCACCCGGAGGGGCAGCCATACCCTCTGCACGAGACGATACTGGGGAACCCGGCGTCCGGTGGCGGTCCACTTGTCATCGATACCTGGAGGTGGTCTTGAGAAGAGCCGATCGGGCTCTCTTCCAGGTACGGCGACAGCGGCGGACAAACAACTGGGCCGAGGGTATGCCGACCTCTTCCTTTTGCTCTGGGAAGAGCGGGGGCTGATACCACAGGGAACACTCGAAAGGTGAGAGCCCAGTGGCAGAGCAGGGGAGGGTGTTACAGGCGTATTCAACCCACACAAGTTGCTGGCTCCAGGTGATGGGGTTGGTGGAGACAAGGCAGCGAAGAGATGTCTCCAGGTCTTGGTTGGCTCCCTCCTACTGGCCGTTGGTGGAACCCAGAGGACAGGCTGGCTGACGGTCCAATGAACGTGCAAAACACGGCGAGGCAACTTCTGAGCCCCCAGGAAGACATCCCGGGGCAAGCTGCGCTGACTTTAGACAATGGGCGTGGCAGAACGGGCTCCAGCCCATAATGGCACCACCAGTCCAGTCTATGATGGGATTGTATCGATGGAGCCAAGAGAATCCCAATACCAGGGGAACCTGAAGAGACTTAATCCGCATAAATTGGACTGCCTCGCTGTGGTTCCCTGACACTCGTAGGTTGATGGGAGTGGTATTGTGAGTGACCCGGCCTATAGAGCGCCCGTCCAGCACTCTAACATCCAAGGGAATGGAAAGGGGCTGAGTGGGGATGCCCAGCTTGGACGTCAGGGTAGCGTCCAAAAAACTCTAATCTGCCCCAGAGTCGATGAGTACCCAGAGAGATTTCGACTGGTTCCCCCACAGCATGGCATGGAAAGGGATGCGAATAAGGGGAGAGGAAAAGTTGTCCGTATGGCCCACCAGAGTACTCGCCCCTTCTTGGTTTTTAATGGGCAGGTAGCTATGAAATGTCCCGTAGCTCCACAATATAGATGGCTCTGCGTGTGGAGTCTGCGTAAGCGCTCAGCCAGAGTCAATCTAGCCCTGCCCAGGTGTATGGACTCCGAAGAAGGCGAGTCGGCAGCCCTCAGTGATTCCCGAGAGATCTCGGATGACGTTGGATTCACTCGGACATGTGGACTTCGGGGGTCTCCGGGATTCTTCGGAGGCGAGGTGGGAATCGAGGGCGAACAAGAACGGCAGGGCACAGATTCCCTCTCCCTCCCATGTTCTTGAAGCCACCCATCGATCCGGATGGTCAGGGCAATGAGGGAGTCAAGGTACATGGGCAGCTCCCGGGCTGTGAGCTCATCTTTGATCACCTCCCATAATCCGTGAAGGAACATGACGAACAATGCTTCCGGGTTCCAGGCACTCTCATCCACCAACGTGCGAAAATCCACCATGTAGTCTGCCACACTATGAGAGTCTTGACGTAGCTGGAGCAGCTTACGAGCAGCCTCTCTCCCGGACAACGGAGAATCAAACACCTTCCGAACTTCCTCCACAAACTCCTCCAGACTGAGGCAGAGGGCGGACTGTTGCTCTCACACC
This sequence comes from Salvelinus fontinalis, assembly GCF_029448725.1. Lineage (NCBI taxonomy): Eukaryota > Metazoa > Chordata > Actinopteri > Salmoniformes > Salmonidae > Salvelinus > Salvelinus fontinalis. The sequence continues at coordinate 41,756,356 of NC_074677.1, forward strand.
GGCGTGGCCCAGGCGAGTGCCCTCCCGGACATCAGCGTTATGATGTATGCTTTCCTTGAACGGTCCGATGGGAACGAAGAAGGCTGCAGCTCGAAAATGAGGGAGCAATGGGAGAGAAAAGCTCGGCAGGTTCTGGAATCTCCAGCGTAGTGTTCTGGAGGAGGTAAGCGGGGCTCTCGGGACACTGGGGTAGGCTGGGAGATTACGGGGGTATCCCGCTGTGCAGTGGGGAATCCGCAGAATTGCTCCAGCAATGTATTGAATGCCTGGTCATGGCGTTCTGCCAGGGTGTGGAGTCCCTCCATAAGACATTGCAGTAACTCCTTGTGTCTTCCAATGGTGCCTCTTTGCAGGGAGACAGCATTGTGGTGCTGGTCTGAGTCTGCTGCATCAGTCATGGCCAGTTCATAATATCAGAACTCAAGATAAGACCCAGATGCAGACAGCTAGAGTCACAGATGTTTATTGATCCAAACAGGCGGCAGGCAAAAGACAGGTCAAAGGCAGGCAGAGGTCTGCAATCCAGGGCAGAGTCAATAAGGTACAAAACAGTAGTCAGGGTCAGGACAGGCAGAGGTTCGTAAACGGGTCAGAGTCAGGTAGGTACAGAATGGCAGGCAGGCTAGGGGTCAGGGCAGGCAGAATGGTCAGAACAGGGGAAACTAGGGAACAGAACTTGAGAAAGCAGGGAGATGGTAAAACACGCTGGTAAGACCTGACAAGACAAATTGGCAACAGACAAACAGAGAACACAGGTATAAATACACTGAGAATAATGAGGAAGATGGGCGACACCTGGAGGGTGGTGGAGACAAGCACAAAGACAGGTGAAACAAATCAGGGTGTGACACATTGGCCGAAGAGTACTGTAGAGCTATTTTTACTTGCACACAATATAGCTGGGTCATCCTGTCCTTAGGGTTCCACTACCCTGCAGCGCCCCAACCCAACACACCCCACTAAGCTTTAGGATCTTAGTGAAACATTCATTATTGATTTCAGGTGTGTTAGGCCAAGGCCAGAGTGACAACCCACAGTACGTCAGACCCCCGGGGCCAGGACTGAGCAACCCAGCAGCTAGGGATTGTCTAAAAGGTTATCTCCCCTGACTTGGGAAGGTTTTCAATACAGACACCTTTAGTCGTACTGTATTCCCTATAAGGCATCCAGACCTTATGAAAGTTGCCCAGTGTACCCTTAATCTTGTAATAAATCAAATCTAGTGATACATAACTTGACATTGTGGGAGGATAACCAACCATCCAATTAAGGGCAATGCATTTCTTAGCCACTATAAATGATTGGTTACACAGTTTCTTCAGATAACTGTCTCCAGTATCAACATTTCTAAGCAAAGAAAAACAAGGATATACTGTAGACATGCTGAGATAAAAGCACATACTCTTTCAGCCAGCCTTCAGCAAGCCTTCACAAGACCATAACAACTGCAAATATGTCCCCATTTGTGTTTTACACCTCCTGCAGAGGAATTACATTTCTGAGTGCATGTACACTGTTGTTCAGTTTCACTGGCATATAGTACATTCTATGGATGGTCTTAACTTCTTTGGGCTGCAAGCCCGAAGCCGGGCACAATATGACAACAGCCACTTCAAGTGCAGGGCGCGAAATTCAAAATATATTTTTTTAGGAATATTTAACTTTCACACATCAACAAATCCAATACAGCAAATGAAAGATAAACATCTTGTGAATCCAGCCAACATGTCCGATTTTTAAAATGTTTTACAGCGAAAAACCACGTATAATTATGTTAGCTCACCACCAAATACAAAAAAGGACAGACATTTTTCACAGCACAGGTAGCATGCACAAAACCAACCTAACTAACCAAGAACCAACCAAACTAACCAAGAAACAACTTCATCAGATGACAGTCTTATAACATGTTATACAATAAATCTATGTTTTGTTTAAAAAAAATTGCATATTTGAGGTATAAATCAGTTTTACATTGCAGCTACCATCACAGCTACTGTCACAAATAGCACCGAAGCAGCCAGAGTAATTACAGACACCAACGTGAAATACCTAAATACTCATCATAAAACATTTCTGAAAAATACATGATGTGCAGCAAATGAAAGACAAGCATCTTGTGAATCCAGCCAATATTTCCGATTTCTTAAGTGTTTTACAGCGAAAACACAATATAGCATTATATTAGCTTACCACAATAGCCAGAAACACAAGCCATTTACCAGCAGCAAAAGTTAGCGATCGTAACAAACCAGCAAAAGATATATAATTTTTGACTAACCTTGATAAGCTTCATCAGATGACAGTCCTATAACATCAGGTTATACATACACTTATGTTTTGTTCGAAAATGTGCATATTTAGAGCTGAAATCAGTGGTTATACATTGTGCTAACGTAGCATCTTTTTCCCAGAATGTCCGGATATTTTTATGACACTCAACTATTCTGACCAAATAACTATTCATAAACGTTACTAAAAAATACATGTTGTATAGGAAATGATAGATACACTAGTTCTTAATGCAATCGCCGTGTTAGAATTCTAAAAATAACTTCATTACGACATCCAGCTTAGTTATAGCGAGAGAGTGCCCAAAATCTGGGCACACAAACTAATATTACACATGTTCGACAGATATATGAAATAGCATCAAAAAATGGGTCCTACTTTTGATGATCTTCCATCAGAATGTGGTACAAGGGGTCCTTTGTCGGGAACAATCGTTGTTTGGTTTTAGAATGTCCTCTTCTCCAGTCAATTAGCACGGAAAGCTAGCAAAGTGGCGCAAAGCTCTCCTTCGTGAAACAAACGCAGACAAAGCAACACGCCTAACGTCCCGAAAAAAATGCAATAATCTGATTAAACTATATTGAAAAAACATACTTTACGATGATATTGTCACATTTATCAAATAAAATCAAAGCCGGAGATATTAGTCGTCTACAACGACAGCTTTTCAGAAGGCAATACCAGGTCCCTTCTTGCGCGTTCCAGAAAACAGGAAATTGGTGTCACGTCATGCCAAGAGCTTTTATTCGACCTCAGATCATGTTATACACTCCATTTCTTCTCTCACTGCCTGTTGACATCTAGTGGAAGGCGTATGAAGTGCATGTATACTAATAAATATCAAGCACATTTATAGGCAGGCCCTAGAACAGAGCATCGATTTCAGATTTTCCACTTCCTGTCAGGAAGTTTGCTGCAAAATGAGTTCTGTTTTACTCACAGATATAATTCAAACGGTTTTAGAAACTAGAGAGTGTTTTCTATCCAATAGTAATAATAATATGCATATTGTACGAGCAAGAATTGAGTACGAGGCCGTTTGAAATGGGCACCTTTCATCCAGGCTACTCAATACTGCCCCTGCAGCCCAAACAGGTTAAACTGCAGTAATTTATGTCTGAGATTATATGAACATGACTGGTCATTCAAACATACCTGTATCCATTTATCATCATCAAGAGCTTCTACCAGATCTTCCTCACATTTTTGTTTTGCACGTTTTGTGTCATTGGGAAAAGCCTATCAACCCTTGATACAGTTTGGAAATCAAATCTGGAGGTTTGTCAGACTACCTTAAAATAGCATCTGACTTATCCAGTGTTTGCTGCACTGTCCAGTGTTTGCTGCACAACTCTGTCACAGACTGGCCTTCCCTGGCTGCCTGACCCTGCTGAGACCCCTGTCACCATGTGATGCTCCTAAGATGAGGCATGACAAAGAATGACCTTGGTGTACATTTATACATTATATTAACCAAGATTAGAATCAATGGTTCAATAATTGAAATGACCATTATTCCCAGATCCCAGACTGTAACCTTAAGATGCTGCCCTGTAGCTACTGTAGATCTACCCATCAATTCATGATGGAACCTTTCATCGTTCACTGATATTGTTAATATACTGTCAAATTCACCTAAGCTCCGTAGACTGGTCTTCTCTGGCGGTATGACCATGCTGGGACACCCGTCACCATCTGATCCTGCTACGACATGATGAGCGTAGTGTTGTGTACTGACTGCACTGTTGCATTCCCTGCTGTATTTTCATTCAGCGGGCCGGAGCGGGCGGTGAGACAGACGACCTGAAAATATTGATGAAAATATTTTTGTTGTTCCACAGATGATTTGGAAACGGTCCTCTTTCTGCTCTGTATGCGTTAGTCTACCTATTGTATTAAACTTTTTTTTCTCGCATTATATTCACACACTCAGAATTCGCTGCTTCAAATTCAGTAGCCTACCTCGTCTAGTCGGGCGTGAGAGTTCAAGTGTGCCTAGTATGTGTGGTCTCATTGAAACAGAGTTGGCTGCCCACGTGGGCGGATAAACACATGGCAGTTAACTTAAATATGAAATTAACTTAAATATGATTAGACTGTAGTTTACTAGTGTCTGTAAATAAATATTGATAATAGAAGGAAGTGGAGGGCGCTCAACCATCGTGAGTCGAAGTGCAATTAAAAAATAGAATCAACATTGAAAAGGCACAACTATGCACATAGGTTAGGCTACTATGGTAGGCGAGTGTTTGCCTCTTTTAATTTTCAATAAGTGTTGATTACCCTTTTATTTGTCTCTGTGCCACGAATCCCGCTTCCTGAGTTTGTTTTTGCCTGTGTTCTGTCCTGGAGTGTTTTTTCCGGTGTCCTGGAACGCACCCTGTATCTCTGAGTACCTGCACCTGTATCCCATCAGCTATCTGCACACCTGGTCCTGATCATCACCCCTCCACTTCATAAGCGCTGACCTGACATCCATTCTCTGCCGGATCGTTAGCCATGAACAGTATGTTGTGCCAGTGTATCAGCCTCCAGTTTGATAGAGTTTGTTTTGTTGTTTTGTACGTCTTGCTTGCCTTGAACTCACCTCTGTTTTTTTTCTGTCTACAGTCATTCACCCGGAACACTCATCTCATCCCTACCTGGTCGTCGGTGACTTCAGTTACTTCATTGGATCTGCCTATTCAATCCCATCAACTCACCTCCGCTGCCCGCTCCGCCACTTGGATTTTTCTATCACTACATTCAAACTTGTAAATAAATACTCACCTTTGTCTTACTCTCCTTGTCCTGGTCTGCTTCTGGGTTCAACTTTAGAAGAAGCGTGACACTCTGCCTACATATCGTCCTCCTAAAAAGGTAGGCTACATCCTATAGGCCTATGCAAAACGTTGCAAGTGGCACTGTCATAATTCTTGCTGCTCATTAGCCATACTTACTAAATAACTTACACCTAAAATAACACTGCGGTTTAGTTTGGGAACATTTTTTGCCGTAGTGGGTGGGAGTCTGACAGAAAGCCAGTGGGTGCTGGCGGGGTGTGGTATGAAAAGCTGCAGGTGTGGGCAGGAGCGGTATGAAGAAATCAGTCCCGCGCAGACCTCTACTGTGCACCATAATAGTGAAGCTTGTAACGTTAGAGCTGTTTATTACCGTGTCCATGTAAAAATGTGCGATTTAGCTCGGACAACTGACAGTTCAGTAACGTTACATGCCATACTGACTAATAAAAACGTCTGAATATTGGTCTTTAATCTTTTGTCCAATGTTTTCATTTTTTTGATTCAGGTCTAGTGTGGTTGAGGCAAAAAGAATAGCTAACGTTAGCCAACTTTTGGCCAGCTCTCTCTAATGGTACATCAACTGGCAAAAGCTAACGAAGTTAATTTACTTCTGTTGAAACGGGACAGGACACAAAACATTTCCATATAAACAACAGCTGTTAGATAGTAATAATAGCCACCTCATATCTGAAAGTTAGCTAGCTAGAGGCTAGATATGACCTGGCTGTGGTAATAGCTAGCATAGCTAATTCATTCACCTCAGTGGAGAGGGGAGGACACATTAGTTAATGTTACTGTACATGTCAGTTACAATAGTAGTTCAGGACTGTGAATAAACAACAGTTTCATTTTTTCCCCTGTTAAGTTAAACAGTTACCTTGCCATATACATCCGTAAACTAAGAGTAGCCAGTTTCTGCTCTGCTTGCTTTTACAACTCAGTGGAAGAGCGAAACACATACAGACTGAACTATTCACAACTCTCCTGTGCTGGTCCAGCCAACCTTTCAGAAGCTTTTCCTTCACACAGCCCGCTCTGTGGTGTCCATGCAGTCCTAAAGCACACCGTTGATGCATTTTGTATCACATTGCAATGATAAAACTGGGGGGACAAAAATGCAAATTCACAATGTGGGGTGGACATGACCCACCCATCCCGAGTGAAAGCTGTGCCCGTCTACAGTGTATTGCCAAAAACCTCCACCACTCAAAACCTCCAAACCACAACTTCAAAAATTGACTCTGACCTGTCCATGAGCCAAACTGATTAAAAAAATAGAGTACCCAAACATCCTCTCTCTCTTTATCACATACACACACTGTGCAGTGATTAGAATCCATAGAGCAGCTTAAGCGATACAGTCTACTGTGTGCTCAACCCTGCTCTGCCTCTCTCCATCGTTTTCTCTGTGTGGTCTATTGCTGTCTCTCGTCTGCCCTCATCTGTTGCTGTCTCAGTCTTTTCTGTTGCTGTCTCTTGTCTACCCTTCTCTCTCATCCTGTCCTGGTTGTAAAAATTGTAATGGTAAACATTTGTTTAAATAGTGATTTCACATGAATATCACTTCACCTGCAAATTCTTTGTAAACCATGTTTTACTTTTTCACTGTCTTTATTTCACCTAATTTATGTAAATACATTTAACAAATTCTAATTTCTAGAGCAGTTTAATGTGATAGTCTATTGTGTGCTGAACTCACCTCTGTTCTCTCTCCATCTGCCCTCTTCTCTCACTTTCTCTGTCTGTTGCTGTCTTTTTCTTGTCTGTTGCTTGGTTAGGTTCTTGTTTGTTACTGTCTCCTCTCTGTTTATCCTCTTCTGTCATGGCCTGTTCTGTTCTTCAACAGCTGGACAATTTTCTCAAGGCTTCTGGAAAGAAATACTGTCGGCATGCTCAACTGGTGTCGCTCATTCAGCCGAAAGAAACTTTCAACCGGTTCTCCCCATTAACTTCTCTGGGATATGTGGGACGCTAACATCCCACTTGGCCAAAAGCCAGTAAAAATGCAGATCGCCAAATTCAAATAAATTACTATAAAAATCTAACTTTCATTAAATCACACATGAAAGATACCAAATTAAAGCGACACTTGTTGTGAATCCAGCCAACATGTCAGAATTCAAATAGGCTTTTCGGCGAAAGCAAACAATGCTATTATGAGGATAGGAACAGAGTAAACAAAGAGAGAGAAGCATATTTCAACCCTGCAGGCGCGACACAAAACACAGAAATAAAAATATAATTCATGCCTTACCTTTGAAGAGCTTCTGTTGTTGGCACTCCAATATGTCCCATAAACATCACAAATGGTCCTTTTGCTCGATTAATTCCGTCGATATATATCCAAAATGTCCATTTATTTGGTGCGTTTGATCCAGAAAAACACTGGTTCCAACTTGTGCAACTTTACAACAAAATATCTCAAAAGTTACCTGTAAACTTTGCCAAAACATTTCAAACTACTTTTGCAATACAACTTTAGGTATTTTTTGACGTAAATAATTGATAAATTGAAGACGGGATGATCTGTGTTCAATACAGGATTAAAACAAACTGTAGCTAGCTTTCTGGTCACGCGCCTCTAACAAACAGTTTAAGTGACCCTCGTTCTGGATGGCCGTACTTCTTCATTATACAAAGGAAAAAACCTCAACCAATTTCTAAAGACTGTTGACATCCAGTGGAAGCGGTAGGAACTGCAAGAAGGTCAATTAGAAATCTGGATCCCCAGTGAAAATTAATTGAAAAGAGAGTGAACTAAAAAAAAATGAAAATCTGAATGGTTTGTCCTCGGGGTTTCGCCTGCTAAATAAGTTCTGTTATACTCACAGACATGACTCAAACAGTTTTAGAAACTTCAGAGTGTTTTCTATCCAAATCTACTAATAATATCCATATCTTATCTTCTGGGGATGAGTAGCTGGCAGTTGAATTGGTGTATGCTTTTCATCCAAACGTGAAAATGCTGGCCCCTATCCTAGAGAAGTTTTAAGCAACAAGTCAGAGTCAGAGGCCAAACCTTCTCAGGTCTCTCCTTCACCCATTACGGGATCTGAGCTGCCGAAGCCTCCCACTCCCTCTGACAAATTGAAAACCCTAGTCATTGGTGACTCCATTACCTGCAATATTAGACTTAAAAATAATCATCCAGCACTGTTTACCAGCCAGCAGGGCTACCGACGTAAAGGCTAATATGAAGACGGTGCTTTCTAAGACTAAAACTGGCTAGTGTAGAGAGTATATGGATATTGTTATGTTAGGACGAAACAGTCAGAGATCACCAAGCTCAACATAGCTTCAGCGTGTAAATCAGCTAGAAAGATGTCGGCATTGAGTAATTGTCTCTGGCCCCCTCCCAGTTAGGGGGAGTGATGAGCTATACAGCAGAGTCCTATGAACATAATAAATCGCTCCTTATCCAACAGATGTGTTTACCAAACTCACTAAAAGTGGCAGTAATAACGCCTCTCTTGAAAAGCTAAACCTTGACCCGGAAAATGTGAAAAACTATCGGCCAATATCGAATGACCCATTCCTTTCAAAAATGTTAGAAAAAGCTAAAGGCAACTCACTGCCTTCCTGGAGACAAATAATATATACAAAATGCTTCAGTCTGGTTTTAGACCCCATCACAGCACTGAGACTGCACTCGTGAAGGTGGTAAATTACCTTTTAATTGCGTCAGACCAAGGCTCTGCATCTGTCCTCATGCTAGACCTTAGTGCTGCTTTTGACACAATCGATCACCACATTATTTTGGAGAGATTGGATCTTATCTGTTGGAAAGATATCAGTTTGTCTCTGTGGATGGTTTGTCCTATATCCCTATACTTTGTCCTGGTTTGTCCTGTTGATGGTTTCAGCGTTCCTCAAGGTTGCGTTTTAGGACCCCTATTGTTTTCACTATATATTCTACCTTTTGGTGATGTCATTTGGAAACACAATGTCTGTACGGATCTGGGTGTAGCTGGTGCAGAGGAGTCAGGCGCAGGACAGCAGAGATGAGAAACACAAGGAACTTTACTCCAAACTTCAAAATACATTAAGTAACACCAAGCCCACAAACATCAGACCAAACTTACAATAAACAAATACGCACAAAAACCACGGGGAAAACAGAGGATTAAATAATGAACATATAATTGGGGAATTGAAACCAGGTGTGTAAAACAAAGACAAAACAAATGGAAAATGAAAAGGGGATCGATGATGGCTAGAAGGCCGGTGACGTCGACCTCCAAACGCCGCCCAATGAGGAGAGGGACCGACTTCGGCGGAAGTCGGCGGAAGACAATGTCTACTTTCACTGCTATGCGGAAAACACACAGCTGTACATTTCGATGAAACATGAACAATTAATAATATCGCCACCAGACAATTTACATTGACCCCCCTCCCCCTCCCTTTTGTACACTGCTGCTACTCACTGTTTATTATCTATGCACAATCACTTCACCCCCACCTACATGTACAAATTACCTCAACTAACCTGTACCCCCGCACACGGACTCGGTACCGGTGCCCCCTGTATATAGCCTCCTTATTGTTATTCATATTGTGTTACTTTTTATTATTACTTTTTATTTTAGTCTAGTTGGTAAATATTTTCTTAACTCTTCTTGAACTGCACTGTTGGTTTAGGGCTTGTAAGTAAGCATTTCACGGTAAAGTCTGCACTTGTTTTATTCGGCGCATGTGACAAATAAAGTTTTATTTTATTTTATTTGAATATGTACATGGATGAGTGATGGCCGTGCGGCATAGGCAAGATGCAGTAGATGCTATAGAGTACAGTATATACATATGAGATGAGTAATGTAGGGTATGTAAACATTATATAAAGTGGCATTGTTTAGTGACCAGTGATACATTTATTACATCCAATTTTTAATTATTAAAGTGGCTAAAGATTGAGTCAGTATATTGGCAGCAGCCACTCAATGTTAGTGATGGCTGTTTAACAGTCTGATGGCCTTTAGATAGAAGCTGTTTTTCAGTCTCTCGTTCCCAGCTTTAATGCACCTGTACTGACCTCACCTTCTGAATGATAACGGGGTGAACAGGCAGTGGCTTGGGTGGTTGTTGTCCTTGATGATCTTTCTGGTCTTCCTGTGACAGCGGGTGGTGTAGGTGTCCTCTGGAGGGCAGGTAGTTTGCCCCCGGTGATACGGTGTGCAGACCTCACTACCCTCTGGAGAGCCTTACGGTTGTGGGCTGAGCAGTTTCCGTACCAGGCGGTGATTCAGCCCGACAACATGCTCTCGATTGTGCATCTGTAAAAGTTTGTGAGTGTTTCCGGTGATAAGCCAAATTTCTTCAGCCTCCTGAGGTTGAAGAGGCACTGTTGCGACTTCTTCACCATGCTGTCTGTGTTGGTGGACCATTTCAGTTTGTCCGTGATGTGTAAGCTGAGGAACTTAAAACTTTCCACCTTCTCCACTACTGTCCTGTCGATGTGGATAGGGTGGTACTCCCTCTGCTGTTTCCTGAAGTCCACAATCATCTCCTTTGTTTTGTTGACGTTGAATGTGAGGTTATTTTCCTGACACCACACTCCGAGGGCCCTCACCTCCTCCCTGTAGGCCGTCTCGTCGTTGTTGGTAATCAAGCCTACCACTGTAGTGTTATCTGCCAACTTGATGATTGAGTTGGAGGCGTGCATGGCCACGCAGTCATGGGTGAACAGGGAGTACAGGAGAGGGCTGAGAACGCACCCTTGTGGGACCCCAGTGTTGAGGATCAGCGGGGTGGCGATGTTGTTTCCTACCCTCACCACCTGGGGGCGGACCGTCAGAAAATCCAGGACCCAGTTGCACAGGGCAGGGTCGAGACCCAGGGTCTCGAGCTTAATGATGAGTTTGGAGGGTACTATGGTGGTAAATGCTGAGCTGTAATCGATGAACAGCATTCTTTCATAGGTATTACTCTTGTCCAGATGGGTTAGGGCAGTGTGCAGTGTGATTGCGATTGCAACGTCTGTGGATCTATTGGGGCGGTAAGCAAATTGGAGTGGGTCTAGGGTGTCAGGTAGGGTGGTGATATGATCCTTGACTAGTCTCTCAAACCCCTTCATGATGACGGAAGTTAGTGCTACAGGGCGATAGTCATTTAGCTCAGTTACCTTAGCTTTCTTGGGAACAGGAACAATGGTGGCCCTCTTGAAGCATGTGGGAACAGCAGACTGGGATAGGGATTGATTGAATATGTCCGCAAACACACCAGCCAGCTGGTCTGCGCATGCTCTGAGGACGTGGCTGGGGATGCCGTCTGGGCCGGCAGCCTGGCGAGGGTTGGCCGCGGTGAAGGAGAGCGCGCAGGTTTTGTTAGCGGTTGCCTTGCCATGATTAAAAGCAGTGGTTCACGCTTTCAGTTTTATGCAAATGCTGCCATCAATCCACGGTTTCTAGTTGGGGAAGGTTTTAACCTGTCTAGGATCAGTGTGCCGCGGCACACCCCCCCCCCCCCCCCCACTGAAAAACCAGTGCCGCGAAATTCAAAAAAAATTTTTTTTTAAAATATTTTACTTTCACACATTAAAGTCCAATACAGCTAATGAAAGACACAGATCTTGTGAATCCAGTCAACATGTCCGATTTTTAAAATGTTTTACAGGGAAGACACAATATGTAAAGATGTACATCTATTACCTAAAAACACATTAGCATAATCCACCATCTTTTATTTGTCCACCAACACCAGTAGCCATCACCAATTCGGCTAAACTAAGATATTTATAGCCCCTAACCAACAAAAAAACTCATCAGATGACAGTCTGATAACATATTTATGGTATGGGATAGGTTTTGTTAGAAAAAAGTGCATATTTCAGGTAGATAGCATAGGTTACAATTGCACCCACCGTCACAAATGGACTAGAAAAACTACATTGAGCAACGTGTTTACCTACTTACTAATCATCAAACATTTCGTAAAAATACACAGCATACACGAATCGAAAGACACAGATCCTGTGAATACAGACAATATTTCAGATTTTCTAAGTGTCTTACAGCGAAAACACAATAAATCGTTATATTAGCATAGCACATAGCACATAGCAGCCCAGCATTGATTCTAGCCAAAGTGGGCGATAACGTCAACATCGCCAAAGATATATTAATTTTTTCACTAACCTTCTCAGAATTCTTCAGATGACACTCCTGTAACATCATATTACACAATCCATATAGAGTTTGATCGAAAATGTTTATATTTAGCCACCAAAATCATGGTTAGCCTGTTGAGGATGGGGGCGCTGTTGAGACTATTTATGCTAATTGGGTAATTTTTGAAATGGCTTCCCACAAAATCCTTGATCGTACAATATGCATATTATTATTATTATTGGATAGAAAACAGTCTATAGTTTCTATAGGAGTTGAAATTTTGTCTCTAAGTGGAACAGAGCCCATTCTACAGCAATTTCCCTGACAGCTGGTCAGAAAATGTCCTTACGCCACTTAGACAGTGATCTACTCTTATACATAAATACTCATAAACGTGACTAAAAAATATAGGGTGGACAGGGATTGATAGACAATTTAATTCTTAATACAATTGCGGAATTACATTTTTTAATTTATCTTTACTTTTCAATACAGTTTGCGCCAAGCGAAGCTACGTCAAAAAACATGGCGTCCTAAGCCACTAAAATGTTTCGACAGAAACACGATTTATCATAATAAAAATGTCCTACTTTGAGCTGTTCTTCCATCAGTATCTTGGGCAAAGGATCCTTTCTTGGGAGTAATCGTCTTTTGGTGGAAAGCTGTCCTCTTGCCATGTGGAAATGCCAACTGCGTTCGGGATGAACTGAAAAGCGTGCCCAGCTATTCACATCGTTTCAAAAATAAATGTCCCAAAATCGCACTAAACGGATATAAATTGCTATAAAACGCTTTAAATTAACTACCTTATGATGTTTTTAACTCCCATAACGAGTAGAAACATGACCCGAGTAATATTACCCCCTTCACTAATGCTTGGAACAGGTGCGGGCCGGTGTCCTCTAGGCGCATGACGCAGCTCCAAAAGAATGACTAGCCTCAGGGTTTTTTCATTTGTAGTGCCTGTGAACGCGCAATCGACCCCATTGAAATCGTCATCACGTAAAGGCATCCAGGGGAAGACGTAAGCAGTGTCTGTATAGTCATAGCAATAACAGTGCCCTTTTAACTGACTTCAGAACAGTGGCCAACATTTCTGAAATCTGACTCCATGTCAGGGAAATTGCTGTAGAATGGGCTCTGTTCCACTTAGAGACAAAATTTCAACTCCTATAGAAACTATAGACTGTTTTCTATCCAATAATAATAATAATATGCATATTGTACGATCAAGGATTTTGTGGGAAGCCGTTTCAAAAATTACCCAATTAGCATAAATAGTCTCAACAGCGCCCCCATCCTCAACAGGTTTTAATAGTCACCGTGGGTACAACATCACCAATGCACTTGCTAATAAACTCGCTCACCGAATCAGCGTATACATCTGTGTTGTTGTCTGAGGCTATCTGGAACATATTCCAGTCCACGTGATCGAAGCAATCTTGAAGTGTGGCATCCGATTGGTCAGACCAGCGTTGAACAGACCTGAGCATGGGCGTTTCCTGTTTTAGTTTCTGTCTATAGGCTGGGAGCAACAAAATGGAGTTGTGGTCAGATTTGCCGAAAGGAGGGCGATGGAGGGCTTTGTATGCGTCTCGGAAGTTAGAGTAGCAATGATCCAGAATGCTGCCAGCCCGGGTCGCGCATTCGATATGCTGATAAAATTTAGCAAGCCTTGTTTTCAGATTAGTTTTGCTAAAATCCCCAGCTACAATAAATGCAGCCTCAGGATATATGGTTTCCAGTTTACATAGAGTTCTTTCAGGGCCGTCGAGGTGTCTGCTTGGTGGGGGATATACACGGCTGTGATTATAATCTAAGAGAATTCTCTTGGTAGATAATGCGGTCGGCATTCATTGTAAGGAATTCTAGGTCAGGTGAACAAAAGGACTTGTGTCACGACTTCTGCTGAAGTCGGTCCCTCTCCTTGTTCGGGCGGCGTTCGGCGGTCGACGTCACCCGGCCTTCTAGCCATCGCCGATCCACTTTTCATTTTCCATTTGTTTTGTCTTTGTCTAACACACCTGGTTTCAATTCCCCAATTACTTGTTCATTATTTAACCCTCTGTTCCCCCATGTCTGTTTGTGACTAATTGTTTGTATGTAGTATGGTCCGTTTATGTGGGCTCTCTTTTTTTTGTATTACATTTGTATATGTTGAGTAAAGTACGTTTATTTACTTATATCTGCTGTCCTGCGCCTGACTCCTCTACACCAGCTACACACAGACCTCATTACAACTTGAGTTCCTGTATGTTGTTATGATCACACCACGACTCGTTAATCATGAGGCATACACCCCCGCCCTTCTTATTACCAGAGAGATGTTTGTTTCTGTAGGCTCGATATATGAAGATCCCGGGTGGCTGTACCGACTCTGATAACATATCCCGATTGAGCCATGTTTCCGTGAAACAGAGAATGTTACCATCTTTGATGTCTCTCTGGAAGGCAACCCTTGATTGAATTTCGTCTACCTTGTCAAGAGACTGACATTGGCGAGTAGTATACTCGGGAGCGGTGAGCGATGTGCCGGTCTATGGAGCCTGACCAGAAGACAGCTCTGTCTTCCCCTTCTGCTGCACCATTGTTTTGGGTCGCCTACTGGGATCCGATCCATTGTCCTGGGTGGTGGTCCAAACAGAGGATCCGCATCGGGAAATTCGTATTCCTGGTCGTAATGTAAATACTGCAAAGTTTCCTAAGAACGCGAAGCGAGGCGACCATCTCTGTCGGCGCCATCATACATACACGTAAGTACAGTTTAATTAGTGTTTTGACGCATCCACTGTGGCGGCCTATTACATCAATATTTGCGCATTAAAGACATTTGCTCCATGTCGAACAAACAAATGATCTCTCAGCATTTATAAAATTACATCGAAACTTCCTGTTTCCATCACAGTTGTTCGTGATTACATTTGTTTATACGATATGACTTTACTCTGCATAAAAACTGGATAGAAAAGTCGTTTGTGAGACTCTTAAATGGGAAAATTGGGATGGGGGCCATGTACTTTTTCAAGACACTGTATAAGGCCAATGTAGTAACTTGACAAGGAATGCACATACACATTTTAATATTACTTTCCTTTCCTTTCAACAAAATAAATAGAAAGTGTACAGCCATGTACAAACGGTACAAACACAGCCAAACGATACAGCCCACTCAACATGTGGTAGATTCGCATTGTACAGATCCAACTCGGGGTGATGATATCATCCAAGGAGAAAAGTCACGGTCAATGCCAATAATAACCAAGCACACACGAATAGCGATCATACTATACTGCAAGCAAGTACAATACATATTCAATGTAATTATTTATGTAGTGTCCACACTATAACAGCCAGCATTTCATAAACTTCACTGTGGAAAAGGTGATATGTTGATATGCTTCAGTTTGCTACCCTATGACTGGTTTCCCATTTACAGCTGAAGTCAGAAGTTTACATACACTTAGGTTGGAGTCATTAAAACTCGTTTTTCAACCACTCCCAAAAAATGTCTTGTTAACAAACTATGGTTTTGGCAAGTCGGTTGGGACATCTACTTTGTGCATGACACAAGTCCTTTTTCCAACAATTGTTTACTGTATCACAATTCCAGTGGGTCAGAGGTTTACTAACACTAAGTTGACTGTGCCTTTAAACAGCTTGGAAAATTCCAGAAAATGATGTCATGGCTTTAGAAGCTTCTGATAGGCTAGTTAACATCATTTGAGTCAATTGGAGGTGTAACTGTGGATGTATTTCAAGGCCTACCATCAAACTCAGTGCCTCTTTGCTTGACATTATGGGAAAATCTAAAGAAATCAGTCAAGACCTCAGAAAAAAATTGTAGACCTCCACAAGTCTGGTTCATCCTTGGGAGCAGTTTCCAAATGCCTGAAGGTAGAACGTTCATCTGTACAAAAAATAGTACGCAAGAATAAACACCATGGGACCACGCAGCCGTCATACCGCCCAGGAAGGAGACGCGTTCTGTCTCCTGGAGATGAACGTACTTTGGTGCAAAAAGTGCAAATCAATCCCAGAACAACAGCAAAAGACCGTATGAAGATGCTGGAGGAAACAGGTACAAAAGTATCTATATCCACAGCAAAACAAGTCCTATATCGACATAACCTGAAAGGCTGCTCAGCAAGGAAGAAGCCACTGCTCCAAAACCGACATAAAAAAGCCAGACTACGGTTTCAAACTGCACATGGGGACAAATATAGTACTTTTTGGAGAAATGTCCTCTGGTCTGATGAAACAAAAATAGAACTGTTGTGTTTGGAGGAAAAAGGGGGAGGCTTGCAAGGCTTGCAAGCCAAAGAACACCATCCCAACCGTGAAGCACGGGGGTGGCAGCATCATGTTGTGGGGGTGCTTTGCTGCAGGAGGTACTGTTGCACTTCACAAAATAGATGGCATCATGAAGCAGAAAAATTATGTGGATATATTGAAGCAACATCTCAACACATCAGTCAGTAAGTTAAAGCTTGGTCGCAAATGGGTCTTCCAAATGGACAATGACCCCAAGCATACTTCCAAAGTTGTGGCAAAATGGCTTAAGGACAACAAAGTCAAGGTATTGGAGTGGCCATCACAAAGCCCTGACCTCAATCCTATCAAATTTGTGGGTAGAACTGAAAAAGCGTGTGTGAGCAAGGAAACCTGACTCAGTTACACCAGCTCTGTCAGGAAGAATGGGCCAGAATTCACCCAACTTATTGTGGGAAGCTTGTGGAAGGCTACCCGAAACGTTTGACCCAAGTTAAACAATTTAAAGGCAATGTTACCAAATACGAATTGAGTGTATGTAAACTTCTGACCCACTGGGAATGTGACAAAACAAATAAAAGCTGAAATGAATCATTCTCTCTACTATTATTCTGACATTTCACATTCTTAAAATAAAGTGTTGATCCTAACTGACCTAAGACAGGGAATTTTTACTAGGTTTAAATGTCAGGAATTGTGAAAAATTGAGTTTAAATGTATTTGGCTGAGGTGTGTGTAAACTTCCGACTTCAACTGTATCTCCAGCGATCGTAAGGTAAAATAGATGTAAAACAGTTGTCATTTATATTTACAATCCCTTTACCCAAATGGCTTACTAATTTACCTAGCTCGTATTAGTAGTTCTTATAAATTCGGGAAATTATTGTACATGGAGAACTGTGTTATTTCTATGAGAGAAATAAAGTACTGCTTTCAGAAAGTACTCACACCCACTTGACGTTTTCCACATTTTATTGTGTTCCAGTCTGAATTTAAAATGGATTCAATGTAGATTTGTTTGGCAGTGGCCTACACACAATACCCCATAATGTCAAAGTGGAATAATGTATTTTGATTAATTTAAAATTGAAAGCTGTAATGTCTTGCGTCAATATGCATTCAACCCCTTTGTTATGGCAAGCCTAAATAAGTTCAGGAGTAAAAATATGCTTAACAAGTTGCATGGACTCACTCTGTGTGCAATAATAGTGTTTAACAGGATTTTTGAATGACTACCTCATCTCTGTACCCCACACATACAATTATCTGTAAGGTCCCTCAGTCAAGCAGTGATTTTCAAACACAGATTCAACCACAAAGACCAGGGAAGTTTTCAGAATTTGGGATATATCTTGCCCATAAAAAAGTATCTTTATTTCAAACTATTTTGATGACTTATAATTACTTATTTCAAGCGCAGCATTGAAAGGACAGTATAGGGTGCTTTCATTTATACACACGCTGTGCTATGTAAAGAGACACACTGTATCTCACACTAGTAATTTGGCTAAACTGAACGAAGATAACATAAAGTTTCTATCACACAAAAGAGAAACCTTTCCTTCTAAATTTGGAAAAGCACAAAGATCTTGAAGGTAGGATGCATTGTACCATCCAATTACATACATCATTTAATAAGCCCTCTGTGCAATTTACTTTAAAACACTAATGGACTCAAGAGGTGAGCAAATAACAAGAAAGATTGATCTATCCATCTCCAACAATGAAAGAAAAAGAAATGATCAAACAATAGATCATTTCTGTGTTTTTAAAGAGTAAAAATGAGAAAGCCTTGGTATTAAAACTACACTCTACTCTCCATTACTTACCATCCTATCACCTCCTTTCCTCCACTCTATCTCTCATCTCCCCATCAGCCCCTTCCCTCCCCTTCCTTCACTCTCTATTTCTCTCCCTCTTTCTCTCTACCTCCCTCTCTCACTTCCCCACTCTCTTTCTCTCCATCCCTCTCTGATCGTCAGATTACCAGATGCTGCCCGTTTCACACTCAATTAATTCCGGTGAGATTGGTCAGTCAAGTGTACTGAGAGCCATTTAGCAGCGGGGAGGCGGATGACAATAAAACACCTTAATTGGTTGTTGTTCACAGAGACGGGTGTGCCGCAGAGTGGATCCAGACCTTTGATTGGTTGATGGGGGAGAGGTGGCCACCTGCGGTAGGGGAGAGTGTGGCGTGGGAGTAGAGGTTGGTCACGCATGGATTCTCTCTCTCTCTCTCTCTCTCTCTCTCTCTCTCTCTCTCTCTCTCTCTCCTCTCTCTCTCTCTCCTCTCTCTCTCTCTCTCTCCTCTCTCTCTCTCTCTCTCTCTCTCTCTCCTCCTCTCTCTCTCTCTCTCTCTCTCTCTCTCTCTCTCTCTCTCTCTCTCTCTCTCTCTCTCTCTCTCTCTCTCTCTCTCTCTCTCTCTCTCTCTCTCTCTCTCTCTCTCTCTCTCTCTCTCTCTCTCTCTCTCTCTCTCTCTTGTGCACCACCACCACTTCAATTTGTTGTGGAGATGGAGGTGGTCACATTTACCATTCATGCAACCTAACCATAACCTTTTGAGTAAGTGGAGAGTCTGGTTGGCCATAGTTTTAATGTTTTATGTACATCCAGTCAGTCACTCTGGTTACAGACCTTTTCCCTCCGCATAGTGGAAAGAGGGAGTCCTGACTATATTCTAGCTACACTCTTCTATTAGTCTGGATTTGTGAAAGGCAGTGACAAAAGCAGTCACAGCAGGAGACAGATCAGACGAGCGTCGCTGCTTGCTGCTCAGCCATTATCTCTGATGAAGGTTAAATATGTTATTGACAGACAGACAGACAGACAGACTAGACCTCCCTGCTGTACTCCTCTCTCCCTTCCTCCTCCTCCTCTCTTCCATGTTATTTCTACACCCCCTCCTGCTCCTACCACCCTCTTCCTGCATCCTCTTCCCCCTGTGCCTCATCTCCTCCTCTCTTCTCGTCTCTCCCTGTTCCTCCTACCCCCTCCTGTGCCTCCTCTCCCCCCTGTGTCTCCTCTCTGTCCTCCTCTCTCTCCTGCTCCTCCTAATTGAGTGAAAGGGGTCATAACAAACCCTCTCTTTACATTTCCAGCCAGCTGACCGACCGTCACCATCCAGGGCTCTGGTTAAAGCTACAATCTAGGATCTGGTCATCTGTGTAATGGTCAAGTGGCGACGCCGGGCTGCCGTTTTGTTGTATTTTGAATCCCAGATTTGAGCTTTAATGCACCCCAGAGTTGATTGTTGACGGAGATAAGGCTCCAGACATCAGGTTTAGATCGTAAGGACAGACAACTAACTGTCTGTCCTCCCCAGGAGGAGGTGCCCCGTGGGGCCTGGCAGCAGGCTACAGGGGGCTGGGGAGGGAGTCTCACAGCGGGATGGGAGCCACGGCTAATATCCTTGTGTGGCCCCAGCACAGGGCCAGGGAATTAGGCCATGGCTGCTGGAGCTAGACTTTAATGGGGAGAGCAGTGTGCACAGGCATGGCCACAGCCCAGACCCATCCTCAACCCACCACTGGCCTCCAGCTTCAGCTATGCTCTTAGGATGACCAGGATAAGGTGGTTGATTTACACGCACATGTACACAGACGATTGATAGATATAAAGTCTATGAAGAAGAACACAAAATGTAAACAGTCTTTTGTATAACATTCTATTACAGTGTGTGGAGTCAGAATGATAATGCTGCAAGGGAGGTGTGGTCTTTGTTTTGTTTGGATTGTATATGAACTGTCATGATATGGTTGTTTGAGTCAGGTTGTAAACATTTGGACTCCACCCCACCTTAAGACGTCACTTGACTTGTGAATCAGCCAAAGCAGACTTCGTAAATCGTCTCGCGGAATCACATTCCAAAGGGGAGCCAACCAATGATTCAATGACAACAGAAAGAACGCTGTACATGTTTTAGGAATGTCTGTTCCATTGTCACGGTAACCCGGCGCTGACAAAGGGAAGTTGACTTAAGGATGGGCTTGAGGAAACTCAATCAGTCAAGCAGACAGGATCCTTTTAAAGGAAGTTACACACTTAAAAGACTTGAGAGACTGTATTGTTGCTCATGTGAGGATAAAGAATACATAACCTGGTTACAGTGTTGTATTGTTGTATGTCAATCAAACATTTTTATTTATTCTATATTTATTTAACCTTTATTTAACTAGGCAACGAGTGTCCAGTAGGGATGGGCTTCGGCTCTTTGATCAAATTGTTCAGAAAAAAAATTACTCTGAGCTTCAATATGTATTCACAATACACATAAGTGACATCTGCTGGTCAGCAATAAATAACAGTGTGTGATTATAGATAATAACAGAGTAGCAGCAGCATGGGGGTGGGGGGCAATGCAAATAGTCTGGGTAGCCATTTGATTAGCAGTTCAGGAGTCTTATGGCTTTGGGGTAGAAGCTGTTTAGAAGCCTTTTGGACCTAGACTTGGCGCTCTGGTACCGCTTGCCATGCGGTAGCAGAGAGAACAATCTATGACTAGGTTGGCTGGAGTCTTTGACAAATTTTAGGGCCTTACTCTGACACCAGCAAACTTAATGATGGTGTTGGAGTCGTGCCTGGCCGTGCAGTCATGAGTGAACAGGGAGTACAAGAGGGGACTGAGCACGCACCCCTGAGGGGCCCCCGTGTTGAGGATCAGCGTCGCGGATGTGTTGTCACCTACCCTTTCCACCTGGGGGCGGCCCGTCAGGAAGTCCAAGATCCAGTTGCAGAGCGAGGTGTTAAGTCCCAGGGCCCTTCGCTTAGTAATGAGCTTTGAGGGCACTATGGTGTTGAATGCTGAGCTGTAATCAATGAATAGCATTCTCACATAGGTGGTCCTTTTGTCCAGGTGGGAAAGGGCAGTGTGGAGTTCAATAGAAATCATCTGTGGATCTGTTGGTGCGGTAATCAAATTGGAGTGGGCCATGACGAGCCTTCCAAAGCATTTCATGGCTACAAACGTGAGTGCTATGGGTCGGTAGTCATTTAGGCAGGTTACCTTAGTGTTCTTGGGCACAGGGACTATGGTGGTCTGCTTGAAACATGTTGGTATTACAGTCTCAGACAGGGAGAGGTTGAAAATGTAAGTGAAGACACTTGCCAGTTGGTCAGCGCATGCTCGGAGTACACGTCCTGGTAATCTGTCTGGCCCAGTGGCCTTGTGAATGTTGACCTATTTAAAGGTCTTACTCACATCAGCTCACATCGAGAGCGTGATCACACAGTTGTCCGGAACAGCTGATGCTCTCATGCATGCTTCAGTGTTACTTGCCTCGAAGCGAGCATAGAAGTTACTTAGCTCGTCTGGTAGGCTTGTGTCACTGGGCAGCTCTTGGCTGTGCTTCCCTTTGTAGTCTGTAATAGTTTGCAAGCCCTGCCACATCTGACGATGTAGTACGATTCGATCTTAGTCCTATTTTTATGCTTTGCCTGTTTGATGGTTCGTCGGAGGGCACAGGGGATTTCTTATAAGCTTCCGGGTTAGAGTCCCGCTCCTTGAAAGCGGCAGCTCTACCCTTTATCTCAGTGCGAATGTTGCCTGTAATCCATGGCTTCTGGTTGGGGTATGTACGTACAGTCACTGTGGGGACGACGTCCTCAATGCACTTATTGATTGTTTAGGTGTCAACGTAAACAAATATAAGCATTTGAAGATGTAACTTCTACTTGGATAGTTCCATTTGTACCACTGACTTCGTAGGCTTTAATTCCAGTTTGTGTCACGTTCCTGACCTGTTTTTCCTTTTTCTTGTATTTATTTAGTTGGTCAGGGCGTGAGTTGGGGTGGGTTGTCGATGTGTTATTTTTCTATGTTGGGTTGTTTGTGTTCGGCCGGGTATGATTCTCAATCAGAGACAGCTGCCAATCGTTGTACGCATGCTTAGCCCAGTGCGGGCTATTCCACCTCGCCGCACTGGTAGGGCTAGGTTGGGCATCGAGCCGGGTGCCATGAAGGCATACATGGCACCAGCCTTACAGATGGTGTCCTCGGTTCGCCAGCATAGCCCAGTGCGGGCTATTCCACCTCGCCGCACCAGGGCTACGGGGACCATTCAACCTGGTAGGGTTGGGGAGGCTCGGTGCTCAAGAGCGCGTGTCCTCCTTCACAGTCCGGTATACCCGGTGCCACCTCCACGTACCAGTCCACTGGTGGCAGCCCCCCGCACCAGGCTGTCTCTCCTGGTTCTCTCTCCAGCTGCTCCCACCTTCCCAGCGCTGTCTGAACTGCCTGCCTTCCCAGCGCTGTCTGAACTGCCTGCCTTCCCAGCGCTGTCTGAACTGTCTGCCTGCCCAGCGCTGTCCGTCTGTACTGAGCCTTCAGAGCCGTCCAGCCAGGACCAGCCAGAGCCGTCCAGCCAGGACCAGCCAGAGCCGTCCAGCCAGGACCAGCCAGAGCCGTCCAGCCAGGACCAGCCAGAGCAGTCCAGCCAGGACCAGCCAGAGCCGTCAGCCAGGAGCTGCCAGAGCCGTCCAGCCAGGAGCTGCCAGAGCCAGCCAGCCAGGAGCTGCCAGAGCCAGCCAGCCAGGAGCTGCCAGAGCCAGCCAGTCAGGAGCTGCCTGAGCCAGCCAGTCAGGAGCTGCCAGAGCCAGCCAGTCAGGAGCTGCCAGAGCCAGCCAGTCAGGAGCTGCCAGAGCCAGCCAGCCAGGATCCGCCAGAGCCAGCCAGCCAGGATCCGCCAGAGCCAGCCAGCCAGGATCCGCCAGAGCCAGCCAGCCAGGATCCGCCAGAGCCAGCCAGCCAGGATCCACCAGAGCCAGCTAGCCAGGATCCGCCAGAGCCAGCCAGCCAGGATCCGCCAGAGCCAGCCAGCCAGGATCCACCCCTCATTCCGGTGCTGCCCCTCATTCCGGTGTTGCCCCTCAGTCCGGTGCTGCCCCTTAATCCAGTGGGGTTAATTTGGAGGGTGGCCATTGGGAGAAGGCCAAGGAAGCGGGGTTTGACTATGGTGGGGTGGGGACCACGACCAGCGCCAGAGCCGCCACCGTGGACAGACGCCCACCCAGACCCTCCCCTAGACTTTATGCTGGTGCGCCCGGAGTTCGCACCTTAAGGGGGGGGTTATGTCACGTTCCTGACCTGTTTTTCCTTTTTCTTGTATTTATTTAGTTGGTCAGGGCGTGAGTTGGGGTGGGTTGTCGATGTGTTATTTTTCTATGTTGGGTTGTTTGTGTTCGGCCGGGTATGATTCTCAATCAGAGACAGCTGTCAATCGTTGTCCCTGATTGAGAATCATACTTAGGCAGCCTGTGATTCACGGGGTTTTTATGGGTGTTTGTATCTCGTGTCAGTGTTAGTACCACACGGGACTGTTTGCGGTTTTGTCACATTTGTTGTTTTGTATATTAAGTGTTCAGTCTGCGTGAATTAAAAGATGACCACTTTCCACTCTGCATATTGGTCTGATCCTTCTCGCCTCTCCTCCTCGTCCGAGGAGGAGGATTACGACAGCCATTACAGTTTGTCTACAAATTAATAATTGATATGTCGGATTCACGTCTCCATTTCAACCCAGAATGTAAGCTAAAGAATAGGAAGGACTAAATAAAATCAAACATTATTTAAAGTGATTTTAATGTTTGATTTGATTCTTTAACTTTTTATAGCTGCAATCCCGCTACCGGGATTGATATGACAACAGCCAGTGAAAGTGCAGGGCGCCAAATTCAAAAAGCAGAAATCTCATAATTAAAATTCCTCAAACATACATGTGTCATATCATTTTAAAGTTAATCTTGTTGTTAATCCCACCAAAGTGTCCGATTTCAAATATGCTTTTCAGCGAAAGCACTACAAACGATTATGTTAGGTCACCACCAAACCACAATAAGCACAGCCATTTTTCAAGCGAAAGATAGCTTTCACAAAAAGCAGAAATAGAGATAAAATGAATCACTAACCTTTGATGATCTTCATCAGATGACACTCATAAGACTTCATGTTACACAATACATGCATGTTTTGCTTGATACAGTTCATATTTATATAAAAAAATCTGAGTTTGGCGTGTTACATTCACTAGTTTCAAAAACATCAAGTGATTTTGCATAGCCACATCGTTTCAACAGAAATACTCAACATAAATGTAGATGATAATACAAGTTATACACATGGAATTATAGATATACCTCTCCTTAATGCAACCACTGTGTCAGATTTCAAAAAAACTTTACGGAAAAAACACACCATGCAATAATCTGAGACGGCGCTCAGAACAATAGCCAAATTAGCCGCCATGTTTGAGTCCACAGAAACCAGAAAATAAATGATAAATGTTTCCTTACCTTTGATGATATTCATCAGAATGTATTCCCAGGAATCCCAGGTCCATAATAAATGCTTGATTTGTTCGATAATGTCTGTTATTTATGTCCAATTAGCTACTTTGGTTAGCGCGTTTGGTAAACAATTCCAAAGTCACAAAGCGCGTCCACTATAACATGACGAAATGTCCAAAAGTTCCATAACAGTCAGTAGAAACATGTCAAACGATGTACTGAATCAATCTTTAGAATGTTGTTAACCTGTCTAGGATCAGCGTGGCGCTAGCGGCACACCCCCCCCCCCCCCACTGAAAAACCAGTGCCGCGAAATTCAAAAAAAATATTTTTTTAAAATATTTAACTTTCACACATTAAAGTCCAATACAGCTAATGAAAGACACAGATCTTGTGAATCCAGTCAACATTTCCGATTTTTAAAATGTTTTACAGGGAAGACACAATATGTAAAGATGTACATCTATTACCTAAAAACACATTAGCATAATCCACCATCTTTTATTTGTCCACCAACACCAGTAGCCATCACCAATTCGGCTAAACTAAGATATTTATAGCCCCTAACCAACAAAAAAACTCATTAGATGACAGTCTGATAACATATTTATGGTATGGGATAGGTTTTGTTAGAAAAAAGTGCATATTTCAGGTATA
This sequence comes from Salvelinus fontinalis, assembly GCF_029448725.1. NCBI lineage: Eukaryota > Metazoa > Chordata > Actinopteri > Salmoniformes > Salmonidae > Salvelinus > Salvelinus fontinalis. The sequence continues at coordinate 41,781,743 of NC_074677.1, forward strand.
TGGCATAGTTTACAATTGCACCCACCATCACAAATGGACTAGAATAATTACAATGAGCAACGTGTTTACCTAACTACTAATCATCAAACATTTCGTAAAAATACACAGCATACACGAATCGAAAGACACAGATCCTGTGAATACAGACAATATTTCAGATTTTCTAAGTGTCTTACAGCGAAAACACAATAAATCGTTATATTAGCATAGCACATAGCACATAGCAGCCCAGCATTGATTCTAGCCAAAGTGGGCGATAACGTCAACATCGCCAAAAATATATTAATTTTTTCACTAACCTTCTCAGAATTCTTCAGATGACACTCCTGTAACATCATATTACACAATCCATATAGAGTTTGATCGAAAATGTTTATATTTAGCCACCAAAATCATGGTTAGACAATGTGAAATGTAGCTCAGCTGGTCAGAAAATGTCCTTGCGCCACTTAGACAGTGATCTACTCTTATACATAAATACTCATAAACGTGACTAAAAAATATAGGGTGGACAGGGATTGATAGACAATTTAATTCTTAATACAATTGCGTTATTACATTTTTTAATTTATCCTTACTTTTCAATACAGTTTGCGCCAAGCGAAGCTACGTCAAAAAACATGGCGTCCTAAGCCACTAAAATGTTTCGACAGAAACACGATTTATCATAATAAAAATGTCCTACCTTGAGCTGTTCTTCCATCAGTATCTTGGGCAAAGGATCCTTTCTTGGGAGAAATCGTCTTTTGGTGGAAAGCTGTCCTCTTGCCATGTGGAAATGTCAACTACGTTCGGGATGAACTGAAAAGCGTGCCCAACTTTTCACATCGTTGCAAAAATAAATGTCCCAAAATCGCACTAAACGGATATAAATTGCTATAAAACGCTTTAAATTAACTACTTTGTGATGTTTGTAACTCCTATAACGAGTGAAAAGATGACCGGAGAAATATAACAGGCTAAACTAACGCTTGGAACAGGAGAGGGTCGGTGTCTTCCACGCGCGTTACGCAGCAAGAAAAGACTTGCTAGCTAAAGGTTTTTTTCATTTGTAGGGCCTGTGAACGAGCAATCGAGCCCGTTGGAATCGTCATCACGTAAAGGCATCCAGGGGAAGACGTAAGAAGTGTCCGTATAGTCATAGCAACGACAGTGCCCGTTTAAATGACTTCAGAAAAGTGGCCAACGTTTCTCAAATCTGACTCCATGTCAGGGAAATTGCTGTAGAATGGGCTCTGTTCCACTTAGAGACAAAATTTCAACTCCTATAGAAACTATAGACTGTTTTCTATCCAATAATAATAATAATATGCATATTGTACGATCAAGGATTTTGTGGGAAGCCGTTTAAAAAATTAGCCACATTAGCATAAATAGTCTAAACAGCGCCCCCATCCCCAACAGGTTAACATACATCTTGAATAACGTTCCAACCGGAGAATTACATCTTCAGTTGAGCATGGAACAGAGCTGCCTATCACGTGAACGAGCTTGGAAAAAGCATGGTCAGCTCGTGGCAGTGGTGACTAATTCCTGTCTCCTTCGGCCCCCCTTCACATTAGAGTCATCAGACAAAGTTCTATTGACTGTTGATATCTAGTGGAAGCCGTAGGAAGTGAAAACTCATCCATATCTCGCTGTAATTTCAATGAGAGCTTGGTTGAAAATCTGCCACCCTCAGAAAAATTCCAAACAGGAAGTGGAACTTCTCAGGTTTTTGCCTGCCATATGAGTTCTGTTATACTCACAGACACAATTCAAACAGTTTTAGAAACTTCAGAGTGTTTTCTATCCAATAATAATACTAATATGCATATATTAGCAACTATGACTGAGGAGCAGGTCGTTTACTCTGGGCACCTCTGTGCACCTTTCATCCAAGCTACTCAATACTGCCCCTGCAGCTAAGGCTTTTAGAGATACTTTTGTAACCCTTTCCAGCTTATGCAAGTCAACAATTCTTAATCGTAGGTCTTCTGAGATCTCTTTTGTCTGAGACATAGTTCACATCAGGCAATGCTTCTTGTGAATAGCAAACTCAAATTTTGTGAATATTTTTTATAGGGCAAGGCAGCTCCAACCAACATCTCCAATCTCGTCTCATTGATTGGACTCCAGGTTAGCTGACGCCTGACTCCAATTAGCTTTAGGAAAAGTCATTAGCCTAGGGGTTCACATACTTTTTCTAACCTACACAGTGAATGTTTAAATTATGTATTCAATATGACAAGAAAAATACAATAATTTGTGGATTATTAGTTTAAGCACACTGTGTTTGTCTATTGTTGTGAGTTAGATGAAGATCAGATCAAATTGTATGACTAATTTATGCAGAAATTCAGGTATTTCCAAATGGTTCACATACTTTTTTTTGCCACAGTAAGTCAGTGGCACAGATTGAACTTCATCTAGGATGAAGATACATCTCCTTCAAATTATGATATTTGATTGAGTTGGCAACCAAACACAACTCAATATAACTTTTTAAATACAACAAATAGCCTATGAACTTTTTCGACAAGTTAAAATGCCTATTTACTGTGTTCCATCTGACTGCACAATCCACACAATCAGTTTATGGATGTGTCACTGCAACCTTAAAGGTCCTAAAAGATGTCACCATTACCCTTGATTCAAATAGATTCTGCTATTTTTATTGATTGGCAAAGCTTTTGATACGGTAGACCATTCCATTCTTGTGGGCCGGCTAAGGAGTATTGGTGTCTCTGAGGGGTCTTTGGCCTAGTTTGCTAACTACCTCTCTCAAAGAGTGCAGTGTATAAAGAACATCTGCTGTCTCAGACACTGCCTGTCACCAAGAGAATACCCCAAGGCTCGATCCTAGGCCCCATGCTCTTCTCAATTTACATCAACAACATAGCTCAGGCAGTAGGAAGCTCTCTCATCTATTTATATGCAGATGTTATAGTCTTATACTCAGATAGCCTCTCCAAGGATTTTGTGTTAAACGATATACACAAAGCTTTCTTAGTATCCAACAAGCTTTCTCTGCCCTTAACCTTGTTCTTAACACCTCCAAAACAAAGGTAATATGGTTTCACCGGTGTGATTACTACCTGTGAGGGTCTGGAGTCACCTCATACAAGTACTTTGGAGTATGGCTAGACGGTACACTATCCTTCTCTCAGCACATATCAAAGCTGCAGGCTAAGGTTAAATCTAGACTTGGTTTCCTTTATCGTAATCGCTCCTCTTTCACCCCAGCTGCCAAACTAACCCTAATTCAGATGACCATTCTGCCCGTGCTAGATTACGGAGATGTAATTTATAGATTGGCAGGTAAGAGTACTCTCGACGGCTAGATGTTTTTTTACCATTCAACCATCAGATTTTCCACCAATGCTCCTTGTAGGACACATCACTGCACGTAATACTCCTCTGTAAACTGGTCATCTCTGTATAACCATCGCAAGACCCACTGGTTGATGCTTATTTATAAAACCCTCTTTGGCCTCAGTCCCCCCTATCTGAGATACCTACTTCATCCTCCACATACAACACCCGTTCTGCCAGTCACATTCTGTTAAAGGTCCACAAAGCACACACATCCCTGGTCACTCCTCTTTTAAGTTCGCTGCAGCTAGTGACTGGAACGAGCTGCAAAAAAACAATCAAACAGTTATTCTCTCTTCATTCAAAGACTCAATCATGGACACTCTTACTGACAGTTGTCGCTGCTTTGCATGATATATTGTTGTCTCTACCTTCTTGCCCTTGTGCTGTTGTCTGTGCCCAATAATGTTTGTACACGGTTTTGTGAGGCTACCATGTTGTGCTGCTGACATGTTGTGTTTCTACCATGTTGTTGTCATGTTGTGTTGCTACCATGCTGTGTCCCATAGTAATGAACGTGTTAGGAGTTAGGACAAGATAGATAGGCAGGCATCATTTCTCAGCCAGTCAAAATCATGAATCAGCTGGCATCATTTTTATGGATATATACAAAGAAATGTCAATTGAAAAAAGGTCAAACGAAACGAAGTGCAGCAAGTTTGCAATCTTTCCAGCTTCAGTTTGAAGTGATTGTGTTAGCTGTGTTGATGGCTAGCCTCTCTGAACAACAGTGTCCTGATGAGTGAGCACAGTTTCTATGCCAGGCGAAATTGCACCTCATTGTTATGGATGTAAATGCCACTAGAAAACAATTAAACAAATGCAAAAGCAGCTACTTTGCTGTTTTCTGGCTGCACTGTTTGACCTGACTGTAAGTTAGCCGTAGTTGGCTAGCTAGCAAGCAAGTGATAAGAACGTTGCCAGGCAGTAGAATGAACGACTGGGTCACGTCCGTAGATACAGAACAAAAAGACTGAACAACTGGGTCGCGTCTCTGGCAATCGAACCAATAGAACGAACTACCAGCCAGCTTGGGTAGCAACCCTAGATTTTTGATGGGACTATATCTTGTGGAAGGATGAAATGGTAGGAATAAATACAATTATCTTTTGAATGAAATGTCAATCATTATTTGAATATGTTGGTAACCCGTTGTGTAAAAGTGAAAATGCCCTCGAAGCTGATGTTTGGAGGATATATTGGCATGGTTTCGGGCCTAACAACACCTGTGCCAATATATCCTCGAAACAGCGGCTTCTCTGGCATTATCACTTACAGTGGCTTGAGAAAGTATTCACCCCTTGGCATTTTCCCTATTTTGTTGCCTTACAACCTGGAACTAAAATGGATTTTTGGGGAGTTTGTATCATTTGATTTACACAACATGCCTACCACTTTGTAGATGCAAAATATATATTTTTTGAAACAAACAAGAAATAAGACAAAAAAACTGAAAACTTGAGCGTGCATAACTATTCATCCCCCCAAAGTCAATATTTTGTAGAGCCACCTTTTGCAGCAATTACAGCTGCAAGTCTCTTGGGGTATGTCTCTATAAGCTTGGCACATCTAGCCACTGGGATTTTTGCCCATTCTTCAAGGCAAAACTGCTCCAGCTCCTTCAAGTTGGATGGATTACGCTGGTGTACAGCAATCTTTAAGTCATACCACAGATTCTCAATTGGATTGAAGTCTGGGCTTTGTCGAGTCCGTTCCAAGACATTTAAATGTTTCCCATTAAACCACTTGAGTGTTGCTTTAGCAGTATGCTAAGGGTCATTGTCCTGCCGGAAGGTGAACCTCCGTCCCAGTCTCAAATCTCTGGAAGACTGAAACAGGTTTCCCTCAAGAATTACCCTGTATTTAGCACCATCCATCATTCCTTCAATTCTGACCAGTTTCCCAGTCCCTGCCGATGAAAAACATCTGGATGGCGTTCTCGAGGTGATGAGAGGTGTTGGGTTTGCGCCAGACATAGCGTTTTCGTTGATGGCCAAAAAGCTCAAATTTAGTCTCATCTGACCAGAGTACCTTCTTCCATATGTTTTGGGAGTCTCCCACCTTTTGGCAAACACCAAACGTGTTTGCTTATTTTTTTTAACAAGTGCTGACCAAACTCCAAAACCCAAAATATACAAAAATAACAAAGTGGGTACAAAACCCGTCGCACACCAACACATACTAGCACAATCACATACAATAAAACAATCTCCGACAAGGACATGAGGGGAAACAGTGGGTTAAATACACAACATGTAATTGATGGGATTGGATACAGGTGTGAAGGAAGACAAGACAAAACCAATGGAAAATGAAAAATGGATCAGTGATGGCTAGAAGGTCGGTGATGTCGACCGCCGAACACCGCCCGAACAAGGAGAGGGACCGACTTTGGCGGAAGTCGTGACAGCAATGATCAAATGCTCAAATACATTTCGATAACTTCTGCTAATTTTCTTGCCTTAGTACCTGACTTACATATCTTTTACAAAACGTTAAATACAAATGGCATCAGTGTAAACAAAATTCACTGTTAAGTGTTGTGTTCACAGAATATTAACACTTTGTTTTCATCAGAAGAGAAATTGTGATCTCTGTTTCCGGAAATCCATTCTAGGCAATGGGGACTGTCTAATTGTTATCATGAGTTGGGTTGCTTCTAAGTCATCATCTTTGACAATGTGACCTTCCATTATAGAGCTTTGCTTTGGTGTAGTTTGAGGCCTATACATTCATATCAGTTGTGCACCTTCATTGTATTCACCTTATTTCGATTGTGTTTTTTTGTACCAATGGAAAGTCTACCAAACTATGAGCAAACCAGCCTTTGTATTGAATACATGGAATTAAATTGTGATGATACCATTGTATGAATCCGACACAAAATGTAATAAAAGATTATTGTATTTTTTATCAGGAATAATATTTGATTTGATGTGTATGAAATTGTTTGCTGAAATATGCATAACAGGAGAGTAATTGTCAATAATTCTGCAACTTTGGAGAGTAGTATTTACACTTTGATAATCATGATTTACTGACTGCAAAGAAAATGTATTGATCTACTTGTACTCAAGAGATATGGCTGCGTTAATCTTTTTGCAGGCAGTCGTGTTCTTTTGATTAATGTATTTGCTATTTTGACAGTATAGTTTTGATGAATGCATTTGTTTCGTGAAAGCAAATTCATTTTGAAAACACATGTACGGTTTTGCAAAAGGCCACGAGTTCTGTCTTAAATGTTTACATTTACATTTTAGTCGTAGCAGATGCTCTTATCCAGAGCGACTTACAGTAAGTGCATTCATCCTGAGAGCTAGGAGGGACAAGCATATATCTCAGCCATAGTAAGTATATTCTTCCTCAGTGAAGTAGCTATTAGCAAAGTCAGTGCTAGTAGGTGCTGAAAAAGTCAAGTGTTAACTTAATACATCTTCTTTGGGGGAGGTGAGGGTGGGGGAGGGGGGGTGCTGTGGGATTATTTAAGACACTCGTTGAAGAGGTAGTGTTTCAGATGTTTTTGGAAGATGGGCAGGGACTCTGCTGTCCTAGCTTCAGGCGGAAGCTGGTTCAACCATTGGGGTTCCAGGACAGACAAGAGCTTTGACTGGGTTTAGTGGGAGCTGGCGGGAGGGCCAAGGGACCAGAAGTGGCAGAACACAGTACTCAGGTTGGGGTGTAGGGTCTGAGCATATCCTGAAGGTAGGGAAGAGCAGTTTTTCTTGTTGCTCTGTAGGCAAGTACCATCTTGTGGATTCTGTTTTGAAAATCGACAACACTGTTTAAAAAAAAAAACGTTTTTACACAATTGAGAGAAACTGTAACGGAGCATGTATTAGTAGTCTGCTGATGTAAAGAAAAGCTAGAGGAAGGAGAGCAGAGCAGACAAAGACCTTGGTTAAATTATCCATCGTCAAGCTGTGAGCATCAGTGGCGACTCCCATGGTATCTAGCAAAGTGGGCTGGGAGTGTCAGAGCACCTGTGGGGTTCTTAAAAGGTAAGTCAATAAGAATAACAACATAATGATAATATTGATAACAATTATAATTGGGGGGAGGGTCAGTCAGTCAGTTAGTATGGCACTGGGGAAGTTGGCTACAGTACCGACATAGACACAGTACAGTAACTATGCAAGGCACACACACGTTGGGTCCCAAATGGCACCCTATTCCCTATATAGTGCTCTACTTTTGACCAGGGCCATATAGGGCCATATAGGTCCTGGTCCAAAGAAGTGCACTACAAAGGGAATAGTGTGCCATTTGGGATGCACACCCAGACTGGGGAGTTGGGGCTCTGGCACCAGCTGTGAGTCTTCAGTAAAGGTGTTTAAAGATGCTGTTCAAGTGTGGGTTGAAAAGCCCAGAGGAAGGTCTTTCATCACTGCTAAGGGGATCCATCCTCATCCAGACAAGCCCAGACAGGCTATGTGCTGCTACTGCTAAGGCCATGGGACTGGGAGCTGACAGCCTCACACACCCATATATCCCATGAGGGTGCTTGCGGTTGGCAGGGAAGGGGAGAGACTGGTTCGGCAGGCTGGTTCGGCAGGTCCCTGCATACCATGCACAGTATGATTTGAAGAGATCACTGATCCATGGATAAAGTGTAAAGTATAATGAACAAACTATAAATCGCAACATGTAAAGTGTTGTTCCCATTTTTCATGAGCTGAAATAAAAGATCCCAGAAATTTGACAAATGCAAAAAAAAAGCTCCTTTCTCTCAATTTTTGGGGCACAAATTTGCTTACTACATCCCTGTTAGTGAGCATTTCTCCTTTGCCAAGATAATCCATCCACCTGACAGGTGTGGCATATCAAGAAACTAATTAAACAGCCATATCATTACACAAGTGCATGTTGTGCTGGAGACAATAAAAGGCCTCTCTAAAATGTGCAGTTTTGTCACACAATACAATGCCACAGACGTCTCAAGTTTTGAGGGAGCGTGCAATTGGCATGTTGACTGCAGGAATGTCCAACAGAGCCGTTGCCAGATAATTAACTGTTCATTTCTCTACCATGAATCTTTCTGCGTAGCCCTGTCTCGCTCTGGCTGTAATTTAATATTTTCTGATTGTTTCCGAGAGGGGGAACAAAAGTCCCTTATCTGTTACTTGAAAAAACAATGTTAATGTATTTTAAGTTAGTTCATGGAAAATGTTTTTTTTATTTTCGTTTTAGAGAATTTGGCAGTAGAAATTTGGCAGTACTTCCAACCGGCCTTACAACCGCAGACCACGTGTAACCACGTCAGCCCAAGACCACTTCATCCGGCCTCTCAGCCTGTGGGATCGTCTTAGGGGGGGTGCTGAGTATTTCTGTCTTTAATAAATCCCTTTTGTGGGGAAAAACTTATTCTGATTGGCCCACCCATGGCTGTGCCCCTGCCCAGTCATGTGAAATCCATAGATTAGGGCATAATGGATTTATTTTAATTGACTGATTCCCTTATATGAACTGTAACTCAGTCAAATCTTTGAAATTGTTGCATGTTGCATTTATATTTTTTGTTCAGTGTATTTTATGATGTGTGAGATTCTTAGAATGGCCTTATTATTCATGCTTGGAAGAAGGGTTAACATGATTTGTAACATATGTTCAGGTCTGTGTCACAAGATCTTATCAGACCCCTCCTGAACATGTGACAGGAGAGCTGATGGAGTGTCTGGTAATTGGTGCTGGCTATTAAAGGCTCCAGGATGAGAAATGGAGGGGGAACGTAGAGGCCATTGTTGAGAGCAGGGAGGAGAAGAAAGGGAGTAACCACTGGTATTTTATGCAACAAAAGAGCTCTCATAGGTCTCAATTAGCTACCATTTTGGCGGACTAGCGGACTGGACTGTACTGCAGGTGTGTGTTCCAAATGTTACCCTATTCCCTATGTAGTGACCAGAACCCCATAGGGCTCTGGTCAAAAGTAGTGCACTGTGTAGGAAATACAGGTGTGCCATATGGGATGTAGCCAAGGCCTAAGTATTTTCTTTAAAGCTCAGAATGTGATTGTGTCTTTTCATATACAGTCAGGTCAATAGTTATTGGCACCCTTGATAAAGAAGAGCAAAAAAGACTGTATAAAATGAATAATACAAAAACTGAGCTATGTTGTATGCTCCTCCCAAAAATCTGGAAATGATATTATTTTACACTAATACAATTGCTCAGAGAAAGATATTTTGTTTAACAAGTACTTTTTTAAATCTCAGAAAGATAGGGATCAATATTATTGGCACCCCATGTTTCAATACTCTAGTACCCCCCCCCCCCCCCACCACCCTTGCGAGGATAATGACACTGAGTAAGACATTAAAAAAAAAATGAGACTGGAGAACACTTTGGGATGGATCTTAGACCATTCTTCCATATATAATCTTTACAGATCCTTGATATCCTTTGTCTGCTCTTGTGGACTGCCCTCTTCAGTTCAAACCACAGGTTTTCATTGGGGTTCAAGTAGGGAGACTGAGATGACTATTGCAAAACGTTGATGTTTTGGTCAATTAACCATTTCTTTGTGGATTTTGATTAGTGCTTGGGGTTATTGTCTTGCTGGAAAATCCATTTGTGGCCAAATTTCAGCCTCCTGGCAGAGGCAACCAGGTTTTTTTGGCTATAATGTCCTGGTACTTGGTGAAGGTCACATTGTTGAATTAACAAGGGGTCCAGGAACAGTGGTAGCAAAATAGCCCCATCACATCAAAGATCCACCACCATATTTGACCACAGGTATGAGGTACTTTTCTGCCTACTGTACGCTTCTGTTTTTCAACGCCAAACCCACCAGTGGTGTTCGTTACCAAAGAGCTCTATTTTCATGTCATCTGACCATAGCACCGGTTCCAATCCAAGTTGATCAAACTCCAGGTGGTGCTATAGTCAGATGACATGAAAATAGAGCTCTTTGGAAACGAACACCACTGCTGGGTGTCACGTTCCTGACCTGTTTTCTCTTGTTTTATATGTCTTTATTGGTCAGGGCGTGAGTGTTGGGTGGGCAGTCTATGTTTTCTATTTCTATGTGGGGTTTTGTGTTCGGCCTGGTATGATTCTCAATTAGAGACAGGTGTGTATCGTTTGTCTCTGATTGAGAGTCATACTAAGGCAGCCAGGGTTTCACTGGTGTTTTGTGGGTGTTTGTTTCCTGTGTTAGCGTTTGGGCCACACAGGACTGTTGCAGGTTAGTCACGTTTGTTGTTTTGTTAATTTGTAGTGTTTGTTGGTTTGCCATTAAAATCATGAATACCTCCTACTCCGCATCTTGGTCTGATCCATGCTCCTCCTCGTCTGAGGAGGAGAACGACATTGACAGCCGTTACAGAAACACCCACCAAACCAGGACCAAGCGGATTGGAGAAGGATGGCAAGAACCAAAGCAATGGAGAGAAGAGGAATGGACTTGGGAGGAGATCCTAGACGGTAAAGGACCCTGGGCACAGCCAGTGGAGTGTCGCCGCCCCAAAGCGGAGCTGGAGGCAGCAAAAGCGGAGAGGCGGCATTATGAGGCGCTTGCAAGGCAGAGTGGCTGGAAACCCGAGAGGCTCACCCAAAAATTTCTTGGGGGGGGGCTAAGGGGTAGTGTGGCGAAGCCGGGTTGGATACCTGAGCCAACTCCCCGGGCTTACCGTGGAGTGAGAGGGCATCGTACTGGTCAGACACCGTGTTATGCGGTAAAGCGCACGGTGTCCCCAGTACGCGTGCTTAGCCCAGTGCGGGCTATTCCACCTTGCCGCACTGGGAGGGCTAGGTTGGGCATCGAGCCGGATGTCATGAAGCCGGCCCAACGTATCTGGCCTCCAGTACGTCTCCTCGGGCCGGTGTACATGGCACCAGCCTTACAGGTGGTGTCCCCGGTTCGCCTGCATAGCCCAGTGCGGGCTATTCCACCTCGCCGCACTGGCAGGGCTACGGGGACCATTCAACCTGGTAAGGTTGGAGAGGCTCGGTGCTCAAGAGCGCGTGTCCTCCTTCACGGTCCGGTATATCCGGCGCCACCTTCCCACCCCAGCCCAGTACCACCAGTGCCTACACCACGCACCAGGCTTCCAGTGCATCACCAGAGCCCTGTTCCTCCTCCCTGCACTCGCCCTGAGGTGCGTGCCCTCAGCCCGGTACCTCCAGTTCCGGCACCACGCATCAGGCCTATAGTGCGTCTCAGCCGGCCAGAGTCTGCCGTCTGCCCAGCGGTGCCTGAACTGCCCGTCTGCCCAGCGGCGCCTGAACTGCCCGTCTGCCCAGCGGCGCCTGAACTGCCCGTCTGCCCAGCGCCGTCTGAGCCGTCCGTCTGCCCAGCGCCGTCTGAGCCATCCGTCTGCCCAGCGCCGTCTGAGCCATCCGTCTGCCCAGCGCCATCTGAGCCATCTGTCTGCCCAGCTCCATCTGAGTCATCCGTCTGCCACGAGCCATTAGAGCCGTCCGTCTGTCCCGAGCCAGTAGAGCCGTCCGTCAGTCAGGAGCCGCTAGAGCCGTCCGTCAGTCAGGAGCCGCCAGAGACGCCCGCCAGTCAGGTGCTGCCAGAGACGCCCGCCAGTCAGGTGCTGCCAGAGACGCCCGCCAGTCAGGAGCTGCCAGAGACGCCCGCCAGTCAGGAGCTGCCAGAGACGCCCGCCAGTTATGAGCTGCCCTACAGTCATGAGCTGCCCGCCAGTCATGAGCTGCCCTCCAGTCATGAGCTGCCCTCCAGTCATGAGCTGCCCTCCAGTCATGAGCTGCCCTCCAGTCATGAGCTGCCCTTCAGTCATGAGCTGCCCTTCAGTCATGAGCTGCCCTTCAGTCATGAGCTGCCCTCCAGTCATGAGCTGCCCTCCAGTCATGAGCTGCCCTCCAGTCATGAGCTGCCCTCCAGTCATGAGCTGCCCTTCAGTCATGAGCTGCCCTTCAGTCATGAGCTGCCCTTCAGTCATGAGCTGCCCTTCAGTCATGAGCTGCCCTTCAGTCATGAGCTGCCACTCAGTCATGAGCTGCCACTCAGTCCGGAGCTGCCACTCAGTCCGGAGCTGCCACTCAGTCCGGAGCTGCCACTCAGTCCGGAGCTGCTGCCCCTTATCCCGGAGCTGCTGCCCCTTATCCCGGAGCTGCTGCCCCTTATCCCGGAGCTGCTGCCCCTTATCCCGGAGCTGCTGCCCCTTATCCCGGAGCTGCTGCCCCTTATCCCGGAGCTGCTGCCCCTTATCCCGGAGCTGCTGTCCCTTATCCCGGAGCTGCTGTCCCTTATCCCGATGCTGCCCCTTCATTTAGGTGGGTTGAGTTGGAGGGTGGTCATTGGGAGGGGGATACGGAAGCGGGGAGTGACTATGGTGGGGTGGGGACCTCGCCCAGAGCCTGAGCCACCACCGTGGTCAGATGCCCACCCAGACCCTCCCCTAGACTTTGTGCTGGTGCGCCCGGAGTTCGCACCTTAAGGGGGGGGTTATGTCACGTTCCTGACCTGTTTTCTCTTGTTTTATATGTCTTTATTGGTCAGGGCGTGAGTGTTGGGTGGGCAGTCTATGTTTTCTATTTCTATGTGGGGTTTTGTGTTCGGCCTGGTATGATTCTCAATTAGAGACAGGTGTGTATCGTTTGTCTCTGATTGAGAGTCATACTAAGGCAGCCAGGGTTTCACTGGTGTTTTGTGGGTGTTTGTTTCCTGTGTTAGCGTTTGGGCCACACAGGACTGTTGCAGGTTAGTCACGTTTGTTGTTTTGTTAATTTGTAGTGTTTGTTGGTTTGCCATTAAAATCATGAATACCTCCTACTCCGCATCTTGGTCTGATCCATGCTCCTCCTCGTCTGAGGAGGAGAACGACATTGACAGCCGTTACACTGGGTTTGGAATCGGAAAACGGATTTGACTACAAAGCTTGTGTGTTAGGACATTTCATGGTACGTCTTTGGATATTTCAGTGTGTGCCTTGAAACACTAACGTAAACAACACTATGCCCTGATCGGAAGACAAGGAAGCATTTGTAGTGGCTTGAACAAAACACATCAGTAAGTTAAGTGAACGTCAAATGTTCTCCTTGAACTGTGTATTTAACTCACCATTTGAAAATAATAATTCCATGCCTAATTCAATTCCAATTCAACATCAAGAGTTATTAAGGCCTGTCTATGGACATCTTCCTTTTGATACCTCAAGATAGTTGGTAGAGCATCGTGCTTGCAATGTCAGGATTGTGGGTTCGATTCACGGCGCCACTCATATGAAAACAATTATGCACGCATGACAAGCGTCTGCTTATTTACATTTATTATTATGTTATGACTTTGTTTAGGATGAGATCTTCACAGTGATGGCCTGGTATGTATAGAATGCCTGGTTCTGTATCCTGTCCTGTACATATTAATAATATTCTACTTCTTATAGAGAGGAAGTTATCATTTCTAGGTACATTAGTGATCAGTCTTTACTCTAAGGCTCATCAGGCTACTCTCTATGCTTGTACTCGCAAGATATACTGATGGGTTCTTGCTAGGTCTTACCAGGACATGGAGCCAAGTCCATGACGCACTGGCAAATCCTTACACAATCCTCTTTATTTAATTACTGACCCGCCTAATCACATTGGGTCCAATGATTCTCCCTATCAAATCTCACTTATCAGATAATTTCTCTCTCTCTACAGTCAGCTCTGTCTCCGAGGGGTCATTGTGTGAGCAAAAAAACCATCCAAATAGATTTACCCTTTCTAGCCACAAATCACATGCCAAATATAGCACACACACACAACAACAAAGTGCATAGATGTGATATACACAGCTTAGAATTAATTAATGAGAGCAAATCAGTTCTAGTTAAGCTTTTAACAAGGATGAAAGATGATAACTGATTTACAACACCTGTTATAAATATGCATCAACTATTAACCTATTTTATGTTTTCCATTGAACCAAACATACACAGTACCAGTCAAAAGTTTGAACAGACCTACTCATTCAAGGGTTTTTCTTGATTTTGACTATTTTCTACATTCTAGAATAATAGTGAAGACATCACAACTATGAAATAACACATATGGAATCATGTAGTAAACAAAAAAGTGTTAAACAAATCAAAATATATTTTAGATTTTAGATTCTTCACACTCTTGGCATTCTCTCAACCAGCTTCACCTGGAATGCTTTTCCAACAGTCTTGAAGGAGTTTCCACATATGCTGAGCACTTGTTGGTTGCTTTTCCTTCACTCTGCGGTCCAACTCATCTCAAACCATCTCAATTGGGTTGAGGTCGGGGGATTGTTGAGGCCAGGTCATCTGATGCAGCACTCCATCACTCTCCTTCTTGGTCAAATAGCCTGGAGGTGTGTTGGGTTATTATCCTATTGAAAACAAATGATAGTATCACTAAGCACAAACCCGATGGGATGGTGTATTGCTGCGGAATGCTGTGGTAGCCATGCTGGTTAAGTGTGCCTTGAATTCTAAATAAATCCCTGACAGTGTCAGACGTCCTCCATGCTTCACGGTGGGAACCACACATGCGGAGATCATCCGTTCACCTACTCTGTGTCTCACAAAGACACAGAGGTTGGAACCAAAAATCTCAAATTTGGAATCATCAGACCAAAGGACTGATTTCCCCCAGTGTAATATTCATTGCACGTGTTTCTTGGCCCAAGCAAATGTCTTCTAGTAATTGGTGTCCTTTAGTATTGGTTTCTTTGCAGCAATTCGACCATGAATGTCACGATCGTCGTTAGGTGAAAGAGGACCAAGGCGCAGCGTGATATAAATACATGTTCCTTTTAATAGAAGAAGAAACGAACACGAACACAAACACTAATACAAACCAGACAAAACAACAAATGACCGTGAAGCTATCAAACGAAAGTGCAGACACAAGCAACTAACGTCAAGACATAGACAATTACCCACAACCTACCTAATGGCTATGGCTGCCTAAATATGGCTCTCAATCAGAGACAACGATAGACAGCTGTCTCTAATTGAGAACCAATCCAGGCAACCATAGACTTACATAAACACCTACACTGAACACAACCCCATGAACTCTACAAAACCCCCTAGACAATACACACACCCTAGACTAGACAAAAAACACACAAACATCCCCCATGTCACACCCTGACCTAACTAAAATAATAAAGAAAACAAAGATAACTAAGGCCAGGGCGTGACAAATGAAGGCCTTATTCAAGCAGTCTCCTCTGAACAGTTGATGTTGAAATGTGTCTGTTACTTGAACACTGTGAAGCATTTATTTGGGCTACAATCTGAGGTGCAATTAACTCTAATGAACTTATCTTCTGCAGCAGAGGTAACTCTGGGTCTTCCTTTCCTGTGGCGGTGTCACGTTCCTGACCTGTTTTCTGTTAGTTTTTGTATGTGTTAGTTGGTCAGGACGTGAGTTTGGGTGGGCAGTCTATGTTTTCTGTTTCTATGTTGGTTTAAAGGGTGACCTGATATGGCTCTCAATTAGAGGCAGGTGGTTTTCATTTCCTCTGATTGAGAGTCATATTAAGGTAGGTGTTTTCACACTGTTTGTTGTGGGTGGTTGTCTCCTGTGTCAGTGTCTGTATGTTACGCCACACGGGACTGTTTTCGGTTTTGTTTGTTTGTTCGTTTTATGTAGTCAGTTTTCCTGTTATTGCGTTCTTCGTGTTTCATGTAAGTTCGTCGTCCAGGTCTGTCTACATCGTTTATTTGTTTTGTTAATTAATCAAGTGTAGTTCGTTTTTTCGTCATGTTTAAATAAATCATGTCATCACATAACGCTGCATTTTGGTTCAATCCCTGCTCCTCCTCTTCATCCGAAGAGGAGGAGGAAAGCCGTTACAGAACCAGCCACCAATCCAGAACCAAGCAGCATAAGTTCGAGCAGTGGAACACGAAACAGGAATGGACATGGGAGGACGTATTAGACGGCAAGGGTTGCTACACATGGGAGGAGATCCTGGCTGGAAGGGATCGCCTCCCATGGGAACAGCTGGAGGCACTGAGGAGAGCAGAGGCAACCGGAAGGCTAGCGAGGAAGCCCTAGAAGAAACCCCAAAAATTTCTTGGGGGGGGGGGGGGGGGGGGGGGGCTAAGAGGTAGTGGGCCAAGGGCAGGTAGGAGACCTGCGCCCACTTCCCAGGCTAACCGTGGAGAGCGGGAGTACGGGTAGACACCGTGTTACGCAGTAGAGCGCACGGTGTCTCCTGTACGTGTTTATAGCCCGGTGCGGGTTATTCCACCTCCCCGCACTGGTAGGGCTAGATTGAGCGTTGAGCCGGATGTCATGAAGCCGGCCCTACATATCTGGCCACCAGTACGTCTCCTCGGGCCGGCTTACATAGCACCAGCCTTACGCATGGTGTCCCCGGTTCGCCTACATAGCTCGGTGCGGGGCGACAGGGAGCATTCAACCAGGTAAGGTTGGGCAGGCTCAATGCTCAAGGGAGCCAGTACGCCTGCACTGTCCGGTATTTCCGGCGCCACCTTCCCGCACCAGCCCAGTACCACCAGTGCCTACACCACGCACCAGGCTTCCAGTGCGTTTTCAGAGCCCTGTTCCTCCTCCACGCACTCTTCCTATGGTGCGTGTCTCCAGCTCAGTGCTTCCAGTTCCGGCACCACGCACTAAGCCTCTTGTGCGTCTCCAGAGCCCTGTACGCACTGTTCCTTCTCCCCGTACTCGTCCTGATGTGCGTGCCCTCAGCCCGGTGCCACCAGTGCTGGTACCATGCACCAGGCTTATAGTACGTTTTGAGAGTCCAGTGTGCCCTGTCCCTGCTCCCCGCACTAGCCTTGAAGTGCGTGTCTCCAGTCCGGTGCCTCCAGTTCCGGCACCACGCACCAGGCCTACAGTGCGTCTCATCCGGCCAGAGCCATCCGTCTCACCAGCGCCATCTGAGCCATCCGTCTCCCCAGCGTCATCTGAGCCATCTGTCTCCCCAGCGCCGTCTGAGCCATCCGTCTCCCCAGCGCCGTCTGAGCCATCCGTCTCCCCAGCGCCGTCTGAGCCATCCGTCTGCCCAGTGCAGTCTGAGCCATCCGTCTGTCCCGAGCCATTAGAGCCGCCCGTCTGTCCCGAGCCGTTAGAGCCGTTAGTCAGTCAGGAGCCGCTAGAGCCATTTGTCAGTCAGGATCTGCCAGAGCCGCCAACCAGACAGGATCTGCCAGAGCCGCCAACCAGACAGGATCTGCCAGAGCCGCCAACCAGACTGGATCTGCCAGAGCCGCCAACCAGACTGGATCTGCCAGAGCCGCCAACCAGACTGGATCTGCCAGAGCCGGCAACCAGACAGAATCTGCCAGAGCCGCCAGCCAGCCATGAGCGTCCAGAGCCGTCAGCCAGCCATGAACGTCCAGAGCCGTCAGCCAGCCATGAGCGTCCAGAGCCGTCAGCCAGCCATGAGCGTCCAGAGCTGTCAGCCAGTCATGAGCTCCTCGGATGAAGAGGAGGAGGAAAGCCGTTACAGGCGGTCCTCATGAGAGCCAGTTTCATCATAGCGCTTGATGGTTTTTGCGATTGCACTTGAAGAAACTTTAAAAGTTCTATATATTTTCTGGAATGACTGACATTCATGTCTTAAAGTAATGATGGACTGTCGTTTTTGCTTATAAGAGCTGTTCTTGCCATAATATGGACTTGGTCTTTTACCAAATAGAGCTATCTTCTGTATACCACCACTACCTTGTCACAACACAACTGATTGGCTCAAACTTATTAAGAAGGAAAGAAATTCCACTAATACATTTTTATCAAGGCACACCTGTTAATTGAAATTAATTCCAGGTGACTACCTCATGAAACTGGTTGAGAGAATGCCAAGACTGTGCAAAGTTGTCATCAAGGCAAACGGTGGCTACTTTGAAGACTCTAAAATTTAAAATATATTTTGATTTGTTTAACACTGTTTTGGTTAATACATGATTCCATGTGTTATTTTATAGTTTTGATGTCTTCACTATTATTCTACAATGTAGAAAATAGTAAAAATACAAAAAAACCTGGATTGATTAGGTGTTCGAAACATTTGACTGGTCCTGTAAATGGAACTGATACTACAGCACAACAGGATTGGAGAAAGATACTGTAAATAGGTTTACGACATACCACATTCATACCTGTACATTTTCCTCTTACTTTCGCCCACTTTTTTGCTTATCTGCTTTCGAAGGTGATCAGATTATCAAGTGGCACTCTGGCACCATTAACTGACATGATCTGGCTGCCAAAAATATCTTCTGAATATCAACATCACTGGAGTTGAAAATTAGTAAACAGCCCAGAGGGGAAAAATAGAGACACAGTACATACTGACATAGAACAGCATAACTCAAACACATGCCCTGTCATTCTCCAGCTGTTACTGTTGTTAATGAATTACCACGAAACCAATGACAACACTTCATGACTTCATCTTCTCCCTCTAAGAGTAAAAGCATAGCGCTTTCTGTGATATGATCTACAGGCAGACACCGTGCTCTGATTCTTGTCATTCTGAAATAACAATAATAATATACCATTTAGCAGACACTTTTATCCAAAGCGATTTATAGGCATGCGTGCATAAAGCCACAGTGGGAATCAAATTAGCCCTTGGCATTGTAAGCATCATGCTCTACCAACTGAGCCACATGCGACACATGTAGGTAAGGGCCGGCGTCAAAAATGAATCAATTGGATGGGCATTTGATTTATATAGGCGGCCCGTTTATTTCACACATTTTTGTCACAAATGTTGTTAATGGGTGTTATAATAAAGACCATAGGCAGCTCAGGAGTTTCATGTTTGGGGAAGCTTACAATTGATTCTACCATTTCTACCTATCTGCGTACCATTTATGATTATTTTTCTATGCACATGTTTGTGGAAGTTTAATTTCAATAATAACTTTTTCGTTTCTTAAAACTATTGTCACGTGGTTAAAATTATAAAAGTAAAAATTCCACTAATGCAAGACCACCAGCCTTTTACATATGGACATATTGATACACTATTGGCGGCTAAAGAAATTAGCTCATGTGTCACGCCCTGACCTTTGAGATCCTTTAATTCTCTATTTTTGTTAGGTCAGGATGTGACTAGGGTTGGCAATCTAGTTTTCCTATTTCTTTGTTTGGCCTGGTATGGTTCCCAATCAGAGGCAGCTGTCTATCGTTGTCTCAGACCTTAGTTTGTGGGATCTTGATTTTGTATAGTTGCTGTGTAGCCTGCAGAACTTGATGTTCGTTTTGTATTTTGTTGTTTTTCGGTGTTAATTTAAATAAAAGTAAGATGTTCGCCTACCACGCTGCACCTTGGTCTCCTCATTCAAACAACGAGCGTAACAGCATGGAACTCAGAGATAGCATATAGGCCAATGCAGCGGTATGCCTAAAATTGATATCATCAACTAAGTTAAATACATAGACCTAAAGCCGACATATAAAAACAGTCTAAAATATCTTGATGAAAATTCTATTTTTTTCAATCGCAAGAATCTCTCTACTCTGCCTGTCTGTCTCCCTTTCTATCTGTCTTGATTTGAGCTATCTCTAGTGAAGTGCAACATTGTATCAACTCAGCAGGTTGGCGTGCTCAGGGGCACGCGCTCCCTCAACATTATCAGGACAGAGAAACCACACACATGCTCATTGCTCACGTGGAGCACTCCAAACAAAAGACAATGATAACATTTACAAAACGCCTAAAGGGTGGTTATGAACAATGTTCCCTCTAAGCTGTGAGCGTGCCCGGGCGCTCATCTCCCCTGGACTGCCACAGAGAAGCACGAGATTTAACTTTCTAGTTAACACTATCAACGTTTCCCTCCACTGTGGGAATTGCCAGTGTTTGCCACTTTCAATGCAACATACCAAAACAAAACGAACTATGCAAGATTTAGTACGCAAAACAAACTATGAAAGAGATTTGCTTGCAAGCTTCTATTGCATTGACGGGCTCATTGACAGGCTCAGCCTGTATTCTACAGACCAGTGCGGCACAACCAATCAGAGCTGCAGTATCCCTATATGCAAATAGACTGTTGCCATTTATGGATCTGTGCCATTCCTTTGAAATGGACTGTGTTTACATCATGAGTGGTTGGGAGTAGATGCGCTTGTTTGAGAACAAGGTGAGAGCTGCAAGTAGCCACGCGTGCATGTGTTCACATTCTTTTCTAATAAATGAGTTATTAGCCCAGTTATAGCTAATTTCTTAGTTACAATCTTGTCTCATCGCTGCAACTCCCGTTCGGATTCGGGAGAGGCGATGGTCGAGAGCCACGCGTCCCCCGAAACACAACCCAACCAAGCCTTCTTTACACAATGCCCACTTATCCCGGAAGCCAGCCGCACCAATGTTTCAGAGGAAACACCGTACACCTGGCTACAGTGTCAGCATGCACTGCGCCCGGACCGCCACAGGAGTCGCTATGGGCCAATTGTGCGCCGCCCCATGGGTCTCCCGGTCGAGGCCGGCTGCGACAGAGCCTGGACTCGAACCCAAAATCTCTAGTGGCACAGCTAACACTGCGATGCTGTGCCTTAGATCACTGCGCCACTTGGGAGGCCCCCAGTTATAGATAATTTCTAGTCAGCAATGGGGGAGTGGTTGCTTCCTACAAGAGCACAAAATGTGTGCATTTCTTACCATCTTTGAAAAGCCAGTCAGGTAAAGAGCTTTTTTTCTGTCTTAAAGAGGCAGTGTTGTATATTGAAACAGGCTCGAATAAGCGAAGTAGCCAATAAGCAGAGGGTAGCATTATTCCTCTGATTCTCTGTAATAATGGTATGGGAATAATAATTAACTTTATTTTGTAAAAAGGTTTCTTGCATCAAACAACACATCTTCAGTCACCTTGTCTGAAGGACAATTGGATAAACAGGTTAATGTCAAGTCTCACAGAATGTAGGCCTACACTGAACGCCACACATTGACTGCTATTGTAGGCTGTGGGTTGTGGGTGATTGTCTATGTGTTAGTTGCTTGTGTCTGCACTGTTATTTATAGCGTCACGTTCGTTTTGTTGTTTTGTATTAGTTTGGTTAGTGTTTCTTCTTAAATAAATAGAAGAATGTATTCACTTCACGCTGCGCCTTGGTCCTCCTCTCTTCCACATTACGACGAACGTGACAGTCAGGTCTGCTGAGTGCAAACTTTTACATTGTGAAGATTCTGTTCAACTTCCGGCACATGTTTATTGTGAATACTGAGGCTGTAAACGCTTTAAGTTACAGTTCTAACAGTGGCCAAGTAGGCTACTGTGGCTATTTAATCATAATGTAGGCCTATCAGAGTGGCCTACCATCAAAAACAATGGAGAAAATGCATCCCATAACATTTTAACATGGAAATAGCTGTTCTATCATTCAGCCTACAATAGCAGTCAATGTGTGGTGTTCAGTGTAGGCCTACATTCCGTACCCAAATATGGTTCCCAATCAGAGACAATGACTAACACCTGCCTCTGATTGAGAACCATATCAGGCCAAACACAGAAACAGACAAACTAGACATACAACATAGAATGCCCACTCAGATCACACCATGACCAAACAAAACATATAAATATACAAAGCAAACTATGGTCAGGGCGTGACACTGACATTTGTTCAGTGCCGATATTCCTTTCAGATAACACTGGTTATGAAATAAACCAAAATGTATTTCTCACAAGTGTAGCAGGTTGGGAACTCCAAGAATGAGAACGGTAAATGAGTAATACATGCATTAAGAGAAATGTATAGAACCAAATGACAGGGATTGTCACGACTCCGACCGAAGGTGACTCCCCTTCCCGTTCGGGTGGCGCTCGGCGGTCGTCGTCGCCGGCCTACTAGCTGCCACTGACTCTTTTTCCTCCCCCTCCTTATGTGTTTATTTGTTACACCTGTGTTGAGGTGATTATAATTAGTTGGGCTTTATTAGTCAGCCAGCCCGTACGTTTCTTTGTGCGGGATTGATCAGTTGTACATTGGTATCGGGAGTAGACGAACGTATTGTTTGTTTCGTTCATAGAGTGTATTTGGACTGGGTTTTTGTCCCCTGTGTATGGGACATTTGTTTGTTAGACCCAGTGTTTTCGTGGGGACATTGTTTACCGTGTGTGCATTAAAAGCACTATATTGAACTCTCTGTTGTTCCTGCGCCTGACTTCACACCCCCGACACCCAGAGTGTTACAGGGATTAATGGTACATTTACTAGGCCTACTGGTTACCTATGTAATGGGGAATTTATTTTAAAAAATACAGAAGCAAAGGGAAAACAATTCTCACAATGAAACAATGAATGTGCAAGAATTGGCAGGAGACAGCAGAGCACATTCTGGAGAGCTGAGTGCATGGTTTCGGGAGAGAGATGCCCTTATCTTTGCCACACACCCCTCCTTCTTCTTGTCTCAACATTTGAAATTATACTCAAGACACATTATCGTCACACATTTGAGATGCTTTTCACTGACAGCCTTAACTCAATAATCAGTTAGGCCTACAGCCATGCGCGTTGCCCAAATTGCTAGCTTCCCAAATAGGCATAGGCACTTTTTGAAACAATCCACAGCATTTAAAAAAAAAATAAGCTAATGATCCTCTGTGGCTAAGTACAGCTCTCTGGTAAAGTATTTTGAATAATTTTATTTAGAAAGGAGTAATTGAAAAATTTGGCCGAAACATCAGTTTACTTCAGGGGAAGCCAGCATCCAAACTGTACACTGTGCACTCGTTTAATTTGCAAGTGGCTGAAAACAGAGATCTGTATATAATGAGGAAATGCTCATGTCTCCACCCGAACAATGCGAGTCATTGTCCCATGGCAGGAATGCAGGCGACAAGCTTAGGTCGGCCTATTATGCCCATTAAAACGCATTGGGTTTACGTGTACATTATTATGCAGTAAATTACTGCATGCTGGTCCAGCCGCCCAGAGGGGCTCGCTTGTAGGTGTGCCAGCAGCATATAGCAGCACGTTCGATTGTGCGTCAAGAATTCAGCATAGCAAGTATGTATGAAGGTCTGTTTATTAAATGGGTAAATAGTTTAATCCATTCCCCGTTTAATGAATATATTCACAGGTTGTCACGCCCTGACCTTAGTTATCTTTGTTTTCTTTGTTATTATTTTGGTTAGGTCAGGGCGTGACAAGGGTGATTAATGTGTTTTCTTGTCTAGGGTTTTTGTATGTTTATGGGGGTGTTTCTAGTCTAGGTGTTATTTATGTCCATGGTTACCTAGATTGGTTCTCAATTAGAGGCAGCTGTTGATCGTTGTCTCTGATTGGGAACCATATTTAGGCAGCCATAGTCCTTGGATATTTTGTGGGTTATTGTCTATGTTTTCAGTCTTTGTGTGTCTGCACCAGATAGAACTGTTTTGGTTTTCACTTTGTTGTTTTTGTATTTTGAGTTGTTCACTTTCATTAAATAAGATGAACAATTACCACGCTGCGCATTGGTCCTCCGATCCTTCAAACTTCTCTTCCTCAGACGAGGAGGAAGACGACAGCCGTTACACAGGTAAATAGTTATACGCTCTAAACCGCTCTGGTGACGAAAAACGTTGATGCCCTGTCTCCAATAATCCACATGGCTGGGAGAACCTATTCAAATAAGTAAATACATTTTGAAAATGTAAAAAATAAAAATAATAATAATAATTACTAGCTAGCTAGCTACAGTGCAGGCTAACTCAAATGAGCTGCTAACGTAGCTAGCTAGCCAACTTTACATACTGTATAGATAGCTAGCTAAGTCAATTAAATACCTAACTTCATATTAGCTAGCTATCTTGATTTATTTATCATTGTAAATTAAAAACACAAACTCCAATTGCATTTGTAGGTAGCTAGCAAACAGCCATGGAAGAGGGTGAAAAGATAGCAGCTCCATCTGTCAAAGAAGGGAGAGAGCAGGCTGTTCTGGATAGGGAAGGTACTTTTGTGTAGTTCCAGTCCCTATAAAGAAAAACTGAGGACATGAATATAATGAATAATATGAATATAATGAAGCCTGTTCCTTGTGATGTTTTCTGTCCTCAGATACAGAGAGCAGTGAAAGCCTGTCTGCAGATGGAGAGGTCCCAATGAAGAGCAATGGTTCTCAGTCCTGGTCCTGGGTCTCAAAGGGGTGCACATTTCTGGTTTAGCCTCAGCACTACACAGCTGATTGAAATTATAAATTCATCATCAAGCTTCAACTAGTATTTATGTATTAATTTGTGATGATATCCTTGATATGATCCTGCTGTTGTCACATGCTAAACAGTTGTTCACATGCATCAATCTATCCAATGCTATCATGATTTGTTATAAAACATGTCATATATTAGTAATCCACAATTACCTGGTGATGTAAAAGTCAAAACAATTACATTATCTTCCATATTCCTACACATACCTTGCAACTGCGCGGTTGGGTGCATTGTCACAAGTGTGACCAGGGCCATCTGAGACTATCTCATGGGGCAATTCAGTTGTGTGTGAAGGCTACCTGTGCCCTGCATAACTACATTAGGATGGACACGAGCACCCGGAGGGGACCTGCAGCTCTCCACCGTGTACCGAAGGAGAGGTCTGCTGCTCTGCAGGATATTGCACAGATGGGGGCCAACAACGCCGGATGGGAGGCAATCTGTGTGCAGGAGATCTTCTTTACCTCCTACTTCTTCTTTGTTCCCTGGCAACCCCTTGTGCCATAGAATACACCATGCACAACCAAAGGCTCTTTTAAGAGCCATCCACATTGCAATAAGAGTATTCTTCCATTTACTTAGCAATGTCAAATGCAGTTATTCAATTCCTAGTTTCTCTCCCTTTGATTTCTACTTCTCAGGCGAGGGTGCTGTTTAGGTAAGGGTGATGTCTGTACAAAAACAAAACAGGTTATTTTAAGAGAGTCACTCATATTGAAAAAATGTAGAACAATTAAACAACTTATAACCCACACCTACACACATGTGTATCAATCTGATGGAAGGATTGTGTTGTGCAGTAAAGCAGGCTCAGGTGTATAACTGTGGCTCCTTCCACCTTCAAAGAATAAAGAGGACCCAACCATGGAGAATAGTAAGACACTTTGTTATTTCTATTTACATAACTACGCTATATTTTTTGTCCTCATGTGTCTGTGCATGTTTCTCAGTATAAAGTACTCTGCAGTCAGCTAGTGTGGACACCAGGTGAGGCCACACACACAGACTCCTGTTGAACACTCTCTTTAATTAAGTACTTTATTTTCTCAATAACAGTCTCTCTCCTTCACTTCATCCCTTTCCCTCAATCCTATAGTTTACAGTGCCTTCAGAAAGTATTCAAACCCCTTGACTTTTTCAACATTTTGTTACGTTACAGCCTTAATCTAAAATGGATAACTTTTTTTTAAACTCAGCAATCTACACACAATACACACAATGACAAAGTGAAAACAGGACTTTAAACATTTTTGCAAATGTATTAAAAATAGAAAACATAAATACTTTATTTACATAACTATTCAGACCCTTTGCTATGAGACTCGAAATTGAGCTCAGGTGCATCCTGTTTCCATTGATCATCCTTTCTACAATTTGATTGGAGTCTATCTGTGATACATTCAATTGATTGGACATGACACACACCTGTCTATATAAAGTCCCACATTTGACAGTGCATGTCAGAGCAAAAACCAAGCCAAGAGGTTGATGGAATTGTCCATAGAGCACAGAGACAGGATTGTGTCGAGGCACATCTCTGGGGAAGTGTACCAAAACATTTCTGCAGCATTGAAGGTCCCCAAGAACACAGTGGCCTCCATCATTCTTAAATGGAAGAAGTTTGGAACCACCAACTCGGCCAAACTGAACAGTCGGGGGAGAAGGGCCTTGCTCAGGGAGGTGACCAAGAACCCGATGGTCACTCTGAAAAAGCTTCTCTGTGGCACTCCGCCAATCAAGCCTTTATGGTAGAGTGGCCAGATGGAAGCCACTCCTCAGTAAAAGGCATGTGACAGTTTGCCAAAAGGCATCTAAAGACTCTCAGACCATGAGAAACAATATTATCTGGTCTGATGAAACCAAAATTAAACTCTTTGGCCTGAATCCCAAGCGTCACACCTGTTGGAAACCTGGCACCATCTCTACGGTGAAGCATGGTGGTGGCAGCATCATGCTGTGGGGATGTTTTTCAGCGGCAGGGACTGGGAGACTAGACACGATCAAGGGAAATATGAATGGAGCAAAGTACAGAGAGATCCTTTATGAAAACCTGCTCCAGAGCACTCGGAACTTCAGACTGGGGCGAAGGTTCACCTTCCAACAGGACAATGACCCTAAGCACAGAGCCAAGACAACGCAGGATTGGCTTCAGGACAAGTCTCTGAATGTGCTTGAGTGGCCCAGCCAGAGCCCTGACTTGAACCCGATTGATAATCTCTGGAGAGACCTGAAAATAGCTGTGCATCAACTCTACCCATCCAATTTGACAGAGCTTGAGAGGATCTGCAGAGAAGAATGGGAGAAACTCCCCAAATACAGGTGTGCCAAGCTTGTAGCGTCATACCCAAGAAGAGTCGAGGCTGTAATCGCTGCCAAAGGTGCTTCAACAAAGTATTTAGTAAAGGGTCTGAATTCTTATGTAAATGTGATATTTCAGCACTGTATATCAGCTGTGTTGGTGAACCCCTCCCGCATCTGAACTGGCTACATAGAGTGCAGAACATGATCAGACATGAGAGATCACTTGGTTGGGTCAACAGGAAGTATTATTTAAAAGATGCTTTACTTTGAAATACAGATAGAGATGTAGTAGTCCCAGAGTTAATAATCCAAGGTCCGTTTTGCATTTCACCTCCTGATAATTATGATGACTGACAGTGCTAGAATAAAAATAACACAAGGCTTAATCATGCTCTCTCTCTCTCCATATGTCTCATCTTTAGCTGTGTTTCAATAAGAGAGAGGATGCCAACCCCCAGTCCCGTCATCACCACCTCACCTGCTCTTAAGAAAGCCCGCGGGCCAACTGGGGGCCCAAGGCTGGATAGGAGACACTATTACCAAGGGGCAGGGCTACCGACGTTAAGGCTAATCAGAAGATGGTGCTGGCTAAGCTAAAACTGGTGAGTGTAGAGAGTATAGGGATATTGTTATCCACGTCGGCACCAACAATGTTAGGATGAAACAGTCAGAGGTCACCAAGCGCAACATAGCTTCAGCGTGTAAATCAGCTAGAAAGATGTGTCGGCATTGAATAAGTGTCTCTGGCCCCTCCCACTTAGGGGGAGTGATGAGCTCTACAGCAGAGTCTCACAACTCAATCACTGGTTGAAAACTGTGTTCTGCCCCTCCCAAAATATAGAATTTGTAGATAATTCACATGGAAAAGTCCACAGAGCCACTCCAAAAGGCTTTCGGAGCCATCATTGACTCAGTGAGTTTTATCCAACATGTCTCCGGACCTACTTACTGCCACAGTCATACTCTGGACCTAGTTTTGTCCCATGGAATAAATGTTGTGGATCTTAATGTTTTTCCTCATAATCCTGGACTATCGGACCACCATTTTATTACGTTTTCAATCACAACAAATAATCTGCTCAGACCCCAACCAAGGAGCATCAAAAGTCATGCTCCAGCATTCCCAAGAGAGGATGGCTTTCACTTCAGCAGTAATAAATTCATGAACTTCTTTGAGGAAAAGATCATGATCATTAGAAAGCAAATTATGGACTCCTCTTTAAATCTGTGTATTCCTCTAAAGCTCAGGTGTCCTGAGTCTGCACAACTCTGCCAGGACCTAGGATCAAGGGAGACACTCAAGTGTTTTAGTACTATATCTCTTGACACAATGATGAAAATAATCATGGTCTCTAAACCTTCAAGCTGCATACTGGACCCTATTCCAACTAAACGACTGAAAGAGCTGCTTCCTGTGCTTAGCCCTCCTATGTTGAACATAATAAATGGCTCTCTATCCACCGGATGTGTACCAAACTCACTTAAAGTGGCAGTAATAAAGCCTCTCTTGAAAAAGCCAAACCTTGACCCAGAAAATATAAAAACTATCGGCCTATATCGAATCTCCCATTCCTCTCAATCTTTGGGGAAAAAGTGCCTTCCTGAAGACAAACAATGTATACGAAATGCTTGTCTGGTTTTAGACCCATCATAGCACTGAGACTGCACTTGTGAAGGTGGTAAATTACCTGTTAACTTCTCTAGGATAGGGGGCAGCATTTTCACTTTTGGATAAATAGCGTGCCCAATTTCAACTTCCTTCTACTCATCCCCAGAATATAAGATATGCATATTATTAGTAGATTTGGATAGAAAACACTCTGAAGTTTCTAAAACTGTTTGAATCATGTCTGTGAGTATAACAGAACTTATGTAGCAGGCAAAACCCTGAGGACTAACCATTCAGATTTTTCTTTTTTTTAGGTCACTGCCTGTTCAATGAGTTTTCATTGGGATACTAGATTTCTAAGGGACTTGTTTGCAGTTCCCACCGCTTCCACTGGATGTCACCAGTCTTTGGAAATTGGTTGAGGTTATTCCTTTGTGCAATGAAGAAGTACGGCCATCTTGAATCAGTGTAACGTTATGTGTACTGTTTGAGTTGAGTTGCGCAAGACTAGAAAAGTAGTATTAGTTTGTTGTCTTCCTGTATTGAAAACAGATAGACCCGTCTTCAATTTGATCGATTATTAACATTTAAAAATACCCTAAGTTGTATTACAAAAGTAGTTTGAAATGTTTTGGCAAAGTTTACACGTAACTTTTGAGATATTTTGTATTGACGTTGCACAAATTGGAAGCAGTTTTTTTCTGGATCAAACGCGCCAAATAAATGGACATTTTGGATATATATGGACGGAATTAATTGAACAAAAGGACCATTTGTGATGTTTATGGGACATATTGGAGTGCCAACAAAAGAAGCTTGTCAAAGGTAAGGCATGATTTATATTTTATTTCTGCGTTTTGTGTTGCGCCTGCAGGGTTGAAATATGCTACACTCTATTTGTTTACTGTAGTGCTATCATCAGATAATAGCATGTTATGCTTTCGCCAAAAATACTTTTTGAAATCTGGCATGTTGGCTGGATTCACAACGAGTGTAGCTTTAATTTGGTATCTTACATGTGTGATTTAATGAAAGTTTGATGTTAATATCATTTTATTTGAATTTGGCGCTCTGCAAGCATTCCACATATCCCAGAGAGACCGAGGATTGCATCTGTCCTCGTGCTCCTAGACCTTAGTGCTGCTTTTGATACCTTCAATCACCACATTCTTTTGGAGAGATTGGAAACCCAAATTGGTCTACACGGACAAGTTCTGGCCTGGTTTAGATCTTATCTGTCGGAAAGATATCAGTTTGACTCTGTGAATGGTTTGTCCTCTGACAAATCAACTGTACATTTCGGTGTTCCTCAAGGTTCCGTTTTAGGACCACAATTGTTTACACTATATATTTTACCTCTTGGGGATGTCATTTGAAAACATAATGTTAACTTTCACTGCAATGCGGATGACACAAAGCTGTACATTTCAATGAAACATGGTGAAGCCCCAAAATTGCCCTCGCTGGAAGCCTGTGTTTCAGACATAAGGAAGTGGATGGCTGCAAACTTTCTACTTTTAAACTCTGACAAAACAGAGATGCTTGTTCTAGGTCCCAAGAAACAAAGAGATCTTCTGTTGAATCTGATAATTCATCTTGATGATTGTACAGTCGTCTCAAATAAAACTATGAAGGACCTCGGCGTTACTCTGGACCCTGATCTCTCTTTTGACGAACATATTGTCATGACTTCCGCCGAAGTCGGGTCCTCTCCTTGTTCGGGCGGCACTCGGCGGTCGGCGTCGCCGGTCTTCTAGCCATCATCGATCCACTTTTCATTTTCCATTTGTTTTGTCTTGTTTTCCTCGCACCTGGTTTCAATCCCCTCAATCACTTGTTGTGTATTTAACCCTCTGTTCCCCCCCATGTCTTTGTGTGGGATTGTTTATTGTTTCATGTATGCGCACGTTAGACTGGTTGCGCTGGGTAATGTCAACCCGTATTGTATTTCGTGATCGTTGTGCCGTGTTTTTGGTTGGCCTAAATAAAAGGCTCTGTTTGCTACCCAATATCTGATCTCCTGCGCCTTAATCCCTTACAGCCATTTACGCATACCTAACACATATCAAGATTGTTTCAAGGACAGCTTTTTTCCATCTGCGTAACATTGCAAAAATCAGACATTTTATGTCCAAAATTGATGCAGAAAAATGTATCCATGCTTTTGTTACTTCTAGGTTAGATTACTGCAATGCTCTACTTTCCGGCTACCCGGATAAAGCACTAAATAAACTTCAGTTAGTGCTAAATACGGCTGCTAGAATCCTGACTAGAACAAAAAAAATGGCTCATATTACTCCAGTGCTAGCCTCCCTACACTGGCTTCCTGTTAAGGTGAGGGCTGATTTCAAGGTTTTACTGCTAACCTACAAAGTATTACATGGGCTTGCTCCTACCTATCTTTACGATTTGGTCCTGCCGTACATACCTACACGTACGCTACGGTCACAAGACGCAGGCCTCCTAATTGTTCCTAGAATTTCTAAGCAAACAGCTGGAGGCAGGGCTTTCTCCTACAGAGCTCCATTTTTATGGAATGGTCTGCCTCCCCTTTTGTGAGAGACGTAGACTCGGTCTCAACCTTTAAGTCTTTATTGAAGACTCATCTCTTCAGTAGGTCCTATGATTGAGTGTAGTCTGGCCCAGGAGTGTAAAGGTGAATGGAAAGGCACTGGAGCAACGAACCGCCCTTGCTGTCTCTGCCTAGCCGGTTCCCCTCTCTCCACTGGGATTGTCTGCCTCTAAACCTATTACATAGGCCGAGTCACTGGCTTACTGGTGCTCTTCCATGCCGTCCCTAGGAGGGGTGCATCACTTGAGGGGGTTGAGTCACTGACGTGGTCTTCCTGTCTGGGTTGGCGCCCCCCCTTGGGTTGTGCCGTGGCGGAGATCTTTGTGGGCTATACCTGGATATCTGGAGCCTTGTCTCAGGATGGTGAGTTGGTGGTTGAAGACATCCCTCTAGTGTTGTGGGGGCTGTGCTTTGCCAAAGTGTGTGGGGTTATATCCTGCCTGTTTGGCCCTGTTCGGGGGTATCATCGGATGTGGCCACAGTGTCTCCTGACCCCTCCTGTCTCAGCCTCCAGTATTTATGCTGCAGTAGTTTGTGTCGGGGGGCTAGGGTCAGTCTGTTATATCTGGAATATTTCTCCTGTCTTATCCAGTGTCCTATGTGAATTTAAGTATGCTCTCTCTAATTCTCTCTTTTATTCTTTCTTTCTTTCTCTCTCGGAGGACCTGAGCCCTAGGACCATGCCTCAGGACTACCTGGCATGATGACTCCTTGTTGTCCCCAGTCCACCTGGCCGTGCTGCTGCTCCAGTTTCAACTGTTCTGCCTGCGGCTATGGAACCCTGACCTGTTCACTGTGATTACTATTATTTGACCCTGCTGGTCATTTATGAACATTTGAACATCTTGGCCATGTTCTGTTATAATCTCCACCCGGCACAGCCAGAAGAGGACTGGCCACCCCTCATAGCCTGGTTCTATGTTTCTTCCTAGGTTTTGGCCTTTCTAGGGAGTTTTTCCTAGCCACCGTGCTTCTACACCTGCATTGCTTGCTGTTTGCAATTTTAGGCTGGGTTTCTGTACAACACTTTGATATATCAGCTGATGTAAGAAGGGCTATATAAATAAATTAGATTTATTATGTAATAGTGATGAACTGAGAAAATATTCAGTTTAGAGGCACTGTAATTCATTAATCATATGCTGTGCATTGAAGTACAGACTGAACTTGTATTTATAATATAATATTACAATTATAATATTTATAATGCATGTATTATGTATTTATAACACTTGGATAAATAACTTCTTTCAATAACGTGTTTCAAATTCTCTTCTGGTTGAAATGAACCTGTTTTAGAGTATTTACATGATGCATAGGAAGTGTAGGGTATTGTTTTTAAAATTCTGTTTCTATATATATAAATTACAAATCAGCCTTTAACTAGTTAAATCATGTTATTAGTCTATTGCATAGTTACAATGTGTAACCATTGAAGTCCGAGGATCAGGATTGGTAAACACTGTTGAAGTGTCTAATTGTAATACATACATGCAGACACAGCCTGATCATTCAAAGACTAGAGTTTGATTCTCCTGGTGTTGGATATGACTGAAAAAGAATGTCTCACAGACATTCATACCTGAACCGCATCTTTATTTGCCAAGGTAGAGTACATGATCTGTGAATATATCCAATGTACAGTCTACAATGTGGGGATCTCATGCTTGGTAATAACTACATGCATATACCACTTGAATCCTTGGCACAATAAAGTTCTATTATATTCTACTCAATCCACAGGCTTCATTGATGCCATTCAGAAGATTTTGAAGTCGATACAACTGGCTATGATAGCTGAGAATCATAGCTAGGTTCTGAACTAATATTTATACCAAACGTTTTAGGGTCCATACCCAGATCGGTTACATAGCTAGCTACACATCCATAAGCATACAGGCATTTGTATCCTCATACAAAACAATAAGCAAGAAGATAGTTATCTGGCTACGTTACTTCAGCTGCATTGCATGGCAAATATCAGCAAGGCAAGCTTACAAAATTGTACATTCAATGTGTAGTAAATGCTTTAGCAAGCTAGATTCTTTAATTCCACAAGATGACAGCCTGGTTTGCTGGTTTTCTCAGGAGACCCTAAAACATTAAACACAAATTACAATTTCATACTGATGTCACAACTCCCATAAAGCTAGCTAGTTAGCTGGCTAATGTTAGCTAACCTGCATATTCCTCTCAACTGTACATTTTTTACATGATTCGTTATGATGTTATAATTACTTACTTACATGCTTCCATCCTAGTATTTTCGTCGGCCATCTTCGATGAAGAAAGTCTCCAGCGTTTGGGCGCATAGCGTCGAATTCGTCATGGGAACCACTCAATATGATTGGTCAATACCCAACGGACCCCGCTGGTGATTTGCATAAAGGGAAATGCTGAACTTTTTCAACGCCTCCCATGCTACGTTAGCGCCGCCCAACGGTCCCCCACCCATTCCTCTTCTCACCGCTTTCCTTCTGTTGAAAATGAACGGGAAGCGGTGATTCACGGCGTGGCACCGCATGCTAGTGTACGCAAAGGGTTATTCAGGACAGATTTCTGTGAGAGTTTGCCTCTTCCTCTCTGCTAAAACTAGCGAGAAAAACAGCACAGCTCTGTCTTACTTTAGTAGCCCATGTATCTGATACTGTCTGGACAGAAAAAGTATGACATGCCATACTCCGTTTGTCCAGACAGCATCAGATACATGGTCTATACATACAGAGGCAGAGGGGCGCTGTTTACCACGCTCTGATGCTTTATCCGAGATTGATGCATCTTTCTGTCCGCGTGCTTCTCGGTCAAATAAATTATCAATAATTCTATATTTAATTTGGACGGCAAGGAGGTACGGTAGCGCGGTCCAGGCACCCTAGGGCCTGCTAATAACGCAGGCCCTGCCATAGGTCAGGTTGCATTGCCATGCGACTTTTTCTGTACTCTCTTGTTCTGCTACGATGAGATCTATAGTCAAATGGATTTATCCCATTGCCTGCTCTGCTGTGTCTTTTGGTTTTCATCTATGTCTTTGAATCCGTGACAGCTGGATAGACTATATACAGTACACCCCCATACTTAAACCAGGTCTGCCTAACTGTAGATGCAAATATTAGGATTCTGAACTCTAAAATGAGCCTGAGAGACACAGCGTAACAGTGTTCTCTTCTATCAGTCACTGTGGCTGTGCCCCATTAGAGCGATGGATTGAGACATCTTCAAATGTAATTATGGAGGAGCTAAATGTGATCTCAGACCAAGGTCTTGACGCAAATTGAGCCTCTTTTTCAGAATCTCCTGCTAAACAGATTGTAGATCTCATTAATCCTGGTAATATTTGTTTTTCTTCAGTTTTGCAGCATTTTAACATCATTAACATACTAAGAACAATTTTGACATTTTGGAAATATATACAGATGCAGACCCAGAAGGCAGATGGTTCGAGTCTCAGAGATGTATTATATACAAGGGGTAGGCAAATGGCAGGTCCAGGACAGGCAGAGATCAGTAATCCTAATAAGAGTCAGGCAGGTGTAGAACAGCAGGCAGGTTCAGGGTCAGGGCAGGCAAAAACAGGTCAGAACCGGGAGGAGTGAACACAAACTAGAGTGAAGGAAAACCACGCTGGGACGACTTGATGAGACAAGATGACCTGGCAACAGACAGAAAACGCAGGTATAAATACACAGGGGATAATGGGGAAAATTGGAGACACCTGGTGGGGGGGGGTGGAGACAAGCACAAGACAGGTGAAACAGATCAGGGTGTGACAGGAGGTACGTACTCAGTGGTGTTCTCAATTTGCTCTTGTTTGACAAAAAACTCCAGTGTCTACATGCTATTTTAGTAAGATTTTACTTGTGTTATGTCTTTTCACATAAGATATTTTTCAGAGCTGATCTAATTGGTCAAAATACCAAGTTGTGAAAAAAGTATCAGAATTGGGTTGCCTGTGTAAATGCAGCCTTATACATGGCAGACAAGGTGTGAACTGTGGCTAATTGCTCACGTCTCGTCAAAAGCCTTATGTTGTATTTGAATGCAAATCAGAAGTTGGTCTTCTTATGCATGATCTAAAAAAAACACCCAGCCCGTGGCAGCAAGACCAGCTTGTTCTCTGCATTTTCTCTGGCGGTGCTTTTCGACCAATGTGAGCGTTCTTTCGTGTGATCATACATGTGGGAGTGCCAGCACCCAATGTCTCTGTTGCTTCCATAGACGTGGGGGTTCAGTCAGTGGCACGATGAAGAAAGTGTGATTTACATCCATAAAACACCATAAGGCTTACAAGGATACCGTGGCAGTGACATGCGTCACCAATCTGATTCAATGTGCTAAAATGCATATAAAGTGAGAAGTTGTATTGAAGGGGGTGATCGAAGCCTCCTCCTCTCAAAGTTCTTGACTGGCCCTTTGATCAAGTACCTGATAGGTCAACGACCAAAACTCCTAAAAGAGGGGACAACATGCAACTCAAAGCCACAGTGATGTTTGTCTCCCATCACAGTCCCCTCCTCTCCATTTCCCATCTAGAAAGAAGACATTAAAAATAGGATTTTATTTAGCCTACAATAACTCCTAAAGTTAATATTTTCATTTCATAGAAGACTGTGTGAAATATTACATTTACAGACTTTCTTTTCATTGCTCTTGCCTTAAAAAGCTGGCATACTATGCTATAATAATAATAATAGTAATATTAATAATTGTGTTTGTAAGTAACAAAGTGCTTCACATCATAAAACAAAATAGAATTACTAACAAAGAAACAAAG
Source organism: Salvelinus fontinalis (assembly GCF_029448725.1). Lineage (NCBI taxonomy): Eukaryota > Metazoa > Chordata > Actinopteri > Salmoniformes > Salmonidae > Salvelinus > Salvelinus fontinalis. The sequence continues at coordinate 41,817,454 of NC_074677.1, forward strand.
ACAGGAGGAAAGATAATGAATAAAGATAGTAAATTTCAAATCATACATTGAAATCATACTGTATATTAAAAGCATTAATTATAAAAGTGTATAAAAGTGTGTCTTTAGCAGGGATTTAAAAGGAGGCACAGAATCTGCAAACCAAATCTCCTCTGGCAATTTTCCATCATATATTTCCTTTTGTTTTCAACCAAGACTTTGGAATAGTCAACAATGCCCTGCCAGAGGATCTCAGGCTGCGTCATGGCTCTTAGGGAGAAATAAGAGCCGAGATATAGAATGGGGCTAGACTAGCCTAAAAGGTGACTAAGAACATTTTAAAATCTATTCTAGAAGTGACTGGTAGTGTAGAGAAGCAGAAATACAGTTGAAATCGAAAGCTTACATACACTTAGGTTTTAGTCATTAAAACTAGTTTTCCAACCACTCCACAAATTTCTTATTAACAAACTATAGTTTTGGCAAGTCGGTTAGGAAATCTACTTTGTGCATGACACAAGCAATTTTTCCAACAAATGTTTATTTCACTTAACGAAAAAACGAAACGAACACTATACAAAACAACAAAACAGACGACCGTGAAGCTATACAAACATAAGTGCTGACACTAAACACTTAGACACAGACAATTCCCCACAAACAGCTAAAGCCTATGGTTGCCTTAAATATGGCTCCCAATCAGAGACAACAATAACCAGCTGTCTCTAATTGAGACCCAATTCAGGCAACCATAGACTTTCCTAGAACCTACACTCAACCATAGACACAGCTAGACACATTCACTCAACACAAACCCATACACTACACCCAACACCCCCTTTACCATATAACCACCCTAGACACTACAAAAACACATACATTCCCCATGTCACACCCTGACCTAACTAAAATAATTAAGAAAACAAAGAATACTAAGGCCAGGGCGTGACAGTATCACAATTCCAGTGGGTCAGAAATTTACATACACTAAAGTGACTGTGTCTTTAAACAGCTTGGAAAATTCCAGAAAATTATGTCATAGCTTTAGAAGCGTCTGATAGGCTAGTTGACATCATTTGAGTCAATTGGAGGTGTACCTGTGGATGTATTTCAAGGCATACCTTCAAACTCAGAGCCTCTTTGCTTGACATCATGGGAAAATCAAAATAAATCAGCCAAGACCTCAGAAAAATAATTGTAGACCTCCACAAGTCTGGTTCATCATTGGGAGCAGTTTCCAAACGCCTGAAGGTACCACGTTCATATGTACAAACAATAGTACGCAAGTATAAACACCATGGGACCACGCAGCCGTCATACCGTTCAGGAAGGAGACGCGTTCTGTCTCCCAGAGATGAACGTACTTTGGTGCGAAAAGTGCAAATCAATCCCAGAACAACAGCAAAGGACCTTGTGAAGATGCTGGAGGAAACCGGTACAAAGTATCTATATTCACAGTAAAATGAGTCCTATATCAACATAACCTGAAAGGCCGCTCAGCAAGGAAGAAGCCACTGCTCCAAAACTGCCATCAGAAAGCCAGACCACGGTTTGCAATTGCACATGGGGACAAAGATTGTACTTTTTGGAGAAATGTCCTCTGGTCTGATGAAACATAAATAGAACTGTTTGGCCATAATGACCATCGTTATGTTTGGAGGAAAAAAGGGGATGCTTGCAAGCTGAAGAACACAATCCCAACCGTGCGGGTGTGCTTTGCTGCAGGAGGGACTGGTGCACTTCACAAAATAAAAGGCATCATGAGGCAGGAAAATTATGTGGATATATGGAAGCAACATCTCAGGAAATTAAAGCTTGGTCACAAATGGTTCTTCCAAATGGACAATGACCCCAAGCATACTTCCAAAGTTGTGGCAAAATGGCTTAAGGACAACAAAGTCAAGGTATTGCAGTGGCCATCACAAAGCCCTGACCTCAATCCCATAGTGAATTTGTGGGCAGAACTGAAAAAGTGTGTGCGAGCAAGGAGACCTACAAACCTGACTCAGTTACACCAGCTCTGTCAGGAGGAATGGGCCAAAATTCACCCAACTTATTGTGGGAAGCTTGTGGAAGGCTACCCGAAACGTTTGACCCAAGTTATACAATTTTAAGGCAATGCTACCAAATACTAATTGAGTGTATTCGACCACCCATCCGAAGGCAGAGCAGCAGGTGAGCTCCTCTATCATCTGAGGCAGGGGACGAGGAGTGCTCAGGAGTTCGCTTTGGAGTTTAGGACTTTGGCTGCCGGCGCTGGATGGAGCGACAGGGCCCTGATCGACCACTACCGTTGTAGTCTACGCGAGGACGTCTGTCGGGAACTGGCCTGTAGAGACACCACCCTCAACTTCGACCAGCTGGTGGATATGTCCATCAGGCTGGACAACATGCTGGCTACTCGGGGACGTCTAGATCGGGGTCTGGTTGTTTCATCCTCCCGCACTCTCTCTCCCGAACCTATGGAATTGGGAGGGATGGTGCGCAGGGAGACCGGAGGGGGTACCCGCTCGAGCACCATCTATGATCGCAGAGATCACACTGCTGATCGGTGCCGGGTTGGTTCCTCTGGGAATAGAGAAGGCAGGCAGGGCACTCTGGCATCACCCCAGGTGAGTAGGCACGATACTCATCCAGAGGCCTTTGCTGCACTTATGTTTGTCTCTGTCACTTTTCCGGATTTTCCCCTGCATTCCCAGTATAAGGCGCTAGTAGATTCAGGCGCGGCTGGGAATTTCATTAATAAAACTTTAGCTCATAGTTTAGGGATTCCTATTGTTTCTGTGGATATGCCTTTCCCTATTCATGCCTTAGATCACAGGTGTCAAACTCATTCCACGGAGGGCCGAGTGTCTGCGGGTTTTCACTCCTCCCGTGTACTTGATTGATGAATTAACATCACTAATTAGTTAGGAACTCCCCACACCTGGTTGTCTAGGGCTTTATTGAAAGGAAAAACCAAAAACCTGCAGACACTAGGCCCTCCGTGGAATGAGTTTGACACCCCTGCCTTAGATAGTCGACCAATAGGGTCAGGGTTTATCAGGGAGGTCACCGCACCTTTGTCTATGATAACGCAGGAGGGTCACAAGGAGAAGATTAGTCTTTTCCTTATTGATTCCCCTGCGTATTCTGTGGTGCTAGGCCTACCCTGGTTAACTACTCATAACCCCACTGTTTCTTGGCCACAGAGGGCTCTCACGGGGTGGTCGCGAGAGTGCTCAGGTAGGTGTGTAGGGGTTTCCGTTGGTGCTACTACGGTGGAAAGTCCAGACCAGGTTTCCACCGTGCGCATTCCCCCAGAATATGCCGATTTGGCACTCGCCTTCTGTAAAAAGAAGGCGACTCAATTACCACCCCATCGACAGGGGGATTGTGCGATAGATCTCCTGGTAGACGCTGCATATCCCAGGAGTCACGTGTATCCTCTGTCGCAAGCGGAGACAGTGGCTATGGATAATTATATCTCTGAATCCCCGCGTCAGGGGTTCATTCAGCCATCCATTTCACCCGCCTCTTCGAGTTTCTTTTTTGTGAAGAAGAAGGATGGCGGTTTACGCCCGTGCATTGATTATCGAGATCTCAATAAAATCACGGTGAAATATAGTTACCCGCTACCTTTGATCAATACAGTAATGGAGTCAATGCGCGGGGCCCGCTTCTTCACAAAATTGGATCTCAGGGGTGCGTACAATCTGGTGCGTATTAGGAGGGGTGATGAGTGGAAGACGGCATTTAGCACCACCTCAGGTCATTATGAGTACCTGGTCATGCCATATGGGTTGATGAATGCTCCATCAGTCTTCCAATCATTTGTAGATGAGATCTTCAGGGACCTGCACGGGCAGGGTGTAGTGGTGTATATCGATGATATTTTGATATACTCTGCTACACGCGCCGAGCATGTGTCCCTGGTGCGCAGGGTGCTTGGTCGCCTGTTGGAGCATGATCTATATGTCAAGGCTGAGAAATGCTTGTTCTTCCAACAATCCATCTCCTTCCTAGGGCATCAGATTTCCACTTCAGGAGTGGAAATGGAGAGCGACCGCATTACAGCCGTGCGTAATTGGCCGACTCCAACCACGGTAAAGGAGGTGCAGTGTTTTTTAGGGTTTGCCAATTACTACCGGAGATTTATCCGGGGTTTTGGTCAGGTTGCAGCTCCCATTACCTCACTGCTAAAGGGGGGACCGGTGCGCTTCCAGTGGTCGGCCGAGGCGAATAGGGCTTTTGGACAACTGAAGGCTCTGTTTACCTCGGCGCCTGTGTTGGCTCATCCGGATCCCTCTTTGCCATTCATAGTAGAGGTGGACGCATCCGAAGCTGGGATAGGAGCAGTGCTCTCTCAGCGTTCGGGTGTGCCACCGAAGCTTCGCCCCTGTGCTTTCTTTTCGAAGAAGCTCAGCCCGGCGGAGCGAAACTATGATGTGGGGGACCGAGAGCTGTTAGCTGTCGTAAAAGCCTTGAAGGTGTGGAGGCATTGGCTTGAGGGGGCTAATCACCCTTTTCTCATCTGGACTGACCACCGCAATCTGGAGTACATCCGGCAGGCGAAGAGACTAAATCCTCGCCAGGCAAGGTGGGCCATGTTTTTCACTCGTTTTGTGTTTACGCTTACTTACAGACCAGGCTCCCAGAACGTCAAGGCAGACGCATTGTCTCGACTGTATGACACAGAGGAGCGGCCCATGGATCCCACTCCCATACTCCCAGAGTCGTGTTTGGTGGCGCCAGTAGTGTGGGAGCTGGACGCGGACATTGAGCGGGCGTCACGTGCAGAGCCCTCTCCTCCTGAGTGTCCAGCTGGTCGTCTGTACGTTCCGTCTGCTGTCCGCGACCGATTGATTTATTGGGCTCACACATCACCCTCCTCTGGTCATCCTGGGATAGGTCGGACGATGCGCTGTCTTGATGGGAGGTACTGGTGGCCCACTTTAGCTAAGGACGTGAGGATTTATGTTTCCTCCTGTTCGGTGTGCGCCCAGTGCAAGGCTCCTAGACACCTGCCTAGAGGTAAGCTTCTACCTTTACCCGTTCCTCAACGGCCGTGGTCGCACCTGTCAGTGGATTTTTTGACTGATCTTCCACCTTCACAGGGTTACACCACGATCCTGGTCGTTGTGGATCGGTTCTCTAAGTCCTGTCGTCTTCTCCCTTTGCCCGGTCTCCCTACGGCCTTACAAACTGCGGAGGCCCTGTTTACACATGTTTTCCGGCACTATGGGGTGCCTGAGGATATAGTGTCTGATCGGGGTCCCCAGTTCACGTCAAGGGTCTGGAAGGCGTTCATGGAACGTCTGGGGATCTCGGTTAGTCTTACCTCAGGTTTTCACCCCGAGAGTAATGGGCAGGTGGAGAGAGTTAACCAGGTTGTGGGCAGGTTTCTGCGGTCCTATTGCCAGGACCGGCCGGGGGAGTGGGCGAAGTTCGTGCCCTGGGCAGAGATGGCCCAGAACTCGCTACGTCACTCCTCCACTAACCTTACCCCTTTTCAATGTGTATTAGGGTATCAGCCGGTTCTGGCTCCTTGGCATCAGAGTCAGACCGAAGCTCCTGCGGTGGACAATTGGTTTCGGCACGCTGAGGAAACCTGGGAGGCAGCCCACGTCCACCTTCAGCGTGCCATAAGGCGCCAGAAAATTGGCGCAGACCGTCGCCGCAGTGAGGCCCCGGTGTTTGTACCAGGGGACAGGGTCTGGCTCTCGACCCGAAACCTGCCCCTCCGCCTGCTCTGCCGGAAGCTGTGTCCGCGGTTTGTGGGGCCGTTTAAAGTCCTGAGGAGAGTGAACGAGGTATGTTATAGGTTACAACTGCCCACTAATTACCGTATTAACCCCTCGTTCCACGTGTCTCTTCTCAGGCCGGTGGTGGCTGGCCCGCTCCAGGATGCTGAAGTGCATGAAGTTCCTCCGCCTCCTCTAGACATCGAGGGGGTCCCGGCGTACTCTGTTCGTTCCATTTTGGATTCGAGACGTCGGGCGAGGGGCCTTCAGTACCTCGTGGACTGGGAGGGGTAAGGGCCGGAGGAGAGATGCTGGGTTCCGGTGGAGGACTTTTTAGATCCTTCCATGTTAAAAGAATTCCACCGCCTCCATCCGGATCGCCCTGCACCTCGCCCTCCGGGTCGTCCCCGAGGCCGGTGTCGACGCGCTGCTGGAGCCGCGCGTCGGGGGGGGGGGGGGGGTAATGTCACGACTTCTGCCGAAGTCGTTGCCTCTCCTTGTCCGGGCGGTGTTCGGCGGTCGACTTCACCGGCCTTTTAGCCATCATCGATCCATTTTTCATTTTCCATTGGTTTTGTCTTGTCTTCCCACACACCTGTTGTCAATCCCATTCATTACCTGTTGTGTATTTAACCCTCTGTTTCCCTTCATGTGTTTGTCAGAGATTGTTTTATGTCAAGTGTTGTTTATTGGTGTATAGGTGCGCGATGGGTCCTCGTACCCATTTTTATTTGATGTATGTATATTTCTCGTGTTTGGAGCATGTCATGGACATTTATTAAAAGTCTCCATCTACACTTCGTTTACTCTCCTGCGCCTGACTTCCCTGCCACCTATACACACGACGTTGACAACACCAAGGTTTCTGGCTGTAGGCTTTATATTGGTGGACAAATGACCAAGATTCTTTACAATCTGGATTCAGCCAGGTGGGGGCCAAATAAAACAACCTCTGATTTGTTATTATTGAGCTGGAAAAAATTGTCAGACATCCAACATTTGATGTCAGCAAGACAGTTGTGAAGGGTAGCTACGCTAGTTTTGTCACTGGGTCTCATTAGTAAATAAAGCTGTGTGTCATCCGCATAGCAGTGAAACTGAACGTTATGATTGCGGACGATGTCACCAAGGGGAAGCATGTATAGGGAAAATAGGATGGGGCCCAGAATTGACCCCTGAGGGACACTATAGTGAATATGTGCTGGGGACGATACTGAACCACCCACACTCTACAAAATGCTGGGTTAAAAGCAATTTGGTTAAATATTGGACAGAACACGTTGTGCTATTTTTACCTTGCCAGTTGGTTTACAAACAACCCAATGTTTTCTTTCAGTTGGGTTTTTGATGCCGGGTTTTTGAGCTATGATCCACCGGGTCAGATCAGAAGACTGGAGGCTGGCTTAGTAGGGAAGTGGCTTTCAGATAGTTAGGAACTCATTTTTAGCCAGCACCATTAGCTACAAAAGTGTCAGTGCTCAACCATAACATGTACTGACAATAGAACAGAACAGGTGAACCGGAATGACATTTACTCCCACCCTCCACCTACTAAGCCACACCTCCAGTCTTCTGATCTGACCTGGTGGATTATAGCTCCATAAGCCAACTAAGTGAACCAACTGGCTGGGTCAAAAAGAACCCAATGTATGTTCTGTCCACTATTTACATAGCTCTAAATATGACCTGAACCAGTTGAGGGCAACACTGGAGATTCCCACCCACCTCTCCAGCCAGTCAACAAGGATGTTATGATCAATAGTATCAAACGCGGGGAGCTGGCAGGCATCTCTTTGCTAATTTAAGACCATGGCATGACTGGGAGATTCAGCCGACTGACATGAAAGCACCATTGTCTGCGTGAGGGAGAGAACCAGACCTGGAATGAATGTTCTCAATCAGCCACCCCACCAACCAGGCCTCACGGCCGCAACAACATCCCTCTTGAAAAAGAGTGGAGAAGTTCCAATGTTATTAGACAAAAAGGGAACAGAGGAGTGAAGGAGATGTCATGAAGAGAAGGAAAGGAAATATCTGGTCTCAATTGAAAAAAAGAAAGAAGAGGGGTAGAAGGGACTCTTGGGAGTCTGATGGCAGAAAGAGCAGGAGAGGGGGAGAGACAGAAGAGAGGAAGAGGAGGATGGGTAGTCATCTGTTTCCCATTTCCAGCCCAGATATCATATTCCAGTGTCTCCTTCTCTAGGGCCTGTCATCATACAGAACTTCAAGATTTGTATTGATTAAATATTGTCCTTTTCTTTAAGGGGGTGAAATAATTAAGAATGTAATTTAGGGCAACAACATGTGAAAGAGTTGCAGTCGAGAGTGGGATGGTGTGACAACAGTACAGTATGACCATGGGTAAAATGGGTGACTCTTTGTATCCTTACATTGAACTACATCAGTCACCTTTCCATACCGCCCAAAATCTTCAGCTAAATATTATTTAACCAATTGACAGGCCAGGAAGTCAAGTATCACATCATGCAATTCATCTCCACACTCTGAAATATTTCCTCTCTAGCTGTTTCTGCTGTCCAGCTCAATGTAAGGAGAACAACCCATATGTTGAATCCAAATCATTACAATACACCTACTATAGTTTGGATTTAAAAAAAAGTCATTTTAAACATACTACAACTTTCAGATGGTTAGTGGTATTTTAGGACAGTCTTTGCTCAGAAGCAGAGAACCAGACACAGTGCAGATTTCCAGAATATGTCCAGTCTGCTGTATGGGTGGTCAGAGAGAAGGAGAGTCAGTCATACGGTTTTACACTGAACAAATATATAAACGCAACAAGTAAAGCGTTGGTCCCATGTTTCTTGAGCTGAAATGAAATATCCCCAAAATGTTCCATCTGCACAAAAAGCATACAGTGCATTCAGAAAGTATTCAGACATTCCCCCTTCCCTTTTTCCAAATGTTGTTACGTTACAACCTTATTCTAAAATTTAACAAAATTTCCTCCCTCATAAATCTACACACAATAGCCCATAACGACAAATCGAAAACAGGTTTTTAGAATTTTTTGCAAATGTATAAAAACAATAGAAATACTGAATTATCACATTAACATAAGTAACCCTTTACTCAGCACTTTGTTGAAGCACTTTTGGCAGCGATTAGCCTCCGGTTATTGAGCATTTCTCCTTCGCCAAGATAATCCATCTACCTGACAGGTGTGGCCTATCAAGAAGCTGATTAAACAGCATGATCATTACACGGATGCACCTTGTGCTGGGGACAAAAGGCCACTCTAAAATGGACAGTTTTGTCACACAACACAGATGTCTCAAGTTTTGAGGGAGCATACAATTGGCATGCTGACTGCAGGAATGTCCACCAGAGCTGTTGCCAGAGAATTTAATGTTATTTTCTCTACCATAAACTGCCTCCAATGTCATTTTTAGAGAATTTGGCAGTACGTCCAACCGCCCTCACAACTGCAGACCACGTGTAACCACGCCAGCCCAGGACCGGCTTCTTCAACTGCGTGATCGTTTGAGACCAGCCACCCGGACAGCTGATGAAACTGAGGGTTTGCACAACCTAAGAAATTCTGCACAAACTGTCAGAAAAAGTCTTAGGGAAGCTCATCTGTGTCCTCGTTGTCTTCACCAGGGTCTTGACCTGACTGCAGTTCGGTGTCCTTATATGGTTCCTTATATGAACTGTAACTCAGTAAAATCTTTCACATGTATATTTTTGTTCAGTGTAATAATGAAGATATTGGTGTGTTGACAGTTTTAGAACACGTGAAGTGTGTGTGTCTGTGCGTATGTATGTGTGTGTTTCAGGAGGAGTGTGTGTTTCAGGAAGAGTGAACTCCTCTACCTTCTTGGGAGGTAACAGCTCTTCATTTCTTCTTGGGTAGGGAAACACAGAGGCCCTCTCTCTCACTCACCGACAGAAAGACGCATCCGTCTCAGATTAAGCACCCGAGCGTTTCGAAACAGCGCCCCTCTGCTTCCATATTTGTAGACTATGAATCTGATGCTGTCTGGACAAACGGAGTATGGCATGTCATACTTTTTCTGTCCAGACAGAATCAGATACATGGGCTACATGTTGTTAAACAGTGGGACGCCGTTTCGCTCGCTAGTTTCAGCAGAGAGGAAGTGACTAACTCTAACAAAAACCTGCCTGAATAAGCCAAATGTGTTTCTATGGGCTTGATATGCAGACCTAAGCTTGTCGCCTGCATTCCCACCTTTGGGACATCGACTCGCATTGTTAGGAATACCTAGGATAGGATGAAGTAATCCTTCTACCCCCCCCCCCCCCCCCCCCCCTTAAAAGATTTAGATGCACTATTGTAAAGTGGTTGTTCCACTGGATATCATAAGGTGAATGCACCAATTTGTAAGTCGCTCTGGATAAGAGCGTCTGCTAAATGACTTAAATGTTAGGTTGGAGACATGACCATATCGTCATTATACACAGATCTCTGGTTTCAGCCACAGGCAAATTAAAAAGTAAATTTGAGAGGTGCACAGTGCACGGTTCGGATGTTGGCTTCCCCTAAAGTAAATAGATGTTTTGACAACATTATATAATTACTCCTGTCTAAATAAAATCATTCAAAATACTTTACCAGAGAGCTTGACAAAACAGCTAGGCCTACTGCGAGCATGACAGTAAGCTAGCTGATTATTGAGTTAAGTCTGTCAGTGAAAAGCTTCTAAAATGTGTAAAGATAATTTGTATTGAGTATAATTTAAAATGTTGAGACAAGAAGAAGGAGCGTTGCGAAGATATGGGAGTCTCGCCAGAATGTGCTCCGCTGTCTCCCGCCAATCCTTGCACATTCATGTCTGAATTGTTTTCCCTTTGATTGTTATTTTTTTTAAATAAATAAATTCCCCATTACATATGTAACCAGTAGGCCTAATTAATGTACCATTAATCCATGTCATTTGGTTATACACATTTATTTTAATGCATGTGTTACAGTCATTTACTGTTCTCATTCTCGGAGTGGAAACATTGTTTGCAGAGTTCACAGCCCACTACACTTGTGAGAAATAAGTTTGGGTTCATTTCATAACCACCATTTAGGAGTTTTGTACATTTTTTCAGTCTTCTGTTTGGAGTGCTCAACGTAAGCAATGAGCATGTGTGTGGTTTCTCGTTCCTGATAACATCGAAGGAGTGCGCACGCCTGAGCACGCCAACCTGCTGAGTTAGATACAATGTTGCACTTCACTAGAGATAGCTCAAATCGAGACAGATATAAAGGGGGTCAGACAGGTGGAGTGGAGAGATTAATGCGATTGTAAGAACCTGCATTTTCATCAGGATATTTTCTACTTGTTTTTATTTGTTCGTTTTAGGCCGATGTATATGAATTAGATGACGATGGAAGTTATAGGCCTACTGCTGCATTGGCCTCTCGGCTATCTCTGAGTTCCATGCGCTAATTTCTTTAGCCGCCATCAATGTGTCATTTTAACGCAGATTTTTATTATTAACCACCTGACAATACGTTTGAGAAACGAAAACGTTATTATAAACATAACTGGCACGCAGATAGGCAAAAAATGGTAAGATAAATTGTAAGCTTCACAAACTTGAAACTCATGAGCTGCCTATGGTCTTTATTATAACACCCATTAACAAATGCATGCACAAGCGCGTGAACAAAACGTGAACAAAACGGGCCTGCCTATAGAAGTCAAATTCCCGTCCAACTGATTCATTTTGGTGTACTAAACAGTGTACCAAACAGCATGTTGACATACAGTATATTATATAGAATATAGTAGAAGATTAGAAAGGGAGAGATACAATCTAATGATCGTGTACACGAAGCATTTAATGGATAATACTGGCTAGTTTCCCAGGACCAGATTAAACCTTCTCCTGGACTAGAAAGCATGGTCAGTGGAGAATGTCCATTGAAAGAGCTTTTTAGTCCAGTAATATGCTTAACCTGGGTCCAGGAAACTGCCTGAAAAAAATATCTAATTTATGGTACACATACTATGTACTATATTCATGGATGTGATGATTTAACTTGCTATTTCTTCTTTCCCTATGCCTCCACGTCCATCTGTACCCCGCACAGCTGGCCACACCACAGTGACAGCAGTGAATTGATATCATTACAGCACGATGGTAATTCAATCAGTGGGTTGTCATGACAACCGTGATAAAAATGGAAGGGGCCATGTACACAACAAATGTTGCTCGGAGCAAAGGGTCATGAACCAAAAGTGGGAAAAGTGGGGCCACTTATTTTCAGAGGGAATGTTCAGTGAGGAAAAAACATTGTGTCTTGTACCACTGATCTAAAAACAGATATATGTGTGATATACTTAAGCAATAAGGCCCTAGGGGGTGTGGTATATGGACAATATACCATGGCTAAGAGCTGTTCTTAAATCAAGACGCAACACTGAGTGTTTGGACACAGCCCTTAGCCGTGGTATATTGTCCATATACCACACCCCCTAAGGCCTTAGTGGTATATTGTGGTATATTGGCTGTATATCAAACACCCGAGGTGCCTTATTCCAGTTTCAACTGTTCTGCCTGCGGTTACGAAACCCCTACCTGTCCCAGACCTGCTGTTTTCAACTCTTAATGATCGGCTATGAAAAGCCAACTGAGATTTATTCCTGATTATTATTTGACCATGCTTGTCATTTATGAACATTTTGAAAATCTTGGCTCTCTCTAATTTTCTCCTTCTCTCTTTCTCTCGGAGGCCCTGAGCCCTAGGACCATACGTCGGGACTACCGGCCGTGGTGACTCCTTGCTGCCCCCAGTCCGCCTGGCCTTTCTGCTATTCCAGTTTCAACTCTTCTGCCTGCGGTTATGGAAACCCTACCTGTCCCAGACCTGCTGTTTTCAACTCTTAATGATCGGCTATGAAAAGCCAACTGAGATTTATTCCTGATTATTATTTGACCATGCTTGTCATTTATGAACATTTTGAAAATCTTGGCTCTCTCTAATTTTCTCCTTCTCTCTTTCTTTCTCTCGGAGGACCTGGGCCCTACGACCATGCGTCGGGACTGCCGCCCGTGGTGACTCCTTGCTGTCCCCAGTCCGCCTGGCCTTGCTGCTATTCCAGTTTCAGCTGTTCTGCCTGCGGTTATGGAACCGCCACCTGTCCCAGACCTGTTGTTTTTCAACTCTTAATGATCAGCTATGAAAAGCCAACTGAAAATTATTCATGATTATTATTTGACCATGCTTGTCACTTATGAACATTTTGAACATCTTGGCATAGTTCTGTTATAATCTCCACCCGGCACAGCCAGAAGAGGACTGGCCACCCCTCATAGCCTGGTTCCTCTCATGGTTTCTTCCTAGGTTTTGGCCTTTCTAGGAAGTTTTTCCTAGCCACCGTGCTTCTACACCTGCATTACTAGCTGTTTGGGGTTTTAGGCTGGGTTTCTGTACAGCACTTCGAGATATTAGCTGATGTACGAAGGGCTATATAAAATAAAATTGATTGATTGATTATTGCTATTATAAACTGGTTACCAATGTAATTAGACCTGTAACAATAAATGTTTTGCCATATCCATTACTGTTTTGTCATACACTTTGAAGACACACAGTGAATTCATAGAGCCTTAGCTTAGTGTGACTAACCTTATTGAGCCTTAAGGCTAAGAATTTGATTGATAGATCTAGAGCTGTACTAGAAATAGAAGATAACCAAATGTGTAGCCAATGTGTTCTACACACTGTGTTCCAATGGTATGCCCCGAGACAGAACATTATCTTTATCAAGACTGGGGTAGATGAATCGTCTCTCAGATTTACTCAAGTGGTATTAGGAGATCTGTATCTGTGTCAAGCAAGGGTCAAAGGCAGGCGGATCCAAACCCAACCCCTTACTGGTGTCTGGTGTTACGAGATGTTGCCTACTGAGTACAGTAGATGGCGCTGCTGTTATGTGTAGCTTGGTTTGGTACTCTGTTGTACGAGTGAGTCAAGTGAGGCATTCGAGCTGATCAATTTGCCTTTCAAAGTGTGTTGCATTATGGTTATAAATATTGTCAGATTTGCGACTACATGTTGACTGCATGAACTTTACAAAAATCAAGTGATCAAAGGCCATGCAGTTTTTGATGAAGTCGCATTCAAGTCGCTGCAGTTGATCTCACCAACTGCACCATGCAGGCATCGCCTGCATTGTGGGAGGCGCTATTTGTCGACCAATTATTACGGTGTTTTTGTTTGACCCTCGCCAAAGACGTGACAGAAACAGGAACCAACTTTGCCGCTATTCTTAAGCTACAGGTGCCACCAATGAAAGTGATATGAGACCTCTCTAACCATTTAATTGTACACACATTATGTTTTCAGTTCGTGTGTGTGTGATATGGGGGTATAGAAAAGTGACATTTATACAGAAAAACGTTTATAAACAATAGCAGCTATGTTGACACTGCCATGTTGATCTGAGGCTTGTGGTTGGGCTTATACCCTGACTACACCGCTCGCGTCGCGTCGCGTGCGCAAGCTTTGAAAAATAAATGTACGAATATATGTTATTCAATTATTGCACCCACACTGCTCGCACCCACCAATGAGCGTCTGCGCTTAGAAGTCATTCCTATTCCTGCGCAGATCGCGCTGCAAGTCCTGCCTCTCCCATCTCCTCATTGGTTTATAGAGGCAGGTACCTAGTGCCATCTCCTCATTGGTTATACCCACGTGGGTGATTGAAAGACGAACTGTTTTGCCAGTTGTCGTGGTAATACTATGAAAGTGTAGATGCCAATCACCATATAAGTTCAAAGTTGAAAAAGCCTGGAAGGAGGAGAGATGACTAGAAACAGATTCGGTTGACCGTTTTATGTGTGGATTAATTGTCGGAGTAGAGGACCTTGTGCATTTCAGGTAAAATAACAACTCAAATGTTTATATCCCAGGACAAATTAGCTAGCAACAGCAAGCTAGCTAAATAGGACAAATTAGCTAGCAAGTGCAAGCTAACTAGTTAAATTGCCATACATTTTTAATGATTTTCGACTTGTCCCCAAATTAATGTCATTGGTTCAGAGTTTGTTTTGATATTTTAACCTGCATGTCGTGATTGCGTTTGGTGTAAGGGGACAATATACATTTATGCCCGATGGCGCACGCGCGCAGACGGTTTGGGTTCCATGTGAGTTAGGCTTACCGCTTGAACACGCCCATTGAGTATGCACTGAATGGAGCTTTATGCAGGCTACCTGACGATGCTGAAGTAAAGACATTCTTATGAACATTACCTTGCTCTTGCTCTTGTATTGTATAATCAGTACATAAAACATCTGCCTTAAACACAATTATCTGCATAGTAAAATTAGAATCCCCATTAGCTGCTGCTTCCAAGGCAGCCTCTACTCTTCCTTGGGTCCAAATAGGAACAAAACAAAAGTCTATATCATAAATACAACAATACATTTTTATTTTTTATTTCACCTTTATTTAACCAGGTAGGCTAGTTGAGAACAAGTTCTCATTTGCAACTGTGACCGGGCCAAGATAAAGCATAGCAATTCGACACATACAACAGAGTTACACATGGAATAAATAAAACATACAGCCAATAATACAAATAAGTCTATATACAATGTGAGCAAATGAGGTGAGACAAGGGAGGTAAAGGCAAAAAAAGGCCATGGTGGTGAGGTAAATACAATATAGCAAGTAAAACACTGGAATGGTAGATTTGCAGTGGAAGAATGTGCAAAGGAGAAATATAAATAATGGGGTGCAAAGGAACAAAATAAATGAATACAGTAGGGGAAGAGGTAGTTGTTTGGGCTAAATTATAGATGAACTATGTACAGGTGCAGTAATCTGTGAGCTGCTCTGACAGCTGGTGCTTAAAGCTAGTGAGGGAGATAAGTGTTTCCAGCTTCAGAGATTTTTGCAGTTCGTTCCAGTCATTGGCAGCAGAGAACTGGAAGGAAAGACGACCAAAGGAGGAATTGGCTTTGGGGGTGACCAGTGAGATATACCTGCTGGAGCGCGTGCTACGAGTGGGTGCTGCTATGGTGACCAGTGAGCTGAGATAAGGCGGGGCTTTACCTAGCAGAGACTTGTAGATAACCTGTAGCCAGTGGGTTTGGCGATGAGTATGAAGAGAGGGCCAACCAACGAGAGACTAAAAGGTCGCAAAGGTGGGTAGTGTATGGGGCTTTGGTGACAAAACGAATGGCACTGTGATAGACTGCATCCAGTTTGTTGAGTAGAGTGTTGGAGGCTATTTTATAGATGACATCGCTGAAGTCGAGGATCGGTAGGATGGACAGTTTTACGAGGGTATGTTTGGCAGCATGAAGGAAGGATGCTTTGTTGCGATATAGGAAGACGATTCTAGATTTTCTGGACATGGTAGGATAGATTCAGGGCATAATGTACAGACAAGGGTATGGTAGGGTGTGAGTACAGTAGAGGTAAACCTAGGCATTGAGTGATGATGAGAGAGGTTGCATCTCTGGAGGCGCCAGTTAGGCTAGGTGCGGTCTCCGCATGTGTGGGGGGTGGGACAAAGGAGCTATCTGAGGCATGTTGTGTGGGACTAGGGGCTCCGCAGTAAAATAAAACAATGAGAGCTGTCCTAAACAACAGTATACAAGGCATATTGATATTAGAGAGGCATAAAACAATCACAGATGTTGAATGGGAGAGCTAAGACAACAACGGGTAAACAGCTAAGACAACAACAACAGGTAAATGGCGATGAATGGGCAGAGAGGGTCAGTTAGCTACACACAGGGCCTGAGTTGGAGGCTGGGGCCGACAGATTAACAAAAGGAAGTACCGTGTTAATGAACAGTCCAGCAGGCATCAGCTGTGTAGCCGAGTGATCATAGGGTCCAATGAGCAGCAATTTATGAAACAGGGAGCCGTTCAGTAGTCGTTACTACGCTAGGCGAGCGGGAGACACGGCATTCAGAAAGCTAGTGGGCCGGGGCTAGCAGATGGGTCTTCATCGACATCCACGACGCAGTGGCCGGTTGAGAGCACATCGGCCGAATTATGTCAGCAGACCAGCAGACCAGTCGTGATGGATCGGCAGGGCTACGTGTCGACAAAGGATCCAGGCCAATTTGCAAGAGAGGTATTGTAGTTGGTGTACTCCGTTTGCTAGCTGGGAGATGGGCCTAGGCTAGCTCGAGGCTAATTGGTGCCTGCTTCTGGACAAGGGCATTAGCCACAATAGCCACTCGGTAGCAGCTAACTCACTGCGATAATCCGGTGTAATGGTCCAGAGCTTGCGGCAGGAATTCGGTGATGTGGTGGAAAAAAGCAGTCCGATATGTTCAGGGCGGATATCGAAGACTGGCAAGTATTATCCTGGCTAAAGCAGCTGGTGTCTGAGCTAAAGGTAAAGACCGCTAGCAGTGGCTAACATTGACTAAATAGCTAGTAGCTAATTAGCTGGCTAGCTTCTGATGGAGGTTCCAGTTATAAGGTCTAAAAAATAGCACATCCGTACCACATTGGGTGAGGCAGGTTGCAGGAAGGTATATTTAATCCGAAAATGGAATAAAGAAATTGAAATATATTGAAATGTATATAAAAAAAAAAGGAAAAAAAATGAATCTTTACACGGGGCAAAAACAAACACGTCTTACTGCTACGCCATCTTGTGACTAGAATGTTGTTGTAAACAACAGCCAACTTTCCAGGACATAGACATGTCTTATATGGGCAGAAAGCTTAACTTATTGTTAATCTAACTGCAGTGTGCAATTTACAATAGCTATTACAGCGAACAATTTTTTTTGCATTATAATATTGCAAAAAAAAGTATAGAAAATACATGTTTTTTTCTTTGTATTATCTTTTACCAGATCTAATATGTTATTCTCCTACATCAATTTCACATTTCCACAAACTTCAGAGTGTTTCCTTTCAAATAGTATCAAGAATATGCATATCTTTGCTTCAGATCCTGAGCTACAGGCAGTTAGATTTGGGTATGTCATTTTAGGTGGAAATTGAAAAGAAGGGTAAGATCCTTAAGAGACATAAAGGTCAGTCAATGAAAAAAACTTGTAAAAGTTTCTTCAAGCGCAGTCGCAAAAACCATCAAACGCTAAGATGAAACTGTCTCATGAGGACCGCCACAGGAAAAGAAGAACCAGAGTTACCTCTGCTGCAGAGGATACGTTCATTAGAGTTACCAGCCTCAGGAAATGCAGCCGAAATAAATGCTTCACAGTTCAAGTAACAGACACATCTCAACATCAACTGTTCAGAGGAGACTGCGTGAATCAGGCCTTCATGGTCGAATTGCTGCAAAGAAACCACTACTAAAGGATACCAATAATAAGAAGAGACTTGCTTGGGCCAAGAAACACAAGCAATGGACATTAGACTGGTGGAAATCTGTCCTTTCGTCTGATGAGTCCAAATTTGAGATTTTTGATTCCAACCGCCATGTCTTTGTGAGACCCAGATTAGGTGAGCGGATGATGTCAGCATGTGTGGTTCCCACCTTGAAGAATGGAGGAGGAGGTATGATGGTGTGTAGGTGCTTTTCTAGTGACACTGTCAGTGATTTATTTAGAATTCAAGGCACACTTAACCAGCATGGCTCAGCATGTGGGAACTTCTTCAAGACTGTTGGAAAAGCATTCCAGGTGAAGCTGGTTGACAGAATGCCAAGAGTGTGCAAAGCGGTTGTCTTCTCTATTATTGTCTGAATCCTGGCTTAGGAGGACCACCAAAACCCTGACATTTCCATCCCTAACTACAACATCTTCTGACAAGATAGAACTGCCAAAGGGGGCGGTGTTGCAATCGACTGCAGAGATAGCCTGCAGAGTTCTGTCTTACTATCCAGGTCTGTACCCAAACAATTTGAGCTTCTACTTTTAAAAATCCACTTTTCCAGAAACAAGTCTCTCAACGTTGCCGCTTACTATAGACCACCCTCTGCCCCCAGCTGTGCCCTGGACACCATATGTGATTTGATTTCCCCCCCCCCATCTATCTTCAGAGCTCGTGCTGCTAGGTGACCTAAACTGGGACATGCTTAACACCCCGGCCATCCTACAAGCTAAGCTTCATGCCCTCAATCTCACTTAAATTATCAATGAACCCACCAGGTACAACCCCAAATCCGTAAACACAGGCACCCTCATAGATATCATCCTAACCAACTTGCCCTCCAAATACACCTCTGCTGTTTTCAACCAAGATCTCAGCGATCATTGCCTCATTGCCTGCATCAGTAATGGGTCTGTGGTCAAATGACCACCCCTCATCACTGTCAAACGTTTCCTAAAACACTTCAGTGAGCAGGCCTTTCTAATCGACCTGGCCCGGGTATCCTGGAAGGATATTGACCTCATCCCGTCACTAAAGGATAACTGGTTATTCTTTAAAAGTGCCTTTCTCGCCATGTTAAATAAGCATGCCCCATTCTAAAAATGTTGAACCAGGAACAGATATAGACCTAGGTTGTCTCCAGACCTGACTGCCCTTGACCAGCATAAAAACATCCTGTGGCGTACTGCATTAGCATCGAATAGCCCCCGTGATATGCAACTTTTCAGGGAAGCTAGGAACCAATATACACAGGCAGTTAGGAAAGCTAAGGCTAGCTTTTTCAAGCAGAAATGTGCATCCTGTAGCACAAACTCAAAAAGGTTCTGGGACACTCTAAAGTCCATGGAGAATAAGAGCACCTCCTCCCAGCTTCCCACTGCACTGCGGCTAGGAAACATGTCACCACCGATAAATCCACTATAATTGAGAATTTCAATAAGCATTTTTCTACGGCTGGTCATGGTTTCACCTGGCTACCCCAACCCTGATCAACAGCCCTGCACCCCCCACAGCAACTCACCCAAGCCTCCACCATTTCTCCTTCACCCAAATCCAGATAGCTGATGTTCTGAAAGAGCTGCAAAATCTGGACCCCTACAAATCAGCTGGGCTAGACAATCTGGAAACTCTCTTTCTAAAATGATCTGCCGAAATCGTTGCAACCCCTATTACTAACCTGTTCAACCTCTCTTTCATATCGTCTGAGATTCCCAAAGTTTGGAGAGCTGCCGCGGTCATCCCCCTCTTCAAAGGGGGAGACCCTCTAGACCCAAACTGCTATAGACCTATATCCATCCTACCCTGCCTTTCTAAGGTCTTCGAAAGCCAAGTTAACAAACAGATTACCAACCATTTCGAATTCCACCGTACCTTCTCTGCTATGCAATCTAGTTTCAGAGCTGGTCATGGGTACACCTCAGCCATGCTTAAGGTCCTAAACGATATCATAACCGCTATCGATAAGAGACATTACTGTGCAACCGTATTCATCGACCTGGCCAAGGCTTTTGACTCTGTTAATCACCACATTCTTATCGGCAGACTCAACAGCCTTGGTTTCTCAAATGATTGCCTCGCCTGGTTCACCAACTACTTCTCTGATAGAGTTCAGTGTGTCAAATCGGAGGGCCTGTTGTCCGGACCTCTGGCAGTCTCTATGGGGGTGCCACAGGGTTCAAATCTCGGGCCGACTCTCTTCTCTGTATACATCAATGATGTCGCTCTTGCTGCGGGTGATTGTTTGATCCACCTCTACGTAGACGACACCATTCTGTATACATCTGGCCCTTCTTTGGACACTGTGTTAACAAACCTCCAAACGAGCTTCAATGTCATACAACACTATTTCCGTGGCCTCCAACTGCTCTTAAATGCTAGTAAAACTAAATGCATGCTCTTCAACCGATCACTGCCCGTACCCGCCCGCCCGACTAGCATCACTACTCTGGACGGTTCTGACTTTTAGATTATGTGGACAACTACAAATACCTAGGTGTCTAGTTAGACTGTAAACTCTCCTCCCAGACTCACATCAAGCATCTCCAATCCAAAATGAAATATAGAATCGGCTTCCTATTTCGCAAAAAAGTCTCCTTCACTCATGCTGCCAAACATACCCTCGTAAAACTGACTATCCTACCGATCCTCGACGATGTCATTTACAAAATAGCCTCCAACACTCTACTCAGCAAATTAGATTTAGTCTATCACAGTGCCATCCGTTTTGTCACCAAAGCCCCATACACTACCTACCACTGCGACCTGTATGCTCGTTGGCTGGTCCTGGCTACATATTCGTTGCTAAACCCACTGGCTCCAGGTCATCTAAAAGGCTTTGCTAGGTAAAGCTCTGCCTTATCTCAGCTCACTGGTCACCATAGCAGCACCCACCCGTAGCACGTGCTCCAGCAAGTATATCTCACTGGTCACCCCCAAAACCAATTCCTCCTTCGGCTGCATTTCCTTCCAGTTCTCTGCTGCTAATGACTGGAACGAATTGCAAAAATCACTGAAGTTGGAGACTCATATCTCCCTCTAACTTTAAGCATCAGCTGTCAGAGCAGCTTACAGATCGCTGCAGCTGTACACAGCCCATATGTAAATAGCCCATCCAACCAACTACCTACCTCATCCCATTTTTGTTTTTCTGCTCTTTTGCACACCAGTATTTCTACTTGCACATCCTCATCTGCACATCTATCACTCCAGTGTAAATTGCTAAATTGTAATGACTTTGCCACTATGGCCTATTTATTGCCTTACCTCCTTACTTCATTTGCACACACTGTATACAGATGTTTCTATTGTGTTATTGACTGTACGTTTGTTTATCCCATGTGTAACTCTGTGTTGTTTTTGTCGCACTGCTTTGCTTTATCTTGGCCAGGTCGCAGTTGTAAATGAGAACTTGTTCTCAACTGACCTACCTGGTTAAATAAAGGTTACATTTTTTTTTTAAATATAAAAAAACATTATCGCATATTGAGTAGCAATTGACCCGATTTTGGGACACC
Source organism: Salvelinus fontinalis (assembly GCF_029448725.1). Taxonomy (NCBI): domain Eukaryota; kingdom Metazoa; phylum Chordata; class Actinopteri; order Salmoniformes; family Salmonidae; genus Salvelinus; species Salvelinus fontinalis. The sequence continues at coordinate 41,838,969 of NC_074677.1, forward strand.
GATCCAGCAGTAATGATGGACTGTAATTTCTCTTTGCTTATTTGAGCTGTTCTCTCGGGGTGGCGGAGTAGCCTAGTGGTTAGAGCGTTGGTACCGGAAGGTTGCAAGTTCAAATCCCTGAGCTGACAAGGTACAAATCTGTCATTCTGCCCCTGAACAAGGCAGTTAACCCACAGTTCCTAGGCCATCATTGAAAATAAAAATTTGTTCTTAACTGACTGTTCTAGTTAAATAAAAAATATGGACTTGGTCGTTTACAAAATATGGCTATCTTCGGTATACCATCCCTACCTTGTCACAACACAATTGATTGGCTCAAACACATTAAGAAGGAAATAAATTCCAAAAATGTACTTTTACATTTAAAGTCATTTAGCAGACACTCTTATCCAGAGCGACTTACAAATTGGAAAGTTCATACATATTCATCCTGGTCCCCCGTGGGAAATGAACCCACAACCCTGGCGTTGCAAGCGCCATGCTCTACCAACTGAGCCACACGGGACTTTTTAACAAGGAAAGGGGATACCTAGTCAGTTGTTCAACTGAAATGTGTATTCTGCATTTAACCTCTGAATCAGAGAGGTGCGGGGGGCTGCCTTAATCGACATTCACGTCTTTGGTGCCCGGGGAACAGTGGGTTAATGCCTTGCTCAGGGGCAGAACGACAAGTTTTTACCTTGTCACCTCAGGTTTTGAACGCCTGTTAATTTAAATGTATTCCAGGTGACTACCTCATGAAGCTGTATGAAAGAATGCCAAGAGTGTGCAAAGCTGTCGTCAAGGCAAAGGGTGGCTACTTTGAAGATTCTCAAATATAAAATATATTTTGATTTGTTTAACATTTTTTCGGTTACTACACGATTCAATGTGTTATTTCCTAGTTTTGATGTCTTCACCATTATTCTACAATGTAGAATATAGAAAAACCCTGGATGAGTAGGTGTGTCCAAACTTTTGACTGGTACTGTATATAGCCTATCATAATTGATCTAATAGGCCTATATTTAGATCGTTGACAGTTTCAAGAGAGGGAGAATCCACCCATGAATATATTCAAAGAGTGCCTCAGATCAGCTGCTTTGCGCATGCAGGATTGTTTCTGAGTTGCCTCTCCTCCCACCCCTACTTCATTGTTTATACCTATAATTTACTTTCACTTGCCCACTGTGCAATGTACGATTAGCCTACAGGTTAGGGTACTCAATCTAGTGTGCTGCTATAGGTTTATCATGAGCTGCAAAATTGCGGTGTTGTAGCTCATTTGGAGAGCAGTTTGACATGGGACACTGTTGGTAAAGCACCATGGATAAGGTCGTTAATAGTTGCCATTATGCACAGATTATTTACAAGGTGTTCGCCTAGGCTACACAGTAGAACGTTCTATGGCGAATTCGGAGGCAGACTGAAAGGGACTCAATCCCAGTTCTTTTCGCATTCAGTGACAGTGCCCAAAACGATTTTTGTTTGTGCTCTTAACCCACCATCGCGGTTAGAAGAGTGTATGCCTTTAGTCTGACATTAACAGGGGTAAACTTGCTGTATGCGTGCGTGTACATGCGAGTTATTGGATCATTAGATTGATAAGCGTGAGTGGACAGTGATGCCTGTTTGAACGAGTGTATTAGATCATTAGATTGATGGCCATTAGTTTTATAATCCCCTACTTTCAGCCTGGTCTCATAGACCAAACGTAACATAGTAAATGTATATCCGGAATACTGAAATTAATATATTACGTTTGTATGAGTTACATAAGACAGATGGTTATTTAATGCAAAACAAAAGTAGGGTGGTTGGTCAGGCGTACCAAAAGTTACCAAGTTCGAATCTCATCACGGACAACTTTTTTTGCTAACTAGCAACTTTTCAACTACTTACTACTTTTTAGATACATTGCAACTATTTACCATGTTAGCTGACCCTTCCCCTAACCCTAACTTTAACCCTTTTAGCTAACCCTAACCCTAACCTTAACCCTTTTCGCTAACATTTCTCCTAACCTTAACCTTTTAACCTAACTCCTAAACTTAACCCTAACCCCTAGTCTAGCTAACGTTAGCCACCTAGCTAGAATATCATATCATGCGTTTTGCAAATTAGTAACATATTGTGCATCTTGCAGATTTGTAACATATAATACGAATTGTAATTTTTAACATATCATATAAAATGGGTGATGGACATCCACAAATTAATACATACCATACAAAACATAACATATCTTACTAAATGAAGTTTCTCAGATTTACGTACAGAATAATAAGAAATGCTCTGGGACTAGGTTGCGATCAACCAACCTCCTTTCAAATTTGCCTTAAGTATCAAATCACATTTTATTTGTCACATACACATGGTTAGCAGATGTTAATGCGAGTGTAATAAATGCTTGTGCTTCTAGTTCCGACAATGCAGTAATAACCAACAAGTAATCTAACCTAACAATTCCACAACTACTACCTTATACACACAAGTGTAAAGGGATAAAGAATATGTACATAAAGATATATGAATGAGTGATGGTACAGAACGGCATAGGCAAGATGCAGTAGATGGTATCGAGTACAGTATATACATATGAGATGAGTAATGTAGGGTATGTAAACATTATATTAAGTGGCATTGTTTAAAGTGGCTAGTGATACATTTTTACATCAATTTCCATCAATTCCCATTATTAAAGTGGCTGGAGTTGAGTCAGTATGTTGTCAGCAGCCACTAAATGTTAGTGGTGGCTGTTTAACAGTCTGATGGCCTTGAGATAGAAGCTGTTTTTCAGTCTCTCGGTCCCTGCTTTGATGCACCTGTACTGACCTCGCCTTCTGGATGATAGCGGGGTGAACAGGCAGTGGCTCGGGTGGTTGTTGTCCTTGATGATCTTTATGGCCTTCCTGTGACATCGGGTGGTGTAGGTGTCCTGGAGGGCATGTAGTGTGCCCCCGGGGATGCGTTGTGCAGACCTCACTACCCTCTGGAGAGCCTTACGGTTGTGGGCGGAGCAGTTGCCGTACCAGGCGGTGATACAGCCCGACAGGATGCTCTCGATTGTGCATCTGTAGAAGTTTGTTCAACCTCAGGAGGCCAAATTTCTTCAGCCTCCTGAGGTTGAAGAGGCACTGCTGCGCCTTCTTCCCAACGCTGTTTGTGTGGGTGGACCAATTCAGTTTGTCCGTGATGTGTACGCCGAGGAACTTAAAACTTACTACCCTCTCCACTACTGTCCCGTCGTGGATAGGGGGGTGCTCCCTCTGCTGTTATGTGGATAGGGGATAGCTCCCTCTGCTGTTTTCTGAGGTCCACAATCATCTCTTTTGTTTTGTTGACGTTGAGTGTGAGGTTATTTTCCTGACACCACACTCCGAGGGCCCTCACCTCCTCCCTGTAGGCCGTCTCGTCGTTGTTGGTATTCAAGCCTACCATTGTAGTGTCGTCCGCAAACTTGATGATTGAGTTGGAGGCGTGCATGGCCACGCAGTCGTGGGTGAACAGGGAGTACAGGAGAGGGCTCAGAACACACCCTTGTGGGGCCCCAGTGTTGAGGATCAGCGGGGTGGAGATGTTGTTACCTACCCTCACCACCTGGGGGGCGGCCCGTCAGGAAGTCCAGTACCCAGTTGCACAGGGCGGGGTCGAGACCCAGGGTCTCGAGCTTGATGACGAGTTTGGAGGGTACTATGGTGTTAAATGCTGAGCTGTAGTCAATGAACAGCATTCTCACATAGGTATTCCTCTTGTCCAGATGGGTTAGGGCAGTGTGCAGTGTGATTGCGATTGCGTCGTCTGTGGACCTATTGGGTCGGTAAGCAAATTGAAGTGGGTCTAGGGTGTCAGGTAGGGTGTCTGACGAATCAGCGTATTCGGCAATGTTGTTGTTGGACGCAATGCGGAACATATCCCAATCCACGTGATCGAAGCAGTCTTGAAGCGTGGAATCAGATTGGTCAGACCAGCGTTGAACAGACCTGAGCGCGGGAGCTTCTTGTTTTAGTTTCTGTTTGTAGGCTGGAAGCAACAAAATGGAGTCGTGGTCAGCTTTTCCGAAAGGAGGGCGGGGGAGGGCCTTATATGCATCGCGGAAGTTAGAATAACAACGATCCAGGGTTTTACCAGCCCTGGTAGCACAATCGATATGCTGATAGAATTTAGGAAGTTTTGTTTTCAGATTAGCCTTGTTAAAACCCCCAGCTACAATGAATGCAGCCTCAGGGTGTGTGGTTTCCAGTTTACATAGAGTCAGATAAAGTTCGTTCATGGCCATCGATGTCTGCTTGAGGGGGAATATATACGGCTGTGATTATAATCAAAGAGAATTCCCTTGGTATATAATGCGGTCGACATTTGATTGTGAGGAATTCTAAGTCAGGGGAACAGAATGACTTGAGTTCCTGTATGTTGTTATGATCACACCACGTCTCGTTAACCATAAAGCATACCCCCCCGCCCCTCTTCTTACCAGGAAGACGTTTGTTTCTGTCGGCGCGATGCGTGAAGAAACCAGCTGGCTGCACCGACTCCGTTAGCGTCTCTCGAGTGAGCCATGTTTCCGTGAAGCAAAGAATGTTACAGTCTTTGATGTCTCTCTGGAATGCTACCTTTGCTCGGATTTCATCAACCTTGTTGTCAAGAGACTGGACATTGGCGAGTAGTATGCTAGGGAGTGGAGCGCGGTGTGCCCTTCTCCGGAGCCTGACCAGAAGACCGCTTCGTTTGCCCCTTTTACGGCGTCGTTGTTTAGGGTCGCCGGCTGGGATCCGATCCATTGTACTGGGTGGAAGGCAAAACACAGGATCCGCTTCGGGAGAGTCATAATTCCTGGTCGTAATGATAGTGAGTTGACGTTGCTCTTATATTCAGTAGTTCCTCCCGACTGTATGTAATGAAACCTAAGATTACCTGGGGTACCAATGTAAGAAATAACACGTAAAAAAACAAATACTGCATAGTTTCCTAGGAACGCGAAGCGAGCCGGCCATATCTGTCGGCGCCGGAAGTAGAAGTAACCGTCTTATGTAACCATACAAAATGTAACATATTATATACATTTAATTGTCCCGGATTTACTGTGTTACGTCTAGTCTGAGACCAAGCTGTTCGTTTTTGCCTTAAATAACCTTTTGTCTCATGTAACCATACCAAATGTAAGGTGCAGTATACTAAATTGATTGTTCCGGATTTAAATGTACTATGTTACGTCTAGTCTATGAGACCAAGCTGCAACCGCAGTCGGCAAACAGGAACCAACCCACATTCTGCTGCTCACAGAATAATTGTGTTCAAGCCGACGTCGTCGTCACTCACTTCGAAGCCAAGGAATGTTTCTCTGGTCGCTGCATTGGGACAGAGGTGTTTTCAGTTTCCCGTTAACTCCAGAACGCGGACTGCTTTGCCTACAGTAACTGAGCGAGTTTGACATATTGGATTAATTTTTTTCGATAAACGAGAGCTGTACCGACGGCGGGCACTTTATTGAACTCGTGTTGCTCTGCTCTTTATCAATTTAGATTTGAACTTTGAAATCCACCTCTCACCTACACGTTTGGGATCACGTTGAGGAATTGAAACGTAAGATCTTTGAAAACTTTCCCTTGCATTACAAGAATAGAATAGAATGCTCGACACAATGTCTGTTTGCTTCGAAATTAAGCGCCTATGGTGGTGAGATGAAAGGAAATAGGGAATATCTATGAACACACGGACATCTATGCCTGAGAGGTAATTTTTTTACAAATATTTAGCAACTTTTGATATGGAAACAAACACTGCAGACTTCTAAAAATAGCCTTGATTGTCTTGGGTTATTATTAGTAGGCTAAGGCTTAGCACGTCTGAATTTTAAAGCTCATATGCAGCTATTATAATTATTACCTATGGAAATAATTACATGCATGTATTGTTAAAATTAGTCACCGGTTGCAATTAAGGGCACATGAACAAAGTCAAGAGTTGCCACTTGCATTATTTAATAGCACAGCTAAGTCTTAGCCCAAATTGTAAAGATGTTTTGCAATTGTGAGGTCCATAGTTTATGATCACTTAATCTGTTGTTATTCCCCATGGGGTACTAACCTTCATGTATCCAGTGACAGTATAGTTGTTTTTCCTGTCTGTACCTCAAATCCAACTCTTTCTCTTTCTCTCTCTCTTTCTCAGCCTGGACATTATTCACCAACAACAGAGCTGCTGATAAAAAGCAAGCAACTTCTGTGGGATAAAAAAACAAACATTTTTTGGGGTCATTGTTGTTGCTGGTCACAGGAGATACTGAAATATGGGTTCTAGCCTGACATGTGCGGGCGTGGTGTGGGCTCTGCTCTCCTTCCTGTGTGCGGCGGCCTCGTGTGTGGGTTTCTTTATGCCATACTGGCTCCTAGGGTCCCAGATGGGTAAACCGGTCTCCTTCGGGACCTTCCGGCGGTGCTCGTACCCGGTGCGTGATGAGGTTCACCAGGCCACAGTGATGCTGGAGCAGTGTGGGCGTTACGCCTCGTTTCAGGGCATCCCTAGTCTGGAGTGGAGGATCTGTACGGTGGTGACAGGGGTGGGCTGTGGCCTGCTGCTCCTGGTGTCCCTCACGGCCCTGATGGGCTGCTGTGTGTCTGACCTCATCTCCAGGACCATTGGACGGGTGGCCGGGGGCATCCAATTTGTAGGGGGTAAGTTAAAATCATTATGCGCTGTTGTTTTTTAAGTGATTTGAAGATTGGATGGATGGATGGGTGGAAGGAAGGATGGATGGGTGGATACAATAATGAGTAGACTGACTCCTCCACCAATGGGTGTAGAATGTTATCGTTGAATGATTTAATAGAATGGAGCTGGGCTGAACAATGACTCCACAACGTTCATTTTTGGTTTCACCGTTTGTCTTATTTTTCGGACCTTGGGGGTCAGAGGGGAGAGAGAAATGAGGTGGTGATGGTGGGAGCTTCCTGATCCAGGTGCAACACACTCAACATGTGGTGTGTGTCCTCTAAGAAAAATTCCTCTTATAGAGGAAAGGCCTCAGTAGTAAATCAGAGCATACTGCTTCTCTTCCCCCTCATGCACTCATCCCCCTCTCCTCCATCTGTATAAAGACTTTGACCGCTTTATTCATTCAGCCAGTGTGGGGGACTGGGGTTGATTTAAGTGTGACCTCTTCTTGCTTGCATATCAGGGCTTCGGAGTCCTCGCTCTGTCTCTCTCAAATTCTGTATGCTTTAATGGCATGAATGACGAGGTCAATGTTGCCAAAGCGATACACATAAAAAGTATGAAAACAACAGGGACAACAATGAGAATATTAGCTATAATACTAAATATACAGGCATCTGCCAAAATAATGGAAACCCCTACATGAAGTGTCTTAATAGGGTGTTGGGCAACCACAAGCCAGAACAGCAATGTGCCTTCGCATAGATTTTACAAGTGTCTGGAACTCCATTGGAGGTATTGCTAGCAATTTATGTTATTCTGTAATAACACAGACCACAAGGCAAATCAGGGGGAGGAAAATAGGTTTATTCAAAAAGGACAAATCATGCTTGGAAGTAGATGGTCATGCTCCCCTGTCCTCAGTGATGCTCTTAGTGATTCTTTCCAGTGGCTCTCTCCAGTGATTCTCTCCCCAGAACAAAGGGACAGCATGTAGTGTTATAACCCAGCCCTAGCCTGTGGTTGACCAATTAGAATTCCTTGCAATAAAACTAGCCAATGGCCAAGTAACAAGTATCCTATTTCAGAAGACATATTCCTCCCATGTCTCTGATCCATTGCTCATTAATCCCCTATTACAGGAAAAAAAAAACTTTTTCCATTGATCGTTATTACTCTTGACTTCTCGGCCTTTTGACCTCTCTTCCTTTTGACCTCTCGTCCTCTGTCTCTGCGTTGTGTATTTATCTTCAACATATTCTTACAGTATGTTACACCATTCTTCCACTAGAAATTCCATAATTTTGTGTTTTTTTTTATGGTGGTGGAAAACGCTGCCCAGAATCTCCCGTAAGTGTTCAATTGGGTTGAGACAGAGAGGAAGAGGCCAAGTGAGAGGTTTTACTCCACCCTAAATTTTTCCACTAAAATAAGCCCATGAAGTGAGGAATTTTTGTATGGTCAATGAGAAAGTGTTGAATTTGGTCAACAACAAAAATGTAATTGCCAATTTGCTACGTAAAAGCTTATTTGATCTAATAGACATTTTGTAATGGTTAAAGCACTGATATATTACTGGACGCACGTGGTGTTTCGGGCGACATTAAATACAACTTATCTGGGAGTTATGCCTTCTGTCATAGAGAGAGGGGAATCATCATGGATATAACCAGTGGTGATTTTAGCATGTAAATCTTGGTGGGGCAAAAAAATTTATTGTGGGATGCATGCCAGCAAAGCCACTACACAACACATTAATTGCACTATAATGGTGACAAACGGTGCCCATAAACTGTTAGGGCCTACATAAAGCTGTCCCAACAGCAGAGTCCCAACAGCAGTCCCAATGGAAAACCAGGTGTTTTAATTGGCGTATGCTTACTTAGATTTTTACCTTACCTTTACCTTTTACCTCAAGATAGTCATGTAAACACTTTACTCTGCTTATTGCCGTACTCGGCTTACTGGCACAATCAGTTTAATATTGAATTATTAGTGTGCATGTAAACATATTGTATCCCTCAGGAGGCCAGTGGCCATTTCATGCACGATAAATATCTCCCGACATTTTGCTCTCTGAGATGACACAGCGTCCGCCTCATTATTTATTAATGAAAGAGGGAGACTGTTTATCCTCCTAAATTCTCCTCTATGGTCTGTTATAAATTCTGTTCTATAGTCCATGCAGTGGTTCTTACACGCTTAGAAATACACTTCCATTAGGTAATGGCTACAATGCCAGCAGGGGGAATTTTAGAGATCCTCACTTATGATATAATACAATACAATTTCCATGAAAATTGAGATAAAGTATTGCAATTTTCATGGAAATTCACTTGTTAAAGTAACTAACGAGTTGCTGTTTATTCGGTTCATATCAACAAAGTACTGAGTAATGGGTCTTAATACTTATGTAAATTGTAATTTTTCAGTTTAATTTTCAATAAACGTGCAAACATTTCTTAATCTGTTTTTTTGTGGGGGGGGGGGGGGGGGGGTTGTGTGGAAATAAACAATTGAATCAATTTTAGAATAAGGCTGTAACGTAACAAAATTTGGAAAAGTCGAGGGGTATGAATACTTTCCGAATGCACTGTATATGAGTACATTCCAGAGTATGTGAGCGGAGTGGAGCGATCCCATTATGACTGGAGCGCGGAGCGAGATTCCCAAAGGCTGGAGCATAAGGCCTTCTCGCCCACTACAATTTCGCTCCAGTAGTGCTCACTTCACGAGCTCAGGGCACGCCCGCACCAGCATGCATTTGTAGTCTACTTGTGTGCTGCTGCTATAGCCCCTTGTTTTAGCTTCTGTCGTGGCGTTCGCTAAATACTTTCATAAAGAAACTGATCAAAACACATAAAACACACAAAGGTGCAAATTCAAGGTGACTTACAAAGATGAGGACCAAGAGCAAGAGGGGTAGTGCCGTGTTCACAGCTAAAGAATCATGGTGGAATCTGAAAAGACATGTATCCCGAAAGCACGATGGTGTACTTATTACTACACGCACATGCTAAAAGGAACAAGGTGGGTAAATAAGTGGGTCAGTGTAGCAAAGTATTTAGAAACAAAAAAATCAGATCTCTTTAAACTTTTTGTTCTATTATATATATATATACACAATAGGCCATATTTGATTTTGGCCTGGTATATAACCACATGCAAGAAGCTCTCTGTTTTGATAGTTTTTTTTTGCCGAAAAACGTTAGGCCTACCTATAGAAAACTAAAAAAACATCTCTGCCCAGCTTGTCAAGAATGGACAAAAGTGTGGAAAGGATATTCTCCGCTGCTGGCCTTCTCTCCAGGCACCATCTCATGAGCCTGAAGCCACAGACTGGCCAAACTCGTGTTTCTAAATATGAATTTATAAAAATAATTTCAAAAGCATGAAGTCCTTTTTTGTTTAATTTGTATTTCATTCTAAGTAAATCACAGCCTATATGTGAAATGTGTAGACTATAATGATTTAATACAACAAAATGTTTAAATGCTGGACGCTTTATGTCCCTACCAACCTATTGTGTCGCACTCGCAAATGCTTCACAATGTATTTCTATGTAGGGTACAGCCTTGAAATAATTGAAATATTATAGCCTAAATAATTCATTTGTTCCTTCTTAGGTCTGGAGCCACACAGGGAGCCTATTTAGAGTGTTTATATGCTGTTTAATATGACATATTAAACAGCCTATTAATATAGCCTATTTGAATTATTCACCTTTTCATGTTTATTCGAATACTTTTCGTTCAAATCAAATGTATTTATGTAGCCCTTCGTACATCAGCTGATATCTCAAAGTGCTGTACAGAAACCCAGCCTAAAACCCCTAACGGCAAGCAATGCAGGTATAGAAGCACGGTGGCTAGGAAAAACTCCCTAGAAAGGCCAAAACCTAGGAAGAAACCTAGAGGAACCAGGCTATGAGGGGTGGCCAGTCCTCTTCTGGCTATGCCGGGTGGAGATTATAACAGAACATGGCCAACATGTTCAAAATGTTCATAAATGACCAGCATGGTCAAATAATAATAATCACAGTAGTTGTCGAGGGTGCAGCAAGCCAGCACTTCAGGAGTAAATGTCAGTTGGCTTTTCATAGCCGATCATTAAGAGTATCTCTACCGCTCCTGCGGTCTCTCATTAACATCAAATGGTTTGGTTTCAATACTTCAAAACCAAATGGTAGGTCCAGGTAGTTACAAAAATAGATGGGTGTTGGTTAAATTGTGATTTTAATCAAGAGTGAATTTGGAGAGGCAGTTTCTTTTTTTTCTGTGAGCGTGGAGCGGTTTTTAGCAGAGCGGTTGGAAGGACATGGAAATCACGTTTGTCTGCATCTGGGTACAATGTCGAAGCAAAAAAAGGTTATTAATTCGAACAAGGGCAGGCAAAGGTACCGGATGGCAGGCAGGGTCAGGTCAGGCAGAGGTCTGTAATCCAGAGTAGTGGGGCAAAGGTACCGGACGGCAGGCAGGGTCAGGGCATGCAGCAAGGACAAAACCGGGAAATAGACAAATAGACAAGGCAGGAGCAAGGGGTAAACCGCTAGTAGGTTTGAGGAAAAAAACAAACTCTCACAGACAGACAGAAAACACAGGTAGAAGTACCCAGGGGATAATGGGGAAGAAGGGCAACACCTGGAGGGGGTGGAGACAAGCACAAGGACAGGTGAAACAGATCAGGGCGTGACAGCAGTTGCACAAGCGCCGATCCATGAGCGATGAGAGGGAATTCCAACTTCAACTCTGCTCACATACTCCGCCTTATCTCAGCTCACTGGTCACCATAACACCCACCCGAAGCACGCGCTCCAGCAGGTATATCTCACTCGTCATCCCCAAAGCCAACACCTCCTTTGGCTGCCTTTCCTTCCAGTTCTCTGCTGCCAATGACTGGAACGAATTGCAAAAATCGCTGAAGTTGGAGACTCATATCTCCCTCACTAGCTTTAAGCATCAGCTATCTGAGCAGCTTACAGATCGCTGCAGCTGTACACAGCCCTTCTGTGTATAGCCCATCCAACTACCTACCTTATCCCCATATTGTTTTTTAACATTTTTTTTGCTCTTTTGCACACCAGTATTTCTACTTGCACATCTATCACTCCAGTGTTAATTTGCTAAAATGTAGTTACTTTGCTACTATGGCCTATTTATTGCCTTACCTCCTTACGCCATTTGCACACACTGTATATACATTTTTCTATTGTGTTATTAACTGTACGTTTGTTTATCCCATGTGTAACTCTGTGTCGTTTTTTTATCGTACTGCTTTGCTTTATCTTGGCCAGGTCGCAATTGTAAATGAGAACTTGTTCTCAACTGGCCTATCTGGTTAAATAAAGATGAAAATAAATAAATACATGTGCTATAGTTCAGTCAATATCTGATGGATTTAAAAAATGCAAAGAATTTGGATTATCTTCATCCGTTGTCTGACTGTTTGCGTTTATTAGAATTGTTTATTAGAACCTTTTTAATAATTTTGATGACCATTGTTAATATAAGAGGGGAGGAGATGTTATACAGTGCATTCGGAAAGTATTCAGACCTCTTGACTTTTTCCACATTTTGTTGTTACGTTATAGCCTTATTCTACAATTGATTAAATAGTATTTTTTCCCCCCTTATCGATCTACCCACAATACCCCATAATGACAAAGAAAAAAGTGATTTTTAGAAATGTTTGCAAAAAAAAACTGGAAATATATGGGGAGTTTCTCCCATTCTCCCCTGCAGGTTAGATGGGAAGTTTCGCTGCACAGCTATTTTCAGGTCTTTCCAGAGATGTTTGATCGGGTTCAAGTACGGTCTCTGGCTGGGCCACTCAAGGACATTCAGAGACTTGTCCCGAAGCCACTCCTGCATCGTCTTGGCTGTGTGCTTAGGGTCGTTGTCCTGTTGGAAGGTGAACCTTCACCCCAGTCTGTCCTGAGCACGCTGGAGCCGGTTTTCATCAAGGATCTCTCTGTACTTTGCTCCATTCATCTTTCCCTCGAATCTGACTAGTATCCCAGTCCCTGCAGCTGGAAAACATCCCCACACCATCACCATGCTTCACTGTAGGATGGTGCTAGGTTTCCTTCAGACAAGAGAATCTGGTTTCTCATGGTCAGAGTCCTTCTTCAGGTGCCTTTTGGCAAGCTCCAAGTGGGCTGTTGTGCCTTTTACTGAGGAGTGGTTTTTGTCTGGCAACTCTATTATAAAGGCCTGATTGGTGGAGTGCTGCAGAGATGGTTGTCCTTCTAGAAGGTTCCCCCATCTCCTCAGAGGAACTCTGAAGCTCTGTCAGAGTGACCATCGGGTTCTTGGTCACCTCCCTGACCAAGGCCCTTCTCCCCTGATAATTGCTGAGTTTGGCTGGGCAGTTCCAAACTTCTTCCATTTTTAAGAAGTTTGGTAGCCTAGTGGTTAGAGCGTTGGGCCAGTAACCAAACGGTTGCTAGATTGAATCCCAGAGCTGAAAAGGTAAAAATATGTTGTTCTGCCCCTGAAGAAAGCAGTTAATCCACTGTTCCTAGGCAGTCATTGTAAATAAGAATTTGCCTAGTTAAATGAAAAAAGAATGATGGAGGCCACTCTTCTTGTGCACCTTCAATTGCGCAGAAATGTTTTGGTACCCTTCCCCAGATCTGTGCCTCAACACAATCCTGTCTTGGAGCTCTACTGACAATCCCTTTGACCTAATGGCTTGTTTTTTTGCTCTGAGATGCACGGTCAACTGTGGAACCTTATATGGACAGGTGTGTGCCTTTCCAAATCATGTCCAATCAATTGAATTTACCACAGGTGGACTCCAATCAAGTTGTAGAAACATCAAGGATGATCAATGGAGACAGGATGCACCTGAGCTCAAATTCGAGTCTCATAGCAAAGGTATTTTATTTCTTTTTTGCAAACATTTCTAAATAATGTTTTTTGTTTTGTCATTTATGGGGTATTGTGTGTAGATTGAGGGAATTTTTTTTACTTAATCCATTTTTGAAGGCTGTAATGTAACAAAATATGGAAAAAGCCAAGGGGTCTGAATACTTTCCGGATGCACAGTGAAGCTAGAATGGTTGCGGCACGGTAGTGGGTTGAGCTAAAGGAGAGAGCAAGCTAATAATTCTACCCTAGGTTTTGGCGATATGGCCCAAATAACATAGAACAATATTTTTCACATTTTTCCCAGTATGCTGTTATTTTATGTTTTTGAATAATAAAAGTTCAACATTATGAGGTGTGCATGACCCTAGGGTGGCAAGACATACAGTACCAGTCAAAAGTTTGAACACACCTACCCATTCCAGAGTTTTTCTTTAGTTTGACTTTTTTTCTACATGTAGAATAGTAGTGAACACATCAAAACTATGAAATAACAAATGGAATCATGTAGTAACCAAAAAAGTGTTTAACAAATGTAAAATATATTTTATATGAGATTCTTCAAAGTAGCCACTCTTTGCCTTGATGACAGCTTTGCACACTCTGTTTGCTGCACGATATGGGCAAAAAAGGTTGGCCTTATTGTTTACCAAATATTGTAATTGCGATTTGACTTGCGATTTTAGATCAACAATTTTGGGTGAACTGTTGGAATCAAGGAAATAGAATGATTTTTGACCTTAATCAATTCAATGTTTATTGGTCTCGTACACAGTTTTGCAGATGTTATCGCAGGTGCAGCAAAATGCTTATGTTTCTAGCTCCAACAATGCCGCAACAATGCAACATTCTATAGTTCAAATGTAATAGAGGGCACTTTGAATACAGTGTTGTTTGACATGAAACAGCCAAGAGGCTGGGAATTAGAATACTAGCTAATAGGATCTCTATAGAGGCGTTATTGTGACAGGGTAGGGACACAAGTGTTGGTCAGTGTTTCCAGGGGAGTAGGCTACATTAAATGTTTTCTCTTTCTTCATGTAGCTAACATATTCATGCTTCACCTATTCCTCTCTGATTTAGAAGATACCATTGCACAAACAACATGCTGGCCTACACCAGCACTTGTGCGAGGCTGTATTGACTCAGTACATTTATTAGCTAGCTAGCCAACTAAATAGCAATTAACATAAGCAGCTAACACAATTTTTTTTTTAGCAACTTGATAAGAATAGACAAACTAGCTGTTTGCAGACGGTAAGATACACAAACTAATAGTATAATTATGGAATGCTTGAGGATTTATATTAGGAAGCGACGTGGAAAGCTGCATTGTTGTCATCAACATATTGTTGCATCTGCTGCAATCATGCAGACTAAAGAGGGAACGGTCGGCAAATGATCCCGTGGTCGAGCAACAACAACTGCGCTCATTGAGTGACAGGGGGCGGGGCTTGGTGAGAGAAGGAGAGAGCCGATGCAAGTAGCACAGTAAATTATAAAAACGGGAGTGGTGTATCACTTTAAACCTCTACAGGATCGGTAGGTCCCCCACGGGACAGTTGAGCTAACATAGGCTAATGCAATTAGCATGAGATTGTAAGTAGCAAGAACCTTTCCATGGACATAGACATATCTGACATTGGCAGAAAGCTTAAATTCTGGTTAATCTAACTGCACTGTCCAATTTACAGTAGCTATTACAGTGAAATAATACCATGCTATTGTTTGAGGAGAGTGCACAGTTATGAACTTGAAAATGTGTTAATAAGCCAGTTAGGCACATTTGGGCAGTCTGGATACAAAATTGAACAGAAATGCAATGGTTCATTGGATCAGTGTAAAACTTTGCACATACACTGCTGCCATCTAGTGGGTGAAATTTAAATTGCGCCTGGGCTGGAATAATACATTATGGCCTTTCTCTTTGCGTTTCAAAGATGATGGTACGAAAAAACAAAAAAACACATTATCGTTTACCAGATCTAATGTGTTATATTATCCTACATTCATGTCACATTTCCACAAACTTCAAAGTGTTTCCTTTCAAATGGTATCAAGAATATGCATGTCCTTGCTTCAGGCCCTGAGCTACAGGCAGCTAGATTTGGGTATGTCATTTTAGGTGAAAATTGAAAAAAAGGGGCAGATCCTTAACATTGAAATAAAGTAAATACCTAAACTAGTCTGTGCAGCAATACCGATATATAGTAAAATAAGAAATACCGCCCATCCCTATTCTACCCTAGCTGTATGATGATGTATGTATACCACAGGAGACAAAAGGAAGAAAAAGCGGAAAAGCAGTCACCTTTGTATCCGACAGACGTGTGTGATTGGTTCTTCGAGCTTCTGAGATTCCAGTGAATCGCACGTCAGATATCTAAACAAAATTATTGAAAGATAACCTAAAATACCATTTAAAAAAATTGAAAATATTGTGATATGATATTTTGGCCATATCACCCAGCCCTAGCACAGCTCAGCACAACACACTGAGCACTACTGTGTCTAGACAGGTTAGGGCTATATGTTCTGTTTTGCATGCTTTAAATCCTATTATGACGGATGAGGTTCAGATGGAGCCATGCATAGGTAATATTTCACTGTTTCAGACGACTTATGAGTTATCCGGAAACCAAAAGCTAAACCGCAGCTGTGAAATTGATCCTATTCGCTTGAGGCTATATGATATATTATTGTATGGTAAAGCACAAAATATGTGCTCTTGGAAGTATTTCTCTTCTTGGAAGTGAGAGAAGGAATAAAAAAATCATATTATTCTGTCTGTTTATTTTCATGCTTTTCACCGTCTGTCTGTTCGGTCGCTCTGTCTATCAGTTCTTCTATCAATCTACTGCATCATACATATCCACAGGTGCCAGGTGGTACTTGTCTGCTCATCTCCCACCCAATCCCTCTTGTTTCTCTTTCCTTCTCCCTGGTCTCTAAACTCTGGTCTTTTGAAGTATAACACTGTTCTCTCTGCAATCAATCTCCCATTCATTTCCCACAAAGGGCCCCATACCTCCAGTCTCCCTAATGTACGGCCCGGCAGTTCATCAAAAGAGGGAGAGACAGGTAGTGGAGGGGAGGAAAGAGACAGAAGGACCGAGGGAGGTGGAGAGAGAGCACGAAGGAACAGCAGTAGAGTAAATCAGTGACCTGAAGACAGCATGGACCGGATTGGTTCCACAAATAGAGACTGAACGTGCTGCTGTGGAAATTATACCCTTCTCAACTGGAGACTCACTCATGTAAATATGTCAATTATCCTCCAAGAGAGGTCATCCTGTCAAAACAAGGGGAGATTTGAAGGAAAGCACATTCATTAATTGCTAAAACAACAAACAAGTTTCTTTCCCAGAAACCAGATCTGTGGCTTGTTTTGGTGAATCCAAACTGATCAGGCAAAAGCCACATATACATATATGTATGTATATACTACTGTTCCAGAGTTTGGGGTCACTTAGAAATGTCCTTGTTTTTGAAAGAAAAGCAAAAAAATGTAACATTAAAATAACATCAAATTGATCAGAAATACAGTGTTGTCACGACCGTCGTATGAATAATTAGACCAAGGCGCAGTGTGAGTAGAGTTCCACATTTTAATAATAGTGAAACTTCCAATAACTATAAAGATCGTGAAATACATAGCGAACATAGGCACTCACACAAAACAATATCCCACATCGCAGGTGGGAAAAAGGACACACTAATAAGTATGATCCCCAATTAGAGGTAACGATTATCAGCTGCCTCCAATTGGGAACCATACACAGACACCAACATAGAAATATAATACCTAGAAACCCCCCTAGTCACGACCTGACCTAAAACACCATGGAGAACCCCGAGGGCTCTCTGTGGTAAGGGTGTGACCGTACCCCCCCCCCCCAAAGGTGCGGACTCTGACGCAAAACCTGAAACTAGATGGTTAGGGTGGGCAACTAGTGTCGGTGGCGACTCCGCTCAGACCGCAGATCCGGCCATGAAGCCGGGCTGAACGCCATGCCGGACTGGGCACCGGTGCAGAGGAAGGCTCCGGCCATGGAGCGGGACTGGACGCTGTGCCTGGACTGTACTTCGGCGCTGTGGAAGGCTCCGGGCCATGGCACCGGCGCAGTGGAAGGCTCCGGGCCATGGCACCGGCGCAGTGGAAGGCTCCGGGCCATGGCACCGGCGCAGTGGAAGGCTCCGGGCCATGGCACCGGCGCAGTGGAAGGCTCCGGGCCATGGCACCGGCGCAGTGGAAGGCTCCGGGCCATGGCACCGGCGCAGTGGAAGGCTCCGGGCCATGGCACCGGAGTCGCCTCTTCACTGTTGACGTTGAGACTTGTGTTTTGCGGGTATAATTTAATGAAGCTGCCAGTTGAGGACTTGTGAGGCGTCTGTTTCTAGACACTCTTGTACTTATCCTCTTGTTCAGTTGTGCACCGGGGCCTCCCACTCCTCTTTTCTGGTTAGAGCCAGTTTGCGCTGTTCTGTGAAGGGAGTAGTACACAGCATTGTATGAGATCTTCAGTTTCTTGGAAATGTCTCACATGGAATAGCCTTCATTTCTCAGAACAAGAACAGACTGACGAGTTTCAGAAGAAAGTAATTTGTTTTCTGACCATTTTGAGCCTGTAATCGAACCCGCATATGCTGACGCTCCAGATACTCAACTAGTCTAAAGGACAGTTTTATTTCTTCTTTAATTAGAACAGTTTTCAGCCGTGCTAACATAATTGCAAAAGGGTTTTCTAATGATCAATTAGCTTTTTAAAATAATAAACTTGGATTAGCTAACTCAACGTGCCATTGTAACACAGGAGTGATGGTTGCTGACAATGGGCCTCTGTACGCCTATTTAGATATTCCATAAAAAATCTGCCGTTTCTAGCTACAATTGTTAATGTTGTAAATGACTATGTCTACACTGTATTTCTGATCAATTTTATGTTATTTTAATGGACAAAAAATGTGTTCTTATTTCAAAAACAAGGACATTTCTAAGTGATCCCAAACTTTTGAATGGTAGTGTATATTAAAGGAGCAGTGCAGTCAAAAACGTGATATTCATGTATTTAAAAATATATATATTTCCATACTGAGGTCGAAATAACACTGAAATTGTGAAAATTATGATACACTAAAAAGGCAGTAAGAGCTTTTTGAAAGAAAGAAAAAAGGATGAATTTCAGCCTGTTCAGGTGGGATGGAGTTTTTGACCCACAGCATGACATCACAATCTGATCTGGTTATTCTGACTAATGACCAGTAATCTTTTGTTTGCATATGTATCCTCCTACTTTGAATGGGTAAGCGAGGTAGGTCTAGATGATCCTATCCGCCAATCAGTGCTTTGTATGTAAATATATACGCATTTCTATCAACATGCCCACAAGATCAGACTGATCATTTCAATGGCAAAAGGAGGCTCGGCGTAAATTTATAAAAAATATTTTCATGAAATATATATATATTTTTTAATTAGACATACAGTGATTTAAAAAATAAAGACTGCATGGGGGCTTTTAACACCCGAGCCACTGCCTGTTCACCCCGCTATCATCCAGAAGGCAAGGTCAGTACAGGTGCATCAAAGCTGGGACCGAGAGACAAGCTGGTTTTCAATCTCAAGACTATCAGACTGTTTAACAGCCATCACTAACATTGAGTGGCTGCTGCCAACATACTGACTCAAATTTCTAGCCACTCTAGCCACAATAATAAATGTCACTTTAAACAATGCCACTTTATACAGTATAATGTTTACATACCCTACATTACTCATCTCATATGTATATACTGTACTCTATACCATCTACTTCATAATGCCTATGCTGCACGGCCATCGCTCATCCATATATGTATATGTACATATTCTTATTCATTCCTTTACACTTGTGTGTATAAGGTAGTTGTTGCGAAATTGTTAGATTACTTGTTAGATATTACTGCATGGTCGGAAAAAGAAGCACAAGCATTTCGCTACACTCGCATTAACTTCTGCTAACCATTTGTATGTGACCAATAAAATTTGATTTGATTTGAACATTGAGTTCTTCACTTCACCTGCCACATTATTATGTAGCTTACGGTAGTCCCCAGTCACATGTTGTTTGTTTACAAGCAAACAACTCACTGTTGTGCAGCATGCACCAGGGGATCCAAGTACAGAATGGAAATCAAAACTAAATGTTTGCCAGCTTGAAATCTTATTACAATTAAGTTAAATGTCTAAAATATTTTAAATGCTCTGCAGTTGTGCATTTGGTTTGCTAATTTAGTAGCTAGTTAGCTATTTAGCTAAGTGGTTAGCTTCTTTCAAAATCAAGCATTCGCTTGGTAACAGCAGAGAATCCCCTCCTGGATCAAGAGCCTTGCTAGCTAATATTAATTTTGTGCGTGCAGCAAACTGTGAGTATATATTTTTTTGTATTACTTGTATAGTTTAGGTCAGAAACTGTACAAAATGTTGGCAATGCGCTCGTTAGCATTTAGTTAGCATTCTCTATGAGGATTCCTTAGTTTTTGTTAGCATTGTGTTAGCATTCTGGTAATTTATGTTTTGGGGCTTTGAATATCAGTATTTTTTTAATAAATAGCTGCGGTAAACTTGCGCACTAGGTAATAGATAAAGCAGATCGCGTTCATTATTTTGCTCATTCGATAATTTTTCATTATTAAGCTTACCAGTACTAGTTTCACAAAACTGTGGTTTGAGCCAGTCACATGTTTGTCTACAAAGAAGCACAATAAGAAAAAATGTTAGCTTCTATAAGTACTAATGTTTGCCAGCTATATATCTTAGTTAACTTAATAGTTATATCTTAGATGTGCCAAATAAATTCTCTCCAGCTGAGTTTTGCTAATGTTAGCTAAGTGGCTAATGTTAGCTTGGAAGATAAAGCTTCTTGCTAACAGAAGCAGAGACAATTCCCTCCTGGATTAAGAAAGTGCTTGTTTTGTGTGTGCTGCAAACTGCGTTTTGAGAACCTCGCATAACTTCATGAGCTGGGTTGTCTGTCCTCATAGTAAATGTTTGTGTGCACTCGTTAGCATTTACCTAGCATCTGCTCTGAGGATTCCTTAGTAGGTGTTAACATTTTATTAGCATTCTGGTACGTGACTTTTTTTGGAGATTTTATTTAATAAATAGCACCCCTTGTGTGCACTACCGGTAATACTGTATATCCTGGGATGGCACAGGCATAAAGGTATGGAAATCTGGATACCGTCCAACCCTAGTGTACAATGTAGCTCTGTGATTGTGCGTGTCTTTGTGTGCATTCAACGTACAGTGCATTCGGAAAGTATTCAGGCCCCTTGACTTTTATCACATTTTGTTACATTACTGCCTTACTCTAAAATTTATGAAATATAATTTTTTCACCTATTGACAAACAATACCCCATAATGACAAAACAAAAGTAGTTTTATGCAAATAAAAAATAAGTATTCAGACCCTTTGCTATGACAGTTGAAATTGAGCTCAGGTGCATCCTGTTTCCATTGATTATTCTTCAGATGTTGCTACAACTTGATTGGACATGATTTGGAAAGGCACACACCTATCTATTTAAGGTCCCACAGTTGACAGTGCATGTCAGAGAAAAAACCAAGCAATGAGGTTAAATGAATTGTCCGTAGAGCTCTGAGGCAGCATTGTGTTGAGGCACAGATCTGGGGATGGGTACCAAAACATTTCTGCAGCATTGAAGGTCCCCAAGAGCACAGTGACGTCGATCATACTTAAATGGAGGAAGTTTGGAACCATCCAGACTCTTCCTAAAGCTGGCCACCCGGCCAAACTTAGCAATCGGGGGAGAATGACCTTGGTCAGGGAGGTGACCAAGAACCCGATGGTCACTCTGACAGAGCTCCAGAGTTCCTGTGGAGATGGTTGTCCTTCTGGAAGAGTCTCCCATCTCTGCAGCACTCCACCAATCACGCCTTTATGGTAGATTGGCCAGACCGAAGCCACTCCTCAGTAAAAGGCACATGACAGCCCACTTGGAGTTTGCCAAAAGGCACCTAAAGATTCGCAGACCATAAGAAACAAAATTCTATGGTCTGATGAAACCAAGATTGAACTCTTTGGCCTGAATGCCAAGCGTCACATCTGGAGAAAACCTGTCACCGTCCCTATGGTGAAGCATGGTGGCAGCATGCTGTGGGGATGTTTTGTAGTGGCAGGGATTGGGAGACTCGTCAGGATCGAGGGAAAGATGAACGGAGCAAAGTACAGAGAGATCCCTTATGAAAACCTGTTCCAGAGCACTCAGGACCTCAGACTGAGGAGAAGGTTCACCTTCCAACAGGACAACAACCCTAAGCACACAGCTAAGACAATGCAGGAGTGGCTTCGGGACAAGTCTCTGAATGTCCTTGAGTGGCCCAGCCAGAGCCCGGACTTGAACCCGATTGAACATCTCTGGAGAGACCTGAAAATAGCTGTGCAGCAACGCTCACCATTGTACCTGACAGAGCTGGAAGAAGATCTGCAGAGAAGATTGTGAGAAACTCCCCAAATACAGGTGTGCAACGCTTGTAGCGTCATACCCAAGAAGATTCAAGGCTGTATTACTGCCAAAGGTGCTTCAACAAAGTACTGAGTAAGGATCTGAATACTTATGTCAATGTGATATTTAAAATAAAATAAAAACTGTTTTTGCTTTGTCATTATGGGGTATTGTGTGTGTGTGTGTGTGTGTGTGTGTGTGTGTGTGTGTGTGTGGATTGATGAGGGAGCAAATCTATTGAATCCATTTTAGAATAAGGCTGTAACGTAACAAAATGTGGGAAAAGTAAAGGGATCTGAATACTTTCCGTGTGTCATGGTGTCACTGTCCGTTCCATTCTTGTGGGTTTTGGAGAGCTTGTCAGGGGCCTCTGAGTCTGCCTACGGAATGTTTGTAATGCCTTGGAATTCACATAGAATGCCAGAGTGCAGGACATTCTAAACCCTCCCCGACACCCCCACCATCTCACCACTCCAGAATATAAAGCCACCTACAGCTGCCACTTTCCATGGCCACATAATAGGCTATGCTGCCTTGCTATGTGACTGTGAGGGCAGGCCATGCTCCAGTGCTTAGGGTGGGCTTCTGTATACGGTTTTGGCTGGCTGCTGCCTGCAACTGCTCTCATTTTCACCATCAGACATTAGATCTTGTCAATTCATTTATGTGTGCAGGGAAAGCTGATATCTACGGGTACACTCACAATACCGCATCCGCAAATGATTGAGCTTTGCCATTTTTAGCAATCAGTTGGCAAGAAGAAACGGATCTGTTGTGCTGATAAGATCTTCCATTATAGGTTTTTATATCCTTGTGGTTTTTGCCATGTTTTTCACTTTGAGCATTTCCCTGCCTCATTCTGGTTCTGTCTAATCTGAACATATCCCCCCCAGACGACATCTTGCGTTTGCTAATACCGTCATTCCTGGGCTGAATTACTGTAGCAGCAGGCAGACTCTGTGAAAGTCTGAAGATACAATCACTACACAAACACCCAAGGTTTAGACGGATTCCAATCCACCCTTTTATCAACAGTCTTTACAGGAATACATCAGCAATGAGGCCAACTTGTAGCAATCATGGAAATGTGAGATTCAGAGAGATTTAAAAAAATATATATTGCATCATCACCCTTTGCTTAAATTCCAGTTACTTGCCGATTTTTTTGTTTTTTTGTTGTTGAATTATACAAACATCACCAATTGGGACGTTTAGAACCATCTTGACACAGTAAAAGGGTTCAGTCCAGAGAGAATGGCAAATGTATTGGGACCAGTCTGTTTAGTCCAGGGGCACAGTAGGGCTACTGGCAGGCTGGATGCAGCCCAGAGGGAGATCTTTGAAAGCTACACAGTCTCCTTTGTTCTCCAGCCTCACGGACGTGCCAGTGGCAGTATGCCTCCTCTGACCAACCACCTTCTATGGACAATCTATTGGCTTTCATTATATTATAGCCTGTAAATACAGACAACTTTACTTCAGTTGATCCCTTTCTCTCTGTAGCTGTCAAGGTTAGTCTCAGACAAGGAGGTAAGTCTCAGACATTGTTCAAGTTCCTAACCCCATGCGCACGCAGGCAAGCGAACCGGACACACACACCACAGTACAGTCATTTAGACATCCAATATGGAGTAAATCACTGCCTCTCAGGCAGGTTGTTAAATATGCGGAGTGGTTGCGTTGCATAATTAACAGCTGTATATTGCCTCGTGACCAACTTTCTCATTTTCCCTCATTTGATAACCATGCTGCCTGGCAGACACTGTCTGTCTGTCTGTCAACGCTGCTGCTGCACACACTGTCCTGCTTTTAGAAGCCAATCACAGTAGATGTATTATTCTCCTTGGTTATAACCGTTTGGTTGGGGAATGTCTGAAGTTCTTTACTCTGCGGTCAGTGTTCTGTAGGGGTTCTAGAAGGCGAAATGGAATGGTGCTGGGTTGGTTGACTGCTATTCTTACCCTGCGGTCAGTGACAGAGTAGGGGTGGGTTGGTTGACTGCTGTGCTGTTCTGACTGTGTGGCCAATGGTCAGGGTAGGTGGGCCGTTCAGCTAATACATTTTGTACAGTTTGCGTCCGTTTGATATTTTCAGTAGAAATTGTGCACCAATATTGCGTTTTCAAAGCCTGTTATATTAGATGAAGTGCACTTTACTATAGACTACATGGAAAATTCAATAAATCTGATTTTTTATATCATTAAAGACTTGCTAAAGTGCCAAAAATCTAAATTGTAACATGTCCCTTGTCATGTTTTTACGACTTCTAGGAAGGTTTTAACCCACTTAACCCCCAAATTTCTTCATGTTTTCACCATCATTGTAAAGTGATATTCTTGCTTTGACAAGTCATCTCTGAAGATAATTTTTTATTAGTGATTCATTTACATCTGTCCCTCAGCCCTGTTAGGTGAACTGAACTTTAGTTTTAATACGGCGAAACGCTTCCTTTAATAAACAAATTAGGCACATGTGGGCAGTCTTGATACAAATGTTTGAACAGAAATACAATGGTTCATTGGATCAGTCTAAAACTTTGCACATACACTGCTGCCATCTAGTGGCCAAAATCTAAATTGTGCCTGGGCTGGAATAATACATTATGGCCTTTCTCTTGCATTTCAAATATATTAATATTGCATTTCAAAATAAAATGAAACTATCTCTTTGTATTATCTTTTACCAGATCTATTATGTTCTCTTACATTTCTTTCACATTTCCACAAACTTCAGTGTTTCATTTCAAATGGTACCAAGAATATCCTTGCTTCAGGGCCTGAGCTACAGGCAGTTAGATTTGGGTATGTCATTTTAGGTGAACATTTAAAAAAAAGGGTGTATTCTTAAGAGTCATCCGCATACATAGGTTCAGTTTGCGCCTAGCAGAACTTGGCTAGGTGAAGCGACTGTATGTGCTCGCATACTCCCTAAAGACATTTGCTTGAAAAACTTGGGGGAAAAATGGCAATATTGCTGCTGTTTATCTCTCTTGAGCCACCGTGCAACAACATAGCCAGTAATGCTTCCTCAAAATAATCTGAATTTATCTAAGATAAATCAAGAGATCTGTATTAAATGTTGACATTTTTGCAGAGGATGTCTTAGTTCCACAATTTTACGTCTAGCTAAGATATTTGGTGCAGTACTTTCATGGATCTAGTAGTGCACTGCAGACAGTAGGGTGTAGCTGCTGCTTAAATGACAACAAACACTTAATTGAAGAATCCCGTCCTTAGTTCCCACCCCTACTGTTGACCAATCACCAATGAGAGGGCGTAGACATCGGCTACCGAACTTCGACTCTCCTCAAGAAAACGTGTTGTGTGCGCGAACAGCCTGACAAACCCCCCCCCCCCCCCCGCCTAATATCAAAACGAACGAAATTGTCATCATAATATATGCTCAAACTGTTTCGACTGGGATGCATGCGACAGCCTTTTCTTCCTACCGCTTCTTCTCCCACTTCTGATTCCTCTGAAGCTCATCCTTTGCAGTCTTTTTAATCCTACCTCATTTATATCCCTCTCTCTCTCTTAAACCCACAACCATAAGTCTATATTGCTCACTTTTTCTCACTCTCGCCTCCTTAAAGACCCATTGGAGTCAAAAACATGATTTTTCCTGTTTTCTATACAGTGAGTATACCAAACATTAGGGACACTTTCCTATTTCTGAGTTGCACCCCACTCCCCCGATTTGCAGAGGGGTAGGCCATCATTGTAAATAACAAATTGTTCTTAACTGACTTGCTTAGTTAAATAAAGGTTAAATACATTATTTATTTATTTTTGTCTGGAGATGGACTCTAAAAGGTGTGGAAAGCTGTGATGCTGGCCAATGTTGAATGCAATGATTCCCACAGTTGTCAAGTTGGCTGAGTGTCTTTTGGTTGGTGGCCCATTCTTTATACACACGGGAAACTGTTGAGCGTGAGAAACCCAGCAGCATTGCAGTTCTTGAAACAAACCGGTGTGCCTGGAACCTACTACCATACCTCGTTCAAACCCACTTACAATAAATCTTTTGAATGGCACACATACACAATCCCATGTCTCAACTGCAGCTAGCGACTGGAACAAGCTGCAACAAACAGTCAAACTGGACAGTTTTATCTCCATCTCTTCATTCAAAGACTCAATCATGGACACTTACTGACACCTGTGGCTGCTTTGAGTGATGTATTGTTGTCTCTACCTTCTTGCCTTATTTGCTGTTGTCTGTGCCCAATGTTTGTACCATGTTTTGTGCTGTTACCACGTTGGGCTGCTGCCATTTTGTGTTGCTACCATGCTGTGTTGTCATGTGTTGCTGCAATGCTATGTAGTTTTCTTAGGTCTCTCTTTGTAGTGTTGTGGTGTCTCTTGTCGTGATGTGTGTTTTTGTCCTATATTTTTATTACATTTTTTATCCCAGCCCCCGTCCCCGCAGGAGGCGTTTTGCCATTTGGTAGGCCGTCATTGTAAATAAGAATTTGTTCTTAAATGACTTGCCTAGCTAAATGAAGGTTAAATAAATGAAATTTAAAAAATGGTTTCAAGGCTTTAAAAATCATTCTTTAACCTCCTCCCTTAGTCTCCTCCCCTTCATCCACACTGTTTGAAGTTGGATTTAACAAATCACATCAATAAGGGATCATAGCTTTCACCTGGTCAGTCTGTGATGGAAAGAGCAGGTGTCTTAAATGTTTCATACACTCGGTGTATATTTCCACACTGAGGTTGGAATAATACTGTGAAATTTGAAATAAAATATGACCATGCCCTTTTAGTGTCCGTGCTGTTTGTAAAGACCACCTGAAATTTCAGCCTTTTTTTTGACATCACCATGCAGTAAATTAGTTAATATAGCAATAAGAAAGAGATTTCCAACCTTCTCCGACAATTTTTTTCCCTCACCACTCAAACCAGTCCCAGACAGTCCTAGCAAAAATCTTGCTTGAGAAATTGATCTTAGCTAAGAAGCTATTTTTGTTTCTTTTTGGCCATTTTTAACTGAAAACAATCACAGTAAGGTACTTAATTGTTACTCAGAAATTCTTATATTGAGATAAAAATGGCTGCATTGGACTTTTTTAAAGCGTGCCATGCTTGTGCAGCGCAAGACTTTCTCTTCCAAGCTAAATTATGATGAACTGAAAGCTGATCTTACACGGACTAGGGTACAGTGAATAAATCAACATATGAAGCTGCAACTTAGCTCATTCCTGCCTACCTCAAATCAAATCACATTTTATTTGTCACATACACATGGTTAGCAGATGTTAATGCAAGTGTAGCGAAATGCTTGTGCTTCTAGTTCCGACAATGCAGTAATAACCAACGAGTAATCTAACCTAACAATTCCACAACTACTACCTTATACACACAAGTGTAAAGGGATAAAGAATATGTACATAAAGATATATGAATGAGTGATGGTACAGAACGGCATAGGCAATATGCAGTAGATGGTATCGAGTACAGTATATACATATGAGATGAGTAATGTAGGGTATGTAAACATAAAAGTGCATAGTTTAAAGTGGCTAGTGATACATGTATTACATAAAGATGGCAAGATGCAGTAGATGAGATAGTATATACATATACCTAAAGGCCCAATGCAGCCATTTTTATATTGATCTAAAATCATTTCTGGGTAGTACCTTACTGTAGGGGAGAGTGGGGTAAGTTGAGCCACCCTTGTTTTTAGGAAACCATACACAAAATGAATCATTTGACCAAATATTTAGGAAGTGGCCATCATTTCATGGAGTTTGTGAAGGAAGAAATCACATGGGCAAAGTGGTAAGCAGGTTAGGTCCAAAAAAACATATTTTTACCAAGTCAAATTAATTTGTTTTATAGGTTTCATGATGCTTGTATCTAAACCAAAGTAGATAATTGTAAGACTGTTCTATACATCAGTTAGGGTCTCTATAAGATTCAATATGAGGTCCTAAACCTAGCATGAGAGTGCCTCATAGCTGTGTTGGCTAATATAGTCAAAATGCTTGTTGTCTAAACTTTAAGTTCCGGCCTCCACCCAAAGTGTTTAAGGAAATGTGATTTCTAGTTCACTTGACTGCCAAGGAGCTACAGTATGCAACATACCAGGAGAACCTCTGCTTCAAGCCCAAACTTGGAATGAACTAAACATCCCTATCAGACACAATGTTTGTAATTGTATTATCTGCAAGTGCAGTAACTCAGTTCTGCAATGTGCTGGAATGTCCAAAGCCTTTGATACATCTAGGATCACAAGAATGCTGTATATACAATATGTTCCAAATCAGAAATGTACAGTATATCCACTGTGAACCAGTATAGACATTGTTTACTTGATGGATATCCTGTGTTGTAGAAGCACTATCTAATGTTGTAAATATGTCGAACCATCCTCCATGGTATGATATGAGCTAGTCTTTCTCTCACAATCATCTAGGATTGCTATTCCTATAAAGCTCTCCTTCGTCAAGCATTTCGCAGCGTTGAAATTAAGTAATGAACATAGTTGAACACACACGTGCGCTCTCACCTTCACCCACACATATTGTTGTCTCAATCAGAGCTCAGTGGAGTGATCGAGAAGACTCTCAGTGCCTCTCTCTGACTGGCCTTATTGGGGCCTGCTGACAACCGTGAAGTCTCTCCCCCATTGCGGAGAGAG
The DNA here is from genome assembly GCF_029448725.1 of Salvelinus fontinalis. Taxonomy (NCBI): domain Eukaryota; kingdom Metazoa; phylum Chordata; class Actinopteri; order Salmoniformes; family Salmonidae; genus Salvelinus; species Salvelinus fontinalis. The sequence continues at coordinate 41,867,629 of NC_074677.1, forward strand.
GCACCGCAATGGGGGAGAGAGGCACCGCAATGGGGGAGAGAGGCACCGCAAATGCGGAGAAAGGTACTACAATGGGGGAGACTAGACGTAACACAGTAAATGTAAATGCAGGACATTAGTATACTATTTAACTTTTGGAATGGTTACATAAGGCAGATGGTTACTTAAGGCAAAAAATGAAAGGAGGGCGATTGGTTGGTGAGTATATAACGCAAACCAAAGGTTGCGAGTTAGAATCTCATCACGGACAACTTTAGCATTTTACCTCATTTGCAACTACTTACTACTTTTTAGCTACTTTGCAACTATTTAGCATGTTAGCTAACCCTTTCAGCATATCAGAATTTGTTTTTCCCCACAAAAGGGCTTTATTACAGACCGAAATACTCAGTTTCATCACCTGTCCGGGTGGCTGGTCTCAGATGATCCCACAGGGGAAGTCCTGGGCTGGCATGGTTACACGTGGTCTGCGGTTGTGAGGCCGGTTGGACTTACTGCCAAATTCTCTTAAACAATGTTGGAGGTGGCTAATGGAAGAGAAATTAGCATTTCAATATCTGGCAACAGCTCTGGTGGAAATTCCTGCAGTCAGCATGCCAATTGCACGCTCCCTCAAAATTTGGCTTTGTGTTTGACAAAACTGCATTTTTTAGAGTAGGCTTTTGTCCCCAGCAGAAGGTGCACCTGTGTAAACTTCATTCTGTTTAATCAGCTTTTTGATATGCCACACGTGTCAGGTGGATGGATTACCTTGGCAAAGGAGAAATTCTCACTAACAGGGATGTACAGTTAACACATTTTGTGCAAGACGTTTGATAGTAATAAGCATAAACAAAAAAATAATCAGCTCATGAAACATGGAACCAACACTTTACGTGTTGTATTTATATTTGTTCGTAAGAAATGGGTGACGGACATCCACAGATGAATACATACCATATGAAACGTAACATATCATACTAAATGTAGTGTTTCGGATTTGCGTACAGAATAATACGACCACGAGACCACGTTGGGGAGAGAGGCACTGCAAAGGAGATGTCATTTCAGACCAGGGGGAAGAAACCCAATTACACTCTACGGTCATGGTTTGAAGATTGGAGATACTCTATCCAAATCACACTCCCTATGTGGCTTGGAAACTGTTCTGTTCTTCCAACATCAGACTGGAGTTGATACCAGTTGAAGCCATCTCCCTCTTTTTCTTCCTCTTCCCCACGTAAAGAGCTGAGCTTTACAACACACCAACAACCTCTGACAAAAAAACAGGCAAAAGCAAGACGGCTCCCTACTTTCATCTGAGCGGCAGACTGACAATTTCAGAATACAACTTCAAAGACTCGCCGAAGGGTGTGAAAAAGAAACCAGAAAGAAAGAAGGAATGAATATGTATGAGTCATGGTGGTGAGACATCTAGAGGCACAATAATTAAGAATCCTCGCAGGGGGTGTCCTGATTTAAAACAGAACTGTGCGGGCTAAATGAGAGTACCTCAACATTGTTTTGGCAGACGAGAGGAGTTATGCCTACCAGACTGATTTGAAGGACATCCACTCACTATTAAACCAGCAACTACATGTTATTCAGTGTTTGGTATTTAGGTCGGGATACAATCCCATCGTGCCGTGTTGCGCGCTTGACATCGGATTGAATCCTGCCCTTAGTGTTAGTGTTGTGTTTACAGTACCCATAACCGAAGTGAGACGAGATAGAGAGAATGTTCTTGCTTTAGTTAAAAGGATGCCATCCCCATAAGATAGTGTAAGAAGTCTTATACAGTGCCGGATGTAAACACAGAGTTTTCTCCTGGCACCTATTCTGCCGGTGTGTTGTGGCCTATGGCACTTCAGAGGTTTGTAAAAAGACATCAACACATGCTGTGCTCTGTAGTGCTGCCGCTACCGCTCAGTTCAGTCAGTCAGTCTTGACCTAATTTTCCCACTCACACGTGTCTATTCCCGGCCTCTATAACCGTAGTCACAGACTCACTGTATACTGTCACACTACATTTCCTTCCAGCATCATTGCACCCCCTTGTCTCGCTCTCTCGCTCTCTCACTCACACACACCTCCTAATCTATGAACACCTCATTATCAGTGCATACTGAAGCTATCTTCTCCCACTCATTCACAATCTCCTCCTCACTCCTTTCTCTGTCACGTTATTCTGATCTTTTCCAATAGAAACAGTCAAACTCCTTCCCAGTTAGTTTTCCCACCAATATGTCTCAATTTTAGATTGGAAGTTAAACTGTTTACATACACTGGGATCAAATGAATATAACAGAAAATAAATAGCGCTATAGAATACACTGACTATACTGTAGATGTCTGCAATAGTGGGATTTGATCAGAGGAATCATGCCCTTCTCTGCTCCTTTCTCTTCCCAGCATTATGCAGATCTGCAGTAGAGAGCCGAGTGTTATAGTCTCTGGTGTGTGGTGTTTTAGGTGTTGAAGTCGTGAGTCTCTGGGACTATCCCAAATAGAATCCTGTTCCCTATTTATAGTGCACTACTTTTGATAAAGTGTTGCACTATAAAGGGAAAATGGTGCCATTTTCAAAACAAAATCGAATGTTAGTTGTCACATGCTTCGTAAACAACAGGTGTAGACTAACAGTGAAATGCTTTCAGGCTCTTCCTAACAATGCAGAGAGAAAAATATAAATAATAGAAAAATAATAACACAAGAAATAAATACACAACGATAACTTGGCTATATACATGGGTACCAGTAACCGAGTCGATGTGCAGGGGTACGAGGTAATTGAGGTAATATGTAAATATAGGAAGGGATAAAGTGACTAGGCAACAGTATAAATATAAACAGTAGCAGCAGTATACAGTATGTGATGAGCCAAAAGTTGCCGTTCAGTAGCAGAGAGAACAGTCTATGACTTGTGTGGCTGGAGTCTGACAATTTTTTTGGTGCCTTCCTCTGACACCGCTTGGTATAGAGGTCCTTTATGGCAGGGAGCTCGGCCCAGTACACACTACCCTCTGCAGCGTCTTGCGGTCGGATGCCAAGCAGTTGCCATACCAAGCGGTGATGCAGCCAGTCAAGATGCTCTCAGCTGTAGAACTTTTTGAGCATCTGATGGCCCATGCCAAATCTTTTCAGCCTACTGAGGGGGAAGAGGTGTTGACGTGCCTTCTTCATGACTTTGTTGTTGTGTGTGTGTGGACCATGATAATTCCTTAGTGGCCAGCTGCCCAGGCTGGCCTTATCATGACCATTGCATTGGCCTGTATTTGGCCTGCATAGCTCTGCCCTCCCTGCCTAAAGGTGGCTTTCCACACCAGACTAGAACTCATCAAAGCCAACTGCAGGGCCAGGAGGGGTGAAATGGCTGGAGACCTTTCAACTTCCGCAGACCAACTGTACTTCACCCACTGTTGGTCTGCCTACATCACCACCAGCATCTTCAGAGGGACCTATGACTTCAGAGGGACAGTTGTCTCCCTTTGAAATATATTGCTATTGCTACAGCTGAGCCCACTAGCTACATACATAATCATCAACACTTTTGTTGTGAGTGTCAGGGGTGACGTGATTGGCTGCCGGTGGGGGATACTGATGATTTGTCACCACAGATGGTTTGTTTACATAGCTGGTTTGGATAATTAACGTTGCAGGTTAGGTGAACTAACCTCTTTTGGATTCGTGAGACGGTAGCGTCCCACCTCTTCAACAGCCAGTGAAACTGCAGGGCGCCAAATTCAAAACAACAGAAATCCCATAATTAAAATTCCTCAAACATACATGTATTTTACACCATTTTAAAGATACACTTGTTGTAAATTCAGCCACAGTGTCCGATTTCAAAAAGGCTTTACGACGAAAGCAAACCAAGCGATTATGTTAGGTGAGTGCCTATTCACAGAATAACACAGCCATTTTTCCAGCAAAAGAGAGCATTCACAAAAAGCAGAAATATAGATAAAATTAATCCCTAACGTTTGATCTTCATCAGATGACACTCATAGGACTTCATGTTACACAATACATGTATGTTTTGTTCGGTAAAGTTCATATTTATATCCAAAAATCTGAGTTTACATTGACGCCTTACGTTCAGAAGTCACAAAACATCCTTTGATTTTGCAGAGAGCCACATCAATTTACAGGAATACTCATAATAAACATTGCTGAAAGATACAACTGTTATGCATGGAATTTTAGATCCACTTCTCCTTAATGCAACCGCTGTGTCAGATTTAAAAAAAGCTTCACGAAAAAAGCAACCCATGCAATAATCTGAGTCGGCGCTCAGAGCCCAATCAAGACACAAATATAGCCACCATAGTATGCAGTCAACAGAAGTCAGAAGTAACATTATAAACATTCACTTACCTTTGATCTTCATCAGAATGCACTCCCAGGAATCCCAGTTACACAATAAATGTTTGTTTTGTTCAAAAATGTCCATAATTTATGTCCAAATTCCTCCTCGTTGTTCTAGCGCTCAGTACACTTACAACTCACGACGCGCGGGCAGGTCCAGCGGAAAGTACGGACGAAAAGTAAAAAAAAGTTATATTACAGTCCGTAAAAACATGACAAACGAAGTATTGAATCAATCTTTAGGATGTTTTTAACATAATTCTTCAATAATGTTCCAACCGGACTATTCCTGTGTCTTCAGAAGTGCAATGGAACAGAGCTCGCTCTCACGTGAACGCGCATGGTCAGAGCATGTTCAGGTCATGATAGACCTTACTCATTCCTCTCTCCTTCGGCCCCACTTCACAGTAGAGGCATCAGACAAGGTTCTAACGACTGTTGACATCTAGTGGTAGCCTTAGGAAGTGCAACATTACCAATATCCCACTGTATCTTCAATAGGAGCTGAGTTGAAAATCGACCAACCTCAGATTTCCCACTTCCTGGTTGGATTTTTGCCTGCCTGATGAGTTCTGTTATACTCACAGACATCATTCAAACAGTTTTAGAAACTTCTGAGTGTTTTCTATCCAAAGTATATGCATATTCTAGCTTTTATGTCTGAGTAGCAGGCATGTTAACTTCTTATGGCTGCAAGCCCGATGTCGGTACACTTATGACAACAGCCAGCTCAAGTGCAGGGCGCGAAATTCAAAATATATTTTTTTGAAATATTTAACTTTCACACATTAACAAGTCCAATACAGCAAATGAAAGATAAACATCTTGTGAATCCAGCCAACATGTCCGATTTTTAAAATGTTTTACAGCGAAAACACCACTTATATTTATGTTAGCTCACCACCAAATACAAAAAAGGACAGACATTTTTCACAGCACAGGTAGCATGCACAAAACCAACCTAACTAACCAAGAAACAACTTCATCAGATGACAGTCTTATAACATGTTATACAATAAATCTATGTTTTGTTCGAAAAATGTGCATATTTGAGGTATAAATCAGTTTTACATTGCAGCTACCATCACAGCTACCGTCACAAATAGCACCGACGCAGCCAGAGTAATTGCAGACACCAACGTGAAATACCTAAATACTCATCATAAAACATTTCTGAAAAATACATGGTGTACAGCAAATGAAAGACAAGCATCTTGTGAATCCAGCCAATATTTCCTATTTCTTAAGTGTTTTACAGCAAAAACACAATATAGCATTATATTAGCTTACCACAATAGCCAGAAACACAAGCCATTTACCAGCAGCAAAAGTTAGCGATTGTAACAAACCAGCAAAAGATATAGAATTTTTGACTAACCTTGATAAACTTCATCAGATGACAGTCCTATAACATCAGGTTATACATACACTTATGTTTTGTTCGAAAATGTGCATATTTAGAGCTGAAATCAGTGGTTATACATTGTGCTAACGTAGCATCTTTTTCCCAGAATGCCCGGATATTTTTATGACACTCACCTATTCTGACCAAATAACTATTCATAAACGTTACTAAAAAATACATGTTGTATAGGAAATGATAGATACACTAGTTCTTAATGCAATCGCTGTGTTAGAATTCTAAAAATAACTTCATTACGACATCCAGCTTTCGTTATAGCGAGAGCGTGCCCAAAATCTGGGCGCAAACTAATAGTACACATGTTCGACAGATATATGAAATAACATCATAAAATGGGTCCTACTTTTGACGATCTTCCATCAGAATGTTGTACAAGGGGTCCTTTGTCGGGAACAATCATTGTTTGGTTTTAGAATGTCCTCTTCTCCAGTCAATTAGCACGGAAAGCTAGCAAAGTGGCGCGAAGCTCTCCTTCGTGAACAAACGCAGACAACGCAACACGCCTAACGTCCCGAAAAAATTTCAATAAACGAATAAAACTATATTGAAAAAACATACTTTACGATGATATTGTCACATTTATCAAATAAAATCAAAGCCGGAGATATTAGCCGTCTATAACGACAGCTTTTCAGAAGGCAATACCCGGTCCCTTCTCGCACCTTCCAGAAAACAGGAAATTGGTGTCACGTCATGCCAAGAGCTCTTATTCGGCCTCAGATCAAGTTATACACTCCATTTCTTCTCTCACTGCCTGTTGACATCTAGTGGAAGGCGTATGAAGTGCATGTATACTAATACATATCAAGCACATTTATAGGCAGGCTCTAGAATAGAGCATCGATTTCAGATTTTCCACTTCCTGTTAGGAAGTTTGCTGCAAAATGAGTTCTGTTTTACGTTAATTTTAAAAATCTAACTCGGCGATTGCATTAAGAACTAATTTATCTTTCATTTGCTGTCCAACTTGTATTTTTTAGTCAAGTTTATGAATAGTTTTCGATTAGAATAGGTGCCTTTCCCAAGATTTCTCCTGACATTTTCTTTGCAGCTTGGCTACTTTTCTCATTGTATAACCACAATTTGTGCCGCTAAATATGCACATTTTCGAACAAACTCTATATGCATTGTGTAATATGATGTTATAGGACTGTCATCTGAAGAATTCTGAGAAGGTTAGTGAAAAAATTTATATATTTTGGTGGTTTATACGTTATCGCTATGTTTGGCTTGAATCAATGCTGTTGTGATGTTTGCTATTGGTAAGCTAATATACCGCTATATTGTGTTTTCGCTGTAAAACAAAACAGAAAATCTGAAATTGTCTGGATTCACAAGATCTGTGTCTTTCAATTGCTGTACGCTGTGTATTTTTAAGAAATGTTTTATGATGAGTAATTAGGTAATACACGTTGCTCTCTGTAGTTATTCTAGTCGCTTTGGTGAGAGTTGTGATGGTGGCTGCAATGGTAAACAATGATTTATACCTGAAATATGCACATTTTTCTAACAAAACATATGCTATACAATAAATATGTTATCAGACTGTCATCTGATTAAGTTGTTTCTTGGTTAGTGGCTATTTATATCTTTATTTGGTCGAATTTGTGATAGCTACTGATGGAGTAAAAAAACTGGTGGAGTAAAAAAACTGGTGTCTTTTGCTAACGTGGTTAGCTAATAGATTTACATATTGTATCTTCCCTGTAAAACAATCAGAAATGATGGCTGGATTCACAAGATGTGTATCTTTCATTTGGTGTCTTGGACTTGTGATTTAATGATATTTAGATGCTAATATTTACTTGTGACGCTATGCTAGGCTATGCTAGTCAGCTTTTTTACTGATGGGGGTGCTCCCGGATTCGGGTTTGGGAGGAACTAGAAGTTAATCTTTGAACAATAACCCTCATTTTATTGGTCATATTAAATCAATCCCTCTTATGAAATCTGAAATGATTTCTAATTAAAAATTACTAATAAATTGTTAACATTTGTTTGAAATAATCTTATGTTTGTCATTGGTTTCCCATTGTGTCACTGGTGTTACCTTGCGTCACTGGTGTTACTGAATGGCGTGTTGGTGTTCTGGCATCAGTTGCCCAATTTAATTGAATAAGGTTTTTGTATCTACCTAACTGTTGCTACATTCATTAGTAAACATTTTAAGGATATGATCATTCAATTTTGATGACTCAACATCAATTATTTCTAATGTTACCAACAACAAAAATCAATGGTATAAATGAAAAAATGTCAGACAATATAACTTTACACATGCATGTTGACAATGCTTATGCAGTTCTACTACGCAATATATTATTTAAAAAATGCTGCGTCAGACAGGATTACCTACACATACTGACCAGCTCCAATAGAAGCATTCTACATGGCAGACCAATCCGAACTCATCTCTCGGCATGTCCAGCCCACTTATTATCTCAGACAAACATGGCTAGTGGGAAGGTTGCCGCCTTTTTCTGTGGCTTAACCAACTAGGCTCGTAATTTAACAATTTTATTAGTATTTACAGATTGCATACAAGTTTGTTATTAAGGCACATGAAAGTTCATATGTTCCAAAAGGCATTTCTGCCCAAAAATGCATTTTGATGAAAAAAGTTTATGTTCAAATGGTCTCCTGTAAAGTAGTGACACGCGACATACGCCTGGTTTCCTGAAACGAGTCACATATGCAAAAGTATATGGACATCTCTTCAAACTAGTGGATTCGGCTATTTCAGTCACCCCCGTTGCTGACAGGTGTATAAAATCGAGCACACAGCCATGCAATCTCCATAGACAAACATTGGCAGTAGAATGGCTTTACTGAAGAGCTCAGTCACTTTCAACGTGGCACCGTCATAGGATGCCACCTTTCCAACAAGTCAGTTTGTCAAATTTCTGCCATGCTAGAGCTGACCCGGTCATCTGTAAGTGCTGTTATTGTGAAGCAGTAACATCTAGGAGCAACAACAGCTCAGCCGCGAAGTGGTAGGCCACACAAGCTCACAGAACGGGACCACCGAGGGCTGAATCGCAGAGCGCTTAAAAATCCTTTCTCCTCGGTTGCAACACTCGATATCGAGTACCAAACTGCTTCCTGAAGCAACGTCAGCACAAGAACTGTTCGTCGGGAGCTTCATGAAGTGGGTTTCCATGGCCGAGCAGCCGCACACAGGCCTAAGATCACCATGCGTAATGCCAAACATTGGCTGGAGTGGTGTAAAGCTCGCTGCCATTGGGCTTTGGAGCAGTGGAAACTCGTTTTCTGGAGTGATGAATCACGCTTCACGATCTGGCAGTCCAACGAACAAATCTAGGTTTGGCAGATGCCAGGAAAATGCTATCTGCCCGAATGCATAGTGCCAACTGTAAAGTTTGGTGGAGGAGGAATAATGGCCTGTGACTGTTTTTCATGGTTGGGGCTAGGTCCCTTAGTTCCAGTGAAGGGAAATCTTAACGCCACTGCATACGATGAAATCCTAAGCGATTCTGTGCTTCCAACTTTATGGCAACAGTTTGGGGAAGGCCCTTTCCTGTTTCAGCATGACAGTGCCCCCATGCACAAATCCAGGTCCACACAGAAATGGGGTCGAGATCGGTGTGGAAGAACTTTACTGGCCTCCACAGAACCCTGACCTCAACCCCATCGAACGCCTTTAGGATGAATTGGAACACCGACTGCAAGCCAGGCTTAATCGCCCAAAGTCAGTGCCCGACCTCACTAATGCTCTTGTGGCTGAAAGGAATCAAGTCCCTGTAACAATGTTCCAACATCTAGTGGAAAGCCTTCCCAGAAGAGTGGAGGCTGTTATAGCGGCAAAGGGGGGACCAACTCCATATTAATGCCCATGATTTTGGAATGAGATGTTCGACAAGCAGGTGTCCACCTACCTTTGGTCATGTAGTGTATGTCTATTTGCTTCATTGAGTCCTGTAATCAGTGAGACTTTTCTTACAACTGCAGGCTTCCTCCACTCGTCACCTTTTACCAATGTGTTTCTAGTTGTGGTGCTTTTGGCTGCACTAGCTATATTGTGTTAAGTTAGAGCTTGAGTGAGTCCAGATGTTTCAGATGTTTTTTTTTAAGAGAGAGCACTGTCCCCCATACAGAGAAGGCCAAGCTACTTTCTAGGTGTGGTGCCCTTTGGCTGCACCACCTCGCGTGTTGGAGCTCAAGTATGTCCAGATGTGGTGTTTCTATAGGTACTAGTGGTGAATTAAAACATTGTCCCCTATCATATTCCTGTACCAGAGATCCTGGCTGTAAGGATCCTTCATGTCTAGTATCTGTAACTCTGCTACTCAGTGCTCACTGGAGACGTACTGTAAACTGAGTTCACAAAACATTAAGAACACCTTCCTAATATTGATTTGCACCCATGTTTTGCCCTCAGAACGTCGAGGCATGGACTCTACACGGTGTCGAAATCGTTCCACAGGGATGTTGGCCCATCTCAATTGTGTCAAGGCTTAAAAATCCTTCTTTAACTTGTCTCTTCCTCTTCATTTACACTGACTGAAGTGGATTTAACAAGTGACATCAATAAGGGATCATTGCTTTCATCATAGCTTTCACCTGGATTCACCTGGTCAGTCTATGAAAGAACAGGTGTTCGTAATGTTTTGTACACTCAGTGTATACAGACTTCACAGAGAGACATACACAGAAAGACATACAAAGATGTCAGAAAGACTGTGTTCTGTTCACGGAGGCCGTCAACATCGGTCTGGGGAATCTCTTTAAGGCTCAAGTCTACTTTACAGCTGAGTTCTATTTGTGTCATGTTCCGTTTCTGAGAGGAAAGCTTTATTTCTTCTGCGAAATCATTTTAATCACAGCATTTTTGTGGTGGGCTACTCTCTCACACACTCACCTCATTATGCAGGCATAGCTACAGTACTGTCTATATTTACCGAAATATACACAGAAGGTGCTTACACTCAATTTCAGGGGGAGGCAGTTGGTGGATTATGTAAAATCCTGACTTGGTTTAAAACTGCAAAGCAGCAGTGAATTTATCACAATCTTTTTCCTCACTATCCTTACTCTACATGGCAGCAACGTCAGGATTTTTAAGATCGAAGCAGGGAAGATTGTGACACCCAAGTCGTGACTAACATAAATGCACTTTCACTACGTTCACTACGTTCTTTAAAGGGATAGTGGTCTGTTTTTTTTTCTTCTAATCAAGCCCTTTTTTCTATTTACCCAGAGTAAGATGAACTTATGGATGTCATTTTTATGGCTCAGCATACAAGAGTCAAATCACATAGGGTGTCTCATCAGATATCAACAAGCTAGAGCCATCTGTGGAAAGAGCAAAAGTAGAACAAAGATATAAGTGCAAACCGATAATACGTGTGTCATTCAACATAAGGTGACAACTAAAACAGTGACATGAGCTCTGTCCCAATTCATCTCTGCTCAACTCCTCACTTCATCTCTGCTCGCATCCTTCTCAAAACCCATCGGAGGAGGTCTGAGGCGAGGAACCCCGGGTCGTCTCCTCCAATGGGGTTTTAGAAGGAGGCGTGATGGTCAGTCCATGCATCCATAGCTCTTGTCTATGAATTTGAGAATGGTTACATTTCTCCAGCCTCATCCCTAGTTTTTTACCAAAACGGGTGGGAATGGCAATGTTTTTGTTTCAACTGCTGATTTCTGCTTTAAAAAAACACAAATGAGTATACAAGTATGTTTAAAACCTCTACAGGATCAGTGTACCCCCCGCGGGACGGTTGAGCTAACATAGGCTAATGTGATTAGCATGAGGTTGTAAGAAATCCCGAAAATTCTCAGGACATATCTGATATGGGCAGAAAGCTTAAATTCTTGTTAATCTAACTGCACTGTCCAATTTACAGTAGCTATTACAGTGAAAGAATACCATGCTATTGTTTGAGGAGAGTGCACAATTATGAACTTAAATGTATGAATAAACCAATTAGGCACCTTTGGGCAGTCTTGATACAACATTTTGAACAGATATGCAATGGTTCATTGGATCAGTGTGAAAATTTGCACATTCACTGCTGCTATCTAGTGGCCAAAATCTAAATTTCACCTGGACTGGAATAATACATTATGGCCTTTCTCTTGCATTTCAAATATGATGTTGCAACAACAAAAAAACGGTTTGGTTTTTCTTTGTATTATCTTTTACCAGATCTAATGTGTTATATTCTCTTACATTCCTTTCACATTTCCACAAACTTCAAAGTGTTTCCTTTCAAATAGTATCAAGAATATGCATATTCTTGCTTCAGGTCCTGAGCTACAGGCAGTTAGATTTGGGTATGTAATTTTAGGCGAAAATTGAAATAAAAGGGGCGGCTCCTTAAGAGGTCATTATACATGACTGTTGGGAGTGCGGTACCATACCTTTAGATCCCAGGTGAAGCAGAGCTGACACGAAGTTGTGGCAGATGTCTTGACCACCCTCCGACTGTTCTCTAGACAGAGGTAGTGATGGAAGGTGGGTGTCCCAGGCACTGTTTGTGGCCACGTCACCTCCCTCAGAACCAGTCAAGATCTCCAGGTTCTTACAGTGGAGCATCAGCATAATCTATAGAGAGGGCAAAACAATACAGGAGATGGAATTAGATTTAGCATGGAATCGAAGTCCCAACTTGTACAAACCATTAACATTGGTAAAAAGATAAACAAAAGAAGGGTACGGGAGTTTGAGGAAGGTGGAGCGATACATATGTGCCGAGTTGTGTAAGGCATAAGATGACTTGGTGACTCACTGGTCCAAACTTGAGATCCTCTGTCTCATTGGTGTAGTGGTCCAGGGCGATGAAGTAGAAGCCCGACTCCACCTGGTCAAACGTGTTCTGTACACACACTGACCTGTCTCCTGAGAACAGCTGGAGTGAAAGAGAGCGAGAGGAAAATAAGAGGTCGGGAAATGTCGCAGACAGAGTTCAATGAGAGTTCAAACGTTTTAACATCTTTAATGTTGCATTCAAGGCAACAGTCCATTTTGAGACAGCTGTGGCTGTATCAAAAGAGGCAACTATTGCTAATCATTTAGCCAAGTAAGTGATAACACACTGTGGGACTGAGCTGCAGGGCAATTACATGTTAATTGAGTGATCCCTCAGATCTGTACAAAAAAACTATGATTTGTGTAACAAACCATACAACTCTATGCACTGTTAACAACTTGCAATTATTGGTTTGTTTGACATACATTTTAAAGTGGGAAAAACCTGAGTCTCAGCATCACTGTTGCCGTGGAATTGCCCTGTTCCAATCCACGCCACTTGTCAGTCAACAAGGCTCAGTATTAAACAGCCTGCTGTAATTTCATGCCCAACCTACCTTGTGGAGAGCTTCATCCCTTACCTACATTCCACATATTGTTTAGCAATGACTATCCTATACATTCAGTGTAGAACCATACTCTGCGTAGAACCATCGTTCTAACCAATAGCCAGCAGCTGGTCATCATCATCATCTATACATGACTAATGTCCTATATACAATGCCTTCATACGCCGTCAAAGTAATTAGAGGAACTCTCAGTACCACTAATGATTAAGTTATGAGGGTGAGTGGTGTGGTACCACATATTAGTGACAGTGGACCTGGACGGAGAGATACAATGGTTTGACTTCATTTATTGTAACTGCACAAAAACTGACAGACTAAAAGTTATCAAATCTTTATTTGGTTTGGCACTTGACCTCTCTTGGCTCCCCCTCCTCATTCACTGACCTCTTCCCAAGTGAGGGTCTTCCCTGTCTGTTCTCACCCTTCCGCCACGCTGGTCTTCCAAGTCCTCCTCCTCAACTTTTATTTATTTAACTAGGCAAGTCAGTTAAGAACAAATTCTTATTTACAATGACGGCCTACCCTGGGCAATGTTCTGCCAATTATGTACCGCCCTATGGGACACCAAATCACAGCCAGATGTGATTCAGCCTGGATTTGAACTAGGGACTGTAGTGACTGATACCTCTTGGACTGAGATGAAGTGCCTTAGACCGCTGCGCCACTCGGGAGCCCTAGACTTAGCTACAATGCTTTTAGTTAAACCAGAGACGGTATGAAAACAAAACCACCTTGGCTTTGGATAAACCACAGGGTTAAACATTAACTAGTTAGCTAACGTTAGTTAGCTTCCTAGCTAACTGACGTTTAACCTAGCTTGCCTCATCAATTGCTTTCTTTAAGAACAGAAGACCAAATAGCTATCTACTTAAATTTCAATATTGTAATCCTAGTTGGTTAACTAGCTAGTTCGTTGTTTAGCTAGTTTCTCTACTGAAAACAAGCAAATTTACCTCTTTGTCAGCCATCATTCACCTTTCACCACCCCCATTAATCTGTGATAAAAAATCAGTCAAGCCAGATTGGTCCAAAACCTGACCAATTGCATTTCAGTAGACTGCTACAGGCTATGTTAATTGGCTAGAATTTCCCCCTGATATAGAATTATAGTAAGCAGTTGAGAGCAAAATGGATTTTGGAGAGCAAATTGGAAAATTGGTTTGAGAGGGAGAGGAGACATTGTTTGGGGACGTGGTGTATTCGTGAGAGTTCAGCAATTTCTGGGTCTTGACAAAACACAAAAATCGCTCCTCTCAAATGAATTTACTACATGCAGTTCTGCTCACTCAAAGTCCCACTTGCAAGCTCTGAAGTTGAATTAGCGTGCACCACGCTGACCTGCGCTCGCTGGACCATCCTTTGCTTGCTCTACCACATTTTTTCTCTCTCAACTCAAGTATTTGCTCTGGCAATGATGTTACATCTTGCTCACATGCGCTATCTCGCTTCCGTTGGATTTTTTTTATCGTATTTGACTCCATACACTTGCACTAGTCTTACTGTATTTGGAAAAAAGTACACTTGAGGTGCAGTATGCCCTTGCTCTTTAAGGAATGACTTTGCATTTTCTCTTTCGTTGTGGAGGGCGTGGACCTGGCCTGTTTATTGAGGAATCCAGAAACGTTAGATTTTTTTTTGAAGTGCATCAGGTTGAAATAAAATAAACTTTGACAACCCTAAGGTGTCGCCTCTCCCTTTAATAGTATTTGTTTTAATGCAGCCATCTGCAGCAGCTTGAATACGGGAGCCAGGATTTCACCGGCGTCTGGTAATGAATAATGAGCAGAGAACGGTAGCAGGACACAAGACTCCCTAGCATGTTGAAAGGAGTCATATTAAAAAGTAACCGAAAACTAAACACGAAAGGGATTGGAGCCAGTATGACTGATACTACTTCAACTTTTTTTTTTTACACTTTGTGTCTTTGGCTGATTGAGTTAGCCCAGTGGTATTGAGCAAGGACCCCATTTTTTTCCGCCAGAATTTCTGGGGACCCCATTTTTTTCCCGCAATATTTTACATTTACATTTAAGTCATTTAGCAGACGCTCTTATCCAGAGCGACTTACAAATTGGTGCATTCACCTTATGATATCCAGTGGAACAACCACTTTACAATAGTGCATCTAACTCTTTTAAGGGGGGGGGGGGGGTTAGAAGGATTACTTTATCCTATCCTAGGTATTCCTTAAAGAGGTGGGGTTTCAGGTGTCTCCGGAAGGTGGTGATTGACTCCGCTGACCTGGCGTCGTGAGGGAGTTTGTTCCACCATTGGGGTGCCAGAGCAGCGAACAGTTTTGACTGGGCTGAGCGGGAACTGTACTTCCTCAGAGGTAGGGAGGCGAGTAGGCCAGAGGTGGATGAACGCAGTGCCCTTGTTTGGGTGTAGGGCCTGATCAGAGCCTGAAGGTACGGAGGTGCCGTTCCCCTCACAGCTCCGTAGGCAAGCACCATGGTCTTGTAGCGGATGCGAGCTTCAACTGGAAGCCAGTGGAGAGAGCGGAGGAGCGGGGTGACGTGAGAGAACTTGGGAAAGTTGAACACCAGACGGGCTGCGGCGTTCTGGATGAGTTGTAGGGGTTTAATGGCACAGGCAGGGAGCCCAGCCAACAGCGAGTTGCAGTAATCCAGACGGGAGATGACAAGTGCCTGGATTAGGACCTGCGCCGCTTCCTGCGTGAGGCAGGGTCGTACTCTGCGAATGTTGTAGAGCATGAACCTACAGGAACGGGTCACCGCCTTGATGTTAGTTGAGAACGACAGGGTGTTGTCCAGGATCACGCCAAGGTTCTTAGCACTCTGGGAGGAGGACACAATGGAGTTGTCAACCGTGATGGCGAGATCATGGAACGGGCAGTCCTTCCCCGGGAGGAAGAGCAGCTCCGTCTTGCCGAGGTTCAGCTTGAGGTGGTGATCCGTCATCCACACTGATATGTCTGCCAGACATGCAGAGATGCGATTCACCACCTGGTTATCAGAGGGGGGAAAGGAGAAGATTAATTGTGTGTCGTCTGCATAGCAATGATAGGAGAGACCATGTGAGGATATGACAGAGCCAAGTGACTTGGTGTATAGCGAGAATAGGAGAGGGCCTAGAACAGAGCCCTGGGGGACACCAGTGGTGAGAGCACGTGGTGCGGAGACAGATTCTCGCCACGCCACCTGGTAGGAGCGACCTGTCAGGTAGGACGCAATCCAAGCGTGGGCCGCGCCGGAGATGCCCAGCTCGGAGAGGGATTTTCTCACATCCCCACCCCAAAACTAATGACACAACCTAAACAATTGAGAATTTCACATTTTTACATCAACAGATAAACTTCATTACATTTTCAAAATGAAAAGAAAACAAATACATTTACTCTAACATTTTATTTTTCAAAAATGATCTTTCATAAAAACGTTTGTATAGTGTCCCATACAATAATCTGTACGCTTATTTTTTTGTTTAAAAAAAAAGCCTCAGCTTGTCATAGAAATTTGATGGATGATGTTTGTCCATTGCCAAAGAAGGCAAAGGCTATAAAAAGGGTAGAAGAAGAGAGATGTTTTTCTGTTACCGCTTTGACCGGAGGCTCTACATTCACTCCAATATAGAAATGGGTAAAACAATCACTTCAACATCACAAAGCCAATGAATTGTAGGTCAGTGGCACTAGAATTCCACACTTGACCTTTTCAGCAGAAAGACTTTTCTGTTGTGACGTGAGCAACCAGGTGTGGAGTTGAGGCCTCACCTATCTAATCTAAAGGGTGTGTGTTCTGCTCTGTGACTGGAACAAATTGTGTTTTTGCAGCTGACAATAGATCTCCCTCCCTCACCCCCCCCCCCCCCCCCTCCCTCTCCCAATGGGGTGAGGTCACCAGGTTCTGAGACAATAGCAAGGTAGGAAGTGAGCTGTTTTGACTGTTCCAGGTCAGCATGAGGTTAAGGGTAACAGGGAAGGGTTGCTACAGCTCCTCTGTGCCCTCCGAATTGTAATGAATTCATGCCCTGTTGGGCAGTTCAGTTAGCACAAACACTAAGGTTATCGCAGGCGAGCCATCTGAAGTGAGCCACGTATATTGATTGGTGATGAGTCGTTCGCGAACAAACAGCTCTTTTTGAAAATCTCTTTTTTTGTGAACATTGGGAACCAAATTGCATCGGGGAAAGAGCCGTTCATTTGGTTCCTCATCAGAGAGAACACTATTCTGTTGTTCTTGTGAAAGTCACCTCAGTTCTGCTGAATGTATAGAATGCCACTAATCAAAACAGGCTGGAAATAGAATCCCCAAAGGGAGTTGCTAAGCAGTTAAAATACACTAATAATGTCACTGTGTATCTTATTCCATTATAACAAGGTCCTCTTCCTGTATCCAAAAATAGCACTTGGCAGCTTCATAAAAGGGCAACATCAGAGCAGCTATGACGGCATATCAGTTCTGTATTTAAGCTGATTCATACAGTAAGCAGATGGCTGTCAGAGAAATGTTATAGCGGAACTACAGTAGTGCCGTTAGGGGGCCTCGGGGTTCTGTGTGAGCAATATTGTGCACTTGTTCTGTAATAATTTTGTCAAGATTCGCTTAAGCAGCTGCATGATCTATTTCAGGGAAGCAAAGTCTTCAAAGTGGTTCCATTGGTACTGGCATACCTGACAGATCTTATCTGTTACAGCCTGATAAATTGCCAGTAAAGTTGAGGATTTTGTATGCATTTGGCATATTCATATCAGGTCAAGGAAATAATGAAAAATGTTCTCCTTTTGAAGATTATTTCCTAACAAATTTGAAGCACTATCCTTTTCCAACCATTATGAACTCAGCAAAAAAAGAAACGTCCTCTCACTGTCAACTGCATTTATTTTCAGCAAACTTAACGTGTAAATATTTGTATGAACATAACAAGATTCTATAACTGAGACAAACTGAACAAGTTCCGCAGACATGTGACTAACAGAAATTGAATAATGTGTCCCTGAACAAAGGGGGTTCAAAATCAAAAGTAACAGTCACTATCTGGTGTGGCCACCAGCTGCATTAAGTACTGCAGTGCATCTACTCCTCATGGACTGCACCAGATTTGCCAGTTCTTGCTGTAAGATGTTACCCCACTCTTCCACCAAGGCACCTGCAAGTTCCCGGAGATTTCGGGGGGGAATGGCCATAAACGTCACTCTCCGATCCAACAGGTCCCAGACATGCTCATTGGGATTGCGATCAGGGCTCTTCGCTGGCCATGGCACAACACTGACATTCCTGTCCTACAGGAAATCACGCACAGAATGAGCAGTATGGATGGTGGCATTGTCATGCTGGAAGGTCATGTCAGGATGAGCCTGCAGGAAGGGTACCACATGAGAGAGGAGGAAGTCTTCCCTGTAATGCACAGTGTTCAGATTGCCTCCAATGACAACAAGCTCAGTCCGATGATGCTGTAACACACCGCCCCAGATCATGACGGACCCTCCACCACCAAATCGATCCCGCTCCAGAGTACAGGCCTCTGTGTAACGCTCATTCCTTCGACTATAAACGCGAATCCGACATTCACCCCTGTTGAGAAAAAAAACATGACTCGTCAGTGAAGAGCACTTGTCCTGTCTGGGCAGTCCTGTCTGAGTTTGCCAGTCCTGTCTGGTCCAGCCAGTCCTGTCTGGGTTTGTGCCCATATGCAACGTTATTGCCAGTGATGTCTGGTGAGGACCTGCCTTACAACAGCCCAGCCTCTCTCAGCCTATGGTGGACAATCTGAGCACTGATGGAGGGATTGTGCGTTCCTGGTGTAACTCGGGCAGTTGTTGTTGCCATCCTCTACCTGTCCCACAGGTGTAATGTTCGGATGTAGCGATCCTGTGCAGGTGTTGTTACACGTGGTCTGCCACTGCGAGGACAATCAGCTGTCCGTCCTGTCTCCCTGTAGCGCTGTCTTAGGCGTCTCACAGTACAGACATTGCAATTTATTGCCCTGGCCATGTCTGCATTCCTAAGGCACGTTCACGCAGCTGAGCAGGGACCCTGGGCATCTTTCTTTTGGTGTTTTTCAGATTCTGTAGTGTCCTAAATTTTCATAACCGTGACCTTAATTGCCTACCGTCTGTAAACTGTTAGTGTCTTAACGACAGTTCCACAGGTGCGTGTTCATTAATTGTTTATGGTTCATTGAACAAGCATGGGAAACAGTGTTTAAACCCTTTACAATGAATTTCTGTGAAGTTATTTGGATTTTTACGAATTATCTTTGAAAGACAGGGCCCTGAAAAAGAGACGTTTCTTTCTTTGCCGAGTTTAGAATCCATTTTGCTTTTGATGCTCAGCTAAACTATTTTTTCCCCAGACAGAATTGTGGGGGTTGTGTTTTCCTTCCCTACTTTCCAAGCCCTTGGCCCAACCTCATTCCATGTCTCCCCATGGTCTCTTCTAGAGTGAAAGGAAGGTCGTTGGAAACACTATAATACACTCGTTGCTGCAGGCAATGCCAATAGACAATGACAATTGACCTTTTAATTAGTATTTTAGAAAGTCTTCAAGGATGAAGTCTTCAAAAATGAATCAGACAACGATAGATTGGTTGTGGGAAATGTACTTTTGCAGCGATGTAGCAAAGCTGAAATGTGTCAGACACTGAGGATGGAAAAGTCTTACCATAATCACAGTAAGTTAGCCCAACTATTATAATCCTTATCCCTCTAGCTAATTTCCTCATTGTTCTCCCCCACATGCTCTCAAAGGCATATCCTTGGTTTGTTATTATCGTTCACATTGCTGAGCTTAATGCAAACACTGTATCATTCCCTTATCTTTGAGAGGGCTAAAGAAAAATGTAGAAAGTTGAGTCAGAGTTCATGCTGGATTAAAATATTATCTTGTTAAATGGTGAAAAAGTTAGCTTGTGTCAAGTTATTAATAGTTCAAGTTGTACAGTGTATAGCTGTACAACTTTTGAGTAAAAAAAATGGTGTACAAAATTATGATCTTTCCCCACTCTGCATTGCTCACTGCATACCATGCATACAATTAGTCTTGTGAGTGTAGTAGGCCTGTTTGGGTGAGTTTTATGAGAGGAGGGCGGTGTGAAATACGCTTCTACATCTGCTTCTACATGTGAGCAAGACAAATGAGCTGATTGTGGACTATAGGAAAAGGAGGGCCAAACAGGCCCCCATTAACATTGACGGGCGTGTTTGGCCCCCGGACCATGACCCATGGAGCGGGGTCAAGAGTTTCAAGTTCCTTATCCATATCACCAACAAACTATCATGGTCCAAACACACCAAGACAGTTGTGAAGAGGGCAGGACAACACCTTTTCTCCCTCAGGAGACCGGAAAGATTTGGTATGGATCCACAGATCCTCAAAAAGTTCTACAGCTGCACCATCGAGAGCATCCTGAGAGGTTGCATTACCGCCTGGTATGGCAACTGCTCGGCATCTGACCATAAGGCGCTACAGAGGGTAGTGAGTACGGCCCAGTACATCACTGGGGCCAAGCTTCCTGACATCCAGGACCTATATACTAGGCGGTGTCAGAGGAGGCACAAACAATTGTCAGACTCCAGTCACCCAAGTCATAGACTGTTCTCTCAGCTACCGCATGGCAAGCGGTACCGCAACGCCAAGTCTAGGAACAAAAGGCTCCTTAACAGCTTCTACCCCCAAGCCATGAGACTGCTGAACAACTAAACTAATAAAATGGCCACCCGGACTATTTACATTGACACCCTCCCCCCACTCGCTGGTTATTATCTATGCATAGTCACTTTACAAATTACCTCGATTAACCTGTACCCCCGCACCTTGACTCAGTACCGTAACCCCCTGTATATAGCCTCGTTATGTACATATCTTGTGTTACTTTTTGACTTTAGTTTATTCAGTAAATATTTCATTAAATCTATGTCTTGAACTGCATTGTTGGTTAAGGGCTTGTCAGTAAACATTTCACGGTAAGGTCTAACTACACCTGTTGTATTCGGCGCATGTGACATAACATTTGATTTGATTTTTACGTGTACTTGCTGTTTGGGGTTTTAGGCTGAGTTTCTGTATAGCACTTTGTGACATATTCTAATGTATAAAGGGCTTTATAAATACATGTGACAGATTTGATTGAAAGTACATAGTTCTAGCATTCACACCGAAATGGCCAGCATGGTTTCTTTAAAGTATTGAGAGACGGGATTCTCTAGTGATGACCTGAAGGCCTTGTGCTGAATACTCTGCAAGTATCCGGTGGAGTTGGTGGTCCACGGTAGTGTTTTAAACGGCACGCAGTTGTCATTCCAGCTGTCTCTGTGTTGTTTGGGGCTCTTGTGTTGAGTGAGCAGTTTTAAGGTCCTGTCAAGCTAGTCTTCGACAGCAGAGCCTCCTGACGGTGCGGTGCACCACCTGTTTCTGTAGAGACGTCAAGTTCAGTGAACAGTTTTAAGGATTTGGTCGTGCCGTCGAGCGACTCCGACAGAGGGCTGCCGACAGCATGCCACCTGTTCTGTGGTGAGATCAGAGAGCTGTCGGTAGGAACTCTCTCTGGGACACAACAACGGCTCGACGTTTGAATACACTCACTGCGGAGAGGGCAGCTGTTCTAGTGGGTCAATAGGCAGTTCTCCTTCCAAGACTAATAAAAAAATGATTTAACCTTTTATTCAACTAGGCAAGTCAGTTAACTAGGCAAGACTATTCTAAGGGGTGCACAGATAATGACTCAACTAAGAGGAATGAACTTGCCGGTCGTGAAAACTGTGAGGATTGGAAGGAAAATCTGTGGTGAAAATCTGGTCAACGTTTCTTCTAAGAGCTAACATAGACATCTTGGAAATCTTATAGAAGTCTGAGAGACAAAATGTTGAAGTGTGTGTGTGTGTGTGTGTGTGTGCGTGCGTGCGTGCTCTCTTAAAGAGTGGTAGAGCTCAGGACTCTGGCTGGAGTTCTTTACTGTAGTATGCATTTCACCATCCTGATTAGTAGGGCGCTGTAGATAAATGTTTACCAAATCACTCAAAAGTCAGTATAATGTTAATTAGGCGTGACTCAATTTTCCCTAAACCTTCACACTATGCAGAAACCATTTAAAGGAACACCACCCCTTTTTAACTTCCTATCATCTCAAGCACCATACCAGTGTCTACATAAGTAAAAACTTAAGTTTTCTATGTTTTATAGTCCAAAAGATAAGAAAAGGTCCTAAGAAAATGATTGATTAATTAAAATAGTGAAGTGTTCCCTTTTTAATATTCTGTGATTGTTATCTGTTCTATTTTGTTCTATTTTTTGCCATCTTTGTTTTTCTCACTTTGGTTTTGTCATCTGTATTATCTGATGACGTTCAAATACGGACCCTACCTCTCTATTGTATCACCTTGTTCCTTTATGGCATCCCTCAGGGCATAATGACCTATAGGTCATGTTCAGGGTGTGGTTTATTCCCAGACAGGCATTTCTCTCCTACTACTCTCTCCTGCTCTCATATACTGCAGTCAGTAGTCTGTGGACATTTCACAAAGCCTTTTAACCCAGATGAAAATGCCTTGAATGATTTGGGATTCGATTAAAGAGTAAAGAATCTAAAATGACACATACTGGATTTTCTGGGGTAGTATTCATAAGAAATGGAGGGAGACACTTAGGCATGTGTGGAATGTCTATAGAAAGGATTTGACGCATACAGACAAAAGGGGCTTAGAGAAAGACACGATGATATAGTGGGCCTGGGCTGGCAGCAAAGTAAGAGGATGATTTGAATACAAGACATTGCAATGTATCTATCTATGCATGTGAGTGGTTTCTACTTGTGTCAGCTGGCTGAGTTATATTCGAAAAGTTCTTCAGAGGATTCTTAAATAAAAGACCTCTCCCTAAGCTCCCAATGAATTTGTTTTTCAATAAGAGTAAAACATAAATTCTTCTTCTTTTCAGGTCAGGGTTTCAGAATATTCCGAATAGAAGCCATTCCCATAACGATGTTCTTAGTTAGATATAGCCCACTGCTGGTGGCACTGCAGTCATGCTTTCCTCTGTAACTTCTTACAACCTCCCGGAAGTAACAGACAGACAGTCAAAGACAAACAGCATACCACCATGCAGACTATCTGTGGTGTTTCTGTATTTGACTCCAGGTTATAAACCCAGACCGCAGGGTCTGAGTGCATCCCAAATGGCACCCTATTCTCTATAGGGTGCAACACTTTTAAACCAGAGTACTATGGGCCCTGATCAAAAGTGGTGCACTATATAAGGAATAGGGTGCTATTTGGGACACAGCCCCCAAGTCCTCCTGCCACATGCTCCAGTTGCTTGGACCTCCACGATCATCTCACCCACATCCTCACAACATCACACCTCCAAATCAACACATTCAATCTGGTTTAGCTACTGCCATCGCCGTTAAAAAAATACACAGTCAGTTTGAGGGACGTTTACTGCACATAAAGTGAGGTACAAGTGGTGTCCAACTTTTCACACAGTTTGAAAAGGAAGTAGCTATAGCATTTCACAAAAACAATCCTGACACCTTTCATGTGGTAAAGCAATCAGCTACAGCTGGCAGGATCATGCGCAGTGCCTTCAGTTCAGTGCCTTCAGTTCAGTGCCTTCAGTTCAGTGCCTTCAGTTCAGTGCCTTCAGTTCAGTGCCTTCAGAAATTATCCACATCCCTTGACTTATTTCCACATTTTGTTGTGTTACACCCTGAATTTAAAATGGATTCAATTGAGATGTCTTTGTCACTCGCCTACACACACCATAGTGGAATAATGTTTTAGGATTTTTTTTTAAACAAAGTATTTAAAAATTAAAAGCTGCAATGGCTTGAGTCTATTAGTATTCAACCCCTTTGTTATGGCAAGCCTAAATACGTTCAGGAGTAACAATTTGCATAACAAGTCACATAATAAGGTGCATGGACTCACTCTGTGTGCAATAATAGTGCTTAACATATTTTTCGAATAACTACCTCATCTCTGTACCTCACACATAGAATTATCTGTAAAGTCGAGCAGTGAATTTCAAACATAGATTCAACCACAAAGACCAGGGACGTTTTCCGATGTCTCGCAAAGAAGGACACCTATTTGTAGATTTTTATTTTTTATATAAAAAAAAACAGACATTGAATATCCCTTTGAGCATGGTTGTCACGCCCTGACCTTAGTTTTCTATGTTTTATGTATTATTTTGGTTAGGTCAGGGTGTGACGAGGGTGGGTATTCTTGTTTGTCCTGTCTAGGGTTTTTTGTATATCATGGGGTGTTTGTTAGTCTAGGTTCATTATAGGTCTATGGTGGCCTGAATTGGTTCCCAATCAGAGACAGCTGTTTATCGTTGTCTCTGATTGGGGATCCTATTTAGGTTGCCATTTTCCATTTTGGTTTTGTGTGTTATTGTCTATGTGTAGTTGCATGTCAGCACTCGTTATATTAGCTTCACGTTCGTTTTGTTGTTTTGTATAGTTTGTTCAGTATTCTTCGTTGAATAAAGAAGAATGTATTCAAATCACACTGCGTCTTGGTCTCCTCACTACGACGAACGTGACAGAATAACCCACCAAACCAGGACCAAGCAGCGTGAAAAGGAGGAACAGCGCTTAATGGGGAAATGGACCTGGGAGGAGATATTAGATGGTGCAGGACCCTGGACGCAGCCGGGGGAGTATTGCCGTCCTAAGGAGGAGATAGAGGCAGTGAAAGCAGAACGGTGATACGAGAAGAAATACCGGAGAATAGAGGAACGGCGACGATATGAGGGTACACGGCTAGCACGGAAGCCCGAGAGGCAGCCCCAATAATTGTTTTTGGGGGGGGGGGGGGGAGATTGGCTGAGTCAGGTAGGAGACCTGAGCCAACTCCTCGTGCTTACCGTGGTGAGCGTGTAACTGGTCAGGTACCGTGTTATGCAGAGATGCGCACGGTGTCTCCAGTTCGCATTCTTAGCCCGGTGCGCTCTATTCCAGCTCCTCGCATTTGCCGGGCTAGAATGGGCATCCAGCCAGGACATATTGAGCCAGCTCTATGTTCTGGATCTCCAATGCGTCTCCACGGTCCAGTGTATCCTGTTCCTCCTCCCCGCACTCGCCCTGAGGTGCGTGTCCTCAGCCCGGTACCACCAGTTCCGGCACCACGCACCACGCACCAGGCCTCCAGTGCGCCTCCAGGGTCCAGTACGCCCTGTTCCTGCTCCTCGCACTCGCCCTGAGGCGTACAGTGCGCCTCGGCAGTCCAGAGCGTCCGGCGACAGTACCCAGTCCAAGCGTCCGGCGACAGTACCCAGTCCAGAGCGTCCGGCGACAGTACCCAGTCCAGAGCGTCCGGCGACAGTACCCAGTCCAGAGCGTCCGGCGACAGTACCCAGTCCAGAGCGTCCGGCGACAGTACCCAGTCCAGAGCGTCCGGCGACAGTACCCAGTCCAGAGGGGCCACAGTCCAGAGCCTCCGGCGACGGTCCCCAGCCCGGGGTCTCCGGCGATGAGCCACAGTCCAGATTTGAGCCAGAGTCCAGATTTGGGTATGTCATTTTAGGCGAAAATGTGAAAAAAAGGGGACTATCCCTAAGAATTAAGAACTAATTCTTATTTACAAGGACAGCCTACTCCTTCCTCCCCGCTGGGGGATTGAACCCCTGTCTCCTAAGTGCCTGCAATATAGAAGACTATCAAATACTTCTCAAAGATGCCCTCTGGTGGTTATGCCAGAGATACTGTCTATAATGATGTAATGGTCTTGTATCCGCCCTAACAATGGGAGTTGTTGTCCCAAAGGTGAGAAGGCAGGCAGTCTGCCTATTAATCTGCTTATCGGTCTGCTTATTGTGGACAGATTTTGATGGGAGTAAACGCTCTCGCTTCGCCTCTTCCTCTCTGGTTATGCTGTCAGGTGGGAGAGTGTGTGCGGGGACACTCGCAGTCGCTAGCTAGTAATATAGTAGTCTTTTGAGGCGAGTGGATACTGTACTGGACATCATTACACCGGAGGGGTAAGTTTCTTTGTCTGTTGAAACTGTGTCGGTGCCCAAAAGGTTTAATAACATTAGCCAGCTACTTAGTGAGCCAGGTAACGTGAGCAATTAACTTTCTTACGCCTCATATCCACCAGATGCATCAAACTCTTTGCGTTCCGGCGGAAGTCATTGTCAGTGGAGCAGTCCGCAAAGCTATGGTAGGGGTGCCGCACTAGGCTGCGTTGCGTTCTTTGTACCGCATGTGTGCAATACTTTCAACTTGTGCATTGCTTTGCTTTACAATGTGGTGGTAAAAAGGGAAGTACACACACTCCAACTAGCTAGTTTTTAGCAAGTTAAAAAGCGAAGCACATGTGCGACAAGTTCGTAAAATGCGGGCTGGACATCCGACAAAACAAAACGCATATGCATCTGGTGGACATCGGGCATTACGCCTTGATCTCACGGACAGCGTCATTGAGTTTTGATTCACCAGAAGTACATTTATTTCCAATGGAACATTGCGTTGCAATGCTGCAGGTAGCCTAGTGGTTAGAGCGTTGGACTAGTAACCGAAAGTTTGCAAGATCGAGTCCCCGAGCTGACAAGGTAAAAATATGCCGTTCTGCCCCTGAACAAGGCAGTTAACCCACTGTTCCTAGGCCGTCATTGAAAATAAGAATTTGTTCTTAACTGACTTGCCTAGTTAAATAAAGGTTAACATTGTTTTGTTTTTTAAAGAGGCAGTTGCAATGCGTTCTGTGTTCTGTGTGGTGCATATGTTGGATTTAGCCAATGTATGCATCAAATTGTATGTGTAGACTTGACAGAAATAGTAGCAAAAGGTGAATGTTGAACTTTTGTTGCACACATAGCCAGATGATGCTGCATATGATTTTGAGCAGTGACGCTGTAGGTGTGATCGAGGCACAAGTGTCGCTTTATTCGCGTCTTAGCTAGCTAACATTGAAAATAGGCACTAGTTGGTTACTAGTCCAACGCTCTAACCACTAGGCTACCTGCCGCCCCGTGCAATTCACTATCTACAAACAAACACCCTTTGATTTGTATTTGTAAATCGAGGGCCTTAAGTAAAATGACTGCCATAAAGATTTGCACATAGGAGAGACATGCGCAAACATGACAGATTTGACAAACCTGCAACTCCATATTTGGAAGCGCTTAGGTCACCGGACTTTTGGCAGGGATTTAACGACAAGAATAAGACTAGAAGTTCTCAGGCGTAGACAAGAAGTTCTCACACATAGAAAACAAGTTCTCACGGTAGAAAGCGATGTGTAGTTGTAGAAAAAAGGTTTGTAGCCATAGAAAGCGATTTCTATAAACTGCTGGCAGCCTCTCATTTGGCCATTTTGATGCCTGCCTTTCAAGGCTGCATAAATTATAGTATTGTAACCATAATATGTTAACCATATATGTACCCATACTATGTCCAACGTAAATAATCAAAACCCTAGCCCTAGATTACTCTATATTTGCAACACTATTGCGGTGTACACCCGTTCATCACCCAAATAGTTGAATTAGCTGGCCAGTGTGATAGCCCCACTAAATGTGAAGGATATGTCATACATTGTAAGTGATTATAATCCATCCGCTGTCTCATGTTGCACAGACAATGAGCATTAAGGAGACATAAGTATTCCTGAGGCCTCTAACCATTTCCCCAGGAGAGGCATGCAAAAGGTAGAGGGGAGGTGTAGGACATGGGATCAGACTTTGTAACTGTATTGCTTCAGTCTCTCTCCTCGCCCCAACCTGGGCTTGAACCAGGGACCCTCTACACACATCGACAAGTCACCCTCAAAGCATCGTTACCCATTGCGCAACAAAATCTACAGCCCTTGCAGAGCAAGGGAAACACCTACTTCATTGAAACGCTATTAGCGGACACCGCTAACTAACTAGCCATTTCACACCGGTTACACTCACCCCCTTGTTTCCGCACCAACCAGTGATCCTGGTCAACAGCATCAATGGGGTCAACTTTTTCTCTACAACTACAAATCGCTTTATATGCGTGCTAACTTTTTTAAACGCGTGATAACTGTTTTCTACGACTACAAATCGCTTTCTACCATGAGAACCTTTTTTTACGTATGAGAACTACTTGTCTTATTTTTGTCGTTGAATCCCTGACAAAAGTACGGTGACCTAAACTATTCCAAATATGGAGTTGCAGGTTTGCCATATCTGTCATGTTTGCGCATATCTCTCCTATGTGCATATCTTTATGTCAGTCATTTTACTTAAGGCCCTCGATTTACAAATCACAATGTGTTTGTTTGTGGATAGTGAACTGCATTTGTGGATAGAGATTTACATTTGTGGATTGGTGATTTACATTTGCGAATAATACATTTGGCATGATATTGATCCCATATATTATGGCCTTTCTCTTGCATTTTTAAGATGATAAAAAATATATATAAAAAAATAGAAAACGCATGTTTATTTCTTTGTATTATCTTTTACCAGATCTAATGTGTTATATTCTCCTACATTAATTTCACATTTCCACAAACTTCAAAGTGTTTCCTTTAAAATGGTATCAATAATATGCATATCCTTGCTTCAGGTCCTGAGCTACAGGCAGTTAGATTTGGGTGTCATTTTAGGCGAAAATGGGGAAAACGGTCCGATCCCATTGGTTGTAACTGTCAATTGGGTAATTGCCTGGTCTTCATAGGGGCCAAGAACTTAAATGTACCTGTTTGAGGTCCTGTTAGACAGATTCAACTTGGTTTCTCAAGGGAAGGGTGTGCGGTCTTGCCCTCTACTTGTGTCCATTCAGATAGGACAGGTTTAGCCTGATAAAGAGGCTATTTCTTTTGGGCCATTGGCCGTCTACTTGTATATTTTGTATGATATACACACGGGAAACTGTTAAGCGTGAAAAACCCTGCAGTGTTGCAGTTCTTGACACAAACAGGTGCGACTGGCACCTACTACAATACCCCATTAAATATCTTGTCTTACCCATTCACCCTGAATGACACAATCCATGCCTCAAGGCTTAAAAATCATTCTTTAACATGTCTCCTCCCGTTCATCTACACTGATTTGAAGTGGATTTAACAAGTGACATCATTAAGGGAGCAGGTAAGAGCAGGTGTTCTTAATGTTTTATACGCTCAGTGTAAATCTACACCGAGCATGTCAACATGCCTTGCCTTCTGCTGACAATTACGTAATCAAAATGTGTTGTAGCCAAAATAATGTAAAGGGCTGACTGGTAGCCTCAATAAATAGACAAAGATTTGTAGTCGAAGAAGTCATTGCACTGCTATATGTACATATGTACCTCAATTTCCTTGTACCCCTGCACATTGACTTGATACTGGTACCCCGTGTATATAGTCAAGCTGTCATTGCTCATTGTGTATTTATTCCTCGTGTTACATTTTTTCCCATTCTATTTTTTTTTACTTGACTTGAGACTTGACTTGAAAAACTTGTCTTGACTTGACTTGCTCTTAGCATGCATGACTTGGACTTGACTCAACCCATTCTACTTGGGACTCAACTTGAGACTCGGAGCTTGTGACTTGAGACTTGCTTGTGACTTGAATAATAGTGAACTGGTCCCACCTCTGCTACAGACCATCAGTAACATTTCTACCTTCTTAACCCTAGCTGTAACTGTAAACCTTACCCTAACCCTAAACTTAACCCTAGCCCTAACCTTAACCCTTACCATAACCCTGATCTTACATATTGTGTCAATGTATTGATTTCCCTGTCACAGAGATGTGGATGTAGGAGAGAATTGATTTTTAGAGACCAATGGTACCTGGTAAAACTTATTACTACCTGGCTTTTCTCTGTATTTTCTTCCCTGCAGGTACCACCAGTCTTCTCAGTAGGGTTAGGGCTACCCTGCCCTCCATGAATAGTAACTACCTGAAGTTCACAGCACAAGTCTATAGTTGGAGACAACTGTGTATCTGAATAAAGCATGCATTTTACTTTTGTGGCCTGATTTAATTTACCCTCCTCTAAACCTGTTCCACTGTAGCAAACCCCTCACCAAAGTTATAAATCGAATAAGGACGTGCAGTAGACCTGTTTTTATACTTTTGTTTAATTAAACATTTAATATATTACATATCTTGCGACTCCTCAACCTCCAGGAACCCCACGTAATGCCCATCAGGAGAGGGGAATTTGCTCCTGGTGGAGCTGACAAAACAGCACCACTTGGTTGTCTGGCCCCAGCCGCTATCCTCGCATGGCCCACTCCAGGCACCAGTAGGCAGGCAGAATTGCCTACAAAGAACTAAACAAATATCTGTCAGGCACAATAGATAGCAAGACATTCATGTTACTCACCTGGTAACAGGTACTGTCTCTCCCGATACCATCATTGTCATTGATAATTGTAATATGTGGGGATGGGGGATTTTCTGAAATGAATGGGTAGGTTTGAATGGGTGAAAATAAAAAGTGACAGTCCTTCCAGTTATGCCACATCCTCCACACAAAAATGAATCAACATGTCTTTATACAAAGCCATGGGCTTTTCAGAAAGGTATATGAGTATATCATTATGGGACAGTTTGTTTGGTAGCTAGCTAAATTGTTTCATTACTTTTTCACAATGTAGCTAGCTATTCGTATGGAAATGAATTAATGTAACGTTAACGTGATCTGGTGACGCAAGTCAGCTAGCTAGGTAGAACCAGTCTAGCTAGCTACCGTGGCTAGGTAGCTGGCTACCGCTAGCTAGTTACTGTCACGTTTGAAGGTAAGACCCAGGTGCAGACAATGTCAAAGTAGCAAAAGTTTATTATTTCGAACACAGGCAGGCAAAGGTACAGGATGGCAGGCAGGCTCAGGGTCAGGTCAGGCAGAGGTTGGTAATCCAGAGTAGTGGTTGCAAAGGTACCAGATGGCAGGCAGGGTCAAGGCCGGCAGAGGTCGGTAATCCAGAGTAGAGGGCAAAGGTACAGGACAGCTAAATATATTTAGGGTCAATGATGTCAGAATATAACGTTATGTAGTTAGCTAGTTAGCTAATAACTTGTGCCGCTAGCTACTGGTTGCTAACGGTGCCAATTAGTCTAGACAAGAGAATGACGTCACATTCCTCAACATATACTAAATAGATTTCCAATCACGACATTCTACATTCTCACGTTAACTGAGACTGTATGATCCATAAACCTAATTGTGTCTATACTTTCTGTTTCTCCTCCAACAAAATATAATTATTAGCTGTTAGCATTTGCCTTTCCCCATGTAATTAAGCTTTTTAATTTTTTTAAATGGAAAAGACAGCAGAGAAAAGATTTGTTTTAATTACATCAACAACAACTTTCTCGGATATTCAAACGGAAGGCACTTCTGATATTTATCCTTTCCTGTGATTCGAGTGCCATTTCTTAAATGCCTCCTGAGGTCTCGCTTATGGCATAATGCTAATATTTCGATCCCCCTTTTTGAAAGAAAACTAGCAAGCAGACGTGGCGCCATCGGCTGACCATTTAGGGAATGGAGTTCTCAGCTGAGGTGTCAAATTTTGTTCAAGAATATGGGTATTGATGGAAGAAGAGGAAGTGGAAAAACTCACTTTAGTTAAGATGCATTGGCCAATCAAAACATATCGTTGCGTCTATAGTAAATTCCAAAATGACACTACACTATTTTTTTACGCCCTTTCTCTCCGCAATTTTGTAATATCCAATTATGATCTTGTCTCATCGCTGCAACTCCCCAATCAAGCTCGAGCGAGGCGAAAGTTGAGTCATGCGTCCTCTGAAATATGACCTACCAAGCCGCACTGCTTCTTAACACCAGCTCGCTTAACCCCGGAATCCAGCTGCACCAATATATCAGAGGAAACACCGTTCAACTGACAACCGAAGTCAGCTTGCAGGCAACTGGCCTACCACAAGGAGTCGCTAGAGCGTGATGAGCCAAGCAAAGCCCCCTTGAGTCGCTAGAGTCAAACCCTCCCCTAACTCGGACGCTGGCCCAATTGTGCGCCGTCCTATGGTACTCGCAGTCACGGCCGGTTGTGACACCTGGATCGAACCCCAGGCTGTAGTGACGCCGTAACACTGCGATGCAGTGCCTTAGACACTACATTATTTACCATTCATTGCTGTTGGGCAAAACATAATCTGAAACACAGCCAAAATAAACTGCAAATGCATTCAACAAGTTTGTCGAGTCACAAGCTTGATGTAGTCATTGCGTGCTTAGAATATGGGACCAAATGCTAAATTTAATACTATAAGTGAATTAGTCCAATTCCTTATAACACCTTCAAATGAGGGGACTAGATAAATAAAATGCATTCATTTGTAAATGGTGAAACAGATATGTATGAAAATACCCTCAAATAAAAGGTGACATTCTGTACTGGTTCCTCATATAACACATTTGATCTCAAATCTAAAATGCTGGAGTAAAGGTTTGCCTTCACTGCCCACATAAATATGTTGGGAAGTGTTCGTAGGTTCTTGATGAAAGTACCATCTCAGGAAATCATGTGACATAGTGGAACGTGGTATCTTTTTAACTTAAGTGGTTTTGAATAATGCAAGCTGCGCTATTCACTGTATGATGGGTTTGTTATGACATAGCTTAGCACACGCTCTCTCTCTCTCTCTCTCTCTCTGTCTGTACAGCGTTGCTGATTGGGTCGGGGTGTGCGCTCTACCCTCTAGGTTGGGACAGTGAGGAAGTCCGACAGACATGCAGCAACAGATCCAACCAGTTTGAGCTTGGTATGGGTCAAACATCTACACACAGTCACATCCACACAACATCAGCATATTCAAGTCACACGTTGATAATCAACAAGTCATTCAATTTGGTCACGGCTCATATTATGCTATGTTAGCTCTGATTTTAATTCACTGTTTGTGTCTGTCTGTCTTGTCTGTCTTGTCTGTGTGTATCCAGGTTCTTGTGAGATTGGCTGGGCGTTCTACTGCACAGGAGCAGGGGCAGCAGCAGCCATGATGTTATGTACCTGGATGGCCTGCTTCGCTGGGAAGAGAAAGAAGCAGTACCCGTACTGATGGCATCAAGGCAGGGCGGCCATGATGACAACTTGAAACAACACTTGAGACTCAGAGCAAGGGAGAATATCAGGGGGACAGAGTCTGTAGGCTAGCTATGCACTCTGTCATACGTGAAAAGTAAAAGAGCGGACCACCTAGAGCTGTATTCGATGCTGCAGTAGAAATCAATACACAACACACGTAATGAGACACTCCATCGTTCTGCAGAGCACTTCAAAGAGTGGAGTCCACATACTTGGTTGTCATTGACAGCAAGAGCAACAACATGTGTTTCCATCTCTCGTTTCTTTTTTCCATGTTTTGTTTGGTTGCTCCTCTATTCCCCTCCAGTCTGTCGTGTTCCAGTCCCTGTACTACAACTCTTCATCGTAACTGAAGTAATGGCACAACCTGTGGTAAAGAGAAATTACTCTACTTTTGATGTTACTTTGTTATTGTGAGTATTTTACATCCTGTATTTAATTAATATGTTTTGTGCCCCCACGTTGGCTTAGTGTTGCCTTAAATATATAAACCTTTACTGGTAACTTGCAATAATTTTGAACTGTTATCATGTCTATTTACAGTATATCTATAAACAGGGACTATTGAAGTCCCTCGCCATGTGCATCTGTCAAATATGAATGATGTATGTTTTTGTGTATTATGTTTATTGTATTACGACAACATATTCGCACCTTTTGTACGAAACACTATGTCTAATTTGACTTGGTTTTGTAAATACGTTGTAAATAAATATTGTTACTTTGAAGTCTTAATTAACAAATAAAACGTTCAGCAGTGGAGAAGTTGTAGTTTCACTGTAACGCCACTTTATCTGAACTGAATCACTTGGCATCAGCCAAGTGGTGATGGTGATTCATATGCTTGGTTAATCCTGGTTAAAATGATCTGTCATGTTTATCTTTATTGATGATGGTCTAGCTCTAACAACATTCAGTGGCTGTTATGAGCTCTGTTGGAGTTTAGGCATTACTGTGAACAGCGGGAAGAGAGGGGAATGAGCCATTCAACAGATGCTGCTGGAGGTAAATCATGAGTAAGGGTTAACACACACCTCTTCACTAGTCCCACAAAGCACGGCTCATGCTCTTTGCAAAACGCCTGGCTAGTCAATAATAAATTGGGGGTTAAGTGATTTTTCGCAGATGGTTTTAAAAGTGTTCTATATCACCAAACTGTTGTCTAGAGAGTGTGATGTCATTGGTCCACTGCCAGACCTTTAGTAAACACACCACTTCATTGAAGGACACATCCTGCAGCTAAAGGCAATAGAAAATCAATATAACACACGGTCAGTTCAATAAGTCTCTCAATGTCTTATTTTTCACTTCAAATTTGAATTTGAATTTGAGCAGACACATGCACATTTGTGGCCTGCTGGAGGTCATTTTGCAGGGCTCTGGCAGTGCACCTCCTTGCACAAAGGCGGAGGTAGCGGTCCTGCTGCTGGGTTGTTGCCCTCCTACGGCCTCCTCCACGTCTCCTGATGTACTGACCTGTCTCCTGGTAGCGCCTCCATGCTCTGGACACTACGTTGACAGACACAGCAAACCTTTTTGCCACAGCTCGCATTGATGTGCCATCCTGGATGAACTGCACTACCTGAGCCACTTGTGTGGGTTGTAGACTCCGTCTCATGCTACCACTAGAGTGAAAGCACCGCCAGCATTCAAAAGTGACCAAAAACATCAGCCAGGAAGCATAGGAACTGAGAAGTGGTCTGTGGTCACCACCTGCAGAACCATTCCTTTATTGGGGGTGTCTTGCTAATTGCCTATAATTTCCACATTTTGTCTATTCCATTTGCACAACAGCATGTGACATTTATTGTCAATCAGTGTTGCTTCCTAAGTGGACAGTTTGATTTCACAGAAGTGTGATTGACTTGGAGTTGCATTGTGTTGTTTAAGTGTTCCCTTTATTTTTTTGAGCAGTGTATTTATATATTGTGGCACAGCATCAGTGAGATTTAAAACAATGAGTAAGATTTGAACCCAAGGTCTTCGGTTCTCTATCCATGGGAATTTGTCCACTGCGCCATCAGTATAGAGCTAACATGCTTTGTTTTTTAACCTTTCTAGCGCAGGCGTTTCGCTTGCGACCCACCTCGACAACATCCGCGCGAAAGTGAAATTACAGAAATATAAATATTTAACATTCATGAAAATACAAGTGCTATACATCAAAATAGAGTTTAACTTCTTGTTAATCCAGCCGCTGTGTCAGATTTTAAAAAGGCTTTACGGCGAAAGCACACCATGCGATTATCTGAGGACAGCGACCCGCATACAAAGCATGAAAAACATATTTCAACCAGGCAGGTGCGCCACGAAAGTTAGAAATAGCGATATAATAAATGCCTTACCTTTGAAGATCTTTTTCTGTTGGCACTCCAAAAGGTCCCAGTTACATCACAAATGGTCCTTTTGTTCGATAAAGTTATTCTTTATATCCATAAAAACTCAGTTTAGCTGGCGCGCTTCAGTCAATAATCCACCGGTTTCCCTCCAAAATGATTCCCAAACGTTACCAATAAACTTATCCAAACAAGTCAAACAACGTTTATAATCAGACCTTAGGTACACTAATACGTAAATAAACAATACAATTTAAGACGGAGAATAGTATGTTCAATACCGGAGATAAATAACAAAGAGTGCGCTTCATCCACGCGCATGGAAAGACTACAGCCAAAATGGGAGCCACTTAGAAAAACTACAACTTCTAGCTCATTTTTCCAAAAACCAGCCTGAAACTCTTTCTAAAGACTGTTGACATCTAGTGGAAGCCCTAAGAACTGCAATCTGGGAGGACTTCGCCTCATAACAAACATGAAAGCCATTGGAAACAGTGGTAGGCTGAAATTGTATTTTTGGGGGATATCAGTTCTGTTAAACCCACAGACATTATCTTAAATGTCCTGAGAACATGATTTTAAATACACTACCGGTCAAAAGTTTTAGAACATCTACTCATTCAAGGGTTGTACTTTGTTTTTAGTTTTTTACATTTTCTACATTGTAGAATAATGGTGAAGACATCAAAACTATGAAATAACACATATGGAATCATGTAGTAACCACAAAAGTGTTAAACAACTCAAAGTATATTTTAGATTCTTCAAATAGCCACCCTTTTCCTTGATGACAGCTTTGCACACTCAGCTTTGCAGACCAGAGGATGGCCTTTAAACAGGTGAAAACAGATCTGAAATGGTGGGGGATTGAGTTAGTTCTGCATTTCCCTGCTATACTGGAGATCAAGCACAAGTTTGACTCACCAGATGAAGCATCAGCCTTCATCCAGAGATGCACCACCAGGGAGGACTGTTGAATCCAGAATTCTGTTTGAATCAGGACCATCAAGGACTGTCAAATAAGTTATTTATTTTAGCCATTGCTATGATTATTTCTTACCATGTTGGTTTAGAATATAGGTAGAGTTATTGGGCTACTGGAATGAGTCATCTTTATATTTTTTCTTTTATAGCCTCTCCTAATTTAAGTTACTGGAGTTGGATTTGTGGGGGGGTTCTAATTTTCAGAAATGGAAGTTAGACCAAAAATTAAAGCAATTGTCTGAGAATGGTGCTGGGCCATCTGTCTTATAAAGAAAGTTTGATGAAGAGGCTTTAAATAAAGTTTAAAATCCAGGTCATGTGACATGATCATCCAAAATACAGGGCTCTACTTATGTGACAGAATATGTACTATATACTATAATATATACAGAATATACTATAACTGATATGGGTATTGCAGATGCATAGAGTGTCAGGTTGTCGGAGAGTCAAATTAGGGTGACTCTCTTAAATTTATAAATTCCATTTACAGTACATTCGGAAAGTATTCAGACCCCTTGACTTTTTCCACATTTTGTTACGTTACAGCCTTATTCTAAAATGGATTATATTGTTTTTTCCCCTCATCAATCTTCAAACAATACCCCATAATGACAAAGCAAAAACAGGTTTCTAGCATTTTTTACAAATGTAAAAAAAAAACACTGAAATATCACATTTACATAAGTATTCAGACACTATACTCAGTACTTTTTTGAAGCACTTTTGGCAGTGATTACAGCCTCGAGTCTTCTTGGGTATGGCTCTACAAGCCTGTCACACCTGTATTTGGGGAGTTTCTCCCATTCTCCTCTGAAGATCCTCTCAAGCTCTGTCAGGTTGGATGGGGAGCATTGCTGCACAGCTATTTTCAGGTCTCTCCAGACATGTTAGATCGGGTTCAAGTCCGGCCTCTGGCTGGGCCACTCAAGGACATTCAGAGACTTGTCCTGAAGCCACTCCTGCGTTGTCTTGGCTGTGTGCTTAGGGTTGTTGTCCTGTTGGAAGATAAACCTTCACACCAGTCTGAAGTCTGGAGCAGGTTTTCATCAAGGACCTCTCTGTACTTTGCGGCGTTCATCTTTTGCCCGATCCTGACTAGTCTCCTAGTCCCTGCCGCTGAAAAACCTCCACACAGCATGATGCTGACACCACCATGCTTCACCATAGGGATGGTGCCAGGTTTCCTCCAGACGTGACGCTTGGCATTCAGGCCAAAGAGTTCAATCTTCATTGGCTTCCGTCTGGCAACTTTACCATAAAGGCCTGATTGGTGGAGTGCTGCAGAGATGGTTGTCCTTCTGGAAGGTTCTCCCATCTCCACAGAAGAACTCTGGAGCTCTGTCAGAGTGACCATCGGGTTCTTGGTCACCTCTCTGACCAAGATCCTTCTTCCCCGATTGCACAGTTTGGCCCGGGCGGGCAGAATTAGGAAGTGTCTTGGTGGTTCCAAACTTCTTCCATTTTAAGAATGATAGAGGCGACTGTTATCCTCGAGGACCTTCAATGTTGCAGACATTTTTTGGTACCCTTCCCCAGATCTGTGCATCGACACAATCCCGTCTCGGCGCTCTACGCACAATTCCTTTAACCTCTTGGCTTGGTTTTTGCTCTGACATACACTGTCAACTGTCACTTATATAGACAGGTGTGTAGTTGCAGAAACATCTCAAGGATGATCAATAGAAACAGGTCAATTTCGAGTCTCATAGAAAAGTGTCTGAATATTTATGTAGATTATGTATTCTGTTTTTGTCTTTAATACATTAGCAAAAAATTCTAAAAAGCTCTTTTCACTTTGTCATTATGGGGTATTATGTATAGATTGATGAGGAAAACAATTTATTTAATCGATTTTAGAATAAGGCTGTAACTTAACAAAATGTGGAAAAAGTCAAGGGGTCTGAATACTTTCCGAATGCACTGTAGGTCTTGGTTTGTGTTGTTTCTCCCCAGCTCCTTAGGTTTGGCTGGTACTTTACTTAGTTTTACTTTTGGATATGTGTACCGTTTTTATATGTATTTTCTTATTTTTTCTGATGTACTCATATACTGTACCATAACATATGATTAATATGACCTCTTTATATCTCAATAATCAGGTTTCCATCCAACCTTGTTATGCGAGTAAAGGGCATGTCGGGTAAAAAATGTCATGACAGGGTTGATGGAAACAGAACATTTTTAGGTTAATTTTCCATGATATCGACAGAATACATTACTCTAGACAAGGTGGGATATTTTGTGTCGGTAAAATGAATTGCTAAATGTCGGTGGAAATTCTTTTATGCGCAGGTATTGATATAATAACCATAATATCGAAGTAAACTTGGAGTCACGCGATGACATGTCGTGTGGTCCTCCCACTACGAATCATCTGGAAAGCATGCAGTTTATTAGGCTACAGATTAAATCAATTATGATGAACTTCACATGGTGGTGAAACTGCATGGTGATGAGCTTGATGCTCCTTTCCAGTCATTACCGAGATTCTTATTCTGGTGACACATTCCAAATAAAAATGATTTTGCTCTTTTGTCCGTAATAATCTCATCATGTAGGCTAGACGTGCGCTATATAACGCAACAGTTTTAGTGAGAAAACCATCAGTAGAGTTGAAAATTCGATGGAAACCCATTTAACTAGTACTTTTTATTTGGTAAATGGGAATTTAACCGCAAAATGTATTTTCATGTGCATTACTTCACCACGCATAGCTTCTTATCTAGTGGGAAATGTGCACATAGTTTTTATGACGATTTTGAAATATTTGCATGAAAATCTGTTGCCAATTGGATAGAAACCTAGCTATTGACAGAGCTGAAAGAAAAGTAACCAGCTGGAATTTTCAAAGGGGATAATCATATAATCAATAAATAGGAAACGTTAGCATATGTCAATGAATCTAAAGCTGATATAGCTTTTGTCCAGGAGACACCTTTGAATAAAAGGTTTTCTCTAGCCCAGGTACAGGTAAAAACAAGGGTTATCTGTTCTCATACACAAGACTGTCAACTTTACAGAAACTACTGTTCTAAGACGGTCTCTATATAATAGTGTGTGGGCTCTTGATGGGAACATCAGTTGTTCTACGCAATATATATGCACCTATTGCAAACATGCTCGATTTTTGTCATGGGTTATCTCAAACTGTTTTAGAATTGGGAGACATCTCAATAATATTGGGGGGAGCGATTTCAATCAGATCCTAGACAAAGATCTGGACAAGTCTCAGCTGAGAAATAGTGTGGAGGGTAAATCTGCAGCTGCAATAAGACTACTAGCTGAAGACCTAGGTTTAAAAGACATCTGGAGTTTAATGCACACAGATTGGAGGGACTATTATTTTTTTTATCCTCATATTGTTTACTCTAGGATTGATTACTTCCTAATCTCAGTCACTAGTGGATATCACTGTCAGTTCTACCATAGGTAATATAGTCATTTCGGACCACGCACCAGTGTTTATTTCTCTCTCCCAGTTCTCGCAGACTTATAAGAGCCACAGAAGGAGTTTAAGCATGTGTCTGTTGAAAGATAGTATATTCATCAAGATTATTAGGGATGAAATATCTTCCAGCTAGCACATAACGTTCCGAGAACCATATGTTTCTTAGAGCTTGGTGAGAGTGTGGTTGTCCTATGGTTATTTTGCATACAACTTTCCGACACATTTCTGGAAATGGTGCAGGATAGTTGCTTGACTTTGGAACATTCTCAGCACATTAAAGTAACTGTAACGGCGGTCCTCCTCCTCTTCGACCGAAAAGGAGGAGTATTGAGGGAACCAAGGCGCAGCGGAGTTTGAACACATAATTTATTAAAGAAAACACGAACTTGACTAAACTAACAAAAACAACAAACGGTGTAGACAGACCTAGACGACGAACTTACATAAAACAAGAAGAACGCACGAATAGGAAACATAGGCTACACAAATGAACGAGGAACAAACAAACCGAAAACAGTCCCGCGTGGTGTACAGACACAGACGACAATCACCCACAACGAACACTGTGAAAACGCCTACCTAAATATGACTCTTAATTAGAGGAACGCCAAACACCTGCCTCTAATTAAGAGCCATACCAGGCAACCCATAAACCAACATAGAAACAGAAAACATAGAATGCCCACCCAACCTCACATCCTGACCAACTAACACACATAACAAACTAACAGAAATAGGTCAGGAACGTGACAGTAACTTGACAAAAAAAGTCAATTTTCTTGGTATTTTATTTAACAGAATGTTTCTGAAATGATCAAACATGATTACATTGCATTTACATTTTGGCAATGGTCTAGGAATGTTCTCCAATTGGTTTGTCATTGGTAATATTCTTAAATATTCTCAGAGAACTTTAAGTAGCAACATTCTTCTGTGGGAATTTCAGTACTTCAGCATAATGTTACCTACAGGTTTCCTCATGGTTCTATTTGAAAGTCATGTTCTCAGAACGTACAGAGAATATTAAGAATCAACGTTCTTCGGTGGGAATTTCAGTACTTTAGCATAATGTTTCCTCGTGGTTCTATTTGAAAGTCATGTTCTCAGAACATTAAGAAAACTTTCCATAAAAGCCACAGGAAAAAAACAGGTAATGTTGATAGAACTTTCTAAGAATGTTGTTTAATTAACCTTTAATAAATCCTCTACAGGATCAGCGTGTCCCCTGCGGGACGGCCAAGCTAACGTAGGCTAATGTGATTTGCATGAGGTTGTAAGTAACATGAACATTTCCCAGTACATAGACATATCTGATATGGACAGAAAGCTTAAATGATTGTTAATCTAACTGCACTGTCCAATCTACAGTAGCTACAGTGAAATAATACCATTCTATTGTTTGAGGAGAGTGCACAATTATGAACTTGAAAATGTATTAATAAACCAATTAGGAACATTTGGGCAGTCTTGATACAATATTTTGAACAGATATGTAATGGTTCATTGGATCAGTCTAAAACGGTGCACATACACATACACTGCATACACTGCCATCTAGTGGCCAAAATTGAAATTGCTTCTGGGCTGGAGTAATACATTATGGCCTTTCTCTTGCTGCCAGCTCTTTCTTTTACCATATCTAATGTGTTATATTCTCGTAAATTAATTTCAAATTTCCACAAACTTCAAAGTGTTTCCCTTCAAATGGTATCAAGAATATGCATATCCTTGCTTCAGGTCCTGAGCAACAGACAGTTAGATTTGGGTATGTCATTTTTTAAGTGAAAATTTATCAAAATGGGCAGATCCTTAAGAGGTTTGCTCTGGTCTTGTTCCTTCTTATTACTGTCTGGTAATATGGTCAAGTGGAGCAAAGAAAGACCTAGCAAAGCTGCAGGTGGCTCAAAACAGAGCAGCACACATTGCTCTTAAATGCACATGCAGAACTAGCATCACCACTTCCGGTTGAACGCGGCCAGAGGAAGAGCTTGGTTTTGTTGTTTTGAAAAAGTTTGTTTTTTGTTGTTTTGAAAGTGTATTGGAAATTTCTTAGTAGCAAGCTAACTTTTTAGTTTGGATCCCGCAACGCAGTTGGCATCAGTTGCTGGGACTGCTAGTGTCTGTCCAGTGATCTTGCTAACTAAGGACGGGTCTGAGGAGGTATTTAGGGTTTCAGCTAGCCTAGCTGCTTATCAAGCTAGCTGGGTTTTCTTGAGGGCTTGAAAGCAGCCCGCAACACGGTTAGCCTTTGTGGTTATCTAGATCCCTGCTGTTTGTTGTTTTCAACCTTCCATGTGACCTGCCCTGTCTGGAACCGCAAGGAGTAACACTGTAACCTACGTTGCTAGCCATGACAAAGACCAAAGCCGGCGAGAGTATCATTGAGGACAGTGGTGTCTCTCTATCACACGGGAAAAATCTTTTAAACCTGTTTGGGGTGCAAGCCCGACCTCGGACCGAAAATGACACCCCTGCAGAGCGCGAAATTCAAAATCTATTTTTTTTAAATATTTAACTTTTACACATTAACAAGTCCAATACAGCATTTGAAAGATAAACATCTTGTCAATCCAGCCAACATGTCCGATTTTTTAAATGTTTTACAGAGAAAACACCACATATATTTATGTTAGCTCACCACCAAATACAAAAGTGGACAGACACGTATGAATTATGATTATGAAGTATGAATTATGATTGAAGTAGCATGCACAACCAACCGAAATAAACTAAAACCAACCTAAAGAGCCCAGAAAAAACGACCTCAGATGACAGTCATATAACATGTTACACAATAAATCTATGTTTTGTTCATAAAAAGTGCATATTTTAGCTATAAATCTGTTTTACATTGATGCTACCCAAAAATGCTAATACATAGCTACAGTCTGAATCCAGCCGGGAGTAGCCAGAGAAAATACATACACCAACGTCGGCTACTAATTACACCTCATAAAACATTTCAGAAAAACA
This sequence comes from Salvelinus fontinalis, assembly GCF_029448725.1. Taxonomy (NCBI): domain Eukaryota; kingdom Metazoa; phylum Chordata; class Actinopteri; order Salmoniformes; family Salmonidae; genus Salvelinus; species Salvelinus fontinalis. Next base: position 41,910,473 of record NC_074677.1, read on the forward strand.
TATGGTGGATAACTAATGAAAGACAGATATCTTGTGAATACAGACAACATTTCCGATTTTTGAAGTGTTTTACAGCGAAAACACAATATATCGTTATATTAGCTAACATCATAAGCTAGCATAAGGCAGCATTGATTCTAGTCAAGCGCTAGCCTAGCATAGTTAGCAGAGTTAGCATTCAACAGTTCGACATATATATGAAAAAGCATCCCAAATTGGGTCTTATCTTTCTTGGTACTCCATCAGAATGTTGTAACGGGGTCCAATGTCCAGTAGAGTCTTTAGTTGGGTTCCAGAACGAATGATTTCCCTCTTTGGTTAGCTAGCACGGTAGCATTGCTGCGCCAGAAAGCGTTTCTTCAAAAAATTCTTCCGTCGTTTCACATCTAAAGTCCAGAATAAATTGCAATAATATAATTAAAGTATATTGAAAAAACCTACTTTAGGATGATTTTGTGACATGTAGCAAATAATATCGTAGTCAGGCATCATATTCAACGTTATCTACCTTGTTCCAGAAGCCGAGATCAAATTATCCTTCGCGCCCGGATTTTTATTTTAACTGCGCAGGTCTCACAAGAAGTTCTGTTATTCAGTCCAGCGACGAGATATTCGACTCCTTTCAATTCTCACTTCCGCATTACAGTCTGACGAACGCCTCTGACGTGTTAAAATGGTCCCAAGTCAAATGGCCTTTTATAGAGAAGGTCTTAAAGAGACACATCGCATTTTGGGAAACTCAATTCGGCTGGGAAAATGGCTGTAAAAATATTTCTGTTCGACTTAGAGAAACAATTCAAACCTTTTTAGAAACTACAGACTGTTATCTATCCAACAGTAGTAAATATATGCATATTGGAAAATAAAAAGTTTCTTAGGAGGCCGTTTGAAAATGTGCACACATTTTCCAGTTTTTTCAATATTCAGCGTGCAGCCCAAACAGGTTAAACGAACAGAAATAGTTCTACGAGCAGTTGTTACAACAACAAGAAAATACCGTTGTGTTTTGTCCAAATACTGGTCGATTCAACTAATAAAAGAATGGACGACCTGACCAGAGAGGTAGGTACAGGACCTGAAGAACAGTTTGAAGTGAGTTGAAACAGGAGAACGGCAAGATGACAGCAATCTGTAAGTCATTGAGAGGACATCAGTTCTGTGTGTGAATCCATGATAACAATGACGGATAAATACTGAGAGACAATCAAGGCGGAGCAACATGGCTGTGGACTGAATTGCAGAATTTCCACATTAGACCTGGACGGAGTCCAAGGACAAAGTGAAGGAAATGATCTCTGATAAATTGAAGATGGACCACAAGAAGATTGAGGTGGAGCACACCCACAGGACTGGAAAACCCACCACCGGCCCAGGTGACAAGCCCAGGCCGATAGTGGTCAAGTTCCTGATTTTCAAGGACAAGGTAGCTGTTCTGGAAAGAGCCAAGAACTTGAGAGGAACGTAGATCTTCCTCAACGAGGATAATCCTGAAGCTGTGTGCCAGAGGAGGAAACAACTGATTCCAGCCATGAAAGCTGCCAGAGCGCGTGAGAACATTGCTTACATCCGCTATGACAGGCTCATTGTCCACCCTCCCTCCCAGAAGCCTGGAGGGGATGAGAGAGCCAATCCTATGGGTTCGTAGCTTTAACGCAGCACATACACACACACCAATCGATTAATGGACTGCTGAATGTATTTTTTTTCTCTTGCTTTGTTTGCTCTTTTCCGTATTATGTCTATCTCTGATAAGCTAACCAGGAAAGGGCTGAAAATAGCCCATATTAATATATGTAGCCTTTTGGAATGGGTGGCCAGTAATAAACTGGTCCTGAACATCTCTGAAACTAAGAGCATTGTATTTGGTATTAGACCTCAGCTGAATATGGTAATGAATGGTGTGGCTGCTGAGCAAGTTGAGGAGACTAAATTACTTGATGTTACTTTAGATTATAAACTGTCATGGTCAAAACATATCGATTCAATGGTTTTAAAGATGTGGAGAGGTCAGTTCGTAATAAAGAGATGCTCTGCTTTTTTGACACCACACTCCAAAAGTTCTGCAGGTTCAAGTTTTGTCTAATTCGATTATTCTCCAGTCATGTGGTCCAGTGTGGCAAGGAAATACCTAGTTAAGCTGCAGCTGGCCCAGAACAGAGCGGCACGTCTTGCTATTCATTGTAGTCAGAGGGTTGATATAAATACTATGCATGCCATTCTTTTTATAAGAAACATTAATGTGTTGAAAATCCCAAATTGTTTGCATAGTCAATTTACACACAGCTCTGACACACACACTTTCAGCACCAGACATGCCACCAGGGGTCTTTTTACAGTCCCCAAATTCAAAACGAATTCAAGAAAGCATTTTATATAGAGCCATTATTATATAGAGCCATTATTTAATTATTGCAACTCCGTTCCATCTTATATTGCTCTAATAAACAGCAAACCTGGTTTCAAAAAACAGATAAAGCAACACCTCATGGCACAGCGCCTCTCCACTATTTGATCTAGATAGTTTGTGTGTATACATTGTGGAAGGACCACCAGAGGGCAGGCTGGGCTCACGGATAGTAGCCCAACAAGGCATGTGAGACAAGGTAACCAGAGGCAATTAAGCACAGCTGACGTACTAATGAGATATTCTCTTTCCCCTATAAGAGAGAGTATGGAACCAGCAGATAAGAGAGGGGGAAACTATCTCTGGAGGAGGGCCACCAAGAGAGGGAAGCGATCCACGAAGAACCATTAAGACGGTGACAAACCCGTGACTGTTGTTGTAGTGTAAAGATCATCGATATTGTGTTCCTGTTTCATCTGGAGACGAAGATGTATGTTTTTCCTTGGGAGATTTTCATTGATTATGTTGACGGGTTTGGATCAAAATCCCTCAATAGAGAACTGTGTTCAATCAAGAAAACCTACTCCTGACTCGTTTATTCCACCTTTCCGCTTTAGAGTGACGCCAATTACTTGGTCCGCTCACAACAATAATATGTAGGCTACGTGTGCCTTTAAACATTTTTTTTATGTAGTTCTGTCTTTAAACTGTTGTCTATTAATGTTCTGTATTACGTCATGTTTTGTGTGGACCCCAGTCTTTCCTGGTTGAGGGTTGACGAGAGATGAACTACTTCTCTTCTAGTTTTCATGAGAAATATTACTTTGATGAAAATTCCAGATTGTCTGCATAATCAAACAACTTTCTGCTCAGACACCCATACATACACCACAAGATATGCCACCAGGAGTCTCTTCACAGTTCCCTTAGTCCAAAACGAATTCACAGCAACACACAGTATTATACAGAGCCATGATTGCATGGAACTCCCTTCCATCTCCAATTATCCAAAATTACTTTTTTTTAAAAATGATAAAAAAAATGTCAAAGACTCAAGCCACCCTAGTCATAGACCGTTCTCCCTGCTACCACACAGCAAGCGGTAGCGGAGCACCAAGTCTATTAGCCGTACCCTTATCCTACTCCTCCTCTGTTCCTCTGGTGATGTAGAGGTGAATCCAGGCCCTGCAGTGTCTAGCTCCACTCCAATTCCCCAGGCGATCTCTTTTGATGACTTCTGTAACCGTAATAGCCTTGGTTTCATGCATGTTAACATTAGAAGCCTCCTTCCTAAGTTTGTTTTATTCACTGCTTTAGCACACTCTGCCAACCTGGATGTTCTCTGCTGTGTCTAAATCCTGGCTTAGGAAGACAACCAAATATTCTGAAATCTCCATCCATAACTACAACATTTTTAGACAAGATAGAACGGCCAAAGGGGGCGGTGTTGCAATCTACTGCAAAGATAGCCTGCAGAGTTCTGTCCTACTATCCAGGTCTGTACCCAAACAATTTGAACTTCTACTTTTAAAAATCCACCTCTCTAAAAACAAGTCTCTCACTGTTGCCGCCTGCTATAGACCACCCTCTGCCCCCAGCTGTGCTCTGGACACCATATGTGAACTGATTGCCCCCCATCTATCTTCAGAGCTCGTGCTGCTAGGCAACCTAAACTGGAACATGCTTAACACCCCAGCCATCCTACAATCTAAGCTTGATGCCCTCAATCTCACACAAATTATCAATGAACCTACCAGGTACCACCACAAAGCCGTAAACACTGGTACCCTCATAGATATCATCCTAACCAATTTGCCCTCTAATACACCTCTGCTGTTTTCAACCAAGATCTCAGCGATCACTGCCTCATTGCCTGCATCCGTAATGGGTCAGCGGTCAAACGACCTCTACTGATCACTGTCAAACGCTCCCTGAAACACTTCAGCGAGCAGGCCTTTCTAATCGACCTGGCCGGGGTATCCTGGAAGGATATTGATCTCATCCCGTCAGTAGAGGATGCCTGTTTTTTTTTTTTTTAAATGCCTTCCTCACCATCTTAAATAAGCGTGCCCCATTCAAGAAATTTAGAACCAGGAACAGATATAGCCCTTGGTTCTCTCCAGACCTGACTGCCCTTAACCAACACAAAAACATCCTATGGCGTTCTGCATTAGCATCTAACAGCCCCCGTGATATGCAACTTTTCAAGGAAGCTAGAAACCAATATACACAGGCAGTTAGAAAAGCCAAGGCTAGATTTTTCAAGCAGAAATTTGCTTCCTGCAACACAAACTCAAAAATGTTCTGGGACACTAAAGTCCATGGAGAATAAGAACACCTCCTCCCAGCTGCCCACTGCACTGAGGATAGGAAACACTGTCACCACCGATAAATCCACTATAATTGAGAGTTTCAATAAGCATTTTTCTACGGCTGGCCGACCATTTCGAATCCCACCATACCTTCTCCGCTATGCAATATGGTTTCAGAGCTGGTCATGGGTGCACCTCAGCCACGCTCAAGGTCCTAAACAATATCTTAACCGCCATCAATAACAAACAATACTGTATTCATTGACCTGGCTAAGGCTTTCGACTCTGTCAATCACCACATCCTCATCGGCAGACTCGATAGCCTTGGTTTCTCAAATGATTGCCTCGCCTGGTTCACCAACTACTTCTCTGATAGAGTTCAGTGTGTCAAATCGGAGGGCCTGTTGTCCGGGCCTCTGGCAGTCTCTATGGGGGTGCCACAGAGTTCAATTCTTGGACCGACTCTCTTCTCTGTATACATCAATGATGTCGCTCTTGCTGCTGGTGAGCCTCTGATCCACCTCTACTCAGACGACACCATTCTCTATACTTCTGGCCCTTTTTTGGACACTGTGTTAACAACAATCCAAACAAGCTTCAATGCCATTACAACTCTCCTTCCGTGGCCTCCAATTGCTCTTAAATACAAGTAAAACTAAATGCATGCTCTTCAACCGATCGCTGCCTGCACCTGCCCGCCCATCCAACATCACTACTCTGGACGGTTCTGACTTAGAATATGTGGACAACTACAAATACCTAGGTGTCTGGTTAGACTGTAAACTCTCCTTCCAGACTCACATCAAACATCTCCAATCCAAAGTTAAATCTAGAATTGGCTTCCTATTTTGCAACAAAGCATCCTTCACTCATGCTGCCAAACATACCCTTGTAAAACTGACCATCCTACTGATCCTCGTCTTCGGCGATGTCATTTACAAAATAGCCTCCAATACCCTACACAATAAATTGGATGCAGTCTATCACAGTGCCATCCGTTTTGTCACCAAAGCCCCATATACTACCCACCACTGCGACCTGTACGCGCTCGTTGGCTGGCCCTCGCTTCATACTCGTCGCCAAACCCACTGGCTCCAGGTCATCTACAAGACCCTGCTAAGTAAAGTGCCCCCTTATCTCAGCTCACTGGTCACCATAGCAGCACCCACCTGTAGCACGCGCTCCAGCAGGTATATCTCTCTGGTCACCCCCAAAACCAATTACTCCTTTGGCCGCCTCTCCTTCCAGTTCTCTGCTGCCAATGACTAGAACGAACTACAAAAATCTCTGAAACTGGAAACACTTATCTCCCTCACTAGCTTTAAGCACCAGCTGTCAGAGCAGCTTACAGATTACTGCACCTGTACATAGCCCATCTATAATTTAGCCCAAACAACTACCTCTCCCCCTACTATATTTATTTATTTTGCTCCTTTTCACCCCATTATTTCTATCTCTACTTTGCACATTCTTCCACTGCAAATCTACCATTCCAGTGTTTTACTTGCTATCTTGTATTTACTTCGCCACCATGGCCTTTTTTTTTGCCTTTACCTCCCTTATCTCAGCTCATTTGCTCACATTGTATATAGACTTATTTTTCTACTGTATTATTGACTGTATGTGTCGAACTGCTTTGCTTTATCTTGGCCAGGTCGCAATTGTAAATGAGAACTTGTTCTCTACTTGCCTACCTGGTTAAATAAAGGTGAAATAAATAAAAATCAGGCACACTTGGACCTTATCACTTGGACCTTATCACTTGGACCTGATTACTCCCCCGATATAACTCTGTTGTTATTTCCCATCAGGTGTTATTGTCTCTGTTTCCATGTTCAGACGCAGTCCTTGTTTTTGTATCGTTTATTAAACTCTCCAACTGCACCTGCTTCCTGACTCCTGCGTCTACATTACCTGCTGAGTTGACTACTTTATCAGAGTACGGTCTACTAAGTTGAAATGTTGCCTTTGATAATGCCCTTTCTCTTTGTAATTTGTAGTCATTGGTAGAAGTTTTTCTTTGTTACCAATAAGCATTGGATCTGTTCCCAGCTGATCTGTTCCCACGACAAGGTAGGAACAGATCAGCTGGAGGAACAGATTACAGCCTTCGAGGACTAGGTCCAGTCTATGGATGTGGCTGCCTTCAACAAGATCTAAAACTCAAACACTTACCAACAAAGACACTGAGCACTTTGGGCTGCAATAAAAAGCACTTCAGATCGAATATGTTTGTTAGTTACAATGTAAAAGTAGAAATACAGTGTTTTCAGGAAAGCATTAAAATAGTAAGTCCATTTTCCGGTATTCTGACCATCATGACAGCTAAGCACTTACTCCGAAGCCTAAGGTATTGGAAGAAATACTGTCCGCCTCCCTTTGATTTGATGAGTGGGCCACAACTATGGCACAGCTGGCTAGCTATGAGAAAGTAACATCCTCTCTTCTGGGTAAACTAGACGATTTTCAATATACTTTCGGCCCCTTTATTGCTTTGTCTAATGGACCTTAAAGGTAAAAATGTATATAACTGAAGTTCATTTCTATTGTGGTGTAACTGTGAGTAATATTTAAAATTGTATTTATCTGTGTTGTTTTTGGTATGTATGTTATATTTTGGGGGTTTTATGTTATTATTTTTAGATTATACATTTTTGGTCCATTTAATGATTTTTGATATCCTAAACTTTTTGATATCCTTGCTTGGACATTATTGTGTTTGTCACGCCCTATCTTTTCGTTGGAAAATCCTTACAGAGAGAGAGAGAGAGAGAGAGAGAGAGAGAGAGAGAGAGAGCGAACATCTTCGAGATAGTCAATGTCACTCCTCGTCGTGTTGAGCTTCACCTTCACTACTTCTCTTAATTCACATCCCCATAGATGTAAAATCAAACTGCTGATAGGAGGAGGGGGCAGCAGGAGAATGGAAGAGAGAACAGTAAAATGGTGTTTTGTCAAGACACCAGCCGGGCAGATTTATTGCACATGTCTTGAGTTGTATTTCGTGTTTAACTCTCACTTTCACTTAGCTCTGTAAAGTTTTGTTTTGACTTTAGACGACTTCTACTGTTTCTGCCCCCCCATCTTTTTCTCTCTCTCTCTCTCTCTCTCTCTCTCTCTCTCTCTCTCTCTCTCTCTCTCTCCCCCCCCCCCCCCCCCCCATCTCTAACCATTCCACTCTCACTAAATCAAATAAACGATCCGGTATACTTTTACCAGTTCCCTTTAACAATAAATTCATGCAGGCTATACTTCTATGAGAATCATCTCCACTCCTCCTTTCCCCATACAAAGACATATGTTGGGAATCAAGACCATATGGATTTTGGTCTCGTAAATGTTGGTACTTTCCCCTCTGCTACCATATGTAGCCAACAGAGTATTCATAGATCACTCCCTCTCAACAACGCAGTGTAGCCATATGAATGCACAGACCATCTGGCTGGAGTGCTTCCGAACATATTTCATCTCTTCCTATCCTAGTCTGCTGTCCACACTTGCTTCACGATGTCCACCATTGTTTATGTTCCAAAGAAAGCGAAGGTAACTGAATTACCTCGTCCCGTAGCGATAGTAGTTAAGGATGATATCACCTCCACCTTAGCTGACACCCTAGACCCACTGCAATTTGCATACCACCCCAATAGATTCACGGATGACACAATCACCATCGCACTGCGCACTGCCCTATCGCATCTGGAAAAGAGGAATACCTATGTAAGAATGCTGTTCATTGACTATAGCTCAGCCAATCAACACCATAGTACCCTCCCAGCTCATCATTAAGCTTGGGGCCTTGGGTCTGAACCCCGCCCTGTGTAACTGGGTCCTGGACTTCCTGACGGGCCACCCCCTGGTGGTGAAGGTAGGCAACAACACCTCCACTTCACTCATCCTCAACACAGGGGCCCCACAGTGGTGTGTGCTCAGCCCCCTCCTGTACTCCCTGTTCACCTATGACTGCGTGGCCATCCACGTCTCCAACTCAATCATCAAGTTTGCAGACAACACAACAGAGGTAGGCCTGATTACCAAAAACGGCGAGACAGCCTACAGGGCCCTGGGGGATTGGTGCCAGGAAAATAACCTCTCCCTGAATGTCAACAAAATGAAGGGCTGATCGTGAACTTCAGGAAACAGCAGAGGGAGCACGCCCCTATCCACATCGACTGGACCTCAGTGGAGAGGGTGAAAAGCTTCAAGTTCCTCGGCGTAAACATCACTGACAATCCAAAATGTTCCACCCACACAGACAGTGTGGTGAAGAAGGCGCAACAACGCCTCTTCAACCTCAGGATGCTGAATAAATGTGGCTTGGCACCTTTGACCCTCACAAACTTTTACAGGTGCACCATTGAGATCATCCTGTTGGGCTGTACCACCGCCTGGTACGGAAACTGCATCGTCCGTAACTGCAGGGCTCTCCAGAGGGTGGTGCGGTCTGCCCAACGCATCACCGGTGGCACACTGCCTGTCCTCTAGGACATCTACAGCACTCGGCGTCACAGGAAGGCCAAAAAGATCCTCAAGGACATCAGTTACCCGAGCCACGGCCTGTTCACCCCGCTACCATCCAGAAGGCGAGGTCAGTACAGGTGCATCAATGCTGGGACTGAAAAACAGCTTCTATCTCAAGGCCATCACTGTTAAATAGTCACCACTACCTTTCCCTGAACTTTATTCATGGTCACTAGCTGGCTACCACCTGGTTACTCAACCCTGCACGTTAGAGGCTGATGCCTATGTACATAGACATGAAACACTGGTCACTTTAATAATGGAACATTGGTCACTTTAATAATCTTTACATACTGTTCATATGTACAGTATAATCTGTGTTCACGTAAAGGCATATCCTATCTAACTATTGCTGTACATATACTATTCTATCCTATGTATTCTTCAAATATACTACATATTCTGTACATATACTGTCCAAAATGTCTATACATCCCATCATGTGTATTATTGTATATTGTTAAATATTACTCCACTGTTGGCGCTAGGAACACAAGCATTTCGCTACACCCTCAATAACATCTGCTAAATATGTGTATGCTGACCAATAACATTTGATTTTATTTGTAGTCCCACCTCTACTCCACCGCTTGCCCTCAATTTACCTTCCCACCTATTTCTAGATAGCTGCAGTACTGCCCTGAGGACGTGTGTAGACGGGTTTGAATGTAGACGGGGGAATTCATGTGTAATCTACCAAAGGAAATTAAACTTTATCACACGTTTTCTTATTAGGAGCCATCTGCACTTCTGGGAAATATGATGATACACTATACAGTGCATTCGGAAAGTATTCAGACCCCTTGACTTTTTAAAATGTTTTATTCTAAAAATGAATTAAATTTAATTAAACATCAACCTACACACAATAACCCATAATGACAAAGCAAAAACTGTTTTTTACAAATGTTAGCTAATGTATAAATATTAAAAAAACTGAAGTATTACATTTACATAGGTATTCAGACCCTTTACTCGGTACTTTGTTGAAGCACCTTTGGCAGCGATCACAGCATTGAGTCTTATTGGGTATGAACGCTACAAGCTTGGCACACCTGTATTTGGAAAGTTTCTCACATTCTCCTCTGAAGATCCTATCAAGCTCTGTCAGGTTAAATGGGGAGCGTCGCTGCACAGCTATTTTCAGGTCTCTCCAGAGATGTTCCATCAGGTTCAAGTCCGGGCTCTGGCTGGGCCACTCAAGCTCATTCAGAGACTTGTCCCGAAGCCACTCCTGCGTTGTTTTGGCTTTGTGCTTAGGGTCGTTGTCCTGTTGGAAGGGGAACCTTCGCTCCAGTCTGAGGTCCTGAGTGCTCTGGAGCAGGTTTTCGTCAAGGATCTCTCTGTACTTTGCTCTGTTCATCTTTCCCTCGATCCTGACTGGCATGATGCTGCCACCACAATGCTTCACGTAGGGATGTTGCCAGTTTCCTCCATACGTGACGCTTGGCATTCAGGACAAAGAGTTCAATCTTGGTTTCATCAGACCAGAGAATCTTGTTTCTCTTGGCCTGAGAGTCCTTTAGGTACCTTTTGGCAAACTCCAAGCGGGCTGTCATGTTTTATGAAGGAGTGGCTTCCGTCTGGCCATTCTACCATAAAGGCCTGATTGGTGGAGTGCTGCAGAGATGGTTGTCCTTCTGGAAGGTTCTCCCATCTCCACAGAGGAACTCTGGAGCTCTGTCGGAGTGCACCAGGTTCTTGGTCACCTCCCTGACCAAGGCCCTTCTCCCCTGATTGCTCAGTGTGGATGGGCGGCCAGCTCTAGTAAGAGTCTTGGTGTTTCCAAAGTTCTTCCATTTAAGAATGATGGAGGCCACTGTGTTCTTGGGGACCTTCAATGCTGCATACTTTTTTTTGGTACCCTTCCCCAGATCTGTGCCTGGACACAATCCTGTCTCGGAGCACTACGGACAATTTCTTCGACCTCATGGCTTGGTTTTTGCTCTGACATGCACTGTCAACTGTGGGACCTTATTGAGACAGATGTGTGTCTTTCCAAATTATGTCCAATCAATTGAATTGAACTCAGGTGGACTCCAATCAAGTTGTAGAAACATCTCAAGGATGATCAATGGAAACAGGATGTACCTGAGCTCAATTTCAAGTCTCATAGCAAAGGGTCTGAATACTTATGTAAATAAGGTATCTGTTTTTATTTTTAATACATTTGCAAAAAAATTCTAAAAACCTATTTTTGCTTCGTCATTACGTGTAGATCGATGAGACCATATACTATTCTATCCTATGTATTCTTCAGATATACTACATATTCTATCTATATACTGTCCATAATGTCAATACATTCCACCATGTTTATTCTTGTATATTGTTAAGATATTACTGCACTGTTGGCGCTAGGATCACAAGCATTTCGCTACACCCTGTTTTTGCTTTGTCATTATGTGTGTAAATTGATGAGGACAAAAAAATATATTTAAGCAATTTTAGAATAAGGCTGTAATGTAACAGAATATCGAAAAAGGGAATGGGTCTGGAAACCATTTCGAATGCACTGTATAGTGTGTATATAGGGCATGCTGGGTCTGTAATGACACAATTCTCAATACTATTCGCAACCATGTTTATCTTCATATTGGACCGCCATCTAGTGGCATAAGGTCTGCTCCAACTCTGCTACAGAGACACAGGCAGTATTCTCAGCTCCCTCAGCAATTACAGAAGCTTATTGGTTTGATCCACAGTGAAGGTGCTCTCCTCTTCTCTAGTGTCAGACTGCATTGTCACAGTACTGGAGCTCTGAGGCATGGGCCCCAGGGACGAGAACAAAACACATGACCTGGTCAAAAAAGTTTGATGTTCCAAAGAGAGATGAATGATTCTATAATAACTTCCTCCAAAATCGGAAATGAACGTATACTGTACCAACACCAAACTTGCCAATAGCATATATACAGTAGATTGTCTGTGAACATCATGGAAATAAAGTGAAGATGCTGAAATGTTAGCGAGACAAAAAAATATATTTTTTACTGTTAAACCTTTATTTCTGGCTATTGCATTTTGTACACATTCAGTGGCAAGAAAGAAAGGAGAGAAAACACTGGTTTGGCAAACTAATGTGTCCACATCACATTCACAAATCCCACTTTGCAAAGCAGTCAAACTAGTGAGATTTCAGTGCATGGAAGACTAGACTCGTATTACAGTGACAAAAACAAAAAGGTACAGCACATAGGATATGTGCTAAAGTAAGGTGTGTCGTGTAAGAGAAGCAGAATTGTCTGCAAGGACACAGATACTGATGTGAACAATAACGCAGCGTTCAAAAAGCCCAGGCACTTGAAGCATGTGCAAATAGCTAGTGCAGTGCCAGTGGGAGCTGTGCGTGGGAGCAATAAGAGCATTCGAATTAAACAGGAAGAGAATGGGAAGCAGCTAATGACATCATCAACTAGACATATTTAACCCATCTACATGTTATTTTCATTCTGCACATACCATACACTAACATCAACAAACTATCAACTGACTAACTCCTATCAGGACACGTGATGGTAGTGTGTATCAGAAAACCCTGGTCCATTTCAAGTGCTATTTTCAGTTAGTCATTTTCTTGTCCCGAAACATTTAGTTAGTTAATTTGATTTGACTACCATAACTATCTCATTCGTTCACCACCTGATCTTATGATCTAAATAGCTTTTCTATAATTTGGGCTTGTCCTAAACCAGCCTCAATTTCAGCGTGGTCTTCTAGACTCTGATCTCATTCACAGTGATTGGAGGTTTTTTTGAGGACAAAGATCTAGAATGACCTCCATGATGAGTCCTAAAATAAATTGCAACAAGAATTTGTACATCTGCAAAGCATATGAAAGGCTTTAACTTGTAATAACCTGTAGAATTATTTCCAAAATAATGTTATGGTGCAGTGAAAGTACAATTTGATCAATCATTTTTTGGCAAGATACATCTGTAAGCAATTCCACTTAATAATTTTCTAAAAAATAACATTACAAAATGTTGAATATATTTGTTGCCTATGGATTTAATACATCATTACAATAACTAAGAATGTGCCATGTGAAGCTGAATATCAAAACATTTAACACAGTCATGACATGTCTTGACCTTTCAAAGGCTAATCAGCCATCGGTAATTATGCAATACAGGGGATATCACGAAGTGTAATGTTTCCTTTGATATACAATTTAGCTGAGCTCAAGCTTCTACTGTGTGAAATCTACAAGAACATGTGGGAATGAGAAAATATAAACAAAACCTTCCAACTAGAGAGAGCATCAGATTTCTTTGCATCTATGAAAGGTTTCTTAATACTTTGAGATTGAAATAAAAGGCAAGAGTTGATCATCAACCAATTATTGAATAGTTACAACATACCACCTGACATGTAAATATCTTAGCCAATCAATAGCATGGGATTGTCAACTTCCAACTTTCATTTCCATTTCATCCATTATCTTAATGGTAATTCAGAGGAAATCCTTAAAGGTAAAATAGGCAGAAATCACTCTGCCATTTCCTGGTTACTAAAATTATAATAGTTGCCCTAATTTCAGTTTATGTGCAAAAACAAGTGTTGATAATCATTGTACCATCTAAAATGCTGCGATTTTTCTTTTTTTTCAAGTACAAAAATAATGTATAATCAGCTCTTTATAGCTGGTGTACAAAACCAAACGTAAAAGATACAAAAAGAAACTTAAGCACGGGACGCATAGAAATAGCGCACATAGAACAGATCCACAGTTTCTTATACTTTTAATGAGAATGACATATCACATTTCTATGTGAATTTGGTTGGGTCACCCAAAAAGTTACATACAATACTGCAGCTTTAAGTGCCCCAGAATCCGGGGCTGTGAGCCAAATACACACTCTGATTACGGTAGTGTTGGCCTTACTTTTCACCCCCCCACTATCTTCTCAATGCTACAGGGATACTACCATGGGAATGGGTGATCATGTCCTAAAGAGATTCACAAAGGCTGTGTTTGCAAACTTGTCTGTCGCCCCTTCATTAAAGACCAAAATTGGTTAATGAAAATTGTAATGAATAAAAAAAGTATACCAGTTTCATTTACGGAGCAAAAAATATACACTGAACAAAAATATCAAATATCAAAGCAACATGTAAAATGTTTGTCCCATGTTTCATTATCTTAAATAAAATATCTAATATGTTCCATATGCACAAAAAGCTTATTTCTCTCAAATGTTGTGCACAAATTTGTTTACATTCCTATTAGTGTGCATTTCTCCTTTGCCAAGATAATCCATCTACTTGACAGGTGTGGCATTCAAGAAGCTGATTAAACAGCATGATCATTACACAGGTGCACCTTGTGCTGTGGACAATAAAAGGCCACTCTAAAATGGGCAGTTTTGTCACACAAAAGAATGCCACAGATGTCTCAAGTTTTGAAGGAGTATGCAATTGGCATGCTGACTGCAGGAATGTCCAACAGAGCTGTTGCCAGATAATTTAATGTTAATTTCTCTACCATAAGCCGCTTCCAACGTAATTACAGAGAATTAGACGGTACATCCAACTAGCCTCACAGCCGCACACCACGTGTAACCACGCCACCTGCGCGATCGTCTGAGACCAGCCACCAGCCACCTGGACAGCTGATGAAACTGAGGAGTATTTCTGTCTGTAATCAAGCCCTTTTGTGGAGAAAAACGTATTCTGATTGGTTGGGCATGGCTCCCCAGTGTGTGGGCTTGGCTCCCAACTGGGTGGGCCTATGCCCTCCCAGGCCCACACATGGCTGTGCACCTGCCGAGGCATGTAAAATCCATAGGACTAATGAATTCATGGTTCATGAACTGATACATAAAATGACGCTGGATTCAAAACTTAGTTAAATAATTGAAATTATTATACAACCATCCCAGCTCTGCAGATTTTGCTGTGAAGAGACAAGACAACTATTGTAAAATATACTGTGTCCGTAAAATATATATAGGTTCAGAACTTTTGTGAAGCAGCACAGTTTAAAATTATATGGCAAATAAAAAATCTAAACTGGATGGTCTTTAGAGATAGATGGGAGGAGTTGAGGGTAGCTGAAGGATGGGAGAAAAATAAACAAAATATAACTATTATAAAATATACTGTGTCCGTAAAATGTATATAGTGTGTATAAACTGGAAGTAGATGCCTAAGTGTTGTTGTCCACTAGTTTACTCAAATTAGGGGAGGGGTGGTAGTGTTAGGGTAAAATAATAACGGATAATATTTACAAAAAAGGGGGATTGGAAATGATGCAGACAATTACATTGACGGAAGCCACAATCTTTCAGCAATATTAAAGCTGTATTCCCCCCCCCAAAAAGGCTGATTTACACAAAGGCTGCTATGAAATAATCTGATTGTTTAAAAAAAAACGATTAGTGGAAAAATATCAAAATTGGACTGCCTGTGTAAACATAGCCATTGTGAATCTCTTTAGGACATGACCACCCATTCCAGTACTAGCATCCCTGAGCCAAAGGGCTGATAAGAGCCTGAAAGTTCTGAAAGTTTGACTGATATAAAGAAATAGTTTTGATAGGATTCTCACCTGACACCCCAAAAGCAAAGCCTAAAGTATAGAGAATAGATCATACAGAATAAGATCTAGTCTGATGGATCAGTTTTTGAAGTGATCATTGAAGTGGTCAGAAAACAGTGAATATGGAGCCACAGCCTCCAACGTACCACTGTTTCACACTCATTACACATTGACTATGATCTCAGTAAATTGTAGTTATTATTGTGTACTATAATAATGATATGAATATCTGTTTAAAAACATGTAATAACATCTAGCTATCTGTACATTGAAAGGAGGTCAGGGAGAGAGGAGACCCGTAGTTACAGGAAGTGACATCACAAGGGACAGAAGAAATAGCCCGGTATGGAACATCACGCTGAGGGCTGAACAGATTGGAAGAATTCCTAGACAGACAAAAACAGACCATCAGATTTAAACACGTGTACACAAACACAACAAACAAACCCTTGTAACAAAGAAAATTGCATTTAGAAAAATGATAATATTGTCTACCACATCAAAGAGTCATTATTGAAAGATTGTGTCATCACACTTCTCTCTCAGTTATACTTAGCTACTAGTTTTTGATTTCATACTTATTTTCCAGACTAAAATGACTCAAATGTCTTTCGAAATACACACTTCATCTGCATGGATGTGCAATAACACAGGAACAAATAGGTCTACATGTACAACAAGAGATCCACAAAGAGAATTTTGCTTGGAAATACTTTCATAATACTTATCTACCCTACTACCTATTTGTTTGAGTAAATTCATATCTTTGGGCAACCCACTGAACAACTCCAATGCTGTATATGTTTGCATTTTTCCCAATCGTTTATGTATGTATATGTATATGTTTGCACCATCAACTATGTTGACTCCCCTCCCCTCTCCGATCTTAGTTGTCCTTCCTCCTGCTCATCCCTGTACTCATCCCTGATGACTCACGCTGGTGTACAGCCATGCTGTTCTCCTTCCAGGTAGACCCCTGGTACACCCTGCAGGTGTAGGTGTAGGGCTTATCGTCCGCCATCGGAGCCCAGGTGAGGCGACACACGGTGGGGTTGACCAGGCTCACGTTGGCCCTCCTTCGGTTGTCTGTGGACACCAGGGATACAGCGTTGGGGTAGGTGCTGCCCACCTATTGTGAATTAGATTTTTTTCTTAATGTATTTGCTTCAGTGTTCCACTATGGTTATTTTCAGCAGCGGTGGCAAAGTTAGTGTGGTAGTGGACATTTTAAAGCTCATTTCTTGCAATTCTACACATTTTGTTATGGGGCGTAGAGAACATTTTAAAGTTTCAAAAGTAATTTCCTGCAATTCTACACATTTTGCCACGTGGCAGATGCTATTCTTATGCTATCTGAGTGACTCAAACATTATAACAAAATCAATGGGGGCCTCATGACATTTTTGGTATTTCAGATTCTCACTGTCTGTCTAGTTTTTCCCTTTGGTGATTGTTAGTTCTCAAAGATGATCTTATTTTTTAAATATATTATATATTACTCCATTTCTCACACCCTGATCAGTTTCACCTCTTCGTTATTGTCCACTCCCTCCTTGTTTTCCCCAGTGGATTTATCCCTGTGTTTCCTGTCTCTCTGTGCCAGTTCGTCTTGCATGCTTCCAAGTCAACCAGCGTTTTTCCAGTTCTCCTGCTTTTTGCTATTCTCCTTTTTCTAGTCCTCCCAGTTTTGACCCTTGCCTGTTTCTGGACTCCGTACCCGCCTGCCTGACCATTCTGCCTGCCTTGACCACGAGCCTGTCTGCCATTCTGTACCTCCTAGACTCTGATCTGGTTTTGACCTTTTTGCCTGTCCACGACCATTCTCTTGCCTCCCCCTTTGGATTAATAAACATTGTAAGACTCCAACCATCTGCCTCCTGTGTCTGCATTTGGGTCTCGCCTTGTGCCTTGATACCATTATATTTTCTACATACTTTATATCTGGTTTAGTCGGGAAGATTAAGGTTAAATGCATTAAATAAATAATTTAATTAATGAATAAATATACACTGAATGTACAAAATATTAGGAACACCTTCCTAATATTGAGTTGCACCCCTTTTGCCCTCAGATCAGCCTCAATTCGTTGAGGCATGGACTCTACAAGGCGTCGAAAGCATTCCATAGGGATGCTGGCCCATTTTGACTCCAATGCTTCCCACAGTTGGCTGGATGGTGGACCCTTCTTGATACACACGGGAAACGGTTGAGCATGAAAAACCCAGCAGCGTTGCAGTTCTTGATACACTCAAACCAGTGCGTCCGCCTGGCACCTACTACAATACCCAGTTCAAAGGCACTTCAATCTTGCCCATTCACCCTCTGAATGGCACACACACAATCCATGTCTCAATTGTCTCAAGGCTTACAAATCCTTCTTTAACCTGCCTCCTCCCCTTCATCTACACTGATTGAAATTGATTTAACAAGTGACATCTATAAGGGATAATAGCTTTCACCTGGATTCACCTGGTCAGTCTTTGATATGGAAATAGCAGGTGTTCCTCGTGTTTTTACACTCAGTGTAAATAAAGAAAGAGAAAAATAAGAGAACGAAAATCTATCAAAAACAATCAAATCCCACCAGTCGGCTGTCCTGCTTGTACTCGCAGTAGGGGCCTAGGTGTGCAGGGTTGTCTTCCACGGGGAACTCGCAGTCCACCCGCAGGTTGCGCTCCATGTAGGTGAGGCAGGGGTACATCTGAGGACCCCGGGGAGTCCAGAAGAACCCAGATGTTGTGGAGACCAATGCTAGGACACACCGAATAAGAGGCAATAAGAGACATCCCTGGGACTCACATCACAGGATGCAATGATAAGAAATGTAAGCAATAATACAGAGGAAATAGTTCATAGACAAAGGAAGATTAGAAAGCAGGTTTTGTAGACCCCCCCCCCCCCCCCCCCCAAAAAAAAGCCAGATGATTGCCATGCAGAGTGAGTGCATTACCTAGGACGAGATATGCGGTGGCAGAGAGATGCGACTCCATGGCACCTGCTGGCTCGTGCGTGCTCGGCCCGGTAAACTGAAGTACGTTCAGATGCTCTGCGTGCCAAATTTCAACAAAGACCACTGTGAATAGTGGTATAGACTACATCCCTACTAAGAACCAGAAGTGAAATAAAAAATACCTTCACATTGCATACCTTATCAAGAGCACACTTCTTCCATGATGATCCCAACAGGAGAAAACATTATTTTGGCTGTTAAACTCGGCATTGTAGCCAAAATGACAGTGGACAAATATTTTGTAGAGTAGGCTAAAGAACCCAACACAGCCAGCACAATCTACATAATATTTTCGTCTAAACGGTACCCACATAAATCCTAAGAGCCTGCGGGGAGACAAGCCTACGCCCATGCGGTCTCATCTTAAATAACACTGCACCAAACCGGCTTCTATGAAACAGCACGTTTACAGCATAGCCTTATAGAGAGCTTAAATAGAGGACACCTTGAAAGCGTCTCGAAAAGGGCAATTTGCTAGAGCCTACTATTTTCGATGGTGCATTATACCCAATTGTAGAATGACAGCATATAACATTATCAAATAGTCAATCAAATAGATCTGTCGCATTTACCTGATGGAAGTGGGTAACTCGTGCTTCTTTGCCCTAGGTCAAAGCCGTGACGTCCTGTCCTGATACAGCATAGGCTATCCCGCAAGAAGATGCGAAGTAGCCAAACGTGCTGATACCTTCGTATATACAGTCATTGGCTGATACAGTCCCAGAGTAGGGAGGGCGTGGGCGATTACATGGCTGCTGTGCAGTCCAGCCTGGTCTCATAGATTAGAGGTAACAGTAAACATAAATACACGACACTCAAATTAGTATGATCTATTCAAATTGTATTTCTCACATGCGCATAATACACCTGCTTTCGACTTTAGCCATGAAATATTTGCTCAGAGCCCTTCCCAACGATGCAGAGCTTAAAAACAATAACACAAGGAATAAAATAAAATACAAAAGAATGGAGCTATATACAGAGAGCACCAATTCAAGACCAACGTGCAGAGAGAGGTACAAGGTATGAGGTAGATACAGTGCATTCGGAAAGAATTCAGTCCCCTTGACTTTTTCCCACATTTTGTTACATTACAGCCTTATTCTAAAATGAATTACATTGTTATTTTCGCCCTTATCAATCTACACACAAAATACCTCATAATGACAAAGCAAAAACAGGAGAAGACATTTCTGCTCATTTATAAATATATTTAAAAAAAACTTTCATATCACATTTACATAAGTATTCAAACTTAAGTATTCAGATTTAAGAGGGCACCGACAGAGATGGTCGCTTCACTTCAGGTCCTTAGGAATCTATGCAGTTATTTGTTTTTATGTATTATTTTAAGTATTATTTCTTACATTGTTAGCATAGGAAATCGCAAGTGTTATTACATACAGCCGGAAGAACTATTGGATATTAAAGTGATGACAACTTACCATCATTACGACCAGGAATACGTATTTCCTGAAGCGGATCCTTTGTTCGGACCTCCACCCTGGACGCGGGATCTAATCCCAGAGGCCGACCCAAAACAACGCGGTCGCGCCTCAAGAGAGGCAGACGGAGCGGCATACTGGTCAGACTCAGAAGTCGAGCACACCATCCACCGCTCCCGAGCATATTACTCGCCAATGTCCAATCTCTAGATAACAAGGAGGACAAAATTAGGGCACGAGTTGCCTTCCAGAGAGACATCAGAGATTGTAACATTCTCTGTTTCACGGAAACATGGCTCACTCGGGATACGTGGTCAGAGTCGGTACAGCTACCCGGTTTCTTCATGCAACCTACCGACAGAAACAAACATCTCTCTGGTAAGAAGAAGGGCGGGGGTGTATGCCTTATGATTAACGACTCATGGTGTAATCACAACAACATACAGGAACTTAAGTCCTTTTGTTCACCTGACCTAGAATTCCTTGCAATCAAATGCCGACCACATTAGCTTCCAAGATAATTCTCTTCGATTATTGTCACAGCTGTGTATATCCCCCCAAACAGATACCTCGTCGGCCCTGAAATAACTTCACTGAACTTTATGAAAACTGGAAACCATATATCCTGAGGCTGCATTTATTGTAGCCAGGGATTTTAATAAAGCTAACCTGAGAACGAGACTTCCTAAATTCTATCAGCATATCGAATGCGCGACATGGGCTGCTAGCATTCTGGATTATTGCTACTCTAACTTCCGTGATGCATACAAAGCCCTCCCTCGCCCTTCTTTCGGCAAATCTGACCATGACTCCATTTTGTTGTTCACAGCCTATAGACAGAAACTAAAACAGGAAACGCCTGTGCTCAGGTCCGTCCAACGCTGGTCTGACCAATCGGATACCACGCTTCAGGATCTCTTCGATCACGTGAACTGGGATATGTTCTGGATAGCCTCAGACAACAACATTGATGTTTACGCTGACTCGGTGAGCGAGTTTATTCGCAAGTCCACCGGAGATGTTGTTTAATAGACCCACTGGGACTATTAAAACATTTCCGAACCAGAAACCGTGGATTGATGGCAGCATTTGCGCAAAACTGAAAGCACAAACCACTGCTTTTAATCATGGCAAGGCGACTGGAAACATGACAGAATACAAACAGTGCAGCTATTTCCTCCGCAAGGCAATCAAACAAGCAAAGCGTCAGTATAAAGACAAAGTAGAGTTGCAATTCAACGGCTCAAACACGAGACGTATGTGGCAGGGTCTACAGATTACAAAAATCTGTGATTTACACGGCATCCCTAGCCGCGTCCTCAGAGCATGCGCAGACCAGCTGGCTGGTGTGTTTACGGACATATTCAATCAATCCCTATCCCAGTCTGTTGTCCCCACATGCTTCAAGATGGCCACCATTGTTCCGGTTCCCAAGGAAGCTAAGGTAATTGAACTAATAGACTATCAACCCATTGTAGTCACTTCTGTCATCATGAAGTGCTTTGAGAGAATAGTCAAGGAGCATACCACCTCCACCCAACCTGACACCCTAGACCCACTCCAATTTGCATACCGCTCCAATAGGTCCACTGATGATGCAATCGCAATCACACTGCACACTGCCCTAACCCATCTGGACAAGAGGAATACCTATGTAGGAATGCTGTTCGCTGACTACAGCTCAGCATTTAATACCATAGTACCCTCCAAACTCGTCATTAAGCTCGAGACCCTGGGTCTCAACCCCGCCCTGTGTAACTGGGTCCTGGACTTTCTGACGGGCCGACCCCAGGTGGTGAAGGTAGGAAACAACATCTCCACTTCGCTGATCCTCAACACTGGGGCCCCATAAAGGTGCGTTCTCAGCCCCCTCCTGTACTCCCTGTTCACCCATGACTGCGTGGCCATGCACGTTTCCAACTCAGTCATCAAGTTTGCAGACGACACCACAGTGGTAGGCGTGATTACCAACAACGATGAGACGGCCTACAGGAAGGAGTTGAGTGCCCTCGGAGTGTGGTGTCAGGAAAATAACCTCTCACTCAACGTCAACAAAACAAAGGAGATGATTGTGGACTTCAGGAAACAGCAGAGGGAGCACCCCCCATCCACATCGATGAAACAGTAGTGGAGAAGGTGGAAAGTTTTAAGTTCCTCAGAGTACACATCACGGTCAAACTGAAATGGTCCACCCACACAGACAGCGTGGTGAAGAAGACGCAAGAGGCTGAAAAAATTTGGCTTGTCACTTAAAAACTCATAAACTTTTACAGATGCACAAGAGCATCCTGTCGTGCTGTATCATGGTATGGTATGGCAACTGGTATGGTATGGTATGGCAACTGCACCACCCTCAACCGCAAGGCTCTCCAGAGGGTAGTGCGGTCTGCACAACACATTACCAGGGGCAAACTACCTTCCCTCCAGGACACCTACAGCACCCGATGTCACAGGAACAACCACCCGAGCCACTACCTGTTCACCCCGCTATCATCCAGAAGGCAAGGTCAGTACAGCTGCATCAAAGCTGGGACTGAGAGACTGAAAAACAGGTTCTATCTCAAAGCCATCAGACTGTTAAACAGCCATCACTAACATAGAGAGGCTGCTGTCAACATACAGACTCAAATCTCTGGCCACTAATAAATTGACTTAATAAAGGTATCACTAGTCACCTTAAATAACGGCACTTTAATAATGTTTACATATCCTACATTACTTATAGCATATGTATTTACTGTTCTTTTCCATTGACTGCATCTTGCCTATGCCTATCATTAGTCACTTTAAATAATGACATTTAAATAATGTTTACATATCCTACATTACTCATCTCATATGTATATACTGTTCTATGACATCTACGGAATCTTGCCTATGCCTATCATTAGGCACTTTAATAATGTTTACATATCCTACATCCCTCATCTCATATGTATATATTGCTCTATACCATCTACTGCATCTTGCCTATGCCGCACGGCCATCGCTCATCCATACACAGTTGAAGTCGGAAGTTTACATACACCTTAGCCAAATACATTTAAACTCAGTTTTTCACCATTCCTGACATTTAATCCTAGTAAAAAATCCCTATCTTAGGTCAGTTAGGATCACCACTTTATTTTAAGAATGTGAAATCTCGTCACGTTCCTGACCTTATTTGCCTTTGTTTTACTTTGTTTAGTTGGTCAGGACGTGAGCTGGGTGGGTAGTCTATGTTATGTGTTTCTATGTTTAGGTTCATTGGTAATTAGCCTTATATGGTTCTCAATCAGGGACAGGTGTTTGACGTTTCCTCTGGTTGAGAACCATATAAAGGTAGGCTGTTCACATTGTTTGTTTGTGGGTGATTGTCTTCCGTGTTTGTGTCTGTGCACCACACGGGACTGTTTCGTTTGTTCGTTCGTTTGTGTAGTCTGTACCTGTTCGTGCGTTCTTCGTGTATATGTAAGTTCTCTAGTTCAGGCCTGTCTACGTTTGTTTTGTTGTTTTGTATTTTCAGAGTGTTTTCCGTATTCATTTTTTCCTTAATAAATATTCATCATGTCTGCATACAACGCTGCATTTTGGTCCGACCCTTACTCCTTCTCCTCATCCGAGGACAGCCATTACAAATGTCAGAATAATAGTAGAGAGAATGATTTATTTGAGCCTTCCATCACATTCCCAGTGGGTCAGAAGTTTACATACACTCAATTAGTATTTGGTAGCATTGCCTTTAAATTCTTTAACTTGGGTCAAACGTTTCAGGTAGCCTTCCACAAGCTTCCCACAATAAGTTGGGTGACTTTTGGCCCATTCCTCCAGACAGAGCTGGTGTAACTGAGTCAGGTTTGTAGGCCTCCTTACTCTCACATGCTTTTTCACTTGTGTCCACACATCTTCTATGGGATTGAGGTCAGGGTTTTGTGATGGCCACTCCAATACCTTGACTTTGTTGTCCTTAAAACATTTTGCCACAACTTTGGAAGACCCATTTGCGACCAAGCTTTAACTTCCTGACTGATGTCTTGAGATGTTGCTTCAATATATCCACATCATTTTCCTACATAATGATGTCATCTATTTTGTGAAGTGCACCAGTCCTTCCTGCAGCAAAGCACCCCCACAACATGATGCTGCCACCCATGTGCCTCATGGTTGGGATGGTGTTCTTCGGCTTGCAAGCATCCCCCTTTTTCCTCCAAACATAACGATGGTCATTATGGCCTAACAGTTCTATTTTTGTTTTATTAGACCAGAGGACATTTCTCCAAAAAGTACAATCTTTGTCCCCAGGTGCAGTTGCAAATCATAGTCTGGATTTTTTATGGCGGTTTTGGAGCAGTAGCTTCTTCCTTGCTGAGCGGCCTTCCAGGTTATGTTGATATAGGACTAGTTTTACTGTGGATATAGATACTTTTGTACCTGTTTCCTCCATCTTCACAAGGTCCTTTGCTGTTGTTCTGGGATTGATTTGCACTTTTCGCACCAAAGTACATTAATCTCTAGGAGACAGAACGCGTCTCCTTTCTGAGCGGTATGACGGCTGCGTGGTCCCATGGTGTTTATACTTACTATTGTTTGTACAGATGAACGTGGTACCTTCAGGCTTTTGGAAATTGCTCCCAATGATGAACCAGACTTGTGATGGTCTACATCTTTCTTTCTGAGGTTTCCAATGATGTCAAGCAAAGAGGCACTGAGTTTGAAGGTAGGCCTTGAAATACATCCACAGGTACACCTCCAATTGTCTCAAATTATGTCAATTAGACTATCAGAAGCTTTTAAAGCCATGACATAATTTTCTGGAATTTTCCAAGCTGTTTAAAGGCACAGTCAACTTAGTGTATGTAAACTTCTGGCCCACTGGAATTGTGATACATCGAATTCTAAGTGAAATAATCTGTCTGAAAACAATTGTTGGAAAAATTACTTGTGTCATGCACAAAGTAGATGTCCTAGCCGACTTGCCAAAACTATAGTTTGTTAACAAGAAATTTGTGGGGTGGTTGAAAAACAAGTTTTAATGACTCCAACCTAAGTGTATGTAAACTTTTGACTTCAACTGTACGTACATAGTCTTATTCATCCCTTACATTTGTGTGCATAAGGTAGTTGTTGTGAATTTGTTACATTACTTGTTAGATATTACTGCATTGTCGGAACTAGAAGCACAAGCATTTCGCTACATTCGCATTAACATCTGCTAACCATGTGTATGTGACCAATAAAATTGGATTTGATTTGACTCTTTTCTCAGTACTTTGTTGAAGCACCTTTGGCAGCGATTACAGCCTCAATTCGTCATGGGTATGATGCTACAAGCTTGGCACACCTGTATTTAGGGAATTTCTCACATTCTTCTCTGCAGATCCTTTCAAGGTCTGTCAGGTTGGAAGGGGGCGTCGCTGCACAGCTGTTTTGAGGTCTCTCCAGAGCTGTTCAATCGAGTTCAAGTCCAGTCTCTGGCTGGGTCACTCAAGGACATTCAGAGAGTTGTCCAGAAGCCACTCCTGCATTGTCTTGGCTGTGTGTTTTGGGTCATTGTCGTGTTGGAAGGTGAACCTTCGCCCCCAGTCCTTCGCCCCCCAGTCTGAGTTCCTGGGAACTCAGTCCACCCACAGGTTGTGCTCCATGTAGGTGAGGCAGGGGAGCATCTGAGGACCCCGGGTAGTCCGGAAGAACCCAGATGTTGTGGAGACCAATGTTAGGACGCAAAGAATAAGTGGCAATAAGAGACATCCTTGAGAATCACATCACAGGATGTAATGATAAGAAATGTAAACAATAATACACAATCCTGTCTCGGAGCTCTACGGACAATTCCTTCGACCTCATTGCTTGATTTTTGCTCTGACATGCACTGTCAACTGTGGGACCTCATGTAGACAGATTTGTGCCTTTCTAAATCATGTCCAATCAATTGAATTTACCACAGGTGGACTCCAATCAAGAAAAACTTCAAGGATGATAAATGGAAACAGGATGCACCTGAGCTCAATTTCGAGTCTCATAGCAAAGGGTTTGAATACTTATGTAAATAAGGTATTTATGTTATTTACAAAAATCAAAAAAATGTAGATCTAAAATCAAAAATCCTGTTTTCGCTTTGTCATTAAAATGTCATTTTATTCATTTTAGAATAAGGCTGTAACGTAAAAAAATTTGGGGAAAGTCAAGGGGTCTGAATACACTGTATGTACATGAGTCCAGACCCTAGCTTGGTGATGAGCTTCGAAGGGACCATGGTGTTAAACGCTGAGCTGTAGTCTATGAACAGCATTCTCACATAGTAATTTCCCCTCTTGTCCAAGTGGGAGAGGGCAGTGTGAAGTACAATTAACATTGTGTCATCTGTGGATCTGTTGAGGCAGTAGGCGCATTGCAGTGGATCTAGGGTATCTGGGATGATAGTGTTTATGTGTGTCATGACCAGCCTTTCAGAGCACTTCATAATTACAGATGTGAGTGCTACAGGGCGATAGTCATTTGGGCTCTTTGGAAAAGGGACAATGGTGGTCAGCTTGAAACATGTTGGGATTACAGACTGGGACAAGGAGAGATTGAAAGCCACCGTGCTTCTACACCTGCATTGCTTACTGTTTGGGGATTTAGGCTGGGTTTCTGTACAGCACTTTGAGATATCAGCTGATGTACGAAGGGCTATATAAATACATTTTATTTGATTTGATTTGAAAATGTCCAAGAAGACACGTTTAATCACGTAATAACAATTACACATACAGAATTGATTTGATAAAATAAGTCTTCACATTTAATGATAGTAAAGACACAACAACAGATAGCATACATTTATGGAGAGAGCTTTTGGTGGATGCTTTTGGTGGATGCTGACACCTGTCAACGACCGGCCCGAGCTCCACAAGCCCAGGGCACTGTCCATGGCAGTGTGGTGCTGAAATCATATTGTGTGTCCCTGGAACATTCAATTAATTTACATTAACTTTTGTTGCACTTCTCAACATGTTAAATAAAACAATCTGATCTATTGATGGAGCTTTCAGATTTGAAAAGGAAAAGAGTCTATTAATAGGCGACATCTTGTACGTTTAAAACTAATCACTAAAGCCTACCATATCTATGCACAAAAGGAACATTTCGGATGGCAAATGAAAATGTCTATATTGGTTGTCACTAAACTATACACTTGAACTAACCCATTAGATTCAGAATATTGATTCCAGGAACTATGTGGTGTCTGATTACTGGAGTCGAGTCCCTGTGGGCATACATCATTTCAGAAATGGCCTCTGCAACCACATTATGGAAAAGTAGAAGGCCTTACAATGACTGTTTACTTTAATAATTTGCTACACACTCAGGCCAAGTGAGGAAGGACAGAGAGCTGAAGAGATGGCCAGGGAATTAAGATATCATTAAAAAAAATATATTATAATAATTGTATTACACAATTCAGGAAATACAGCACATTCATGGGCTGAATATTTATCACGATGCATTCTGTGGCCAACTGGCCATCTAAAATAGATAAATAGACCTTAGTAGACCTGCAGTGTTCTCCCACAATCCCTCTTGTGTGTAGTCTAAACTGTGCAATGTCATTTTGATAAACAACATTGACACACCCCGTCCCTCCTTTTTTCTCTGTCTCTCCCAACCCTCTCTCTGCATCTCATTGAGAGCCGACATTATCCACCCCTAACATCACACTACCGAGCACAGCTTCAACTCCTTCAGCGTTAAGGTAAGAGACATTACTTGTATTATCATTGATTAATAACATAAGTATCTCACATTGGCTAAACCATAATCTGTATGTTATTAGCTCGAGCACATTATTGATGTCTGCGTTGTATAAAGCAATTATTTAACTGAATTAACAATAATAAATTGTTTTATTTAAAACACATTTATGAAATGAACAATACATTTTGGCATTACGTTTTTTTCACCGATTACAGTTACTGTAGCTACGAACCTATGACTTTATACAAGGTTAGAGATGTAATCGAGACCGGGGACAGGCAGAGACTTGTCCATTTTAGGGATGGGGAGACTATTTTATCGGCTGGCTTTTCCCTACGACTGTAACATTTTACAATTTCTAAAGTTGTATACTGAGATCACAATAATAATAGATGGTGAACATATTTCTAAAATGACACATTTGCTCATGTCAACTCCAGTGATGCACGTACAAATGGGTGTAATCTTTTGATCTTCCATATGCTGCTTTGTTTTGTATTAATAGTATTTTTGCTTTAGAGAAGTTGAGAAGATCATGTACATCCTAGCCACAGCTGTCTGCCTGTTGGGTAAGATAACCTTTGGTGTTTTCATCATGAGAGCACAATGCTTTGTCACAAGAGATAATAGTTTACCCTTAATGTCACACTGGTGATATTGAGTCATCATGGATATGATCAATGTTAATATAGGTTATAGCTTTTCTGTGCAGTTCTGAGGAAGGTAATCTATGGAAAACAATAGTCCAATGAATATGTTGTTGACATACGATTGAGGGAGAGTTGGAGTGGGAAAGTAGAGTATCTGTATGCCGTCTCTGTGATTTAGGGTTTGCCTTATCCCAGAAGGTGACTGAGCTGATAAAATAGCCTAAAAGTCAAATGAACATATTGTTGATGATACATTTGATAGTTAAAAAACAAGAGTTAAATCTAGGCGCATTATTATGCACAGTGTTTCTCTCTATTTATTTGATACATTTGATAGAGTGTTGGAGTGGTGAAGCGTTTTTGTAACGTCCCTGTGTTGTAGGCTTTGCCTCGACCCAGACGGTGACTAAGCTGACCTCCTGCCTGACGAAGGAGAAAAACCTGAGGATGGACTGTAAATACGAGCTGACAGCTGCGACACCAGTTCCTACCTGCACTTACACCCAGGAGAACAGTGTGGTGGGCAGCACAGACCCTGCTAAGAGTCCGGACCCCACCTTCAAGAACCGTGGTGCTGTCGCCATCACGGAAGGCATCACCACCTGCCGTCTCACCCTCACTGGCTTTTCCGACGACAAGCCCAAAAATTTCACCTGCACCATCAAGCAGAAAGACACGGTGTCAAAAACGTCCACTGTGGAAAAGAGTAAGTCTTTTTTCAAACTTGTATTAGTTCCATTTCTGCATTCATGAGACTGTGCGTCTACATTGCTATTTGAGAGTAACTGTAAGTTCCGTTTCCAAGTTACCCTAATATGAAAACAGAACGGTTGATCTATGTCAATAGAATTCATGTTTGTGTGGTTATCATTTGCTTTTCAGTGAAAATGGTGAAGTGATGGGGAAGTAAAAAGTTCCTCATTGGGGCTTTTGATTTAATCGACCAAAGATTTGTGTGAGAAAGGACCCTGTCGAGTCCTTCGCTTCAACTTGTGTTTGCTTCTCTCTCTCTTAGAGCTACTCCTCCAGTGTTCAGCGTGGAGTGAGCATGGCAGCATGCTGATGTTGACTGTGACGTCCCTTGTTATGCTGCTGCAAGCCAAGTGGCTGTGAAGAACCATTATAAAACCATTATAGCTGCCGTTTCCTTTTCCAAAGCTGTTCAACATAATCATGAAAAATATAGCTTATCATTATCTCGTTAATGTAGCCTAGTTGCACTCACACAGAGTTGTGCCTTTTAAATCTATACTATTTAGAATGCTTAGAATATGGTTTTAGAATATGGTCTGCTAGTATAGATGCGGTAAAGAGGTCATTGGAACTCGACCCAAATAATGGAAATGCCATGGAAACGTGTGGGGGACATATGCCGTGCGGGAAAGATCCTGAATCTCCTCATTGCCCCTCCCCAGAGAAATGTATCTACGTTTAGGCATTTAGTTCATATGTGTATTTGACACTATGTTCATGGAAAAATCTGAGTGTAATGCTTGTATGGATGTCGACCCGAATACATGTTTATGTCATCGTCACCAATCAACTGTATTGCAGTTAAAAACAACCTTGACTACCACCACCGATTTCTGTATGCTAGCTATGCTACCAGCTTATACGAATGGGGGTTAGCATTTAGCAGCCACTTCTTCTAAACCTTCTAAATGTTATGCAGTGTTATTAACATCGTTAATTGTATTATCATCGATTAATAACATAATTACTTCGCATTGGCTAAACCATAATCTGTTTTGTTATAGGCTCGAGCACATTTTTCATTTGTGCATTGTGTCAAGCAATATTTAACTGAATTAACAATAATAAATAGTTTTATTTAAAACACATTTATGAAATGAACAATACAACTTGGCATGAAAGAAGAATGCCGAAACATTTTACGTTTTATTCCCCTATTACAGTTACTGTAGCTACAAACCTATGACTTTATGCAAGGTTGGAGATGTAATCGAGACCGGGGACAGGCAGAGACCTGTCCATTTTAGGGATGGGGAGAAGATATCATTGGCTGGCTTTTCCCCAGGAATGTAAAATTTCACAATTTATAAAGTTGCATACTTAGATCACAATAATAATAGTCTGTGAACATTTTTCTGAAATTGGCACGTTTGCTCATGTGAATGAATAAACAGATCTTGGAACATGCAGGTACCTGTTTTTTGTGTTTATCTGTCCTGACCCCAGACTTTGAGGTTTGTGCTACATTTTTAACTACGTTTGCTCACACAGACACACACAGATCTCGTTTGATCATAACTTGTCGACGTAGAGTAGTGAATAGTGGATTAACCTATTGTCTTAGGGGAATTTATGCATTTAGATGAAAATGTAACTAAACTGAACATATTTTGATCTTCCATATTCTGCTTTGTTTTGTATTTATAGTCTTTTTGCTTTAGAGAAGTTGAGAAGATCATGTACATCCTAGCCACAGCTGTCTGCCTTTTGGGTAAGATAACATTTGGCGTTTTTGTCATGAGAGCACAATGCTTTGTCACAAGAGATAATAGTTTACCCTTAATGTCACACTGGTGATATTGAGTCATCATGGATAAGATCAATGCTAATATAGTTTATAGCTTTTCCGTGCAGTTCTGAGGAAGGTAATCAATGGAAAACAATAGTCCAATGAATATGTTGTTAACATATGATTGAGGGAGAGTTGGAGTGGGAAAGTATGCCGTCTCTGTGATTTTGCATTCTAAATAGTATAGATTGCAGTTAAAAACGACGATTACCACCACCGATCTCTGTATGCTAGCTATGCTACCAGCTTATACGAACAGGAGTTAGCATTCAGCAGCCACTTCTTCTTAACCTTCTCAATGTTACGCAGTGAAAACAGCCAAATAAATAAAAATCAGACTTCAGTAACCCCATTGTGGGCCTGTTACAGTAACATCAATCATCACGGATTTGACGAATATCCGCTTTGTTAGATCAGATTTGTTGAATGTAGGCCAATCCGGCATCCTTCGTCTGTCTCCCACGGTCTGCATTCCATTGACCTCTTTACCGCATCGCTGGTCTGCAGATATAGGCTACACTCTTAGAAGAAAGGGTTCTTCTGCGGTCCCCATGAGAACCCAACAGAACTACTAGCATGACAGACTGAGCCTGGTCCCTTAACTCAGTTGTTCTCTCTATTTTTTGGTTACCCCCTATTACATGAATTTACCCTTGGGGATTAATAAAGTACTACTATATATTGCCTTCTGTTGATTTTACTATTAGACCTGTTATTTTTTACATTATTTTCATTGTTTAACAGTATGCTAAATTCAATGAACAGTAATCGAAAGCCACATTCACAATGCTTTTAATGTAGCGCAAATTTAAGTGAATAAAAAGTATATCTATTTTTTTACATACAACTTCAGCTAGTTTAGTCTAGTGACGAGACTGTTGCTGGTGTCTGATGTACATTTTATGGCCTGGACAAACTGTACCAAATACAGCTTTGAAGCTGTTAAACGAGGCTGTCTGGGCCATCTCAGTCACCCTGGCTGCTGCCTCATTTTCACACAGCTGATTGAAGTGCTGATCCTGCTGCTGACGCTGGGCCTCACAGTAGGTGGCAATAATGCACCATAACGTTGGATGCCAACCACTGAAAAACCCCACCGAATAATCATTTTAACATTTTTATTTGACCTTTATTTAACTAGGCAAGTCTGTTAAGAACACATAACTTTTTTTTAAATGACGGCCTAAGAAGAAGAAGACGCTGGGCCTCAAGTGTTTCCAGGTATGAGGCCTCGGTCACCCTCATGAAGTTCAGGTATTTGCTGGTTGTGCTCCAAGTGTGTTCTCTTCCGTGGGGAAATATACAGTACCAGTCAAAAGTTTAGACACACGTACTCATTCAAGGGTTTTTCTTTATTTTTTACTATTTTCTACATTGTAAAATAATAGTGAAGACATCAAAATTATGAAATAACACAGAATCATGTAGTAAGCAAAAAAGTGTTAAACAAATCAAAATATATTTTATATTTGAGATTCTTCAAAGTAGCCACCCTTGATGACAGCTTTGCACACTCTTGGCATTCTCTCAACCAGCAGATGAAATGAGATTTACAGTACAGGAAGTATAAGGTACAGACTCCATAGCAAACCTGAGGGCAGCCAGTGTGAGTGCAGTTTTGTTCGCCAACCATGGATTGTCTCAGCAAATGTATGAAATCTTATCCACCAAAGGCCAGTGTGGGACCAACCGAATACACCAATGATGCAAATAATACAAGTCTTGGCTCAGAATATGGTGAATTTAATCTGTAATCCAGTTTTATTTAAACACTCCTAGATTCATAATGTCTCCTTAAATAATGTTTAAGAACATAACCCTGCCATGACATGCCCAGCCCTGTTGAAGACCGATAAATTGTGTGATTTGGGCTAAACAAGTGAACAGAACTGTTCACCAACCGACAATGGACCCTTGTGGTGCTGAGGTCAGGGGTTGCAGGAGCTTTGATTGTGTCGATGGACCCTGGGTGTCGGGGTGCAGGGCTCTGAGGTTGTGGCTTCACCATGCGAGCATGTTGCAGCTTCTTCTGAGTCCGTAAATTCAGGAATGACCTCTGAAAGTATAACGTAAATCGGATACTCTGGCAAACGTCAAACATGTAGCTAAGTCTTCCATGTATGTTTGTATGACAAGTTACTTGTCATACGCGTCGCATCGCAGTCCAAACTCTCACACGCTACAGCTATAGTAGCTAGCTGCACTAAAGACATTGCTAGCCATCTAGAATTTGGATAAAAACAACGGATTACCGTGTTGAACATCGCTGCTTGCCGACATCATGGCTTCAAATATCGCTGTTGGTTGTGTGGAGTCCAGCATCCACGGAGTAGACATCACAGGTTTGCGTCGGTCAAAATGGAGTCAAAATGGAGACAAAATGGAAAAACAGAAAATGACTTGTTTTCTAATTTATACTATATAATTGTTCACTTTAGCACCGCCCTAAAAACCCGATTCAAATTCGACACAAACCTTCAAATAGGTATGTATTGACACATTATATAAACTCTTTATAGTGTTTTATTTACATTTTAGGTGACAAGTTGGACAGATCGAGTGAAACAAATACATTTTCCCACACATCTCTCCTTCTCACTACCACGCATTAGTTTCGCTTCCCCACCCGCCATTTTTAAAAAGACCCGACGGAGCTCATTGCCTTCTTGAATTATGCAGAAACGGGCAGCTTGGAGGTCATGCCATTAATTTTGTTGGAAAGGGGAGAAATTGTGCTTTACAATGGTATTGACATTACAGTTGATCTGGAAGTATTACGTTTTTGGGGCGCTAAAATAAGGTCAATTGTACGGACCAAGGCGATGTACAAAAGCGAGTGAGTTTACGTTAGATTTTTTGTCGGCTGATGGTGTTAATTGACTGAGAAATTCTTCTTCTTTGATGAGGTTTAACGGCGGTTGGCATCCAATAATTGTTGCATTACCGCCACATACTAGACTGGAGTATAACTCCCTTATACTTTGCTTGAATTTTTTTTTATATATAAACAAATACCATACCATCTAACACTACACCCAGAAAGAAAACGTATAATAACACCACCCTACTCCACTATTTATATCTATTTAGTCCTACCTCATGCCAACAACCTGAAAGGATGGGACACCACCACTCAACACACCCTGTAACTCTTCTGATGTCTCACACACCCAAATGCACACCACACACTCTGCAGCTGCCACCGCAACCTCAATTTTCTGCAACCTACGTTCCATCCCTGCAGTACAGTTGATAACCATTACTATAAATGCAAAAAATCCAATCTTACTGAAACATATATCACTTGTTGGCCTATCACTCTGTACTGGTAAAGATCTACTACTCACACCACTCCTCTCAGGATCCCTCCCCCTTGACCCATCTTCCTCTACTTTCTTCACTGCCTCAGCATATGACAACTTCTGCACTACACTAACCCTGGAAACCTCAACCTGCCTCTCTTGCACGGGACATTGATCCCCAGCCCCATGGACACCCCTACAATTAACACATACCACTACTTTCCCCAATGCTACACATTTCTTTGTCTCATGCCCTTTTGCACATTTCTCAAAACTAGGAACCTCCCTCCTACACACTGCTGCCACATGCCCATAAGCTGTAACAATGCAGGATAACTTATACTGTATCTCTGGTCACCCCCAAAACCAATTCTTCCTTTGGCCGCCTCTCATTCCAGTTCTCTGCTGCCAATGACTGGAACGAACGACAAAAATCTCTGAAATTGGAAACACTTATCGCCCTCACTAGCTTTAAGCACCAGCTGTCAGAGCAGCTCACAGATTACTGCACCTGTACATAGCCCATCTATAATTTAGCCCAAACAACTACCTCTCCCCCTACTATATTTATTTATTTTGCTCCTTTTCACCCCATTATTTCTATCTCTACTTTGCACATTCTTCCACTGCAAATCTACCATTCCAGTGTTTTACTTGCTATATTGTATTTACTTCGCCACCATGGCCTTTTTTTTGTTCTTTTTGTTTTGCCTTTACCTCCCTTATCTCACCTCATTTGCTCACATTGTATATAGACTTATTTTTCTACTGTATTATTGACTGTATGTTTGTTTTACTCCATGTGTAACTGTGTTGTATGTGTCGAACTGCTTTGCTTTATCTTGGCCAGGTCGCAATTGTAAATGAGAACTTGTTCTCAACTTGCCTACCTGGTTAAATAAAGGTGAAATTAAAAATTAAAACTATTATTGGCATTCACCATATTCACCAGGGCAGTCTCCTGCACAGCTGTGAGAAGTCTCCGCCTACCTCCAATAGATGGAGTTCTCTCAGTTCTGCAAAAATGAAATTAGACCATTACTGACCCATTACTGCGGTAAAAAGTACACTGAGAACAAAGTGGGGATTCAGTCTATATGCTCTACAACATTACATGCATCACAGTAACAAGGCAAATGACCTGTTTTCCATTCTGAAAGTACGGACAATGGATGCCACCGTGTAACGGCTTAGGTAGTGTTGCACCTGATGTCCAGCTTCTCTCATCGTCCTCCTATGTATGAGCACATGATGAACTAGGGTTCCACGGATTTCATCTGAGATTACTTGTCGTTGTCATGCTCTCTGTTGTCTTGCAACTTCGGCATTGTCAGGATCCATTGTTCCAAAGCACATGGACATGCCCCTAGGCCCTATTTATTGATCCTGCAATTCTGATTGGTGTGTTAACAATTTTGAGGCTTAGTGTTTGCACCTGGAGAAAGGTGTGCTCTTTGAGTTTAGGTTTTAATGACTTGAGTTAATTATATAACGAATATATAGTGCAATGAATGATTTATTTGGCCACTTTTGTGTAAGATTTTGCAGAAAGAGTTTTGACACGTGTGTAAACAGGTGAATAGTATTTACAGCTATGGGAAATGTGTGTGTGTTTTGGGGAATGACGTAAGGATATGGGTTTTTGTGCTACGGGAACCAGTTTTTGTGTTTAAACAACTGAGAAAAATTGTAGAAATCTATAGCACTTTGGATGAAGTGTCAAACATGTGGCTGTATTATTATGATTATTTATATATTGGTACTGTATGTACAGTAAGGTATCCAATATCCTTAAAACTGACATGGTTTGAAGTTACTATTATTAGTCCTGCGTCAAGTCTAAAATAAGGTTGAATTGTAGAGCATTTCCAGAATAACCTGTGTTGTATAATTTTTTTTATCCACTACATGGCAATAATGTCCTACCACCTTCAAAGAGGTCTAATGTGAGAATTTTTCTATTCACCCTGAGCAGGGGTGCCCAATGTCAGAATAGTAGTAGAGAGAATTATTTATTTCAGCTTTTATTTATTTCATCACATTCCCAGTGGGTAAGACGTTTACATACATAGTATTTGGTAGCATTGCCTTTAAATTGTTTAACTTGGGTCAAACATTTCGGGTAGCCTTTCACAATAAGTTTGGGGAATTTTGGCCCATTCCTCCTGACAGAGCTGGTGTAACTGAATCAGGTTTGTAGACCTCCTTGCTCGCACACGCTTTTTCAGTTCTGCCCACAAATTTTCTATGGGATTGAGGTCAGGGCTTTGTGATGTCCACTCCAATACCTTGACTTTGTTGTCCTTAAGACATTTTGCCACAACTTTGGAAGTATGCTTAGGTACACCTCCAATTGACTCAAATTATGTCAATTAGCTTCTAAAGCCATGACATAATTTTCTGGAATTTTCCAAGCTGTTTAAAGGCACAGTCAACTTAGTGTATGTAAACTTCTGAACCACTGGAATTGTGATACAGTGAATTATAAGTTAAATAATCTGTCTGTAAACAAATTGTTGGAAAAATGACTTGTGTCATGCACAAAGTAGATGTCCTAACCGACTTGCCAAAACTATAGTTTATTAACAAGAAATTTGTGGAATGGATGAAAAATGAGTTTTAATGACTCCAACCTAAGTGTATGTAAACTTCCGACTTCAACTGTATAGTATATGACACGTTGTGATCCACTCACATGTGACACGTGACATGCAAAGTTTAAGCGTCAAGTGGGTTTAAGTTGGTCATGTTAAGCCCTGGTCTGTACCTTGTGAATATTCCCTTTTACTGCACAAATACTCCCATTTGTTGTCTCTGCTATAAAATAAAGAGGAGGAGGCAAAGGCCTGAGGCTACAGCCCACTAACAAATGACCAGCCAGGCCACCACACACACTTGCAATGCACTCCTCTCCCAGCCCCCACCTACTTACACACATACAATTCAAGGAAGATCTAAGTCTGTGTTCACAAAGTGTCTCAGGGTAGCATTGCTGATCTAGAGTCACTGACCAGGTCCCTCTATGTATGTAGCAGATAAAGCTGCTGTTTTAGCACTGAGGAGTGGACCCCTGATCCACTTACCATTGTAGAAAAAGTCACACGTAATAAGTCATTGTGGAGATGAGACAATTGAGTAAATATTGAATTGTGTGAAAACTAAATATTGATTTGTGCCCCGTGTGGCTCAGTTGGTAGAGCATGGCGCTTGCAACGCCAGGGTTGTGGGTTCGATTCCCACGGGGGGCTAGTACAAAAAAAGTATGAATGTATGTACTTGTAAGTCGCTCTGGATAAGAGAGCGTCTGCTAAATGACGTAAATGTGTCTATTGATGACATTTTATTATAGGGAATATCATTCTAATTCAGACTCTTCGCACCTGTTTATTGGGCCACAGTGCATAAAATTATTCTAAAAATGTATATTTCATGCCCTTGCCTATGTAGACCTAAAGCTCATCAGTATTGAAAACCAAAGAAATGTGTGCTTTCATGGATATAAACAAAGATTTTTGGCATTCTTATCAACATTTCAGAAAAGGCCTATTGAATTTGAAATGTGATTGTTTCCTTTAAGTTCAGTTGTGTGGTAGCTTTTCATCCTTTCCAGCCCTTTTAAAAACCTGGAACATGTTTCTGATGGTTGTCATGTCAATATCTCTGTTCTACAACCACCATCACTTTCATAAAACCCCTATTTTGATAGGTTAGAATGTCTGCATTAATGGCATATGATTGGTTAAGGGGTTAAAGGGTGGGAATTGGAATTTTTTTCAAAGGGAAAAACTCAACACGAAAATGGCTAGTTTGATGCTGCTGCCACAGGGAGGCACCTCTCCCCTACTCCATCTGACAGGTTATGTCCAACTTTGGCAGTGCCATCATTCAGATTTGGACAACAATATCAAGGTAAAAAAAAAACAGTATATCATTAGTTTTTATGTTGGTAATGATAATGTTAAAAAAAAAAGATATATTTTATTTTTTATTGATACGACGAGTCTGTATAACTAACTTTTTACACCTGGTGAGCTAACTAGCTACCAAACGAAGTAGACTTGAATAATAGAATTAGCTTGAAAGTGAGTTGACAATTTCTATCTGAGGAAAAAGTTTATATTATCTGATCAATGACATCCATATTTTTTAAGTATTGTATATGAAAAGCTTTATGAAGTGAATCAAAGATTTTTTTTAAAAACTCCTCAGATAACTATGATGGCTTGTGTTGGTCCAGTAAGTCACCCAAGATGGAGCACGGTAGCCTACTTGATTTAGCTCTTGTCTTTTTGATGTTAATGTTTTCTTTGATAACAGTACAAAATAAAAAGCCTTTGTCATTCGGTATTAGAGCTAAAACAAAAACTGCCTAGTGATTATATTTTGTCCCTACCTAGCCAGCCAAAAGACAGAGGGTGTCATGCCCTGATCTGTTTCACCTGTCCTTGTACTTCTCTTCACCCCCTTCAGGTGCCTCCCATCTTCCCCGCTTATCCCCTGGGTATTTATACCTATGTTTTCTGTCTGTCTGTGCCAGTTCGTCTTGTTTGTTCAAGCCAACCAGCATTTTGTCTCAGCTCCTGTTTATTCCCAGTCTCTCTTTTTCTCGTCCTTTTGGTTTTCGACATTTACCTGTCCTGACCCTGTACCCGCCCGCCTGACCACTGCCTGTCTCTGACCCTGAGCCTGCCTACCGTTCTGTTCCTTTGCTCCACCTCTGGATTACCGACCTCTGCCTGACCTGGGCCTGCCTGCCGTCCTATACCTTGGCCTCTACTCTGGATTATCGACCCCTGCCTGCCTTGACCTGTCGCTTGCCTGCCCCTGTTGTTACAATAAACATTGTTACTTCACACAGTCTGCACTTGGGTCTTACCTTGATTCCTGATAGAGGGGAGCTGTGAAGGATAATTGGATGGCTATATTTTACTAGCTAGTCATATTCCCACCTGGCTATATATTTATTTAGGTGTTTGTTTATCTGTGATGTGATTCCTATAAAATAGTAAGCCTTTTGGCTGTTGATTATCACCTGAACAGTATGATAATAGCGTATAAATAATGACTTTGGTGTTCAGTTTGGTAACTAAAAGTTCCTGGTCTAGCTGGTTTGTGACTTTGCTACTTACAGGCATACATGGCCATATTATTTCAGTTATGGACTATCAGACATGCAATTATCAGACATGATTTTTCAAATGTTATAATGAAAACCTTTGGATTTGTAAAATGTAATTTTGCCACCTTGATAACTTGTGTATTCAATATTCACTTTCATTGATTCTCTTAACTTTTTGTCAATCTTAGGTTATTCTTTAGAGGGGTTGTTACGGATTAATTTTCATTGTTTGTCTTTATATTTTATGTATTTATAGTTTATAGTTTATAGTTTTAGAAATGGACCTAGGAGACCAGTACCAGCGGATAATACAGTCCCTATCCATGAGGAGGACACTAATGGCAGATGAGCTGCCGGTTATTGCTGTGGAAGGCCTGCAGGACGAGGAGGACCATGAAGGTATGGCCTTAGAGGAAGATGCCCTTGATGCTGAGCTACTCGAAGAAGACGAGGATAAAAATAATGAGATCAAGTAGCCGGAGGAAGTTGACGAGCCACCACCTGAG
The DNA here is from genome assembly GCF_029448725.1 of Salvelinus fontinalis. Classification (NCBI taxonomy): domain Eukaryota; kingdom Metazoa; phylum Chordata; class Actinopteri; order Salmoniformes; family Salmonidae; genus Salvelinus; species Salvelinus fontinalis. The sequence continues at coordinate 41,950,478 of NC_074677.1, forward strand.
ACCTCTCACCCAAGCTCTTCAACTGGAATATACGTATATACAGTATATATTCAGTACCAGTAAAAAGTTTGGACACAGCTACTCATTCAAGGGTTTTACTTTATTTTATTAATTGTAGAATAATAGTGAAGACATTAAAACTATGAAATAACACATATGGAATCATGTAGTAACCGAAAATGTGTTAAACAATTCAAAATATATTTTATATTTGAGATTCTTGAAATAGCCACCCTTTACCTTGATGACAACTTTGGACACTCTTGGCATTCTCTCAACCAGCTTCACCTGGAATGCTTTTCTAACAGCCTTGAAGGAGTTCCCACATATGCTGAGCACTTGATGGCTGCTTTTCCTTCACTCTGTGGTCTAACTCATCCCAAACCACCTCAATTGGGTTGAGGTCAGGTGATTGTGGAGGCCAGGTTATCTGATGTAGCACTCCATCACTATCCTTCTTGGTCAAATAGCCCTTACACAGCCTGGAGGTGTGTTTTGGGTCATTGTCCTGTTGAAAAACAAATGATAGTCGCACTAAGCGCAAACCAGATGGGATTGCGTATCACTGCAGAATGCTGTGGTAGCCATGCTGGTTAAGTGTGCCTTGAATTCTAAATAAATCACTGACAGTGTCACCAGCAAAGCACCCACATACCATCACACCATCTCCTCCATGCTTCACGGTGGGAACCACACATGCAGAGCTCATCCATTCACCTACTCTGGATCTCACAAAGACACGGCAATTGGAACCAAAAATCTCAAATTTGGACTCATCTGACCAAAGGACAGATTTCCAATGGTCTAATGTCCATTGCTTGTGTTTCTTGGCCCAAGCAAGTTTCTTCTTATTATTGGTGTCCTTTAATAGTGATTTCTTTGCCGCAATTCAACCATGAAGGCCTGCAGTCTCCTCTGAACAGTTGATGTTGAGATGTGTCTGTTACTTTATTTGGGCTGCAATCTGAGATGCAGTTAACTCTACTGAGTTTATCTTCCGCAGCAGAGGTAACTCTGGGTCGTCCTTTCCTGTGGCGGTCCTCATGAGAGCCAGTTTCATCAGAGTGCCTGATGGTTCTTGCGACTGCACTTGAAGAAACTTTAAAAGTTCTTGAAATGTTCCGTATTGACTGACCTTCATGTCTTAAAGTAATGATGGACTGTCGTTTCTCTTTTCTTATTTGAGCTGTTCTTGCCATAATATGGACTTGGTCTTTTACCAAATAGGGCTATCTTCTGTATACCACCCCTACCTTGTCACAACACAACTGACTGGCTCAAACGCATTAAGAAGGAAAGAAATTCCACAAATTAACTTTTAACAAGGCACACCTGTTAAAGGCTAAGCTCTCGGCAACACACACTTCGGAGTGTGTGTCGAACAGCTTCATTATTGCAATAATGAATCAATTTTAAATGAAGATGATTGTTTGAAGAAATGACAAAGTCTCTCTCAGTACTATGAATTTCTATGACACCTTACGGACAGAGAGCTTGATTGGGTAGTGAATAAGGTGTTTTATATGAAGAAGTGTATTGCTGTTGTTGTTTTTGTTTGTGTTGTTTTTGTCTTGCTTCAATACAAATCACACCAGATTGTGTCTGCTGGATGGTTGGGATTTCTCCCTACGGATTAGCCCTCTGACTCCCTGACCCTGTAACTCTGCGGTGAGGTCGCCGATATGTTACTTTCAAATTTAACGATACAGCAGCGAATGTGAGGGAAAATGTTGTTGTCTCTAGAGATAGCATTGAATTGGTTTGTGCAGGTGACTGTGACCTCCTCCTCAGACCAATTGGCAGTACTTCCAGAACATTGTTCTGGGAACCAAAGGGGATATCTCAGTTTCAAGGTCTCAGCTTGGAGAGAAGAAGCCTCGTGAGGTATTGGTCGGTCACATGCAGGTGTAACCGATGTGAAATGGCTAGCTAGGTAGCGGTGGTACGCGCTAGCAGCCTTTCAATCGGTGACGTCACTTGCTCTGAGACTTGAAGTAGTGGTTCCCCTTGCTCTGCAAGGGCCGCGGCTTTTGTGGAGCGATGGGTAACGATGCTTCGTGGGTGACTGTTGTTGATGTGTGCAGAGAGTCCCTGGTTCGCGCCCGGGTATGGGCGAGGGGACGGACGTAAAGTTAAAACTGTTACACAGGAACCAAACGTTAATGATGAATTAATGATTAATAATGAATAATGTAAATCGTGCAATTATAACTTGTCTGTGAAAGCAGTATATAAGAGCTCCCGACCAACGTGTGCTATGGTGCATTAAGTTTGTTGGAACCTCTCCAGCTTGCTGATAATAAAGGATGATTCATTTAAGTTTGACTGAGTCCCTAGTGGCAATTTCCATGACACCATACTGTGTCCTTCTCCTGTGGGCACATTCTGAACCCCCTCACCCACAATATCAGCATTGACTGTAGCTTAACTGGATATTGTTGTATTGAATGTAAAAAAAATTGCTACGCAAAGGGCCAGATAGGTAACCATTTACAATAAACACTGTTAATTATTACCCTACTCAGTAAATAAGCACCAACCAGACAGAAGATCCAGCTAAGTTAGCTACAGAAATTAATGTAGAAATCTCCCCTTTCTACAGCAGGTTCCTCTGGCCGGGCTGCTTTATCTTGCAGCAGGTTGAGAGACTAACGTTAACTTACTTCCACTAGCTAGCTACTACTAGCTAGCATGAGGGACAAACTAATTTCCACTAGCTAGCATGACTATAGCCAGTAGCCAGGTAGGGTTTGCACCACTAATTGGTTTGCCCCACCTGCTAGCTAGTCAGTTAGCCAGCTTGTTAGCTAGTCAGCATTAATGTTAGCTGGCTAATGCTAGCTAGCCAGGTAGTGCAAGCCAACTTTGTTCAGTTGTTACTGAGTTCGTTCTATTGGCATGCTAACTTCATGATTATTTAAACATCTTAGCTAACGTTAATATTTTTATCTTCCTGTCACACAAATGTCTAATCCTTTCTTGTGTGCTGCCGACACTGCAGCTCAACCCAGACCCGCTATGCACCGTGAATATTATATTATGGCAACATAGAGCGTCTACTTCCAGGTATGAATAAAAAGAAAAAATAAGAAATGTGATACATTTTGTCTTTATTTGTTTTCTGTTACTCAATGCCTCATTTGGAAACCATAAAAGAGAAAACAAGTTGATATCCAATTTTTTTTCAACTACAAAAATTATAAAATGATTAATTTCCTTTTGTTAGGCCTTGCCGAGATTACACAAATAGGAATTATCCATAAGCACATGGCCCATGACTCTATACTCAATTTTTATCTTGTCCTCTAAAAGGAAATATTAATTGGCCAAAAAAGTACATGGACCATGCTGGATTTTGCCCAGATGCTCAAAAGCCTTGAACATCTCCAACTGACCAATTTGCTGCCTCCATTATTCATTTTTAGCTTCAGAGTTATTGCTTAGTGTAGCTGCACTGTTTGATGTACCTTATGTTTTGAAAATGGAGCCCCGACTCAATTTGTATTTGTATTCATTATGGATCCCCATTAGCTGCTGCCAATGAAGCAGCTACGCTTCCTGGGGTCCAGCAAAATTAAAGCAGATAAAAAATGTTTGACATGACAATACATTCACAACATATTAAGTGTGTGCCCAAAGTCCCATACTGTACTACCACATATATACAACACAAAATCTATGTTTACATGTGTATATGTGCGTTTATTATCGTGTGTTTGTACGCATGTGTTTGTGCCTATGTTTGTGTTGCTTCAGAGTATTAACAACATACGCAACACTGTGACATCATTGCGTGAGACCAATCATTGAGTACGGCCATTTGTAACCCCACCCACCAGCCTACTTGGTTTGAGGTTAGTACCAGATATCAAACGAACGGTAGGAGTGAAAACTTCGGAAAAACTGGACCCTTGCCTTTTGGTTTATCCATTTGTGGTTTCAGGGTGGGTGAAAACGGAGTTGGGTGCTGTGGAATCGGTGAAAGTAACCCGAAGTGGACTTGTGATAATTGTTTGTGTTTCTGCAGGTCAGAGGGAGCAGGCGCTCCGAGCCAAATGACTGGGGACAAGATATGTGAATCATTTTGCGCTCAAGAAAAGGGTGCCATTGAAAGGAGTGATTACTGGGGTAGCGGTAAATGTGAAAGTAGACCAACTGAAGGGGAAGATTCACTGGCTGCAGTCCAAACACGTTATTTTTACCCCCTCAGCCCTTGCGCTATCCACACATCTGTCACGCTGATCCTCAAAACGGGGGCCCCTCAGGGAAGTGTGTTTAGTCCCCTCCTGTACTCCCTGTTCACCCACAGCTGTGTGGCCAAGCAAGACACCATCGTTAAGTTTGCTAGCTTCATACTTTTTTTCTGACATGCCGAAAATGCAGCCTTGTTGATTACATTTGACACTTCACGGCCACCAGTGTTTGACATGTGACTACAGTTTGCATTGAATTGTGGGTCATATCAACCTTGCAAGTGACCAAAGATGCTCACTCGCTCCCTTTACCTAAATTGAGGGCCGAGGGGGCAACGTTAGTGAATTGGACCTCCACTTTAGATGGCAATCAAACGGCATCCGGTTTCGACCGGGATTCCCCCGAGGGGCCCCCGTTTTGAGGAACAGCGTGACAGATGTGTTGTTGCCTACTCTTACCACCTGGGGGTTGCCTGTCAGGAAGTCCAGGACCCAGTTGCAGAGTGAGGTGTTTAGTCCCAGAGTCCTTAGCTTAGTGATGATCTTTGGGCACTATAGTGTTGAACGCTGAGCTGTAGTCAATGAACAGCATTCTCACATAGGTGTTTCTTTTGTCCAGGTGGGAAAGGGCAATGTGGAGTGCGATTGAGATTGTGTCATCTGTGGATCTGTTAGGGCAGTATGTGAATTGGAGTGGGTCTAGGGTTTCTGGGATGATGGTGTTGTTGTGAGCCATTACCAGCCTTTCAAAGCACTTCATTGCTACCAACGTGAGTGCTGCAGGGTGGTAGTCATTTAGGCAGGTTACCTTCACTTTCTTGGGCACAGGGACTATGGTGATCTGCTTGAAACCTGTAGGTATTACAGACTCAGTTAGGGTGCGGTGTCAAGCTTATGGGCATGTGGCAGCAGTGTGTGCGAGGGAGGTTCCGAGGTGTGAGAAGTGTGCAGAAGGGCATGAGACAAAGGTATGTGTAGCATTGGGTAAAGAAGCAGCATGTGTTAATTGTAGGGGTGCCCATGGGGCTGGGGATCAGAAATGTCCGGTGAGAGAGAGGCAGGTTGAGGTTTCCAGGGTTAGAGTAGTGCAGAAGTTGTCATATGCTGAGGCAGTGAAGAAAGTAGAGGAAGATAGGTCAATGGTGGAGGGATCTTGAGAGGAATGGTGTGAGTAGTAGATCTGGACCAGTACAGAGGGATAGGCCAACAAGTTATACACTATATGCTTCACTTATATTGGATTTTTTGTGTTTATAGCAATGGTTATCAACTGTACTGCAGGGATGGAATGTAAGTCACAGAACCTTTTGGTTGTGGTGGCAGCTGCAGAGAAGTATTTGGGTGTACGAGATTTTATGCCAGAAGAGTTACAGGGTGTGTTGAGTGGTCCCATCCTTTCAGGCTGTTGGTCTGAGGTATGACTAGATAGATTTAGTGGAGTAGGGAGATGGGTTTTTAATGAGTGTAGGGTTAGATGATAGGGTATTGGTTGATGTATTTCCTTTTTTCAAAGCAAAGTATTATGGAGTTATACTCCAGTGTAGTTGGTAGTGGTAATGCAACATTTATTGGATGCCAACCACCTTTTAACCTCATCGAAGATATCAAATGAGGCTGAATATCCCGCTGGGTTCCAGGAATCAAGCGGGCCGTGAGCAATTGGAAACAAAACGAGGAACTGTGAAAATCACGGCAGTGCAGTGGAAAAGCCGCCATGATTAATTTGCTTCAATACAGCTCATAATAATGAAACCCAGAAATTAGTTACCTTTGTTTTGTTCAGCCATTCCTATGTGGAAAATTAATGGGGAAAGAATAGGGTTTCGGGATTAACGCCGAAAATTAGGTCTGAGGTTTAGGCGATCTTAAAAGTTTGAGATTTAGTTAGTTAATTTAACATTAACTTTATAAATTATTTGTGCTTTTTATTTTATTTCATAAGTGCTTCAAAATTCACAAAAAGTGATGTTAGCTGATAAAGATGAACACATAGGTTTAGGATAACTTTTTGTTTTATGTTTACCACATACCTTATATTTGGCGTTTATCCAAAACCCCTACAAAAACTAAATTAATTTCCCCAATAGGCTATGTCCAACGCACCATGGCGGAGTTATTACCTACAAAAAGACGCCATTACTATATTGGAAACGACAGGCTGTCGTCGGTCTTGGGATAGTTATAATAAAAATCAGTACAGGGCTTCCATCTTTGAGGACATGTAGAGCGGTCACTCGACTATCTTGTCAATATAATATAAAATCTTTGTCTTATGGATGGGTGGACTAGCTGCGCTACAATATTTACGGGTTAGTTTGGCTTCAATTTGATTAAAGACGCATTAAACGTATGATGAGCTCGCGATTTGGGGAGATTCTCCCTTGGTTTTCTAACGAATTCTAGCGCCGATTGGTTGTTTGGCAAGCTAACTAGCACATTTGCCTTGTTTACATTGCTAACGATAGATAGCTAACCATTTTCGAGCCCTGCCGTGCAGTGTTTGAGGTTTCGGATTGAATTTGAGTTGGTATCGTAGCTAGAACATATTGCCATCACACACTCATTTTTATTTGTCAGTTAATACTGCTTAACTATCTATATTTACGAGGGGTGCCTAGCTAATTCGTAATTGTTGTGGACTGTATCGAGGTTTTAGTTAGCTAGCAAGCCAGTTAACGTTAGCTTTACAGTGCGAGATAAACATGGCAATGTTTTTCATGGTTGGTTTTAATATAGCCCTAATTTTTAGATTCTGGTAAATAACGTTATAGGTTAAACTGTAGCGGACAGAATCGCCTCTGCTGTTTTTTAAAGGCATAGAGCAGCAAAACGAGATGAAGGGGTAAGTGTGGCAGAAAAAGCTTTCGGACAATCGACCTTTTGTGTTGTCTTGTTAACGTTAGCTACTGGCTGATTGTTGCCGCCTTCTCCCCTGTACCACAGGCAGCAGAAGAGCCCGGATGACGAAGGTGACGTGCCCATAATCGATGAAGGTGAGCACCATAGAGAGTATTCTATGATTTATCATAATGGTGAGAACTAACTACTTTTGTTATAAACTGAACAAAAATGTAAACGCAACGACTACTTTGATTTTACTGAGTTGCAATTCGGGGCGGCATGTTAGCTTAGTGGTTAGAGCGTTGCCCTGAACAAGGCAGTTAACCCGGTAGGCCGTCATTGTAAATAAGAATTCGTTCTTGCCTAGTTAAATAAAAGGAAATCCAGTATTGTGAAATAAATGTAGTAGGCCCTAATCTTTGGATTTCACATGACTGGGAATACAGATTATTTTAACCTTTATTTACAATGACTGCCTACCATGGAACAGTGGGCTAACTGCTTTGTTCAGGGGCAGAACAACTTTTTTTTACCTTGTCCGCTCGGGGATTCGATCCAGCAACCTTTCGGTCTGCAGCCACCTTCTCGTCTGATCAGCCAATCAAGTACCTGTTCAAGACAGAAGGAGGGGGGTTGCCGGTAGGGGAGTTGCGTTCTATACTTTTGTTCAGTGTAAACTATATACGTCCATTGCATTGCTTCACTGAATGGTCAATGTGATGTGTGTTTACTGAAATGATTCAGGCTGTGATCTATGCAAGTACACACGCTGTCATAGCCATGGGCCTAGGCCCTATAGTTTCCCAAACTCAAACCTGGGGACCCCAAGGGGTGCACGTTTTGAATTTTGCCCTGACACTACACAGCTGATTCAAATAATCAAAGCTGGATGATTAGTTTATTATATGAATCAGCTGTGTAGTGCTAGAGCAAAAATCAAAACTTGAGGACCGAGTTGCCCAATAGACTCTCAATTGAGTATTCTAGCTTTCAAACTGTTCCCATTTTACGACCGTCTGTGTTCCTATCTGTGGCTCCTTTTTTTGTTGCTTTGTCTTGTGTTGGAGCAAGAGACTTCTTGTTCTGCCAAGTTGTCTCTCATACATCCTGCTAATGTTAATGTAAAAACTGGTCAGTCAGGTTGATCTGATTTATTACTTTGGGGGACCGAGTGGCGCAGCGGTCTAAGTCACTGCATCTCAGTGCTAGAGGCGTCACTACAGACCCGGATTCAATCCCGGGCTGTATCACAACCGGCCGTGATCGGGCTTCCCCTAGGGCGGCGCATAATTGGCCTAGCTTCGTCCGGGTTAGGGGAGAGTTTGACCAGGGTAGGCCGTCATTGTAAATAAGAATTTGTTCTTAACTGACTTAAATAAAAAAATAATACAAAAACTACAAGACTCTCCTGTCTCGCCCTCAGGTGCTGTTGCCACGGCCGATGACCCAACTGCCATCACCACCATCCAGTCTGCAGCCACCTTCTCGTCTGATCAGCCAATCAAGTACCTGTTCAAGACAGAAGGAGGCGGGTTGCCGGTAGGGGAGTTGTACCCTCCCTCAGGGCAGGTAGAAGGGACTTTGCATGCCACATACACTCAAACAGTTTGTCCTAATTGTCTCCCTTCCCCTTGGCCCTAAACCTTCAATGTTTGCACATCTGTAAGGTTGAACGACCAGATTATGTCCTAGCGATCCCTTTACTGATCCCCCCCCCTCTGTTCAGGTGACGTACCGGGTGATCCAGGTGTCTGATGGACAGGTGGACGGACAGACAGACGGCGCCTCTGCTGTTAGCGTGGTGACAGGCTTCCCCGCAACGACACAGACTGTCACACAGGTACAACTCTTGGATGGTGTTGAGACACACACACACACACACACACACAATTCACAAGTTTGCTTTGTCTCACATATATCATCCCCTTTGGCTGGAGTGCATCTCTTGATAAAGTTTCACCCATCATTTCCTTTCCCCACACACTTTATTGTGCATGCAAAGCATACTACCAGCTGTCCATTCAGTTTAGTTGCATCTGTTCCTATCTAAATATCTGTCATGTGTGTTGTCTGTCTGTCAGGCGGTGTTTTCACAGTCTGAGGGACTGGAGGGGGAAGCCTCAGAGACTCACTACTACTACCCCGTCACTGATGCCACACAGACTACCATGGTTGAGAATGTACAAGCTCCAGAAACACTGCTCACTCAGAGCACACCCACCGGTCAGTTGAAATGATGTCATTCAAAACATGTCCCAATTAGCTCCCTGCCCCATCTTTCAATGTTGGCATATCTGTAAGATGTAAGCAAGATAGCACTTTTCCGGTTATACCTAATCAAGAGACTTCAGATCTGCAAAAGCTGAAGGGTTAGGTCCAAGGCCATGGTGGAGAGAGCGAATTTGGGCCAGCTGAAATAGTCAGTCAATCTGTACATTGTCTGTTTGCTTAATAGTGCCCTGTGTCTTCCAGGTCAGCTATATGTGATGATGTCCCCACAGGACGTGTTGGGCGGAACAAACCAGAGGTCCATAGCACCCTCCACAAAGATATCCAACACATAACATCACATCCGCTCTGTGTCCAGGTTATGATATGATATGACATAACCCGTCACTGACTAGGCCTTCTTCAAGGGAACATGGGTTGTCCAATAAGAAAAGCTCATTTGGTTTCCCATTGCAAAATGTTACAAAATGTTTTCTGTTGTGACCTAATGAACACGACCCTAGTTAAAATAACACATGACATTGCCAATAGTATTTGAATGTGGTGATAGGTCTACATGTTGTACGTTGGGCTACTGTTTTGAATCCTCTTTTTCTCTTCTACAGCAAGTCAGAGCCTCCTCGTACATCTAGAGATGACAAGAGACGAGCGCAACATAATGAAGGTACTTGAATATACAGCAGTACTGTGACCTTGAAAATGTTCAAGGATGTCGATCTGTGAAGTCTTGTTTTTTATATTTGTTCCAAACATTTTATAAACAACCCTTTTAATCCGTCCCCAGTTGAGCGCCGACGCAGAGATAAGATAAACAACTGGATCGTCCAGCTGTCCAAAACCATCCCAGACTGCACCCTGGATGCTACGAAGAATGGGCAGGTGAGTTCCCAGGTACTCAAGTCAAGTCTTCATATTTTATTCAACTGGTATATGTTTTCACATGGATGCATTTCTGAGATTCTCTTTCTAGTCCTTCTTTCTTGATTATTCCCACAGCACCCCCCTTCTCCCTTTAAAACAAAAAACTTTTCAGATAACTGCTTTTTTAGAAGAAAACAGATGTTGTTTTCTCACCTAGCTACCTAAGATGAATGCGCTTACACAGTATGTTGCCTGTACAACTTATTCAAATGTGGGAAATGTTTCTATGACCCCCCCCCTTTCAAACAGGCCCATTTTTACCACATTCTTGCCGGCATAAGCCTTTTGTACCTCCCACACGCATGCGGGTGAGGAGTGGGAGTAGGGGTGTGCATATGTGGGCTGGAGTCTATTTTAATAAATCCATTGATATACACCATCACAAAGAAATCCATTATTAATTTGTTTTGGAAGGTCGTATGAAACAAGACAAATAAAATGTGTTTTCAAAGGAATAGAATAACATATAATATTATTATTAATTTTTTTACCCTTTTTTCTCCCCAATTTCGTGGTATCCAATTGTCTCATCGCTGCAACTCCCGTCCGGACTCGGAGAGGCGAAGGTTGAGAGCCGTGCGTCCTCCGAAACAAGCCAGCCGCACCAATGTGTCGGAGGAAACACCGTACACATGGCCACCGTGTCTGCATGCACTGTGCCCGGCCCGCCACAGGAGTCGCTAGTGCGCAATGGGACAAGGGCATGCCTGCCGGCCAAACCCTGTTCTTACCTGACTTGCCTAGTTAAATAAAAAAAATGATACACACAGGAAACTGTTGAGCGTAAAAAACACAGCAGCGTTGCAGTTCTTGACACAAACCGGTGTGCCTGGCGCCTACTACCATACCCCCGTTCAAAGGCATTTACATTTGTTGTCTTGGCCTTTCACCCTTTAAATGACACACATACACAATCCATGTCTCAATTGTATCATGGGATAAAAATACTTTAACCTGTCTCCTCCCCTTCATCTACACTGATTGAAGTGGATATAAGTGACAATAAGCGATCATAGCTTTCACCTGGTCAGGCTGTCATGGAAATAACTTGTTTTGTACTGTATACTCAAATCAAATTTTTTTTTCACGTACACATATTTAGTAGATGTTATCGTGGGTGTACAGAAATACTTATGTTCCTAGATCCAGCAGTGCAGTAGTGTCTTAACAATTTTCAACAATACACACATGTAAAAGAATGGAATTAAGAAATATATAAATATTAGGATGAGCAATGTTGGAGTGGCATTGACTAAAATACATTTAGAATAGAATACAGTATATACATATGAACTGAGTAAAGCAGTATGTGAACATTATTCAAGTGACCAGTGATTCTATGTATATGGGCAGCAGCCTCTAAGGTGCAGGGTTGAGTAACCGGGTGTTAGCCGGCTTGTGATGGCTAGTTAACAGTCTGATGTCCTTGAGAGGAGCTGTTTTTCAGTCTCTCGGTCCCAGCTTTGCTGCACCTGTACTGACCTTGCCTTCTGGATGGTACCAGGGTGAACAGGCTGTGGCTCAGGTGTTTGAACTCCTTGATGATCTTTTTGGCATTCCTACAGCACATTGGGTGTCCTGGAGGGCAGGCAGTGTACCCCAGTGATGCGTTGGGCAGAGCCCTGCTGTTCTGAGCGGTGCAGTTGCCGTACCAGGCGGCAGGATATCCCAACAGGATGCTCTCAATTGTGCATATGTAAAAGTTTGTGAGGGTTTTAGGGGCCAAGCTGAATTTCTTTAGCCTCCTGAGGTTGAAGAAGCGGTGTTGCGCCTTCTTCACCACACTGTGTGGGTGGACCATTTCAGATTGTCAGTGATGTGTCCGCCGAGGAACTTGAAGCTTTCCACCTTCTCCATTGCGTTCCAGTCGATGTGGATAGAGGCGTGCTCCCTCTGCTGTTTCCTGAAGTCTATGATCAGCTCCTTCGTTCTGTTGAGGGAGAGGTTATTTTCTGACACCACTCTGCCAGGGCCCTCACCTCCCTGTTGGCTGTCTAGTCATTGTTGGTAATCGGACCAACTACTGTTGTGTCGTTTGCAAACTTGATGATTGAGTTGGAGGCGTGTTTGGCCACGCAGTCATGTGTGAACAGGGAGCTGAGCGTGGGGCCCCTGTGTTAAGGATCAGTGAAGTGGAGGTGTTGTTTCCTATCTGGGGGTGGCCCGTCAGGAAGTCCAGGACCCAGTTGCACAGGGCGGGTTTCAGACCCCAGATGGTGTTGAATGCTGAGCTATAGTCAATGAACAGAATTCTTACATAGGTATTCCTTTTGTCCAGATGGGATAGGGCAGTGCGATGGCGATTGCATGGTCTCTGGATCTATTGGGGCGGAATGCAAATCGAAGTGGGTCTATGGTGTCAGGTAAGGTGGAGGTAATATAATCCTTAACTAACCTCTCAAAGCACTTGATGAAAGAAGTGCAACGGGGCGATAGTCATTTAGTTCAGTTACCTTTGTTTTCTTGGGTACAGGAACAATGGTGGACATCTTGAAAGTGGGGACAGCAGACTGGGATAGGGAGAGATTGAATATGTCCGGAAACACTCCAGCCAGCTGGTCTGCGCATCCTCTGAGGACGCGGCTAGGGATACCGTCTGGGCCGGCAGCCTTGTGATGGTTAACACGCTTAAATGTCTTACTCTTGTCGGCCTTGGAGTACAAGAGTCCACAATCCTTGGGGAGTCGGCCGCGTCGATGGCACAGTGTTATCCTCAAAGTGGGCAAAGAAGCTGTTCAGCTTGTCCGGGAGCAAGACGTCACTGTCCGACATGGCTGGTTTTCCTTTTGTAGTCAGTGATTATCTGTAGACCCTGCCACGTACAGTGGTTCCTCAATTTAAAGTTTTGAGATTATGCCGCAGGACTTGGAGGTAATTTGTGGTTTAGTACATTACCCTGCATCACTGCTTCATTGCTCCAGACCACCGCAAGGGGGAGTTAGAGCACTGATTATGCTTTTGGAAGCTTTAAAAAAAGTTAGGTTATATTCTTAAGATATATGTTGACTGAAATAGAAGAAGCAAGTGATGTTTGCTAAATAATCAAGTTGATGGAGTGGTCATATAGCCTCGGCACCTGCTGAGTGACTCACTCATTCATGGCTTTGGATCAAAATAATGTACCAACATTCTTTCTGATAGTCTAGAAGTTTTTATTTTTTTATTTTTTTTATTTCACCTTTATTTAACCAGGTAGGCTAGTTGAGAACAAGTTCTCATTTGCAACTGCGACCTGGCCAAGATAAAGCATAGCAGTGTGAACAGACAACAACACAGAGTTACACATGGAGTAAACAATAAACAAGTCAATAACATGGTAGAGAAAAGAGAATCTATATACAATGTGTGCAAAAGGCATGAGGTAGGCAATAAATCGAATAATTACAATTTAGCAGATTAACACTGGAGTGGTAAATCATCAGATGATCATGTGCAAGAAGAGATACTGGTGTGCAAAAGAGCAGAAAAGTAAATAAATAAAAGCAGTATGGGGGTGAGGTAGGTAAATTGGGTGGGTAGTTTACAGATGGACTATGTACAGCTGCAGCGATCGGTTAGCTGCTCGGATAGCAGATTTTTAAAGTTGTTGAGGGAGATAAGTCTCCAACTTCAGAGATTTTTGCAATTCGTTCCAGTCGCAGGCAGCAGAGAACTGGAAGGAAAGGCGTCCAAATGAGGTTTTGGCTTTAGGGATGATCAGTGAGATACACCTGCTGGAGCGCGTGCTACGGGTGGGTGTAGCCATCGTGACCAGTGAACTGAGATAAGGCGGCACTTTACCTAGCATAGCCTTGTAGATGACCTGGAGCCAGTGGGTCTGACGACGAACATGTAGCGAGGGCCAGCCGACTAGGGCATACAGGTCGCAGTGGTGGGTCGTATAAGGTGCTTTAGTAACAAAACGGATGGCACTGTGATAAACTGCATCCAGTTTGCTGAGTAGAGTATTGGAAGCTATTTTGTAGATGACATCGCCGAAGTCGAGGATCGGTAGGATAGTCAGTTTTACTAGGGTAAGTTTGGCGGCGTGAGTGAAGGAGGCTTTGTTCCGGAATAGAAAGCCGACTCTAGATTTGATTTTGGATTGGAGATGTTTGATATGAGTCTGGAAGGAGAGTTTGCAGTCTAGCCAGACACCTAGGTACTTATAGATGTCCACATATTCTAGGTCGGAACCGTCCAGGGTGGTGATGCTAGTCGGGCGTGCGGGTGCAGGCAGCGAACGGTTGAAAAGCATGCATTTGGTTTTACTAGCGTTTAAGAGCAGTTGGAGGCCACGGAAGGAGTGTTGTATGGCATTGAAGCTCGTTTGGAGGTTAGATAGCACAGTGTCCAGGGAAGGGCCGGAAGTATACAGAATGGTGTCGTCTGCGTAGAGGTGGATCAGGGAATCGCCCGCAGCAAGAGCAACATCATTGATGTATACAGAGAAAAGAGTCGGCCCGAGAATTGAACCCTGTAGTACCCCCATAGAGACTGCCAGAGGACCGGACAACATGCCCTCCGATTTGACACACTGAACTCTGTCTGCAAAGTAGTTGGTGAACCAGGCAAGGCAGTCATTAGAAAAACCGAGGCTATTGAGTCTGCTGATAAGAATATGGTGATTGACAGAGTCGAAAGCCTTGGCCAGGTCGATGAAGACGGCTGCACAGTAATGTCTTTTATCGATGGCGGTTATGATATCGTTTAGTACCTTGAGCGTGGCTGAGGTGCACCCGTGACCGGCTCGGAAACCGGATTGCACAGCGGAGAAGGTACGGTGGGATTCGAGATGGTCAGTGATCTGTTTGTTGACTTGGCTTTCGAAGACCTTAGCTAGGCAGGGCAGGATGGATATAGGTCTGTAACAGTTTGGGTCCAGGGTGTCTCCCCCTTTGAAGAGGGGGATGACAGCGGCAGCTTTCCAATCCTTGGGGATCTCAGATGACACGAAGGAGAGGTTGAACAGGCTGGTAATAGGGGGTGTGACAATGGCGGCGGACAGTTTCAGAAATAGGGGGTCCAGATTGTCAAGCACAGCTGATTTGTATGGGTCCAGGCTTTCCAGCTCTTTCAGAACATCTGCTATCTGGATATGGGTAAAGGAGAAGCTGGGGAGGCTTGGGCGAGTAGCAGCGGGGGCGGCGGGGCTGTTGGCCAAGGTTGGAGTCAGGTGGAAGGCATGGCCAGCCATTGAGAAATGTTTGTTGAAGTTTTCGATTATCACGGACTTTTCAGTGGTGACCGTGTTATCTAGCCTCAGTGCAGTGGGCAGCTGGGAGGAGGTGCTCTTGTTTTCCATGGACTTTACAGTATCCCAGAACTTTTTGGAGTTAGAGCTACAGGATGCAAATTACTGCTTGAAAAAGCTGGCCTTTGCTTTCCTGACTGACTGCGTGTATTGGTTCCTGACTTCCCTGAACAGTTGCATGTCGCGGGGGCTCTTTGATGCTATTGCAGTTCGCCACAGGATGTTTTTGTGCTGGTCGAGGGCAGTCAGGTCTGGAGTGAACCAAGGGCTATATCTGTTCTTGGTTCTGCATTTTTTGAACGGAGCATGCTTGTCCAATATGGTGAGAAAGTAACTTTTAAAGAATGACCAGGCATCCTCAACTGACGGGATGAGGTCAATATCCTTCCAGGGTACCCGGGCCAGGTCGATTAGAAAGGCCTGCTCGCAGAAGTGTTTTAGGGAGCGTTTGACAGTGATGAGGGGTGGTCGTTTGACCGTGGACCCGTGGCGGATACAGGCAATGAGGCAGTGATCGCTGAGATCTTGATTGAAGACAGCAGAGGTGTATTTGGAGGGCAAGTTGGTCAGGATAATATCTATTAGGGTGCCCTTGTTTACGGATTTAGGGTTGTACCTGGTGGGTTCCTTGATGATTTGTGTGAGATTGAGGGCATCAAGCTTAGATTGTAGGACTGCCGGGGTGTTAAGCATATCCCAGTTTAGGTCACCTAACAGAACAAACTCTGAAGCTAGATGGGGAGCGATCAATTCACAGATGGTGTCCAGGGCACAGCTGGGAGCTGAGGGGGGTCGGTAGCAGGTGGCAACAGTGAGAGACTTATTTCTGGAGAGATTAATTTTTAAAATTAGAAGTTCGAACTGTTTGGGCATAGACTTGGAAAGTATGACAGAACTTTGCAGGCTATCTCTGCAGTAGATTGCAACTCCTCCCCCTTTGGCAGTTCTATCTTGACGGAAAGTGTTATAGTTGGGTATGGAAATCTCAGAGTTTTTGGTGGCCTTCCTAAGCCAGGATTCAGACACGGCAAGGACATCAGGGTTGGCAGAGTGTGCGGTGAGTAAAGCGGTGAGTAAGGCAAACTTAGGGAGGAGGCTTCTGATGTTGACATGCATGAGGCCAAGGCTTTTTCGATCACAGAAGTCAACAAATGAGGGTGACTGGGGACATGCAGGGCCTGGGTTTACCTCCACATCACCCGAGGAACAGAGGAGTAGTAGGATGAGGGTGCGGCTAAAGGCTATCAAAACTGGTCACCTAGAGCGTTGGGGACAAGGAATAAAAGGAGCAGATTTATGGGCGTGGTAGAATAGATTCTGGGCATAATGTGCAGACCAGGGTATGGTGGGGCACGGGTACAGCGGAGGCAAGCCCAGGCACTGGGTGATGATAAGAGAGGTTGTATCTCTGGACATGCTGGTCTCAATGGGTGAGGTCACCGCATGTGTGGGGTGTGGGACAAAGGAGGTATCAGAGGTACGGAGAGTGGAACTACAGGGTCCATTGCAAACCAAAACAATGATAACTAGCCTGAACAACAGTATGCAAGGCATATTGATATTTGAGAGAGACATACAATAAGGCATAAAGTGATTGCAGGTCATGATTGGGAGAGCTAGCTAAAACAACAGGTGAGATAACAGCAGCTAGTCAGCTAACACAGCAACAGAAGGTAAAAATGGCGACGACTAAGCAGAGAGGGTCGGATTAACTACACACAGATCCTGAGCTAAGGCACAGAGCCGACAGATAAAACACAAATAAACAGAATGGAGTACCATGAATTAATGGACAGTCAAGCAGGCATCAGCTATGTAGCCAAGTGATCATAGTGTCCAGGGGGCAGCCGCAGATGGAGCAGAGGCCTCCACTAAGCTAGCACGCGTTTAAAGTTAGTAGCCCGGCGGGTGGTCTGCTCAGACGGAGGGGGTCTGCTCAGACGGAGGCGGTTGAGGGCACGTCTGCAGACCAGACGTGGTCGTGTCGACAGAGAATCCAAGCCGGATAGCGATGGCGAAAGAGAGGTTGTGAATTGTAGAATTGTGTTTGCTAACTGGTGCTAGCTTCCTGGCTGCGCTAGCTGCAAGATAAGCTGCAGTTAGCAGACCGGGGCAGGCAAGTTAGCCTTTGGGGGACGTCGCGATGGGGGGGGGGAGTCTGTTTTTGCCTCTTCGTGCGGTGACGTCGATAGACCAGTCGTGGAATTAGCAGGGTTCCAGGTAGCTCTAGGTAGCTAACAGGCCTAGTAGGTTAGCAGGATGGGCCTTCAGCGGGCGTCACGCCTGAGGGGCCTGTTGGAGTCCTCGGGCAGATTATGTCGGTATTCCAGTCGTAGAGGATCGGCGGGGTTCCGTGCTCCGTACCGGCAGTAAAGGGGTCCGGATATTGTAGCCCAGGAGTGGGCTTCAGTGGTAGCACAGGAGCCCTAGCCGGGCTAGCTTCAGGCTAATTGGTGCTTGCTCCGGGATGTAAACGCTAGCCAGTAGTGGTCACCCGGGATTGTGGTTAGCTAGTTGCGAAGATCCAGATGAAAATGTTCAGAGTTTGCGGTAGGAATCCGGGGATATGGAGAGAAATAGGTCCGTTATGCTCTGGTTTTAGTCACGTTGTTCGAACTAGCGAGAGCTTTCCGAGCTAAAGGTTAGCTGATGACCGCTAGCAATGGTTTGCTAACTGATAGCTGGTAGGCAGTTAGCTGGCTATCTTCAGTAGATGGATTCCAGATCAGAAGTAAATAGAAATACTTTAGAAAAAAGCAGATCCACGACACATTGGGTGAGGCGGGTTGCAGGAGAGTATTTAGAAGTTGAGGTTTAAGAAAGTATTTTTAAAAGATATGCGAAGAAAAAGATGTAAAAAGATTAATATACAAGGGACACGGGACACGACAGGACAAAGACGTCTACACTGCTACGCCAGCTTGGAATGCAAGTGAAAAATAGAAGTGATTATAAACTTAAGACGTCCCTTTTTCAGGACCCTGTCTTTTATAGACCTATGAACACTTAAAACCAAGAGTCAGGGATAGTAATTTGTGTATATTATTGGTTATCCTGACCTGGATGCCATGTATTATAGTCTCTAAAAGGAAAAATATGACCATTTACTTTCATAATGCATCCTTATAATGCAGGGTTAATAATAATCGCTTTGTTAATAATTATATAAAAGCCCATTAGATATTCTCACAGACCAGATTTTCCCTAACGAAAAATGCCCCTTAGATAGTAATTTTAGAATCCTCCAATCCTCTAACTTTTAATCATTGGCGGAGAGTACCGTCATTGGCGGAGAGTCAGGTGGCATTGGCGGAGAATCGGGTGGAGAGCGACCTGTTTAAATTACACGAGAAAAAAAAATATTACATTTTATTTGAAATGGCAAGCCAGACAAAATTTAAAGGGCATATTGTCTCACGCCGTTTTCAAGAATGGCCTTTTTCCCTTTATTCAGGTTACAACCGCTTACTTTCGGTTATTTGAAAACGAAATCATCTCCAAAATATCGTAATTCTTTTCAAACAAGGACTTGAAAATGAGATTGAACTCTGGGAACAACGTTTCCAGTTTCCAGTACTAATTCATACATTCATTCGATACATTGGAATACAAAAGAAGCCATCCACCCATCCAAGGAGGAGGGTAGGGGGAGAATTGTATCGTCAATTTCTCAAGCCAAAACGTATTGATTGCCTTCACCAGTTCATCTTTGCTTGTAGGCTTGGAAGAGTTACGGATGAATATTTTACTACATAAAGGTCTACTTACTCTGCTGGCGTCTTGACCCAGTTTATGCCCTCATTTGCATTGCAAACCTGGGCGGCAGTGTGTTTAGGTCCGAGCAGACCCTTTTTCGGCTTACAGTTTTCATCAAGCCAGCTTCTTTCTATGGTGCTACCCGTTCCAGGGTTAGGACTGTAACCACCGGAGGACTTGAAAATGAGCCGGAGCTGAGAGGATCACCAAAACTAAAAGGTATTTTGGTTTCAGTGCATTTTCCCCAAAAAATTATGTATATAGCCTATCAATGTGTAGGCATACTGTAATAAAATCGATAATTGTGTACTAAAAACGCGAATGTGTTTTGCAGAGCATACAACCATGCCGACAACCAAAGGGCTAGACAACGGGCTGCACCGAAAAAATGCATGATTCCACAGAATACCAACTGGGATGGATCCTGAGGCAAATGTGGCTTACCAGTGAACCTCCAGGTGTTCATTCTTAATACTGTGTCTCAGAAGTTTCTGTCCATGATTGATGCAACCCGAAAAGGCATTAAAGACAGAGTTAATGAGTACTTGAGGTCATCGAGAAAGTCTGGACATGGCCTGCTCTCCCTTATGTAAGGAATTAGGCACTTTACCATGTTTACTATGTACTGTAGGATATGTTTACTTGTCAAACTGCACAGTAGCTTAATGAACATATACAGGCGGCTTCTATCGTCAATATGCTTTAAATGCTTAATTATCCCAATGTTTAAAGTGCGTGTGGGTGACCTCATGCAACCGCAAAATGTCGGATAAAGCATATACTGTACAGTATTTCTTCATCAACATCTTAATGCTTTCGTTAATAAAATAATTATAAAAATACTCTTTCAAAATGCTAATGTTTATTTTGTTATGGATCCATAATGAATTACTATGGGAATAAAAATCACTGACTTTCATAAATATTGGAATAAAGTAGGCTAATGAAGGTAAGCAAATTGTTGCTTACTGGAACACCCAAAGTCATCCAATTGTTCCAATATGATTTGAAGCAATAGCCTAACCGTGTGTGGTCAACCATTTCAGTGCCGTTTTGCGCTGCTCTGAGACCAGCATGGGGACTGGTCTTGATAAATCAATGAGATTCATCACTTAGCTAAATAGTCGGGGAGAGATTTTCGATGTACCGATTCCATGGCACATGGTTTATGAATTGACATGCAATTTTCCGTTCCTCCTGAAAGCCCTAATCTGCTCACTTAAATGAATAGAGATCCTGGTAATGGTGCTACAGTATGTTACAGCATGACCAAAGTGATGATGAGCTATTAGCAGGACTATACACTCTTCAACCTTTACAAAAGGATAGCTCGGCTAAATATAATTTTGTATTTTTTATTAATGTATAAGTTCTCTAAGTCCAAACCTCATGCAACTGCAAAATGTTGGATAAAGCATATAGTGTACAGTATTTCTTCAACATCTTTATGCTTTTGTTAATAAAATAATGATTAAAATACTCTTTCAAAATTAATAAAAGAGGCAAGTGGAAGGGGGAAAAATGTTTTCAAACACTTGTTTTTCACAAGGGCTATTAGCAGGACAATAGACACGATGTGGTCCCCAAAACACCTCTCTTGACATAGGGTCCTCCATATCTCTCGGTGATGTCATTGAATGTCTCGACAGCTTTGATCCATGCCTGGGCCTGCAGCACGCAAAGTTCTTTGTTTGTCAGACTAATCATTGGGTCGAACTACAGAACAGTAGATATCGAGAACACACATGGTTAATGTTCTGAAAAAAAGTATAAATAATATTATATATATATAAGATGTTTTACAGAGCCTTTCCATAAGTCCACTCAAGTTTTTTAAGCTGTCTTCTGACTGATTAGAGCGATGTTGATTGCCTTTGCTGATCGCTCATCATCTTCAACCATCAGTCCATCTTACCGAGTCCACCAAATGCATTGTTTTAAGTACTCTAAAAACCAGATTTGCCCCAATAAAAAAATGCATCAACCCCTGCAAATATATAAATGTATTATTAACACTGCATTATAATTATATAAAAGCCCCTTAGATATTAATTTAGAATCCTTTACATTTAATTAGATCTACACTGTACAAGGATATTTTATTGATCTTCCAGTATTTTCATTTAGAGATTCCGGTAAACTCTTTGTTTCCTTTTATGTATTTTACCATTTCTTATTGGATTATTCACCATGGCAACCAACGACATGTCTTTCTTAGTTTGGTTGGCTTTTTTGCAGAATTCACAGCCTGCTACACTTGTGAAAAACAATATGCCTCCAGCTGTTTTTATATAATTATAATGCAGGGTTATGCATTCATGAATTCAATCGCTTTAACTGACATGTTGCAGTTCATCTGATGAAGATGCACATGGGCCTAATCATATAAGGAATATGAAACCGGAGGGCAGAAATGATTAAATATTAAGGCATTAGACCTCTTACGAAAGGCGTCAGTCATACAAAAGTTATACTTAAATCCGAACTGGTTGGATCATTTTTAAAGCTGTTCAAACATTCATAGATGACCAGCAGGGTCAAATAATATAAACAGTGGTTATAGAGGGTGCAACCAGTCAGCACCTTCGGAGTAAATGCCAGTTGGCTTTTTATAGCCGAGCATACAAACGTCAAGACAGCAAGGCAACTTTGCAAGATGGCTCCGATAGAGATGGCAGCTTCGCTTCTAGTCCTTAGGAAACTGTGCAGTATTTTTTTTAATGTATTATTTCTTACATTGTTAGTCCAGAAAACCTTAAGTGTCATTATTCTATCTCAAGGCCATCAGATTGTTAAACAGCCACCACTAGCACAGAGAGGCGGCTGCCCACCTACAGACTCGATATCATTGGCCACTTTAATAAACGGAACACTAGTCACTTTAATAATGCTACTTTAAGAATTATTACATATCTTGCATTACTCATCTCATATGTATATACTGTATACTTCACTATCTATTCTTTACTATCTATTGCATTTTAGCTGCTCTGTCACTGCTTATCCATATATTTTATACTTATATATTCTTATCCCATTCCTTTACTAGATTGTGTGTATTAGGTTTTGTTGGGGAATTGTTAGATATTACCTGTTAGTGTGAGAGAGAGAAAGAAAGAGGATCAAAACAGATACAGTAACGAGTGGAATATAGCAATAAGAATGTCAGTTTAATATGCAGTGCAGATCACCTCCTATTACCCTTCTCAGAGTTTGAATAATGGTGTGTGTTCGATTATGTGTGACATTGTGGCATTTAAAGCACATTGAAGATAGAAGCAATAGGATTTGAAGCAATAGCCTACCCGTGTGTGGTCAACTATTTCAGCACCGTTTCGCGCTGCTCTGAGACAAGCATGGGGACTGGTCTTGATAAATCAATTCAAGTTTTATTTTCACTGAATCTCCATTTGGGTATTGGTTAGCCTACAATTAGGTTGTGGAAATGTTAGGTTTACATTGTACAGGGTTTTGTTTTTCTTCGAATAGAAACACCATAATATTAATCAAATTAATTAAGCTACATTTCTTAAAATCAATCCCATATACTATGTTCTTACAAAAAAGGTTTTAAATTCTCCAGTACAGCCAATATTTAAAACAAGTCAAATGCTTCTCAGATGCCCTCTGGTGGTCAAACTAGCACTAACTAGCATCAATGGCAACAATGGCTGACACTTATAACGTGCCATAGAATTCTGCGGTAGCCCGCAAGGTATGCTGCAGTACAACGCAACTTTTAAAGGAAGAACCACTGTACGTCTCGTGTCTGAGCCGTTGAATTGCGACTCCACTTTGTCTCTGTACTGATGTTTTGCCTGTTCAACCTTATTCCCAGTCACCTTGCCATGGTTAAATGCGGTGGTTTGCGCGTTCAGTTTTCCGCGATTGCTGACATCTATCTACGGTTTCTGGTTTGGGTAGGTTTTAGGAGTCACGGTGGGAACATCTTCCCCTATACACTTCTTGATGAACTCAGTCACCGTGTCCGTGGATACGTCAATGTTACTCTCAGAGGCTACCCGGAACATATTGCAGTCCGCGTGATCAAAACACTCTTGAAGCATGGCTTCCCATTGGTCAGACCAGCGTTGAATAGACCTTAGCACGGGCGCTTCTTGTTGGAGTTTTTGCCTATAGGAAGGGAGGGGCAAAATGGAGTTGTGATCTGATTTGCCGAAGAGAGGGCGGGGCAGGGCCTTGTAGGTGTGCCTGAAGGGGGAGTAGCAGTGGTTGAGCGGTTTTCCAGCACGAGTACTACAGTCAATGTGTTGATAGAACTTCGATAGTGTTTTCCTCAGATTTGCTTTGTTAAAATCCCCAGATACAATGAATGCAGCCTCAGGATATGTGGTTTCCAGTTTGCACAATGTCAAGTGTAGTTACTTGAGGGCCATCGTGGTATCGGCATGAGGGGTAATATACACGGCTGTGACTATAACCGAAGATAATTCTCTTGGGAAGTAATACGGTCGGCATTTGATTGTGAGGTATTCTAGGTCGGGTGAACAAAAGGACTTGAGTTTCTGTATGTTATCACAGTCACACCATGAGTAGTTAATCATGAAATATATACCACTGCCTTGCTTCTTCCCGGAGAGTGCGCGATGTACTGAGAACCCAGCTGGCTGTATGGACGGGGAAAGTATATCCAGAGAGAGCCATGATTCCGTGAAACAGTATGTTACAGTCCCTCGCTATGAGCTCATCTACTTTATTGTCCAGAGACTGAACATTAGTGAATAATATACTTAGAAGTGGTGGATGGTGTGCCTGCCTCCTGAGTTGAGCTGGAAGTCCACTCCGAATACATTCTCTCCGCCGGAGGCGTCTTGGAGCAGCCTCTGGGATAAGTTAAATTGCCCAGTCGGGTACAAACAAAGGATACAATTCGGGAGTCGTATTCCTGGTCGTAATGTTGGTGAGTTTGACTGATGTCCAAAAGTAATTTCCGTCTATGTAATAACTCTAAAAAACCTTCGGAGCTAATAATGTAAGAAATAACACACACAAAAAAAAATACTGCAAAGTTGCTTTGGAGCTAGAAGCAGAGCTGCCATGTCTGTCAGCGCCATCTTATCTTTGCATAGAAACCCAAATAAAAGCATGTAGATAAAAATATGTAATGTTTGCTAGAATGGAGGTTTCCGCTTCATTTGCATATTAGCCAATGCATATGTCATAGCCTACACATATAGCATACCTTGCAAAACAATATTCAATAAAAACAATTGTACAATGTGCCCTGCATTGGAATATAAGGTATGGAAATGACAAAGAACCTGTAGGATTATAGAAAAAGCATTTGGGAAATAAATGTTCAGTAAATACAAGTATATTTAGGTGGTTTAAATGATTAACTTTCCTATTAAACTTCTCAAAGTTGACGGTGCCAAAGTCTTGCCAATCCATTCATTATTCTACTAATTAATGACTGAGTGTGAGACGTTTTCCACAATGTATGTCGTTTCATGCATATACTGTACATTCAAACTGTATATTCGAACAAAGAACACCATCACATATAGTGTTTCACCATTTATTGAGAACTAAGACAAATGGCAAAGGTGTCTCGGGCAGTATTTGCGGAATCTAAATATAGTGTAACCTACCAATACATGTATATCAAGTGCCGAGGAGGGCACAATCTTACAATGTTGCGGTCCAGAAATGAGAGCTTTACCATCGATGTCAAAAGCCTGGGCCTCTGATGGAGACTAGAACTGTCATCAACGTATGCTTCAGTATTGCCAGCAGCATACCACCCTGCATACCACTGCTGGCTTGCTTCTGAAGCTAAGCAGGGTTGGTCCTGGTCAGTCCCTGGATGGGAGACCAGATGCTGCTGGAAGTGGTGTTGGAGGGCCAGTAGGAGGCACTCTTTCCTCTGGTCTAAAAAATATCCCAATGCCCCAGGGCAGTGATTGGGGACACTGCCCTGTGTAGGGTGCCGTCTTTCGGATGGGACGTTAAACGGGTGTCCTGACTCTCTGAGGTCATTAAAGATCCCATGGCACTTATCGTAAGAGTAGGGGTGTTAACCCTGGTGTCCTGGCTAAATTCCCAATCTGGCCCTCAAACCATCATGGTCACCTAATAATCCCCAGTTTACAATTTACAATTGGCTCATTCATCCCCCTCCTCTCCCCTGTAACTATTCCCCAGGTCGTTGCTGCAAATGAGAACGTGTTCTCAGTCAACTTACCTGGTAAAATAACGGTAAAATAAATAAAAAATTCCCCCTTCTCGCTAGGAGCATTTGTGTGCCCAGGCCACAACATTTACATTTAAGTCATTTACCAGACGCTCTTATCCAGAGCGACTTACAAATTGGAAAGTTCATACATATTCATCCTGGTCCCCCCGTGGGAATTGAACCCACAACCCTGGCGTTGCAAGCGCCATGCTCTACCAACTGAGCCACACGGGACCACAAGTGAGAGATACTGAATAAACATGTTCAATGTTCAACTGTAACATGCAGTAGACTGTGCAAGACAAAACCCACAAAGAAAAGACAACAGGCAAATGCGTGTTCATATGGGGGTCCCAATGTCTAAATCGTGACGCCAGGTCTAGTTCAAACTGCAGTAGGAGTGAATCGGCCCATGCTTGGTGAATAGCACTTGGTTGATCTATGGGACTAGGACATAGGAGGGCATAATAGATTTATGTGAGACAAAAAGTGAGAGACACAAATTCATCAAATAAATCATCACAGCAAAGGAATGGAGTTTGTGAGCTAGAAAATGAAGATCCTGACAGTCTGAGGCAGGGTGCTCTGCAATCATCCTACTCCAACTATTGACAGGGATAATGTGGGATTTATTATTTGTCAGTATGAAATAAATGAGTGGGTCCTGCCTTGATGACTATTAGATTTACACTACTTGTCCTATAGATGTTTGTAGTCAAATTACTTGTAATAAACTGATAGCTAAAACGCTCTTACCTCAATTAACCCATACCCCTTGTATATAGCCTCGTTATTGTTATTTTGGTACTATTTTTCATAGTTATTTAGCAATGTTTTTGTACTTTTTAAAACTCTGCATTGTTGGTTAAGGGCTCGTAAGTAAGCATATCACGGTAAGGTTGTATTCGGCACATCTAGTGATAAAACTATCTGCTACTGCTAGCTAGCAACATATGTATTTGTTGTAACTAGCAAGCTAGCTACATTACTTGCTGTGTCCTAAGCTGGGAGTCATTTTACAGCTTGCATTGATGGTATCAAGTTTCTATAACTAAATAGTTAGATTACAAATAAATAATAAGACTTTGCTTGAGGAGTTTGTCGGTCGGAGCTCTCTCAAGATGTCACCAGGTGTCTATTACCTTAGATAAGGATAACGTGAATGGCAGACGTGATCAGCAGAGACACTACACAAGTTTTGATTGGTTTACAGTTTAGTACCTGCGGTGTTTGCCTGTCCAGCTAGCGAACATAAAAGTAAGTATTTTAAGAACATTTGCAAGAATTGAACTTGTGTTCAGAATAATTAAATATACACAATATGTAAAAGTCAGCTCCTCCCTCAACAGATTGATAATCTCGAAAACTAAAGGAGATTGGTGGTGGGCCGTAGCAAGCTATGTAAATCGCTTTGGATAAAAGTGTCTACTATTATTATTATACTGAACAAAAATATAAACAACATGCAACAATTTATAAGATTTTACTGAGTTACAGTTCATATGAGGAAATCAGTCAATTGAAATAAATTCATTAGACCCTAATCTATGGATTTCACATTACTGGAACTACAGATTTGCATCTGTTGGTTACAGATACCTTAAAAGGAATGGGCCTCAGGATCTCATCACGATAGTTCTGTGCATTCAAATTGCCATCGATAAAATGCAATTGTGTTCGTTGTCTGTAGCTTATGCCTGCCAATACCATAACCCTACCGCCACCATGGGGCACTGTTCATGTAACATAACTTTCGTCCATCCCCTCGCCCCTACCCGGGCTCGAACCAGGAACCCTCTGTACACATCAACAGTCACCCACAAAGCATCGTTACCCATCGCACCACAAAAGCCAGGGGAACAACTACTTCAGGTCTCAGAGCGAGTGACGTCACCGATTGAAACGCTATTAGCGCACACCACAGCTAACTAGCTAACCATTTCACATCGGTTACATTCACAACGTTGACATCCGCAAACTGCTCGCCCACATGACGGCATACACGTGGTCTGCCGTTGTGAGGCTGGCTGGACGTACTGCAAAATTCTCTAAAATTACGTTGGAGGCAGCTAAGCATGGTAGATCAATTAACATAAAATTCTCTGGCAACATTGCTGGTGTGCATTCCTGCAGTCAGCATGCCAATTGCACGCCCCCTCAACTTGAGACATCTGTGACATTGTGTTGTGTGACAAAACTGAACATTTTATAGTTGCCTTTTGTCCCTGGCACAAGGTGCACCTGTGTAATGATACTGCTGTTTAATCAGCTTCTTGATATGCCATACCTGTCTGGTGGCTGTATTATCTTGGCTAAGGAGAAACACTCACTAACAGAGATGTAATCAAATTTGTGCGCATAATTTGAGAGAAATAAGCTTTTTGTGCGTATACAAAAGTTCTGGGTTCTTTTTTTAAATTTCAGCCTATGAAGCCTATTACATGTTGTGTTTTATAATTTTGTTCATTGTATATATCAAGGCATGATGCCAGTGCTGTGACCAGTGTGGTGTCCTCCTGTCCTGTCTGTTCCCTACAGAGTAAAGGAGGGATCCTGTCCAAGGCTTGTGACTATATCCAGGAGCTGCGTCAGAGCAACGCCAGACTGGGGGAGGACCTGGAGAATCTGGAGAGACTACGCATGGACAACCAGTTGCTCAGACAGGAGGTACTGCAGCAGCTCAGACTGTTGCCACTTAAACACACAATCACCATGTTCAAGGGGATCTGTCTGAGCAATGTGCTGCACAGATTTGCTAACCTTGACCACATAACGACTAGTTGCAGGGGGACTGTAAACCAGTGATTCATCCGCAGCACCTTGCTCAGACTGATCCTCTCAAACATGCTAAAGATCTATACGTAGCCAAAGAAACCTCGATGATGCATTAGTAGTGCATCGGTGTTGGTCAAGAGCTGGTGATGTGGGTTACTATGACAACTCACAATCATACCACAATAACATATTCCCTTTTCCCACTCACAGGTTGATGATTGGAAAACCAAGAACCAGATGATGAGAAGCCAGCTGAGACAGAACGGCATTGTGGGAGCAGCAGGTGTAGATCCACAGTGAGGGAGAAGTGACAAAGGTGCCTGATCGAGGGCTCTGTTTGAATTGTCAGAAAATACACCCTCCTTTCCTCACTTGAGGTAGTAACTGATCTGTATGTGATTGGAGGGGTGAAACGTAGGGTCCCAATGACACCAACCCTGTCATCTTCTATCTGTAATTTCATCTAGGAAGGATGTATTTGGAAAGCATTCAAACAAGGTCTAGGATGTTGTGGACAACTGTTGGAATACGACAACATTGGTCAGTGGAGGCGGTTGTATGCAGAGGGTGGCTTCCGACAAATCTGGACTGCACGCTTTTTGGATCTCCTCCGCGATGTTTTCTTCCTTGACAATTTGATGGACTCCCCATGATCATGGACATTCATCCTACCTAGAAAAAACACTTAAGCTACACAGGCATAATACTCATGTCTGTGTTCTTTATCACTTTTGAAATAAAATGTATTTTGTGATCCATCAAACAACTTGCCCATATATGGGTATTTGTACGCTCTTGCCACACATTATTTGAAAGAAAAAAAATGTGATGCCTTTTATGTTTGAAATCAAATATTTGATGAAAAGGCTTATTTAAATGCTAGACTGAACCAAACACCATGTCTGTTGGTTGACTGGTTCACTACCAGCTGACTGACACTGGTGTTCTCCATCAGTTTGTATCAGTCACTGAGCAAATAATGAATTTGATGGTTCTTTGTGTATTTTTAGTTTTCCAAAATTTGGGACTAACCTATTTCTGACGTTACTACCACCTTCAGCCTCTAATATTATTTTGTGTTATAGGTTGATTTGTTGTCATTTCTATTAAATTCGTCTGAAAGAAATATCTTGTTGATTTACAGACACTGGAAATGAAATCAACTTATGGTATTAACAATCTGTCACTATCATGAGTGGACAATGTACCTTGAATTCAGCTATGCTGATTGAGTGAGACTTATAATAATGTGGGTGTGTGCTTATATTTGTCTCATTTCACACATGTACAAGTATATATTATACACTTGTGAATTGGATTTTTTTTGTTGTTGTTGCATATCCCATCTCACGCTGAGAGTGGGTTCACAGCCAGAGTTTGCCATTATCAACGCCAACCATGGAGCAATTAGGGTTAAATGCCTTGCTCTCAAGGGCACATGGACAGATTGTCCCCTTATCAGCTCTGGGATTCAAACTAGTGACATTTCGGTTACTGACCCAAAAATCTAACTGTTAGACTACCTGCCGCCCTTATTACTTTCAAGTCAGTCAAGTTTATTTGTCATATGCAGAATGCACATGGTACACAGTACAATGAAATACTTGCAGGTGTTATGATACTGATGGTTTGTCCAGACTATGGTTGTGGCTACCAGTACAGCTCCATCTAGTTGTCGCGTCGGGTAACGGTTGACAATTCTAGAATATCAGCTAAGCCTAACCCTTTTCCTAACCTTAACCTCATTCTCCTAACCTGTTACGTTAATTATCCTCACCTGCCATGTTAGTTCTTCTAACCTGCTATGTCAATTATCCTAACATGCCACGTTAATTCTCCGAACCTGCTATGCAAACAAACCACCAGTATCACCACAATGCGACAATAAAAAGAATAGAAGTAAAAAAAAATTTTTTTTAAAGCTCAATGGAATAAAATAGAATACATTTAGCAGAAATATAAATACAAGGAAGGTACTCAAAATAAATTTGCAGTAGGATATTTACTAGCCCCAAGGTTTGCCATAGTGCCCTATAAGCTCATTATAAAACTCACTGCCCTGGATCTGAACTCCTCCCTATGCAACTGGGTTCTGGACTTCCTGACGGGCCGCCCCCAGGTGGTGAACATAGGAAACATGACCTCCTCGACACTGATTCTCAGCACAGGGGCCCCACAATGGTGCATCCTCAGTTCCCTCCTGTATTCCCTTTATACCCACAACTGTGTGACCTCACATTTCAAACTCCATCATCAAGTTCTCTGACAACACAACAGTAGTAGGCATGATTACCGACAAGGACAAGGTGGCATACAGTTAGGAGGTAGGAACTCGGACGGCGTGGTGCCAGGTAAACAACTTCTCCCTCAACGTTAGAAAAAGAAAGGAGATGATTGTGGACTTCAGGAAGAACCAGGCTGGACACGCCCCTATCCTCATCAACGGGGACGCCGTGGAGACGGTCAGTATATTCAAATTCCTCGGCGTACACATCTCAGAGAAGCTGAAATGGTATAACTATCCGGACACCGTGGTGAAGAAGGTACGACAGTGACTTCAACACCCCCCGGCTACTCCCCCTATGAACGTTACCTTTTTTTTAAATGACCATTTTCATTACTTTATTTCACTTAGTCGTGCATGTTGTAGCTCAGAGCCTACGATTTTCACTGTACCCTTTAATCACACCCGCAACCCTGTACATGTGAGTATTAAAACACTCAATTTCTAAACTCAGTTTTCTCCTATCACAGCCATTAAACTCTGTAACTATTTTAAAGTCACCACTGGCCTCATGGTGAAATCCCTGAGCGGTTTCCTTCTTCTCTGGCAACTGATTTAGGAAGGATGCCTGTATCTTTGTAGTGACTCGGTGTAATTCATAACTTCACCATGCTCAGAGGGATATTCAATGTCTGCTTTTTTCTACCAATAGGTGCCCTTCTTTGCGAGGCATTGGAAAACGTCCCTGGTCTTTGTGGTTGAATCTGTGTTTGAAATTCACTGCTCGACTGGGGGACCTTTTCATTAAATTGAGTTGAGGAAACCGACCCCTTTTGCAACCTGATAGGCGGATGGTTTATGAACTGTTGGCAGGGGGACACAAGTGAATTACCGACTGGGCTGATTGCGTAGACACCAATGATTGTAAGTTTAAACATTTAATGTCATGTGCACAAGTACAGTGAAATGCCTTTCTTGCTAGCTTTAAACCCAACAATGCAGTAACCAATATATGTAATACTAAAACTAAAATAAGGTAGAACAAAAACACAATTAAATTATTGCACAATTCAAGACTTTGTTTATTTTTTCATACCACATAGGCTATACTTCAAAGTCAGTATAAAGAATATACTGTAAATACTCAATACTTCAAATAAACCAATAGCCGGCTTTCTGCTGGGCGGATTTGATTATGCTGACCAGCGGGCCACCGGGTATGATGTCACATCATTGGTCGAAAGCAGGGAGGGAGGGAGGCACGCCCTTCTCAAATCGAACAGTAATCTGCACCACTCGGTCATTTTGTCAACAAAGCAGCATGATGCATCGTCCAGAAACATACATCTATTTTTCATAAAATCAATGTTAGAATTGTCTAATTAGTTTTCATTGGGAAGGCAGATAAAGCGTTTTTATCAAAAGCAATCCATTTTGCATGGGAAACAGAATCCTAGTGATTACTACACTTGCTTAATTGCGTCACTTTTGTTTTGAGCAGACTTCACCGTGGGCTTTGAACGGGGCACCTGGCTCACCCCCGGGAGGCGGCCCAGTTCAACATCGAATGCAATCAACTTTCAGCCAATGTAAACCAAGTCTACACGGGCGCCCGGGCGAGATTAATCAAACCACCTCAAGGATTTACGCCACAGTGTTTGTGACGCTTGTCGTTTGGTGAGACGTAGACCCAGTGGCAATGGCGAGATTGAGAATACCCTGTCTGTTTTGTTGGGTTTTGACAAAGTTTATTCCTGATAAAGTCAGGTCAGGCAGAGAGTAAGAAATAGTCCCAAATCGGCTGAAAATCCAGCAGGTGCGTTTTTTCTGCTATTTTGCCCCCCAAGCAAGGAGTGTTTGTATGGAGGTCAATGAGAGGGTGACTTATTTGCTACGTGAGGTTTGTTTGATCGAATAGAAGTTTCGTTATGCTTAAATTGTTATGAGTGTACTGATATAAGTAGGACACGTGACATCCCTGCAACTTTGAGAATAAACACTTTATATCAGAGTTGTCTCGATGGTTATGCATATTCATAGCATGAGGTTAGTAGTGTAGTATCTCTCTCCATTGAAAACAGGCAGTTGATGTCAATATTTGAAAAAGGATTACAATAATGAGATGTATCCTCCAATTCAAAGAAAGGATAGGCGGGAGCTAGACAGCCCACTGTGCGGTTTTGTGGACAACGACTCCCATTGTTAGGGCGGAGAGACATGTATCTTGTCAGTATATCCATAATCTTTGGGTTAAGTTTTATTTGCTATTCTGTGAGGGTCTATGTTACAAACCCGCTTCGGTGCTTTAGGTGCCAAGGATTCGGACATGTTGCAACTGTGTAGAAGGGAGATCCCACGATTTGAGAAATGTGCAGGAGGGCATAGTCAGAGAGAGTGTACATTTGGGCTGGAGAAAGCACCGTGTGTCAACTGTGGGGGTGCCCATGCAGCTGGGGATCAGAAGTGCCCTGTGTGAGAAAGACAAGTTGAGATTGACAGAGTTCGAGTAGGGCAGAAACTTTTCTATGCTGAGATAGTGAAGAGAGTAGAGGATAGCCCAAGTGTGAGTGGGTTGACTGGAAGCCCCCCAGTGAGTATTCCTATGCCTGAAGAGAGAGAGCCATAGAGGATAAGTTTTAGTAAGGTTGGATTTCTTGCATTTATAGCCATGATAATCAACTGCACTGCACTGATGGAGTGGAAATCACAGAAGATAGATGTGGTAGTTGCAGCAACAGATACATATTTGGGTGTGAGAGATTTTAGTGCAGAAGATCTACAGGAAGTTTTGAGAGAAGGGGTTCCATCATCCCAGGTCGACGGTCTGGTGTAGGATCGTTTAGGGCCAAGTAGTGGAAAGGGGTGGTGGGTTTTGGGGGATAGTGTGTAGGTGCAGGGTTACATTATAGTGCAATTTAGGTTTTTCCCGTTCCCCGTTCCCCTTTTCTCTGAGTTCTGTCAAGACTGAATGGTCGAAAACACAGGAGAACTAGAAAACAGGAACTAACAAGAATCATGAGTACGGGAAAGTTATTTCTGGGTTTTAGGACTACTTTGGAGGAAGACCAATCATACCACTGGGCAGAAGATGGCGGAGGTGGATGTTTTGTTTGAAATTGATGGCGTGTCGAGTGGAGATGAGAGTGAGAAGGATTGGATTACAGTGGTCGTGGAGTCTAGTAAATCCAAGCCTAGTTCTGACTCTTTTTTTTATTTTAATTTTTTAAATTTTTTTATCCCATTTTCTCCCCAATTTTCGTGGTATCCAATCGCTAGTAATTACTACCTTGTCTCATCGCTACAACTCCCGTACGGGCTCGGGAGAGACGAAGGTCGAAAGCCATGCGTCCTCCGAAGCACAACCCAACCAGCCGTACTGCTTCTTAACACAGCGCGCCTCCAACCCGGAAGCCAGCCGCACCACTGTGTCGGAGGAAACACCGTGTACCTGGCCCCCTTGGCTGGCACGCACTGCGCCCGGCCCGCCACAGGAGTCGCTGGAGCGCGATGAGACAAGGATATCCCTACCGGCCAAACCCTCCCTACCCCGGACGACGCTATGCCAATTGTGCGTCGCCCCACGGACCTCCCGGTCGCGGCCGGCTGCGACAGAGCCTGGGCGCGAACCCAGAGACTCTGGTGGCGCAGTTAGCACTGCGATGCAGTGCCCTAGACCACTGCGCCACCCGGGAGGCCCCCGTTCTGACTATTTTTTTACTCAAGAGTGAGGGTGTTTGATCGATCAAGATACCTGGGAGATCCGTTTGAAGTCTCAATGAAAATTATAGATGCGTTAGATGAGGTGGCGTAAGTGGAAAATAACAAGATTTAAAAAAAATGTTGTATGTCCGAGGAGCAGAAGGAGCACGCTTTGCACCTGAAAAAGATATCGGATTGGAACGTATCGTATGTGGATCTGCGAAGCAGGGCGCCTATCAAGGGGGTGCAGAAGTGAGTGCAGAGGATATAACTGAAGAAGTAGAGGGAGTGGTTGGTGCACACCGACTGACCCGTATGGTCATCCTTTATTTTGTTATTTGAAGAAGAGTCTCTCCCGTCATACGTACATTTGGGTGATGTGAGATATCCTGTAAGAGCCTTTGTGCCCAAACCCTTCCGGTATGATAATGTAAACTATTGGGACATGTGTCAAGTGTATGTAGACATGCTGCAATTATGGTGGCGAGCATGCACCAGAATTCATGAAGTGCCTGTTGAATGAGGTGAAGGAGACCGAGGTGTCAAGAATAAGGGCTGTCCAGCATGTCTCCTATCCGGAGGCGGTGAGAAGAGTCGAAGAAGGGAGTAACTTTGAAGAAACCATGGTAGTTGGATTAGAGACATCAGTAAATGTCAGGATCCATTTGGTGAGCAACATGTTGCATGTTAAAACATGTGGACTTGTTTATTGCATTGGTTATAAACTGCACAGTGCAAACAAAGAAGAAATCTGAGAAAATAGGCATCATTGTGAGTGTGGCTGAACGTTTTTTGGGAGCCAGGGAATTTACAGCAGAGGCAAAATAAGGAATCCTGTCGAATGTTCCCGTCCACACAGGCCCCTGAGCCTGTTTAGGGATGTGATTTGGATTATCACTGAAGAAGTGGAGTATTTTTGTATTATGTCCCGCAATGGATTTTTGGGGTTTTGTTTCAATACCCCGTACAATAGGTGGCAGCAATACACCAATAGGTGTAGTCTGCCACAAAAGTTAAAAGAAGAAGAAGAATCATTCCTTTCTACAGGTGCAGCTAAATGAAGACTCGTCATACTGTTCTACAGGTGCATTGGGTAGGGCGTCGAGTTTTTGTTCTTCGAAATGATATTTCAATTGGAGTGGGCCACAGTTTCAACAATTACTTAACCATACATAGATTTTTGGATTAATAGAAAAGTTTTGATTTGAAAGTGACTATCGAAATCGGACACTTCACCAGCTTTGAAAACAAATAGAGCTTCAATTGTCGGGGCCGATATGTTTGTCGGCGGCTTGGTATCGGTGTTTGTCTTCCTTCATGCAACAGGTTAGTGCTCCTTCTGTCGATCAAACCTCCTCTTCTGGTTTTAGATTACGTTTCAATCGGTATATTGTATTGGAAAGACAAACTTGATGATTAAAACTATTACTAAACTACAACTACGTTTTTTTGGAAGCATAAGGACCTTATCTTTCACAGTAGTAATAAATAACAAATTGCTTATTGATACCTTTTATTTTATAGGGTTACTGTTCCCACATGGACTTCTCAATGTTACAGCGCTTGTTTACAGAATACTGAGGGAAGATGAAGGCTGCTACCTGGGTTTATTAACGTTAGTTGTCTAGCTTGATCAGAACACATATGTGTAAACTAAAAATAAAAAATTAACTGTAGGAAGTGTAGTTACACGAAGCCAACTGTGGGCGCTGAAAACCCTACGGAGAGAAGGATATTCGATTGCCTGGAAACCCGACGTTGAATTGCATTGAATTCTACCTCGGGTAAAAATGTATTTTGGATCAGAAAAGTTTCCTCATTACCTTTTGCCTGTACTGTCTTTCGTTGTCGGACCCCAGTAAGATTAGCTTTCGCTAATGGGGATCCTAATAAATCAAATCAAGCCAGCATGTTGAAAAAAGTGACATTTAAACACGCTCTACCGGTTGTTACCGCTGTTGTTTCTTCTGACGGTAGGAATGTGAGAGTATCCACAGGAAAGTATACCGGAATTCAACATTATGACTTGTTGAGTTCCTGTGAGGGAACTTAAAAAAAATATCCGAACACTTTTTTTGGTTCCAGGCAAGTTTTTCGAATTCATCTGCAGCCGAATTGTTTACTTTGCTGTCTTAACCATTGAGTAATGAATGGAAGATGACTTTTTCAGAGTTGGGGACACAACAAGAATTCTTACCCTTTTTAAGTATGGCTACTATGGTGCATTCATGTCTTTTAATTAGGTGTTGGAGATAGAACAATTTAACAAATTGGGATCAATAAACTAATAGGCTTCTCTTTAGATTGTCATTTTAGACAGTGCAACACAGCTTCAAATAAATCAGCCCTCAGGACTATTAGCTTAGTTTCAAGAGTTGAATGAAATATTGGTC
This sequence comes from Salvelinus fontinalis, assembly GCF_029448725.1. Taxonomy (NCBI): domain Eukaryota; kingdom Metazoa; phylum Chordata; class Actinopteri; order Salmoniformes; family Salmonidae; genus Salvelinus; species Salvelinus fontinalis. Next base: position 41,986,938 of record NC_074677.1, read on the forward strand.
TAGAAGGCCTTTAAACATTCATAAAATCAGTGCAAGGGGACCTATACTTTCCACCTGTTATGTGGTTATTGCTTTACCTTGGAAAACCTAGCTCTCCCTCCCCACCTCCGAAACTCACACGACAAGCAAACAAGAGACAATTCTCTGGTTTCATTTTACACACTGTAGACTTAGTTCCCATGCTTTTATCTGGACAAACCATTATTCTAAATGGGGCAAACCAAACTGTTTTCACTCAGTTCACACAGTCACCACTGCTACCGTCAGATAAAATCTGATGAGTTGAGATTGATAAATGAGAATGGAGGTTGAGATTGCTTTGTAACTGAGCAGCGCAGTGGGAGCTCTACTGTACAAGATGTACCCTGGACATATAATATCCTCTCTTAATACAACTTCACAGATGCAATAGTGTGTAGAACTGAGCTAAGCTATCCTGTCCTCCATGTACCTGATGAGGCCCATACCAATGTTCCCTCTGTTTTTCACCACTGAGCAAATTTCAGGTTTGCTGAGCACAAACTTGAATGTTGTGAGACTTCTGTGCAACTTCCAGTGTGCGTTTACTGTGCACATAGGCTGTACTCACTTTTTAAGTTAGTTTCTCAGACAGTGATCAAGTAGGCTACTGTGGCTGTTTGATCTTTAATATAGGCCTACCATCAAACAATGGAGAAAATGCATCCCGTAACATTTTAACATGTAAATAGCTATCATTCAGCCTACAGTAGCAGCCATTGTGTGGTGTTCAATGTAGGCCTACATTCCATGAGTCTTTAAAAAACAAACATGCAGGGCTTGACATTAACCTGTTTATCCACTTGTCATTCAGACAAGGAGGTGGCTGAAAATGTTTGATGCAAGAAACCACTTCAAAAAATCAAATGCATTATTATTCCCATACCACTATTACAAAGAATTAGGGCTGGGAGATATGGCCAAAATATAATTTCACGGTAATTAACATTTTTTTGATGGTATGACTGTTTTTGAATAATAGTTTTGCGTGAACCTAGGGTGGCAACATATACATTTGAAGTGATTTCAATGGTACTTTCTCCATTCTATTGCCAATATATCACAGCTAAGGGCTGTTCTTACACAATGCGGAGTGCCTGGATACAGCCCTTAGCTGTGGTATATTTGCCATATACCACAAACCCACGAGGTGCCTTATTGCTATTAGTAACTGTCTCCCAACGTGATTAGAGCAGTACAAATGAATGTTTTGTCATACCTGTGGTCTGATATCACGGCAGTCAGGGCTCGAACCACCCAGTTTATAATGTTCAATTCATCTATAACCAAAAACCATTTTCATACATTTCTGCATTTCTTGCTCTCAGTTAAGGTAGCAAAAATTGTATTCATGTTGCGAACATTAATACGTTGCGTGTTGCTCTTTGATTTAGAAGCACAAACAACATGCTGATTTAGGTCTACACCATCACTAGCATTATCAGGCTGTATAGCTAATTACGTTCGTGCAGACTCAGTACATTTATTAGTTGACTAGCATTAGCCGCTAACACAATTTAGGCCCAACTTGTTAAGAAAAGACAAGCTAGTTTGCAGAAGTAAGAAACAAGCTAGTGTAATTATAGAACGCTAGTGGGTTTATATTAAGAAGCAATGTTAACAGCATAGTTGTCATTGTTGCTTGTGCTGCATTGACCATGCAGACATTCCCTTAAGAAGACGCCGACCGACATGGAAGCTCTGCTTCTAGCTCTTAACCTGTTGGGGATGGGGGCGCTGTTTAGACTACTTATGCTAATGTGGCTAATTTTTTAAACGGCTTCCCACAAAATCCTTGATCGTACAATATGCATATTATTATTATTATTGGATAGAAAACAGTCTATAGTTTCTATAGGAGTTGAAATTTTGTCTCTAAGTGGAACAGAGCCCATTCTACAGCAATTTCCCTGACATGGAGTCAGATTTGAGAAATGTTGGCCTCTCTTCTGAAGTCATTTAAAAGGGCACTGTCGTTGCTATGACTATACGGACACTTCTTACGTCTTCCCCTGGATGCCTTTACGTGATGACGATTCCAACGGGGTCGATTGCACGTTCACAGGCCCTACAAATGAAAAAACCCTGAAGCTAGTCATTCTTTGGGAGCTGCGTCATGAGCAAAGTGGACACCGGCGCGCACCTGTTCCAAGCGTTAGTTTAGCCTGTTATATTTCTCCGGTCATCTTTTCACTCGTTATAGGAGTTAAAAACATCATAAGGTAGTTAATTTAAAGCGTTTTATAGCAATTTATATCCGTTTAGTGCGATTTTGGGACATTTATTTTTGCAACGATGTGAAAAGTTGGGCACGCTTTTCAGTTCATCCCGAACGCAGTTGACTTTTCCACATGGCAAGAGGACAGCTTTCCACCAAAAGACGATTTCTCCCAAGAAAGGATCCTTTGCCCAAGATACTGATGGAAGAACAGCTCAAGGTAGGACATTTTTATTATGATAAATCGTGTTTCTGTCGAAACATTTTAGTGGCTTAGGACGCCATGTTTTTTGACGTAGCTTCGCTTGGCGCAAACTGTATTGAAAAGTAAGGATAAATTAAAAAATGTAATAACGCAATTGTATTAAGAATTAAATTGTCTATCAATCCCTGTCCACCCTATATTTTTTAGTCACGTTTATGAGTATTTATGTATAAGAGTAGATCACTGTCTAAGTGGCGCAAGGACAAATTCTGACCAGCTGAGTTACATTTCACATTGTCTAACCATGATTTTGGTGGCTAAATATAAACATTTTCGATCAAACTGTATATGCATGTTGTAATGTGATGTTACAGGAGTGTCATCGGAAGAATTCTGAGAAGGTTAGTGAAAAAATTAATATATTTTTGGCGATGTTGACGTTATCGCCCACTTTGGCTAGAATCAATGCTGGGCTGCTATGTGCTATGTGCTATGCTAATATAACGATTTATTGTGTTTTCGCTGTAAGACACTTAGAAAATCTGAAATATTGTCTGTATTCACAGGATCTGTGTCTTTCGATTCGTGTATGCTGTGTATTTTTACGAAATGTTTGATGATTAGTAGTTAGGTAAACACGTTGCTCATTGTAATTATTCTAGTCCATTTGTGATGGTGGGTGCAATTGTAAACTATGCCATATACCTGAAATATGCACTTTTTTCTAACAAAACCTATCCCATACCATAAATATGTTATCAGACTGTCATCTAATGAGTTTTTTTGTTGGTTAGGGGCTATAAATATCTTAGTTTAGCCGAATTGGTGATGGCTACTGGTGTTGGTGGACAAATAAAAGATGGTGGATTATGCTAATGTGTTTTTAGGTAATAGATGTACATCTTTACATATTGTGTCTTCCCTGTAAAACATTTTAAAAATCGGAAATGTTGACTGGATTCATAAGATCTGTGTCTTTCATTAGCTGTATTGGACTTTAATGTGTGAAAGTTAAATATTTTAAAAAAATATTTTTTTTGAATTTCGCGGCACTGGTTTTTCAGTGGGGGGGGGGGGGGGGGTGTGCCGCTAGCGCCACGCTGATCCTAGACAGGAAATTTTGCAGTTTTTAAAATGTTATTTTTTTAAACATTAGTCCAGAATGTTTTTTTGTGTATTCGTAGTGGACTTCAAGGCAGAGTATATTACTCGCTAATGTTCAGTCCCTGGACAATGAAGTAGATGAGTTCAGGGCAAGGATCTCCTTCCAGAGACATCAGGGACTATAACATACTGTTTCACAGAATCATGGCTCTCTCTGGATTTACTTTCCCCGTCCATACAGCCAGTTGTGTTCTCAGTACATTGCGCAGACAGGAATAAAGAACTCTCCGGGAAGAAGAAAGGCGGTGGTGTATGTTTCATGACTAACTACTCATGGTGTGATTGTGATAATGTACAGGAACTCAAGTCCATTTGTTTACCATACCTAGAATACCGACGTATTATCTCCCAAGATAATTATTTTGTTATAGTCACAGCCGTGTATATTTCCCCCAAGCTGATAACACTATGGTCCTCAAGAAACTACACTGGACTTTGTACAAACTGGAAACCACATCCTGAGGCTGCATTTATTGTAGTTGGGGATTTTAACAATTCAAATTTGAGGAAAATGCTAACAAAGTTCTATCAATACATTTGCCTGTAGTACTCACACTTCAACTCAAGTCCATTGTTACACTCCCTTCTGGCATGGCTACAAGGCCCTCTCCTGCACTCCCTTTGGGCAAATCAGATCATGACTCCATTCGGCTCCTTCCTTCCTATAGGCTCAAACTCAAAAAGGAAGTAGCCATGTTAAGGTCTATTCAATGCTGGTCTGACCAATCGGAATCCATGCTTCAAGATTGTTTTGATCACGAGGACTGGGATATGTTCCGGGTAGCCTCGGAGAATAACATTGACCTATACATGGTGACTGAGTTCATCAGGAAGTGTATAGGGGATGTTGTTCACACTGTGACTAAAACCTACCCAAACCAAAAACTGTGGATAGATGACTGTTTGCTCAACTTAAAGCGCAAACCACCACATTAAAGGTTAAATTATATATTTGAAAAATGTACCACTGCAAGGTGACTTAGAATATGGTCAAAATACAAACCGTGTCAACAGGGTCTACAGACGGTCAAGGCAGTCAGTCAAACCAGCCACGTGGCGGACAGTCTTGCTCCTGGATAAGCTAAACCCTTTCTTCGCCCGCGTTGGATAAGTACCGCGCCCCGCTCCCAAGGTCTGTGGGCTCCTTCTCCGTGGTCGCCGTGAGTAAGACATTTAAGCGTGTTAACCCTCGCAAGGCTGCCGGCCCAGATGGCATCCCTAGCCACGTCTTAAGAACATGCGCAGACCAGCCGGCTGGAGTGTTTATGGACATATTCAATCTCTCCCGATCCCAGTCTGCTGTCCCACTTGCTTCAATATGTCCACCATTGTTCTTGTACCCAAGAAAGCAAAGGTAACTGAACTAAATGATTATTGCCTTGTAGAACTCATTTCTGTCATCATGAAGTGCTTTGCGAATAGTCAAGGATCATATCTCCTCCACCTTACCTGACACCCTAGACCCACTTCAATTTGCATACCGCCCCAATAGATGCAAAGAGGATGCCATCGCACTGCACACAACCTCTACTATGCTGATCCTCAACACAGGGGCCCCATAAGGGTGTTTGCTCAGCCCCCTCCTGTACTCCATGTTCACCCATGACTGTGTGGCCACGCATGCCTCCAACTCAATCATTTAAGTTTGGAGACGACACAACAGTAGTAGGCCTGACAACAACAATGACTAGATGGCTTAAAGGGAGGAGGTGAGGGCCTTTGAGGAATGGTGCCAGGAGAATAAATAACCTCTCCCTCAATGTCAACAAAACAAAGGAGCTGATCGTGGACTTCAGGAGCCCGAAGAGGGAGCAAGCCCCTATACACATTCACGGGACTGCAGTGGAGAAGGTGAAGAGCTTCAAGTTCCCACAGCGTACACATCACTGGCAATCTGAAATGATCCACCCAGTGTTGTGGATAGGGGCGTGTAGTCCAACCACACTGGGCTACAGCGCCTTTTCAACCTCGGGAGATTGATCATTTCTTGGCCCTTAAGATCCTCACTAAGTAAGCTTATTCAAGCCTGTCTCAAAATAAAATACTACCGCTTTTTGAGAAAAAAAAAAGAAGAAGCTCTACCCAACTATTTTCAAAGATGTCTAAAGTGACTGACCGGCTCAACGGTCTTATGTAACAACCTTTTTTTAACATTGGATAAAATTAGACTTGGAGCTACAAAATTGTATCATACACTACATTTGAGGAACAATGGGAAAGTTATTCTGCTTTGAAAAGTTGATAAACTTGTATACTCACTTTTGAGAAAATGGCCTTTGAATGTTTTGGGACTACTATTGGAGAGCCCTTTGTCTACTTCCATTTAGCATTGTTCACACCCTCTTATGCTTTAGCCCCACCCATCTAGTTGAGGGTTGATCCAAGCGTTCTGCACTAACAGCAGTCAAGCTAACTTGCTAGTTACTTCCAGACAAATGAGTGAACAGCTCACTAAACATTACTTACCCTAGCAGAGCTGTTTAGGCTGTTTTCATGTTATCCAGAGTGTTGGTGACTAACTGTGCCGTCAGGTTGTCCTTTTGTAAATTGAGCGTTTCGCTCTCGGAGCGGCCTACTGGATGCTCTGGCCGACGAGTAGGGTTGATCCGATCGTTCTCACAGCTTGGGTGCTTGACTGTCGTTCACTGGCTAGCTTGCTAGCTACTTCCAGACACATGAGAGTACAACCTACTCTGACAATTTTACTCGCCCTAGCAGAGCTGGTTAGGCTGTTTTCATGTTATCCAAGCGTTGGTGACTAACTGCTGCTGGCAACAATTTAAATTGTATTTTTTGCCAACGTTTACTGACACCAGCCATATTCAACTGGTGTTGAGCGTTCGTAAATTCATCAGTTTTTCTGCGCTCTGGCACACAGACGAGTGCTCTGAAATCTGAGTAGATGGCCTGACTGAATTTACGAACGCACCCGAAATTGTTACTTTCATAATGGAGTCTTAAGACATGTAGCTAGCTAAACAATTAACCATAATCCCAACTCATTACATTAATACGCTGCATACATCTGCAGGTAGCTAACCTACCAGGATCAATGTTAACCTTCGGTGAGAACTAGCCAAGCAAATGGCTCTGAGATTTGAATAATAAGATCATATGTGTAATGTTAGCAAGCCAGCACTTTAACTTGAAATTAAACTACTTTCTGTCAATTAGAAATGTGTAATCTCTGAATGTCTTACCCGTATACATCATGGATGGATGCGTCTCCGGTCGGATGCCATGGTTGCCCTTAGTTTGAAGATGTAATTCGGAGACCTGTGTTTTCTCATCTCCTTAGCTATTATACTCCTAGCTTCCTGAAACGGGTCACAAATGTAGATGTTTTGTGCTCTTGCTGGAAGCAATCACTCCCATGTTGATGACTACAAATGATCTATACTGAACAAAATTATAAACGAAACGTGACGTGTTGGTCCCATTTTTATTTAAAAAAAATTGTTCATGATCTGAAATAAAACATCACAAATGTTCCATACTGTATGCACAAAAAGCTTATTTCTGTCATTCTGTGCACAAATTTGTTTACATCCCTGTAAGCGGTGCGCATGTCAGCTGTTTGTTCACCCGCACCCGCCCGCAATGGCTAATAACCCTTCCACAACCACGAACTATATGTGAAAATCTGAGGCCCGCACCCAACCCGCGCTACAGACGGACTGCATCATTTTTTTTGATGGGGGGGGGGGTGAATGGGTTTGTTTTGCCTGATTGTAGTTAGTTTTCTGCTTATTTCTGGCTTTGTAAGTTAACTTGTCTATAATTAGATACATGTAGCTTCTCCTTTGTCCTGTTGCCCTTGAAGAGAAAAAAAAACCTTGTTCAACAGAATGTAATAGAATGCGTCAATCTAGTTTACATTGGTAAAATTCTCCTCTTTCGTGGAACAATGACGTTTTTGGACTGGGGAGAAAATACAATAAAGCAATACATATTTTATGGGTGTAATACTATCAGCTTTTATGAAGACAGCACCTCTACATGTTTTATAACTGAGCATTGCATTCTCAAGATGCAGAAAGAAATGTGTACATTTGTCATTTTCTGCAGGAGTTATGGCTGTAGCTCTATTCAAAAGGATCTAGTGTTACTAGACTACTGGTTATGTATTTATTGCCCCAAAATGTCATTTATTCCAAAGTATGTTTCAGATGGGATACATATTTTCCAAAGTAGCCCCTTTTTTAAAATTAATGAAAATTAAATGACAGTTATGATGGAATCCTAGGGTTTTTTGTCCAGTTAACTCAAGCTTGGTTCCTAAGTTTTTCTAAACCATATCAAACCATCTTTGGTGTAGTGTCGCCATAATCATTAGGATTTTTTAATGATCCGCAGAAGAAGACGTCCTAAATGCCTTCAGATGTGAGCTTAACTGCTAACTTGATATGTGTGTTTAGGCTATGGATGAGAAAGTGAACTTGTTCCAAACGTGTAGCTCAGTTATATGCTGCATTGCAATTTATACAGCGCTTTCGGATTATTCAGACCCCTTTTTTCACATGTTACGTTTATAGCCTTATACTAAAAGGGATTCATTTGCCCCCCCCCCCCTCTCAATCTACACACAATACCTCATAATGAGAATGCAAAAACAGGTTTTTAGAAATTGTTGCAAATTTTATTGAAGAAAAAAAATTTTTTTACATAAGGATTCAGACCATTCACTCAGATATTTGTTGAAGCACCTTTGGCAGTGATGACCGCATCGAGTCTTCTTGGGTATGACGCTACAAGCTTTGCACACCTGTATTTGGGGAGTTCCTCCCATTTTCTTCTCTGCAGATCCTCTCAAGCTCTGTCCGGTTGGATGGGGAGTGTCGCTGGACAGCTATTTTCAGGTCTCTCCAGAGATGTTCAGTCGGGTTCAAGTCCGGGCTCTGGCTTTTCTCAGTTCATCTTTCCCTGACTAGTCCTGACTAGTCTCCCAGTCCCTGCTGCTGAAAAACATCCCCACTGCATGATGCTGCCACCACCATGCTTCACTGTAGGGATGGTGCCATGTGTCCTCCACACGTGACACTTGGCATTCAGGCCAAAGAGTTCAATCTTGATTTCATCAGACCAGAGAATCTTGTTTCTGCTTTAGGTGCCTTTTGGCAAACTCCAAATGAGCTGTCATGTGCGTTTTACTGGGTGGCTTCCGTCTGTCTACTCTACCATAAAGGCCTGATTTGTGGAGTCCTTCAGAGATGGTTGTCCTTCTGGAAGAGTCTCCCATCTCCACAGAGGAGCTCTGTCAGTGACGATCGGATACTTGGTCACCTCCCTGACCAATTCCCTTCTCCCCCGATTGCTCAGTTTGGCCTAGGCGGCCAGGCCGGGCAGTCTTGGTCGTTCCAAACTTCTTCCATTTTATGAATGATGGATGCCACTGTTTTTGGGGACCTTCATTACAGCAGAAATGTTTTGGTCCCCTTCCCCAGATCTGTGCTTTGACACAATCCTGCCTCAGAGCTCTACAGACAATGCTTTCGATCTCATGGCTTGGTTTTTGCTCTGACATGCACTGCCAACTGTGGGTCCTTGTTATATAGACAGGTGTGCTTTTCCAAATGTCCAATCAATTGAATTGAACTCTGGTGGACTCCAAGTTGTAGAAACATATCAAGGATGATCAATGGGAACAGGATGCCCCTGAGCTCAATATCGAGTCTCTACCTTGTACATATTACCTAAACTAACCGGTGCCCCTGCACATTGACTCTGTACTGGTACCCCCTGTATATAGCCTCGCTACTGTCATTTTACTGCTGCTCTTTAACTATTTGTGTTTATTTTTTTTTACAAATTTTTTTTTTCTTAAGTGCGTTGTTGGTTAAGGACTTGTAAGTAAGCATTTCACAGTGCATGTGACAAATAAAATTAGATTTAAGTGAGGGGTGCAATATTGTTTTAATGATGCATTCGGTGATCAATTCATTCCCACAAAACGTATAAACAAACATTCACTGTGAAAGTAGGTTCATGTAGGCCATTCATACAATTTATCGAATCAGTTTCCTTGCTCAAACTGTGAGCAACACCTGAAACTCTGACATTTTCTCTCAAAACAGGGATGTCAATTTGCAAGGGACTAGTATCATCAGGAATTTGCCCCAAAATAGTAGGTTATTCTGTTTAGTCGTCCAGGATTTCAGTTTTCATTTAACCCATCTAAACGGTAGGCTACAGTTCCCTTGACATGCCATAGGTCCATCTGAAATCGTCTTGTGACTGTAGAATGTGTGAAGTTACACCAGGAACGCACAATCCCGCCATCAGTGCTCAGACTGTCCGCAATAGGCTGAGAGAGGCTGGACTGAGGGCTTGTAGGCCTGTTGTAAGGCAGGTCCTCACCAGACATCACCGGCAACAACGTCGCCTATGGGCACAAACCCACCGTCGCTGGACCAGATGGGACTGGCAAAAAGTGCTCTAAACTGACGAGTCACAGTTTTGTCTCACCAGGGTTGGATTAGCGTTTATCGTTGAAGGAATGAGCGTTATCGAGGTGGAGGGTCAGTCATGGTCTGGGATGGTGTCACATCGTCATTGGACTGAGCTTGTTGTCATTATAGGCAATCTCAACGCTATGCGTTACAGGGAAAACATCCTCCTCTCTCATGTGGTACCCTTCCTGCGGGCTCATCCTGACATAACCCTTCAGCATGACAATGCGGCCAGCCATACTGCTCATTCTGTGTGTGATTTCCTGCAAGACAGGAATGTCAGCGATCTGCAATGGCCAGCGAAGAGCCCGGATCTCAATCCCAATGAGCAGGTCTGGGACCTGTTAGATCGGAAGGTGAGGGCTAGGTGACTGATAGCTTTATAGTTGTTATTTTTTAGCCATTTTACCCAGCCATCTGAGATGTTCTGTCATAATATCCATGTCTGTGCCCAAACAATTCGAGCTTCTACCTTTAAAAAAAATCTGTCTATCCAGAAACAAGTCTCTTATCGTTGCAGCTTGTTATAGATCCTCAGCCCCCAGCTGTGCCCTGGACACCATATGTGATTTGATTGCCCCCCCATCTACTGTCAGAGTTCCTACTGTTAGGTGACCTAAACTGGGATATGCTTAAAACCCTGGCGTCCTACAATCTAAGCTAGATGCCCTAAATCTCACAAGTTATCAAGGAACCTACCAGGTACAACCCCAAATCCATGGGGACCCTCATCGATATCATCCTGACCAATTTGCCCTCTAAATACACCTCTGCTGTCTTCAACCAGGATCACTGCCTTATTGCCTGCTTCCATAATGGGTCTGCGGTCAAACGACCACCCCTCATCAGTCAAACGTTCCCTAAAACACTTCTGCGAGCAGGCCTTTCTAATCGACCTGGCCCGGGTATCCTGGAAGGATATTGACCTCATCCCGTCAGTAGAGGATGCCTGGTTGCTCTTTAAAAGTGCCTTCCTCACGATCTTAAATAAGCATGCCCCATTCAAAAAACGTAGAACTAAGAACAGATATAGCCCTTGGTTAATCCTAGACTTGACTGTCCTTGACCAGCACAAAACATCCTGTGGCTTACTGCATTAGCCTTGAATAACCGCTGTGGTATGCAAATTCAGGGAAGTCAGGAACCAATATACTCAGTCAGTTAGGAAAGCAACGGCTAGCTTTTTCAAAAAGAAATGTGTATCCTGTAGCACTAATTGCAAAAAGCTTTGGGACACTAAAGTCCATGGAGAATAAGAGCACCTCCTCCCAGCTGCCCACTGCACTGAGGATAGGAAACACTGTCACCACTGATAAATCCACGATAATCAAGAATTTCAATAAGCATTTCTCTATGGCTGGCTATGCTTTCCACCTGGCTACCCCAACCCTGGCTAACAACTCTGCACCCCCGCAGAAACTTGCCCAAGACCCCCCCTGCTTCTCCTTCACCCCAAATCCAGACAGCTGATGTTCTGAAAGAGCTGCAAAATCTGGATCCCTACAAATCAGCTAGGCTAAACAATCTGGACACTCTATTTCTAAAATTATCAGCTGAAATTGTTGTTACCCCTATTACTAGTCTGTTCAACCTCTTGCGTATCGTCTGAGATCCCCAAAGACTGGAAAGCTGCTGCGGTCATCCCCCTCTTGAAAGGGGGAGGCACTCTAGACCCAAACTGTTCAAGACCTTGCCAAGTTAACAGATCACCGACCATTTTGAATCCGACCGTACCTTCTTCACTATGCAATCTTCCCAGCTGGTCATGGGTGCATCTCAGCCGCGCTCATGGTCCTAAACGATATCATAACCCAAGGCTTTCGACTCTGTCAATCACCACATTCTTATCGGCAGACACAACAGCCTTGGTTTCTCTAATGACTGCCTCACCTGGTTCACTAACTACTTCTCAGCTGGAGTTCAGTGTGTCAAATCGGGGGGCCGGGTGTCCGGACCTCTGGCAGTCTCTATGGGGGTGCCACAGGGTTTAATTCTCGGGCCGACTTTTTTCTCTGTATATATCAATTGATGTCGCTGTTGGTGATTTTCTGAGCCACCTTTACACAGATGACACCATTCTGTATACATCTGGCCCTTCTTTGGACACTTAACAAATCTCAACAAGCTTCAATGCCATACAATACTCTTTCCGTGGCCTCCAACTGTTTTTAAATGCTAGTAAAACTAAATGCATGCTCTTCAACCAATTGTTGGCTGCACCCACCCGACTAGCATCACTACTCTGGACGGTTCTGACTTTATGTGGATAACTACAAATACCTAGGTGTCTGGTTAGACTGAACTCTCCTTCCAGACTCCCATTAAGCACCTCCAATCCAAAATTAAGTCTAGAATCAGCTTCCTATTTCACAACAAAGCCTGCTACACTCATGCTGCCAACATACCCTTTTAAAACTGACTAACCTACCGATCCTTTACAAAATAGCCCCTAACACTCTACTCAGACTACATCCAGTTTGCTATCACAGTGCCATCCCGTTTTGTCACCAAAGCCCCATATACTACCCATCTGCGACCTGTATGCTCTAGTTGGCTGGCCCTCGCTACATATCCGGCGCCAAACCCACTGGCTCCAGGTCATCTATAAGTCTTTGCTAGGTAAAACTCTGCCTTACCTCAGCTCACTGGTCACCATAGCAACACCCACCCGTAGCACGTGTTCCAGCAGGTATACTTCACTGGTCATCCCCAAAGCCAACACCACCTTTTTGGCTACCTTTCCTTCCAGTTCTCTGCTGCCAATGACTGGAACGAATTGCAAAAACCACTGAAGCTGGAGACCCATATCTCCCTCACTAACATTAAGCATCAGCTGTCAGAGCAGCTTACCTATCACTGTACCTGTAAATAGCCCATCCAAGAACCTCATCCCAATATTGTTTTTTGGGGGGCGCTTTTGCACCCCAGTTACTCTACTTGCACATCTATCACTCCAGTGTTAATGCTAAATTGTAATTATTTTGCCTCTATGGCCCATTTATTTCCTTACCTCCATACTCTTCTACATTTGCACACACGGTACAAAGATCTTTCTGCTGTGTTATTGACTTTACATTTAGGTGTAACTGTTTGTCGCTTTTCTTAATCTTGGCCAAGTCACAGTTGTTAATTTAACCAGGTGTGAACAAGTTCTCATTAAGTTAAAAATCATAGCTAGCTATTTTTAAGAGGTTTTCAATTGGCATCTCTCCCCCTGTTCAGTTCCAGGTGGGGACTGGATTAGGTGTGAGCAGTGCAGGAGGTGGGCTCATGAGTTGTGCTCTAAAAACATTTCATCAAATACCTAGTGTTAACTTTAGCTGTTTATTTCCATGTTTTATTGTTCTTAGCGTGACCTTCGTCCCCATTTGCAATTTTGAGACAAAAAGCAATTAGACATTGTTCTTGGGGGGGGCTAGAAACGGTGACTAACCCCATTCTGTACAAATTTGCACAACTGCAGCATTCAAATGAGGCTGAAATGAAAATTAATGGGACTGTAGCGACTGTTGCATCTAAATCCGGGGTGTTTATTTTCGATTCTGCGTGGATTGACACGGTAATAACCTAATTTGAGAAATGATGAAGGGGAAAAAAACCGGACCCCTCTGACGCAGTACGTTACATCGTGAAGTGTCACGACGTAACGTACAGCGTGCATTTGCAACTCATTTTGTGCCTTACAGCCTCTTTCCACCAGGGGTAGCCTTTCTCTCTCTTGCATATTAAAAACAAAGGGACAGGGTAAGAGGGATACCTAGTCAATTGTACAGCTGAATGCATTCATTTTGTCATCACTGCAATCCATCAAGACTTTCAAAAGCCGCGACAGCCACTGTTTAATTCTAAGCTTTTAGCACCGCCCTAAAAACCTTATTCAAATTCGACACAAACCTTCAAATGGGTATGTATTATCACATTAAATAAACTCTATACTGTTTTATTTACATTTTAGAGGTGATAAGTTGGACAGATCGGGTGAAAAAAGCAGTTTCTCCACAATTTTCACTATCACACAGGTTTCACTTCCCCACCTACCATTTTTTTAAAAGACCCGAAGGAGCTTATTTCCTTCAATCATGCAGAGATGGGCATCTTGAAGGTCTCGTCGTTGATTTTGCTGAAAGGGGAGAAATTGTGCTTTACAATGGTATTGATATTACAGTTGACCTGGAAGTATTATGTTTTTGGGGCGCTAAAATAAGGTCAATATTACAGACCAAGGCGATGTACAAAAGTGCGTTGGTTACAGTTACCCTACTCATCTTGTTGGCTGGTGGAAAAAAATAATAACATGTGGACAGTTATTCCAATATCTTCAATATGCGCTTCGGATCTGGATAAGGATGCACTCAGTTGTGTCCCCGATGTGTCTTCACTTGTAGCCTCAGAGACCCAATCAAAGATTTTTATAACTAAATCAAGATGGACAACAGCCTGTCATTTCCATTGAGAACAGATAAGTCATAGTGGGCAGCATAAGCAAGGAGGTGGGCAGATCCAAGCATGAGTTTGCGAGATCCAATTGTCCCGTTGTAGCTTAAATCTGCATGTTTCAGTTGGGGAATGCCTACTCTGAAGTGCACATGTGCAATTACTCAATTTGCTTTTGCACTCCTAAACAATGCACTTTTGTTTTTCAAACTTTGGCAAAGGCTAAAGTCTACGAAATTGTCAACTCTGGTCATAAGATTCTAGTTTGGGGAACTGTATTTAGATAAAATGTTTCATCGATGAGAATGTGCGGGATGTAGGCCAAAATCCATCTACTCTCACTGCGGCCGCTGGGCTTCCCCTCATTACCATATTTGGTAGTGAGTGGAAACGCTAAGCGGAAGCTTCAAATTCATACATCCATAGAACAATAAGACATATTTCAATCTGTGATCCGGTCACGGCGAGCCATGTGAGTGAGCAATGCTTCGGCACGCAGAAGGGAATTAAAATCATTATTATACAACGGCCACTGGCCGCAAAAGGCATGGATGTTTTTTAGGTGGCATTACAGGCACACAAAGGGGATGCAGCCGGAAATTTGAGTTATTGTGAATGACACTGTTGAAGTGTGTACAGCCTGCGCAACTGTGTTTACAGAGTTTTCTATCCAAATCTACTAATTACATGCATATTCTAGCTTTTAGGACTGAGTAGCAGGCAGTTTACTCTGGGCACCTTTTTATCCAAGCTACTCAAATAAGTTAAGTCAATAAATTCACTTTCGTGCAAAAAGAAATGTTCTAGACCCAACCATGGCTCTGTATAGCCTATCAGCTGTAGTTACATAGACCCGAGGACACAGAACGGGACCTGACCCGGATCCGAGGGTCAACTACAGTTTTTCCTACCCCAGACCCGTGAAGTCCACACCCTGTGTGCTTCAGGCCATTGGTTGGCACATCACCAGGCATGCTCTTAGGGCTTTAGAGGGGAGCAGGTCATTATGACTCCCTGATTTAAAATTGAAAGGCTTTAGAGTTCAGCGGAAACCAAAACAGTCATCTCGGCAGGTGTTTATGTTAATGGTAGATGGTGGAGTTAAGACTTGAGCACTTGGTGTTTGAAAACCGACGATGCAATGCATCCCTCAAGTAATTTCACATCTTTAATGTCTCTGATCTCTCTACTTCTCTCTCCCCAGGTATAGACTGTGCCTTCACAGTCACAACCAGCAATGCAGATGTGAGGGCTAAAGAAAATGAAGGTTAGTCGTGGAGAATGGAAATGAGCTATCAATTGGCATGTTTTCTGTGGTCTGTTGCAAGGAAGGAATACAGAATATTATATTGAGAATGTTTAATTGTGTTTGTCCCGCAGCTTTGTGGTTTAAACTGATCAGACTGTTCTCTACAGGTGCTGATCTTACCTGCACTCACACTGCTGACTTTGGTGCAAATGCCAGAGTTGAGTGGAAGTTTAAGGACATGAAGGGCTCTACAACTCATGTCATTTTTGATGGGAAACCTACCAGTAAGTACATCAACTTTTCAGACGGTTTGTTTATTCCAAAGAAATGCATTACGTATGGCTCTTGTATTTGTAGGACTTGTGATTATTTGCTTGTGTATTCATCCACGTTAACGGTTAGACCATTCTTCTATTCAAACCCGAACACTTTTGTTATCCCTACAAATGAGTGACTGGCCATTCCTCCAGTATAACGTTTCCTCCCTCTCTCAGCACCGTATGCCAGCCGTGTCAAAATGTTTGATGGGGTGCTGAGGTTCATTAACGTGACGCGGAACGATAATGGGGAGTATTATTGTGCCGTGTCTGGTAGTCAGAAGTTTGGGGAGGTCAAAGTGAAGCTCACCGTTTTAGGTAAGTACAATCTAGAGGACTGTTATTAGCATGTTGTTTTAACCACTCCTATACAAATTGTAGATTATCAGATACTCAACAAGGCCTGATTTTTCATTATTACTGAAACGGGACCCAAGTGTTGCATATAAAGATCCAGTCATACATTTTTTTGAGGCCCCTTACATTGCAGTGTTGTGATCCAGAAATCCATGCAAAATGCATGGCGCATAGAATTAAAAAGGTATTGTTGATATTTTTCTTAATTAGCCAGGTTCTTTTACATGGACGATACACAGGAGATAAAATAAGACGAGTACTATAAACAATAGAACACTGAAAAATCTGGGAAACCAGGCCTGGTAGTCATAGCTGACTTTAAAAATACTTTTGACTGGAATTACGACTGAAGTACGACTGGAATTTATATAAATGCCTGGAATATTTCAATTTTGGATAATCTCTTGTACAATGGACTGAAATTATGTTCAGTGCATTATGAAAGTATTCAGACCCTCTGACTTTTTCCATATTTTGTTACATTACAGCCTTATTCTAAATGGATGAAAAAATTCTCATCAATCTACACACAGTAACCCAAAATGACAAGCAACAAGGTTTTAAGAATTTTACAAAGTTATAGAAACATTTAAACTGAAATCATATTTACTTAAGTATTCAGTCCCTGTACTTTGAAGCACCTTTGGCAGTGATTACAGCCTTGGGTGTGAAGCTACAAGCTTGGTCCACCTGTATTTGGGGAGTTTTTCCCATTTCTGCTCTGCAGATCCTCTCCACTGCATAGCTATTTTCAGGTCTCTCGAGATGTTCGATCGGGTTCAAGTCCGGGCTCTGGCTGGGCCACTCAAGGACATTCAGAGACCTGAAGCCACTCCTGCGTTGTCTTGGCTGTTAGCTTAGGGTTGTTATCCTGTTGGAACATTCACCCCAGTCTGAGGTACTGAGCGCTTTGGAGCAGGTTTTCATCAAGGATCTCGCTGTACTTTTCTCAGTTCCTCTTTCCCTCGAACCTGACTAGTCTCCCAGTCCCTGCCTCTGAAAAGCATCCCCACAGCATGATGCTGCCACCACCATGTTTTACTGTAGGGATGGTGCCAGGTTTCCTCCAGTCCAAAGAGTTCAATCTTGGTTTCATTAGACCAGATAATCTTGTTTCTCATGGTCTGAGTGTCTTTCGGTGCCATTTTGGCAAACTCCAAGCTGACTGTTGTGCCTTTCTTACTGAGTGGCTTCCGTCTGCCTACTCTACCATAAAGGCCTGATTGGTGGAGTGCTACAGAGATGTTCTTCTGGAAGAGTCTCTCCTCCACAGAGGAATCATGGAGCTCTGTCAGACCATTGGGTTCTGCAAAAATGTCTAAACCGGTTTTCGATTTGTCAATATGGGGTAGTGTGTGTAGATTGAGGATTTTCATTAAAATATATATTTTAGGATAAGGCTGTAACATGGAAAAAGTCAAGGGGTCTGAATACTCTCTTAATGCACTGTATCTATGTATTAAGGCCATTGAAATGTGAGCTATTGAAATCATATCAAACAATCCCAAGGGTCTAGATATCCAGGGCTTAAAAACAAGGGTGTCATTGTATGCAGATTCAAGTTTTCTAATATATCCACAATTTTCCTCCACAGCGTCATAGAGGATCTAGATACTTTTCTAACCGCTCTGGATTACAATGAAATTATAAGTGTACTATTACATATTAGATCACCAAAAATTTGACTTACATTACCGTGTAGTTTACCAATAAAATTGTCTGTGGACATACTCAGTCTTAATTTTTCAGGATATGATCTCGGTACAATATATTTTAATAGAAAGTTAGCATAAAAATAAATAAGAACTTGCTACCATGGAATGGAAAATACCTGTCCATCTTGTGTGAAAAATCACCCTGATTTAACTCTTTAGTCATATCCCAGTTTAACTATTTACGTATGGCCTTGCCTATACCTAGCAACTTGTTTATAGTTTTTTTTTAATTATGAAGAAAAAAAAAGTATATATATTATTTGGAAACGGAAAGCCAGACACAATTGGACGGGCCTATTTATATAATGAATATGAATTCGAAGGGCAAATATTATTAAAGCATTCAACCTCACTAAAGGCATGAGTCATATGCATATCTTTTGTATCTGAAGTTGTTCTTTATCAGATTAAAAATATCTCGCCCCATGTTCAAGAATGGCCTTTTTCCCCCTTTATTCAGATTACAACCTCTCACTTTCGGTTATTAAAAATGAATTCTCAAATATCGCATTTTTTTCTCAAAACAAGCTCTAGAAAGTTGGTTGCTATTTCAGTTTAATCCACCAGGAAAGACAGAAAAAATATTATGGTTAAACTCTAATATACTAATGGATAAAAACAAACATTACTTTTGGAATAAATTAAATCTTTTGTCAACAATATAAGAAATAGGACTGGTGGAGTTAAGTCACACATGCAGCTAACAAAAATATGGAAATATCTGCTCTACCCAAATTTACAACCAAGTAATTGCAGCATTACTGCAGAAATGGAAGAGTAAAGAAGTTGTCGGTCGGCCATGCATTAAAGACTAAAATTGGCTAAAGGAAATTGTGATTAATAAAGTATACCAGTTTAATTTAAAGACATGAATTGCCAGCTGTGCCACAAAGATTGCAAAATACTTAAAGTTTTATGAACTGATGACGCCGGATTCAGAACTTAGAATTTTTGTGTGTGTGCGCACGTGCCAGCTCTGCAGATTTTACTCCGAGACATTCATTAGATAATTTGATTTGGTACTGTCTAATATATATTTAAGCTTGTTTTTGTTCTGAAGGATTGGATTAAAAACAAACTAAAGATCACTATTGTAAAATGCACTCTGTAAAATGTATATCGTATGCATAAACTGTAAGGGGAAGCCTAAGTGTTCCATTAGTTAACTTCAAGTAGGGGAGGGGTGGTCGGGTTAGGAGAAAATAATATTTACAAAACATTATATAGTACCAGTCAAAAGTTTGCACACCACCTCCATTCCAGGGTTCTTCTATATTTCCTACATTGTAGAATAATAGACATCAACTATTAAATAACACATGGAATCAAAGTGTCTAACCTCAAATATATTATTTGAGCTGAGGTATAGGAATTATAGGACTATTTCTCTACACAATTTGTATTTCAAATACCTTTGACTATTGGATGTTCTTATAGGCACCCCAGAGGTGCCTTATTGCTATTTTAAAATGAATAGAACAGTAAACAAGTGTTTTATGCGTCATACTCGTGGTATATTATCTGATGTACCTACAGCTGAAATTCTGTTTCAGCCAATCAGCATCTAGGACCCAAACTACCCGGGTTTATTATTACATAAGAGCTAGACACTGCTTTGAGGGATTATCTTCGTCGGAGTTCAACTGAGAAATTATATTACCTGTAAATGTTATACACAGGATAGAAACTCCCTTGTAATGTGACAATTCTATGACCCTGTGTGAATTGACTCAGGATACCACGACAATAAGATGTCAGTGTAACACTATCTTCCGTTTTCCTGCAGTGCCTCCATCCATGCCTATGTGTAGGGTCCCAGCCTCTGTGACAACGGCGCATAGCGTGCTGCTTTCCTGCTATGATGCCCAGGGGTCACCTCCCCCTACCTACAAGTGGTACAAAGACAATAACCCTCTCCCGGAGGACCCCAGCAAGTTCGCTGCCTTCAAGAACTACACCTACAAGATCAACACTCTCAATGGCAACCTGGTCAGTGTTGCGGCATCCTATTCAACCCAACTCTCATTGCTAGGCCTACACAACATTAACCTGGGTCATATTCATTGCAGCACATGGGAACAAAACGTTTTGTGTACACGTACACAATTATGCACTTGATTTAAGAATTGTCGAGGGTAAGCAGTCTGCTTATATCCATCGTGGTCCTCTTTTCATGATAGTGTTTGGCGTATGTGACCGACCGCCTTGATTCGATCTAATGTAGCAAAAATGGAATGGTGTTTGAAATTGTGTTTTTTACATTGGATAAAAGCAGACACACACAGGGGCTACAAAATGGTATATCATACACTGCATTTGAGGAACAATGGGAAAGTAATTCTGCTTTGAATGTTGATAAACTTGTAAACTCACTTTTGACAACATGACCTTTTGAATGTTTTGGTACCTACTGGAGAGCTCTCCTTTTGTATACACCATTCAGCATTATTCACACCCTCTTAAGCTTTAGCCGCACCCATCTCTAAGGGTTGATTCGAGCGTTCTGTCGTAACAGTCAAGCACCCAAGCCAACTGGCTAACAGTTGTCGCATTGACGTTCTATTAAAATGGACACGTGTAGTCTTTTGCCAAGACATGTAGCTAGCAAGCTAAGCAATGAACCATAATCACCACTCAAGACATTTTTTTCCCCTTCATGCTGAGTGGTTATTGAAAGGGAGAGGGCTGGAAAGATAAAAAAAACAACAACACATTGACAATATCATCCATTCTCATTGGATGTAATAACATACTTTGTTTGCTTGCTGTTAGAGGTAAAACATTACTTTGAGAAGCTCCACAGGTCATTAGTGGTGGTTCATTAAGCCAATCAGAAATACTATCAGGGTATGTTTTATATACCTACATTTGCACGCAGGCCAGGTAGCCTGTAGGCCTACTTCTATGCGTGCTCGTCCTTACTCAACATTGACAGTAGTGCTCCGAACAAAAGACGATGACTAAATTGACAACTCGTAAATGGAATGAAATAAACCAAAGCTTTTCTCTTGTGTAGTATATGTTGTGCTCGGTGCAAACAACCTCTCCACTCTGACAATGAGAACGGCAAAAGACCGGAATAATGTTGAATGCATTAACAGATTCACATAAACAAACATTGTAGATTACAAATTATAGGCATTAACGGTAAATGTAATGGGGGAATTGATATACACTAACAATCAAGTCTAACAATTCACACAATGAAAGTGCACAAATTGGCAGGAGTCACATTGAGACGTGCAGCCTGTTCTTGGACTGTGCCATCCACGCGGCCTCCACAATGGATTAGTTCACTCACATGGGTGCGACTCAGACAGGTGTCTCGTGTGCCATTTAAAAAAAAAAAAACGAATAATAATAAAGTGTGCTACTTCTCGAATACGAAATGTAAATCTTGGTCGACCAATAGCCTATTGACCAAACAGTTGACTAATTGGGGTCCGTCCAACATCCTTCATATCATTTACAGTACAAGTCAAAAGTTGGAACACCTACTCATTGAAAGGTTTTTCTTAATTTTTGCATTTTCTACATTGTAGAATAATAGTGAAGATGCAAACTATGAAATAACACACATGGAATCATGTAGTCACCAAAAAAGTATTAAACGAGTCAAAATATATTCTATTTTTCTAATTAGCCACGCTTTGCACACTTGACATTCTCTCAACCAGCTTCACGAGGAATGCTTGTCAAACAGTCTTGAAGGAGTTCCCACATGAGGAGCACTTGTTGGCTGCGTTTCCTAAGCTCTGCGGTCCAACTCATCCCAAAACATCTCAATTGGGTTGAGGTTGGCTGATTGTGGTGGCCAGGTCATCTGATGCAGCACCTTGGTCAAATAACCCTTACACAGCCTGGAGGTGTGTTGGGTCGTTGTCCTGTTGAAAAATAAATGATAGTTCCACTATGCGCAAACCAGATGGGATGGTGTATCGCTGTGGTAACCATGCTGGTTAAGTGTGCCTTGAATTCTAAATAAATCAGTGTCACCAGCAAAGCACCCCCACACATTACACCTCCTATTCCATGCTTCACAGTGGGAACCACATATGCGGAGATCGTCCATTCACCTACTCTGCGTCACAGAGACACGACGGTTGGAACCAAGAATCTAATTTGGACTCATAAGACCAAAGGACAGATTTCCACTGGTTTAATGTATGTTGCTCGTGTTTCTTGGCCCAAGCAAATCTTCTTATTGGTGTCCTTTTAGTAGTAATGTCTTTGCAGCAATTTGAGCATGAAGGCCTAATTCAGTCTCTCCTGTGAACAGTTTCTGTTACTTAAACTCTGCATTTATTTGGGCTGCAATTTCTGAGGCTGGTAACTCTAACGAACTTGTCCTCTGCAGCAGAGGTAACTTGGTTAACTTTTAGAGGTCGACTGACTAATCGGAATGGCCAATTTTTGTATTTTATTTTATTTATTTAAATTTTTTTTTTTTTTAAATTTTGGCCGATTTCAAGTATTTTTGGACACCGATTTTGCCAATTTTATTATATTTCTACACCTTTATTTAACTAGGGAAGTCGGTTAAGAACACGTTCTTGTTTTCAATGACGGCCTAGGAACGGTGGGTTAACTGCCTTGTTCAGGGGCAGAACGACAGAGTTTTTACCTTGTCAGCTCAGGGATTCAATCTTGCAACCTTACAGTTAACTAGTCCAATGCTCTAACCACCTGCCTTACATTGCACTCCACGAGGAGCCTGCCTGTTACACGAATGCCGTAGAAGCCAAAGTAAGTTGCTAGCTAGCATTAAACGTATCTTATAAAAAACAATCATTCAATCATAATCACTAGTTAACTACACATGGTTGATATTACTAGTTTATCTAGCGTGTCCTCCGTTGCATATAATCGATGCGGTGGCATTCGCAAAAAAGGACTGTCGTTGCTCCAACGTGTACCTAACCATAAACATCAATGCCTTTCTTAATCAATACACAAGTATATATTTTTAAACCTGCATATTTAGTTAATATTGCCTGCTAACATGAATTTCTTTTAACTAGGAAAAATTGTGTCACTTCTCTTGCAACAGTCAGGGGATATGCAGCAGTTTGGGCCACCTAGCTCATTGCAAACTGTGAAGACTATTTCTTCCTAACAACTGCAGCCAACTTCGCCAAACGGATGATTTAACAAAAGCGCATTTGCGAAAAAAGCACAATCGTTGCACGACTGTACCTAACCATAAACATCATTGCCTTTCTTAAAATCAATACACAGTAGTATATATTTTTAAACCTGCATATTTAGCTAAAAGAAATCCAGGTTAGCAGGCAATATTAACCAGGTGAAATTGTGTCACTTCTCTTGCGTTCATTGCACACAGTGTCAGTGTATATGCAACAGTTTGGGCCGCCTGGCTCATTGCGAACTAATTTGCCAGAATTTTACGTAATTATGACATAACATTGAAGGTTGTGCAATGTAACAGGAATATTTAGACTTATGGATGCCACCCGTTAGATAAAATACGGAACGGTTCCGTATTTCACTGAAAGAATAAACGTTTTGTTTTCAAAATGATAGTTTCCGGATTCGACCATATTAATGACCTAAGTTTCGTATTTCTGTGTTATGTTAAGTCGATGATTTGATAGAGCAGTCTGACTGAGTGGTGGTAGGCACCAGCAGGCTCGTAAGCATTCATTCAAACAGCACTTTCGTGCGTTTTGCCAGCAGCTCGTCACTGTGCTTCAAGCATTGCACTGTTTATGACTTCAAGCCTATCAACTCCCGAGATTAGGCTGGTGTGTAACCAATGTGAAATGGCTAGCTAGTTAGCGGGGTGCGCACTAATAGCGATTCAAACGTCACTTGCTCTGAGACTTGGAGTAGTTGTTCCCCTTGCTCTGCATGGGTAACGCTGCTTCGAGGGTGGCTGTTGTCGATGTGTTCCTGGTTTGAGCCCAGGTAGGAGCGAGGAGAGGAACGGAAGCTATACTGTTACACTGGCTATACTGTTACACTGGCAATACTAAAGTGCCTATAAGAACATCCAATAGTCAAAGGTATTTGAAATACAAATTGTGTAGAGAAATAGTCCTATAATAACTACAACCTAAAACTTCTTACCTGGGAATATTGAAGACTCATGTTAAAAGGAACCACCAGCTTTCATATGTTCTGAGCAAGGAACTTAAACGTTAGCTTTCTTACATGGCACATATTGCACTTTTAATTTCTTGTCCAACACTTTTTGCATTATTTAAACCAAATTGAACATGTTTCATTATTTATTTGAGGCTAAATAGATTTTATTGATGTATTATATTAAGTTAAAATAAGTGTTCATTCAGTATTGTTGTAATTGTCATTATTACAAAAAACAAAATAATTGTCCGATTTGATCGGTATCGGCTTTTGTTGGTCCTCCAATAATCGGTATCGGCGTTGAAAAATCATAATCGGTCGCCCTCTAATTCCTTTCCTGTAGCGGTCCTCATGAGCCAGTTACTTTTAGCGACTGCACTTTAAATTATCCGAATTGACTGACCATGTCTTAAAGTAATGATGGACTGTCTTTTCTCTTTGCTTATTTGAGCTGTTCTTGCCATAATATGAACTTGGTCTTTTACCAAATAGGGCTATCTTGTCTTTTCACAACACAACTGATTGGCTCAAACACATTAAGCAGGAAAGAAATTCCACAAATTAGCTTTTAACAAGGTGGCACACCTGTTAATTGAAATGCATGAAGCTGGTTGAGAGAATGCCAAGCGTGTGCAAAGTTGTCATCAAGGCAAAGGGTGGTTACTTTGACATTATTCAAATATAAAATATTTTAATTTAACACTACTTTTGGTTACCACATGATTCCATGTTATTTCTTAGTTTTGACATCTTCACTATTCTACAATGTAGAAAATAATACAATTTAAAGGAAACCACTGGAATTAGTAGCTGTCAACTTTTGACTGGTACTGCATGTGCAGCAGGAATAACCGAAGCTCTAGCACGCTCCCCTATGGCACTCCACAGCTTATGGGTTTGGCCTTGGAGGGCAAACCATTTACTTCACCCTCATGTTCCCTCCCTAGCAAGTAGGACATGCATGCATACAACCCATTCAAGAGTGGTACTTCCCAACCCGGAGCCTCTAACTTGGCAAGTAGGAATTTTATGATTAACTTTATCGAAAGACTTGAGGTCAAGCGGCACCATTATCAATCTCCTTATGTGGACATTTTTAAGTATGAGTCGGTAGAGTATGATTTTATGAACCTTGACTGGAATTAATGAATGAGATTTACATACAAGTAGAGCTGCTCATGAACCACATTCTAAGATTTTGGTCTTGACAGTGAGGATGGAGACTGGCCTGTAGTTCCCATGTTTGGTCTCACTCGCCCCTTGTGCAAATTAATGACTGGCCATTTTTCGTTTGGGAATGTACCTAGCTCAAGAGGTTAATTACGTGAGTAATACATGGGGCAATTTGAACTGCTGCGTCTCAACGACCTTGCTGGTATAGCATCCACGCCAGTGGCTTTGGAGCAGTTAAGCTCCACTAGCATTTTAGCTACCTTGGCTACATAAACACTTTTTAAAGAAGAAAAGAGTTGGGTTGGCGTAGTAGCTCTTGAGTTGTTAATTCCCAAACAAGTGGTGGGTAAGTTGCTAACCAACTTATTGGCAACAGAAGTAAAACATGAGTTGCATTCATTAGCCACCGTTTTGTTGGAAACCAGCCCACTCATAATGTCTAGGCAATACTATTAGATTTGTTTTTGGCAGAGTTACTACATCCTAATTCTTAGAATACATTTTTGGGGCTTTTGTTCTCCCTCTTGGCTGTTATCTTTTTCTGAACATCATTCCTCTTGAGCCCTTTTTATATAAAAGGAAGTCAGAATGATCTTGGGTTTTACTAAACTCAGCAAAAAAAGAAAATCCTCTCAGTCAACTGCGTTTATGTATAAATATTTGTATGCATATAAGACTCAACAGACAAACTGAACAAGTTCCACAGACATGTGACTAACAGAAATGGAATAATGTGTCCCTGAACAAAGGGGGGGGGGGGTCAAAATCAAAAGTAAATTAGTATCTGGTGTGGCCACCATCTGCATTAAGTACTGCAGTGCATCTCCTCATGGACTGCACCAGATTTGCCAGTTCTTGCTGTGAGATGTTATCCCACTCTTCCACCAAGGCACGTGCAAGTTCCCGGACATTTCTGGGGGGGGAATGGCCCTAGCCCTCACCTTCCGATCCAACAGGTCCCAGACGTGCTCAATGGGTTTGAGATCTGGGCTCTTCGCTGGCCATGGCAGAACACTGACATTCCTGTCTTGCAGGAAATCACGCACAGAACGAGCAGTATGGCTGGTGGCATTGTCATGCTGGAGGGCCATGTCAGGATGAGTCTGCAGGAAGGGTACCACATGAGGGAGGAGGATGTCTTGCCTGTAACACACAGCGTTGAGATTGCCTGCAATGACAACAAGCTCAGTTCAATGATGCTGTGACACACCGCCCCAGATCATGACGGACCCTCCACCACCAAATCGATCCCGCTCCAGAATACAGGCCTCGGTGTAACGCTCATTCCTTCGACGATAAACGCAAATCCGATCATCAACCCTGGTGAGACCACTGCGACTCGTCAGTGAAGAGCACCTTTTGCCAGTCCCGTCTGGTCCAGCGACGGTGGGTTTGTGCCCATAGGTGACGCTGTTGCCGGTCATGTCTGGTGAGGACCTGCCGTACAACAAGCCCTCAGTCCAGCCTCTCAGCCTATTGTGGACAGTCTGAGCACTGAGGCAGGGATTGTGCGTTCCTGGTGTAACTTGGGCAGTTGTTGCCATCCTGTCCCACAGGTGTGACGATTGGATGTACTGATCCTGTGCAGGTGTTACACGTGGTCTGCCACTGCGAGGACGATCAGCTGTCTGTCCTGTAGCGCTGTCTTAGGCGTCTCACGGTACGGACATTGCAATTTATTGCCATGGCTACATCTGCAGTCCTCATACCTCCTTGCAGCATTCCTAAGGCATCTTCACGCAGATGAGCAGGGACCCTGGGCATCTTCCTTTTGGTGTTTTTCAGAGTCAGTAGAAAGGCCTCTTTAGTGTCCTACGTTTTCATAACTGTGACCTTGTTAGTGTTTTAACGACCGTTCCACAGGTGCATGTTTATTAATTGTTTATGGCTCATTGAACAAGCATGGGGAAACAGGGTTTTAACCCTTTACAATAAAACTGAAGTTATTTGGATTTTTACGAATCATCTTTGAAAGACAGGGTCCTGAAATATTTATTTATTTCTTAAAGGCCTTCCTTGATTTAATGACTAAACCAAGGGCTAGATCTTTTCTTTACTCTGACTTGCCTAATAGGAGCCAGTTCACTTTACCAAGGTGTTTCCTAAACATGTTAAAATGATTGGCTAATTTGCCAATCAGTGTTGAGCTGAGCTCAACTGTGGGTTGTCCTGGCACAGCAAAACCTCCCTCACGGGAGGCCAGTTTGGATTTGGCTTCACACCAATCAAATCACATCTAAAGCAAAATGTCATTGTCAGAAAAACGTGTCAGTTTCTGGTCTGCTTGTGTTGTCCTGCTGTAGTAGTAACTTGCTAAATTGGCCGTTGTGTTCTTGACTTCTCTGTACAGGCCAATGATTATGAAGGCGATTTTCTGATTTAACCATACATTTCATATTGTGCCACTGGCCTGAGACAATTTGAAGTTCAATATGTAGGCTCATGTTAACTAGCTAGCTTAATGGCAAAAATGAACCAGCCAAGTGTGAGGAAGTTAACGTAAGGCTACCTAGCTAAATTGCTTGATGGCCTATAACATCAACTAAAAGCGTACTGTGTGACATTTCTTTACTTGTGCACTAGGGCTGACGTCAATTTTTTTGGTCTTTAGGCTGTTGGTCGACCAATTTTTATTTAGATATATATATTTGCTCCCATCTTGGTGAACTAATCCATTTCGGGGGCCTAAACTAAAAGCCAATTTATGCTTGATCCGAAAATGTAGTCGGAGGGTGTGACGCAGTTGCGGAGCCTCAATAGGCATGCAGAGTCCAAGTCCAGCTCTGTACAGCATCGCCATGCGCCTCCCAAATTTTGTAACAAAGAGGAGGTCCCTGCATTGACATGCTTGGTTAACGGTAGGTAGGGGTGTTAAATAAAAATCCTGTATAAACACAAACTGTTTGACAACAGGTCTGCATTGCTCCAAGAAGCGCAATAAGTATGCCTGACTTCTGCTGAGGCCATATCACCATAAATGCTGCATGGCCAATGCATGCTTCTCCCAAATGCACAAAGCACTTCTCTCTCCAGAATGTGCGCACTCCCCACCAATTTGTGCAGTCATTGTTTCACAACTTCATGGTGTGAATTGTTTGAATGTTAGTGTATAACAATTCCCCATTTTACATGCTGTATCACCAGTAGTGCATTTACTGTTAATTTCAAATCTACAATGTTTTACTTTTATTTACGGTCATTTATTTTAATGCATTCAATATTATTATTCCAGTCTTCCTGTTCTCATTGTCGGAGTGGACACATTGTTTGCAGAATGCACAACCTATGCTACACTTGTGAGAAACAAGTTTTGATTAATTTCATTCCATTTATGAATTTAGTTATTTTTTTGTTTTGAGCGCTCCTGTCAATGTTGAGTAAGGGACGCGCACACACAGAAGTAGGCCTATAGGCTACCTGGCCTGCGCACAAATATAGATGCATGAACTGCTTAATGAAATTGAAAATAAAATAGGATCACGTTTAAAAGTAATACTGCATTCTAGCTATAGTATTTAAGACTTATTGGAAATAATAATCTGGTCAATCTGACAGCAGCAATAGCCAATTCTGTCTAGAGACCATTCATCCCTTAAGTGTGCCCATCACTGGTAGCCATGGCACAGCTGATGGTCTCCCCAGGCCAGGTGCGCTCCCTGCTGCGGGTGTTTCCAGACCCGGCGCCGGGATAAAGTGACTAAGGGGGCAGTTGAAATCGGTGAGGGGGCACAAATTTTTTTTTGGGGGGGGGGGGGGGGGGTTCTTGCATTGGAAAGTAGTAACCTAGTTATTTATGAATATCAGTTTGACTTAGAATACTGACATAACTGCTAATGCAAACGAATGAATGCGAACAGAACAAAGCGGCGATACCAAGTAGGCTTAGTAAGCCAAATATCAGATCGATACAGGCTCGTTAACAGTAAACAGTAGGCATGCGTCAAACATGGATAATCATGGTGTTCGTGAGTTCAGCAACACGCTGTGATATGGCACATTGGAGCCTTAGCGGGCGATTTCAGTTTGCAAAAACTGGCGCGCGACAGCTCCGCTTCCACCAAATCGGGTGTTGCTTAGATCCAGCAGCGGTTTCACCTTCTATAAAGTCATGGTTCTCTGTGTCAAGGGCACACAGGGCCTCCACCAGTTGGCTATTGCCTTCTCTGTTCTTGGTGACATGTCAGAACGATGCCGTTTTTTTCTCCTCTGTCCTGCTGGCCTACTGTACTGTCTACCACGTATTGCCGGAGGGTTGTACTTGCATAACGTTGTCATTTGCTCGGAGCTGGTGGCGCGTTAGTGCCGCTGACACTGAACTGTTACCAAATGCTTTTCGAAGTTGCTGTCACACCAACTTCTGGATGCACTGCGGACCACTGACTTCACTGTAAAGATCTGTTGCTGTCACACCAACTTCTCGATGCACTGCGGACCACTGACTTCAGTGTAAAGATCTGTTGCTGTCACACCAACTTCTCGATGCACTGCGGACCACTGACTTCAGTGTAAAGATCTGTTGCTGTCACACCAACTTCTCGATGCACTGCGGACCACTGACTTCAGTGTAAAGATCTGTTGCCTGGAGTAATTAGTTTGAAGGATCACGACGACTGATGTGCACAATGGTGGCTGTAAACGTTCACCGCCTTCAGCAACCCTGTAGTCTCCAGTCTTACTCTGTTTTTTACGAACACTTGCATTTAGTGCCCGAGGAACTCCAGTGCTGTCAACTTTTAACATCCACTGACACAGTAGCAAGGTGTCCCCTTCTACTTTGGCTTTGTTTGGGTACTTTATCAAAGCCAATTTCTGATATCCATCATGGCATTTTAGCTGGTTTGAGCTAGCTAAATAGGCTACGGCTAATAACACGTGTGCTGTATAGTTAACTCCTATGATCATTGGGATGTCAAACAGACTGACCATAGTTGGCTGTATAGCACAAATACATCTGGTACCAGGCTAACACAGCAGTACTGTGTGGTATTCAACGTCAAGTCTCTTATTTCAATTGTTTCCCCTTTTTTATTTTTTATTTAAATTTCATATCAGCGCTTGTAAACGCCTCGTTCTATCCCTGCAGGAGTTTCCGTCTGCTTCTAAGATGGATACAGGAGACTACAGCTGTGAGGCTGCAAACGACGCCGGCCCTGCTAAACGCTGTCAGGCTGTCAGAATGGAAGTCCGTAAGTGCTCTTCGTTTTCTATGGATAGGAGAATGTCAAGGCAAAGGGTGGCTATTTTGAACAATCTCAAATACAAAATATATTTAGATTTTGTTCAACACTTCTTTTGTTTGCATGATTCCATGTGTGTTATTTCATAGTTGTGATGTCTTCACTATTATTCTACGATGTAGTAAAAATGAAGAAACCCTGGAAGGATTAGTTATTTTTTGATATACAGTACCAGTCAAAAGTTAAATCATGATACTAATCGAATACAGAAATTATTTCCGACCCTCATGCCTAATGTGAATCACTCTTATTTGGTTTTGATAGCAGCCTACTGGCCTAATACAAAAATGTGAAGGCGATATAGGAAAGGGTTTCCTTCATTCAAATGTAGGTCATACCATACACAGGTAAATCTAGATAATCCTGTTGCAGCAGATTCACATTATGTACACCTAAAATATTGTTATGCTGGTTTGGTTGGTGGATATGTTTCCTAACAACCCCTGGAATCAAAGTTTTTACATCAGCACAAGTGCTTTTACTATAACCAGACCTAGATGTGGGCGGCAGATAGGTTAGAGCGTTGGGCGAGTAACCGAAAGGTCGGTGGTTCGAATCCCGGCGTCAACGAGGTGAAGCAAAGGCACTTAACCCTAATTGCTCCAGTGGCAGGTGACCTTGGCCGTGACCCCACTCCCTGCAGTTGTCTCGGGAACTTGGGATATGCAAAAACGATTTATTTATCCAGTACGTGTGTGTGTGTAATAAGCACCCCCCGAATATTATCATTATTTGCTTTGGTCTTTATGGCATAGTGAATGCACATATTCCTTTTACACTCAATGACAAGGATGTTAGGCTATTTCCCTCTCCCATTTTGACTTTGTGAGCCAGGGTAATTCAAAGGAAACATGTTTACATTTGCCAAAACAAGTGAAATGAAGAAATACAACTGAGAATAAACAAATTGAAACTATTAGAAATGAATAATGAACATTGCACTCAACAGGTTTAGAAAAGATACATTTCAAGTGTTATAAACTCAGCATAAAAATAAATGTCCTCTCAACTGCGTTTATTTTCAGCAAACTAGATTCAACAACTGAGACAAACTGAACAAGTTCCACCGACATGTGACTAACAGAAATTGAATCTGTCCCTGAACAAAGGGGGGGGTCAAAATCGAAAGTAACAGACAGTATCTGGTGTGGCCACCATCTGCATTAAGTACTGCAGTGCATCTCCTCCTCATGGACTGCACCAGATTTGCTAGTTTTTGCTGTAAGATGTTACCCCACTCTTCCACCAAGGCACGTGCAAGTTCCCGGACATTTCTGGGGGGGGGGGGGGAAATGGCCCTCACCCTCCGATCCAACAGGTCCAGACATGCTCAATGGGATTGAGATCAGGGCTCTTCGCTGGCCATGGCAGAACACCGACGTTCCTGTCTTGCAGAAAATCACGCACAGAACGAGCAGTATGGCTGGTGGCATTGTCATGCTGGAGGGCCATGTCAGGATGAGCCTGCAGGAAGGGTACCACATGAGGGAGGAGGATGTCTTCCCTGTAATGCACAGCGTTGAGATTGACAACAAGCTCAGTCCGATGATGCTGTGACACCGCCCCAGACCATGACGGACCCTCCACCACCAAATCGATCCCGCTCCAGAGTACAGGCCTCGGCGTAACCCCCATTCCTTTGACGATAAACACGAATCTGACCATCACCCCTGGTGAGACAAAACCGTGACTCATCAGTGAAGAGCACTTTTTGCCAGTCCTGTCTGGTCCAGCGACAGTGGGTTTGTGCCAATAGGCGACGTTGTTGCCGGTGATGTCTGGGGAGGACCTGCCTTACAGGCCTACAAGCTCTGTCCAGCCTCTCTCAGCCTATTGCGGACAGTCTGAGCACTGATGGAGGGATTGTGCATTCCTGGTGTAACTCGGGCAGTTGTTGCCATCCTCTACCTGTCCCGCGGGTATGATGTTCGGATGTACCGATCCTGTGCAGGTGTTTCACTTGGTCTGCCACTGCGAGGACGATCAGCTGTCTGTCCTGACTCCCTGTTGCATTGTCTTAGGCGTCTCACAATATGGACATTGCAATTTTTTACCCTGGTCCTCATGCCTCCTTGCAGCATACCTAAGGCACATTTAAAATACGCAGATGAGCAGGGACCCTGGGTGTCTTTCTTTTTTTCAGAGTCAGTAGAAAGGCCTCTAGTGTCCTAAGTTGTCATAACTGTGACCTTAATTGCCTACTGTCTGTAAGCTGTTAGTGTTTTAACGACCGTTCCACAGGTGCATGTTCATTAATTGTTAATGGTTCATTGAACAAGTATGGGATAGTGTTTGAACACTTTACAATAAAGATCTGTGAAATTATTTGGGTTTTTACTAATTCTTTGAAAGACAGGGTTTCTTTTTTTGCTAAGTTTATCTGCTCGTGCAGTGTTTTAGCAATGTGCAAATGGTTGTAGTGTGGGAAGATGCATCAACAGATACATTTTGGTGGAATTTACGCTCCTTTTTTCCTCTGTCTAGGTGACATCAACACTGGAGGTATTGTTGCCGGGGTGATCGTGGCTCTCCTAGCCCTGGCCCTGCTGGGCTTTGGACTGTGGTACGCCCGCCGCAAAGGATACCTGCCTAGTGAGTTCACACCCCCTAACCACTCCTGGTCATGTATTCATAAAGTATCTCGAAGTAGGAGTGCTGATCTAGGAACAGATTGGGCTTTTAGATCATAATGAATAAGATTGCATGGACAGAAGGGACCTAATTCTAGATCAGAACTCTTATTCAAAGACATTTTAATAAATACGGGCCCAGATCAGTGACTGAAACATTATGAACTGCAAGTTATAACCTTCAAATTCAAATCATCATACAATTGTCTCTACATTTAATTCACTTATTTTTTGTTGTTGTTGCCCTCACAGAAAAGAGTGCAAGGTAAGTGGACTCTTTAATAACTGATTACTTTGTCTGATCATGTTAATGCAGGACTTAGCAAATTGGATTTCAGTGCCAGTGTCAAATTACATCTGTGTCCTCCTATGGTTTCCTCAGCCCCTGTTGCTGAGGGCTTAGTTAGGATGCTTTTTAATTAAGGATTTTATGTAACATTTCATAAAAAGAGAACATCATGTAAATAATACAACAGAGTACACTTTAAAGTGGCTGATGGCTTTGTAGATGTCACTGTAGGCTCACTTGGTGTGTTCCTCTTACAGCCAACCCAAACCCTCAGTGGTCTACCAGCCAACATCGGAGTATGGCGATGAAGAGGATGTAAGTTTCATCGGTCTTTGTAATGTCTTTACAAGTCTGGTGCTTTTTAGACATTAATTTCTAAGTATTTCTTCCATTTCTCCGGTATGTTTGTAACATTTTAGCAAGCAGAAGATTAATTCAAAAGATAACAGGCAATATTGTGCTGAAAATAATTTGTATATGCTTTTGTTTTCTCTCCTCTCAAATTCAATTTCTGAGAATTAGATTATTACGATTGTATTGTTTCGTTGTCAGGGAAATATAATATTTAGCAGATTCTTTTATCCAAAGCAACTCAGTCATGCGTGCCTACATTTTTACGTGTGGGTTGTCCCGAGAATCGGCCCCAATATCCTGGCGTCGCAAGCGCCATGCGCTACCAACTGAGCTGCAGAGGACCGTCTCTCTAAAGACTTAATGGTTACTGTCCTTTGTCCTTTTTTTCCAGTGAAAAGGTGCAGTCTTGTAATTGCAGTTTTCTGTCTGTTCCAGGGGGAATTCAAACAGAAGTCTTCTTTCGTGGTATAGCCAGGGTATGCAACACATATCCAGGATATACTCAGGAGTCTACGGCAACGACAATGAATGCGGGTGTGTCCCAATAACATCTCACTTTTCTCCTGAAGTGTGCTCTTGTTCACTGCTTCCCACATCTCAAAGCATTGGATTGGCAGTGGCATGGGCTTGTGGGAGCTTCCACATTTCTTTCCTTATACCAGCCATTTCCTTTCAAATCAGTGAAGCAAAGTGCACACTTTGGGAGGAAGGAGAGATAATTGGGTAAATGCTAATACCGCTGGCCCTTTTACCTGCTCGGTGTGGATTGATTTTAATGTTATCTTTTTTAATTCCATCTGTTTATAAAAACTATTTCCACTTTAATATTTCTCTAACCGGCAGTCTACCTACTGTATGTCTGCATTATTTTGTGGCGGCTGTGTGTATAGGACTTTTCTATTTTCCCCAAAATATTTCAATAACGCTGGTCATTGATATTTTTCTAACCCCAATCGAACATGCATTTTATGCCTTGCGTCCCAAATTGCACCCTATTCCCTATATAGTGACTAGAAGGAAGGGGAAAGGGAATACCTACTCTGTTGCACAACTGAAGGCATTCAACCAAAATGTCTACTGCATTTAACCCAACCCCGCTGAATCGGAGAGGTGTGGCGGGCTGCCTTAATCGACATCCATGTCATCTGTGCCTGGGGAGTAGTTGTTGGGGGTTAACTGCCTTGCTCAAGGGCAGAAGGGGATTTGATCCATTTGGTTTCTTGCGCAACACTTAACTGCTAGGCTAGCCCAATATAGAGCTCTATGGGCCCTGGTCAAAAGAAGTGCACTATATGGGGATTAGTGTCATTTTGAGCTACAACCTACATTCTTCACAAGGGATTCACCTTGTGAAGTCTTGATTGTTCAACCTGACACAAGCTTTGGAAATTCCACAGCTCCCTCTGTCCCATGCCTGGATGTATCCCAAATGGCACCCTATTCTGTATATACTGCACTACTTTTGACCAAGGCTCTAGGGCATTTATGTAGGGAATAGGGTGCAGTTTGATACGCATACCTTGTGTGCTGTGAATATCCATGCTGTTCAGTGAGTTGTAATGTGAAATGTTTTGTTTACGGTAGCTACAGATAGTTTTAAATTGTGTTTGATCAACTCACATCGAGCTTTATTTATACAGCACATTTCTGACATGGAATGCAACACAATGTGCTTTACAGGGGGGGGGGGGGGGGGGGGATAAAAACAATAAATAAACTGATATTTACTACACAACAGACATAAGAGCAGAAAAAAACAAAAGAATAACAAACTGAATGACTAAAAAGCATTCTAAGGAAATGCATATCTAAAAAGATGTATTAAGACCTCTTTAAATAATGTCCACAGTTTTGACCCCCCTCAGGTTCTCTGGCAGGCTATTCAAGAGTCTGGGGGCATAGTAACTAAAGGCTGCCTTTCCATGCCTCTTGGTCCTAGGGATAGTTAAAAGGCCAATGCCAGAGGAACCTACTGGGTACATAACTTAAAAGCATGCCTTACATGTATTGGGTGCACAATTGTGGATTGATTTTAAAAACCAATAGAAGAATCTTAAAGTAAATTCTAAAACTCACAGGCAGCCAGTGCAGGGACCATAAAACCAGTGTAATGTGGCTTCTCCGTCTGGTCTTGGTCAGGACCCGTGCTGCAGCATTCTGTATGTTTTTCAGTTGACCACTGGCTTTCTTGGGTAGACCAGACAGGAGAGCATTACAGTAGTCAAGCATGCTTGGAAGAAAAGCATGGAAACAGACCCACCTTGGCAATGTTTCTCAGGTGGTAAAATGCTATTTTGGTCACATTTCCTAATGTTTGTATTCTTCAAATGTGTATTGTTTGTTGCTGGTCCCAGATCAGTTTGTGCTGCCGTGTCAACTCTCTGTCACTCACTATTAAACACGTTTGGCATGACAATTCCATGAGAAGTTGTCAAGGGCAGTAACAGACTAGCAACCGGGCTTGTTGAGAGGAACAGTCTCCTTCTTTGCAAGTTATCAAGTTTAGCATCCCAAAGATGTTGCTGTGAGCACAATATCCCATCATACAAGGTACATGGGTGCAGTCGTACTTAAGATATTTATTTTGCAAAAATTAGGCAGGTCTTAATCTACATCTTTTTATTGAGCATTTTACGATTTTGACAGATTCATGTATTTGTTTTAAGGTAAAACCTGATTCTAATATTAAATCATATTTGAAGAACAGTCTGTGAAAGACCATTTTTGTAATAGTTGTGCTTTCCATATCTTTGACTTTGAGCTATTGTTATTTACAATGTATCCACAAGGTGCTAGCTAAGATCATCCATGGTCCTTCAGTACCGTTGAGTATTATCTACCCTTTACCATAATCAGTTCAGCCTAGATTGAGGGAGATAATATTCTTAAGGTGCATTGTATAAAATGTTTTGTTTACAGTGTATAGCAGACTTGGTGTAGGGCTAATTAGAACATGTTAATATGCCCTCTGACCTGTGCCAATTAGGTGTCCCCATGTAGGTTTACTGCTTTCCAGACCCAAACATTTTAAAGATATACAATTTGTACAGTTACAGACCGATATCCTTAAATCGTTTTTGTAATTAGGAATGTCTTAAGAATTCCACAGATACCCTCTCTGCACCACATGCACATGGTTCAACTTATATTCTGTTTGCGCAGTCACTGTATAAACACCGAATGGATACATTTGATCATACAGAAAGATGTTCCGTTGTAAGTGAATCCTGTCTCTTTAAGAAAAAGGGGCGGTGTTGTTGAGAGCTGCAACCTTTTTGACAGGCTGGCCCGACGCTCACTCAAAATCCATTCATAAATAAGACATTTGAGGCATAGTTACATTAGATAAATAATTTCAGGACATAAATGTGTTAACGTTTTTAGCGAACAATTGCAAGAAACTCGCAGCAAAAATAGTTTACATCCTAGTCAGCGCATTCGACTCGGCGACGTTGTGAGAGCAAAAGTGACTTCCGACTAGTGACCCCCCTTCTGCAGCTATGGTTATGACTTTATCTGCGTTTCACCAGGAAGCTGCTTAGTTCATTCTGTGTTCAGAACATTTGTCTACAGAACCTCTTGTTCGCTTTATTCCAAGGGATTGTCGTTCATGTGTAGCCAAATCTAGTCTAATTCCGTTTAGCACAAATTATCCGCTGTTTTCAATGTCTGCCTGTCCGCCTCCATCTTTCCGGTTTTACTGAAAGTAAGTGAAACCGAGGACTGAAATACCAATGGAACGGTGAGTTATGATGGCAGCTAAAGAAGAGCTTTACACCAAAGTCACCCCGCGGAGGCAGCGCCAGAATCGATCGGGCACTGTAAAACATGGGTCAAGTCTGGACGTGCTGCTGTCGATGGGATTCCCCAAGACCAGGGCGTGAGTATCTGACCTAAAGCTAGAGTACTGCCGCTATTCATTAGACTACTTTCCCTAGCGAATGCAGTCTATTTTTAGACTAAGGCTGCGTTCACACAGGGAGGCCAATTCTGATATTTTTCCCACTTATTGGTATTGACCAATCAGATGTTTTCACATCAGATATTTTTTCAGAGCTGATCTGATTGGTCAAAAAATACCAATTAGTGAAAACATATCAGAATCGGGCTGCGCAAACAAAGCTTTATTTTTAAGCCTGCTATTATAGTTTAAGTTGCAGAGCAATATTGTTCCATACCGGTGTTAAAAAAAAACACTCCATTGTTGGTACTGGTAGAGGGTCAAATGCCATGTCCTATATATCGTTATCATTTGGACTCCAACTTGACATTCAAGTAACCGGTGACGGTGGTTAACACTGTCTAGTTTGGACTATCAAATGTAAGGTTTATAGGACCTTACCTTCCTTTAGGACCCACAACTGCATGCAATGATCTTTTCACTAGTCATTTTTCTCACTTGCAGTAGCCACCATTCTAAAATCAATTGAATCACTCTACAAACACTTCATATTTTTGATAACAAACTAAACAGTTACCACCATTGTCAGAGTTGACTTACTGAGAGTGCAGATTTCACTTCCTGACAGAATTACCATATACTGGAATAACTTTCTGACAGAATTACCATATACTGGAATACACTGCATGGACTGGAGAAAATTTAAATCATGGCTCAAATTTAACCAAACCTATGACCGCTGATGACTTTATAACCTTTCCATGATTTTTTTTAGTGTTGGATGTATTGTTTTTGAGTATTTGCATTATGGCTGTGTAATTGCCCTTGCCTGCCTAGGGCCCAACAAAATGTCGCTTAGGGCCCCCAAAAGGCTAGGGCTGGCTCTTACTGCATGTGGGTATGCAGACCAATGATGTGTATATAAACCCTGGATTGCTGATGCGATGTAATGGCCAAAGGGGGGCTATGAAGCCACTGATTGGACATATTGGCACTCCCTAGAAGGAGCAGTCCTCCATAGGAATGAATGGAATTCTACAGTACAAAATGTAATGTCTTTTTTTATTTATTTTGAAGTGGGGACCGTAACATTTATTACTTAAACATTTTCCTTGAAGTATACATTTTGTATATTGTTTCTATGTTGAAGTATGCATTTTCGGTGTCTAATATATTAAATGTAGACATCACAATGCATTTCTATAGCTTCCCAAATATTTGTTTTATAATCGTGGTTGAGTACCAAAATGGACGTGCGGTGGCTTCAAAACAGCACTCCCTGTGAGTCATTAAGTGTGTGTGTGTATATAAATTGTTTGGGCCCCCACCCCTATCAGTGGCCCATCCCCGCTCTATAGCCTAATGTTGCCACGATCAACCATCCACCTTGGACAGGTCTTGAACTCCTTCAATGACATCTCAAGGGGTTGGGTTAAATGTGGAAGACTCGTTTCGGTTGAATGCATACAGTTGCGCAACTGACTAGTATCCCCTTCTTTCTCTTGCGCTCTCTTCAACCCCCCCCCCCCCCCCCCCCCCCCCCGGACCCTGGACCTCATCTATGAGCGTTGGATATCTTGAACGATCTTGCCTGAATGGCCATGTAGTCTTATCTCCATCGGGCACAGCCAGAAGATGACCGGCCACCCCTCAGAGCATGGTCCTTCTCTAGGTTTCTTCCTAGGTTACTTCCTTTCTAGGGAGTTTTCTACATCTGCATTGAGGTTTTGGGCTGAGTTCTGTATGAGCACTTTGACATCTGCTGATGTAAAAAAGCCTTTTATAAATACATTGATCAACTGTAAAATTGTCCTAGTTGCTTTGGAATTACGTATGTGTGTGTCTGGAGACACCCCTTCAAATTAGTGGTTTCGGCTATTTCGGCCAAACCCT
Source organism: Salvelinus fontinalis (assembly GCF_029448725.1). Taxonomy (NCBI): domain Eukaryota; kingdom Metazoa; phylum Chordata; class Actinopteri; order Salmoniformes; family Salmonidae; genus Salvelinus; species Salvelinus fontinalis. The sequence goes on from NC_074677.1 coordinate 42,026,649, forward strand.
TTGCTGTCAGGTATATACAATCAAGCACACAGACATGCAATCTCCATAGACATTGGCAGTAGAATGACCTTACTGAAGGGCTCAGTGACTTTCAACATTGCACTGTCATAGGATGCCACCTTTCCAACAAGTCAGTTTGCCAAATTTCTGCCCTGCTAGAGCTGCCCCGGTTAACTGTTAGTGTTGTAGCCCGTCTGGTGTTCAACCTTCCCAAGTTCTCTCACGTCACCCCGCTCCTCCGCTCTCTCCACTGGCTTCCAGTTGAAGCTCGCATCCGCTACAAGACCATGGTGCTTGCCTACGGAGCTGTGAGGGGAACGGCACCTCAGTACCTTCAGGCTCTGATCAGGCCCTACACCCAAACAAGGGCACTGCGTTCACCCACCTCTGGCCGGCTCGCCTCCCTACCACTGAGGAAGTACAGTTCCCGCTCAGCCCAGTCAAAACTGTTCGCTGCTCTGGCACCCCAATGGTGGAACAAACTCCCTCACTACGCCAGGACAGCGGAGTCAATCACCACCTTCCGGAGACACCTGAAACCCCACCTCTTCAAGGAATACCTAGGATAGGATAAATCAATCCTTCTGCCCCCCCCCCCCTTAAAAGATTTAGATGCACTATTGTAAAGTGGCTGTTCCACTGGATGTCATAAGGTGAATGCACCAATTTGTAAGTCGCTCTGGATAAGAGCATCTGCTAAATGACTTAAATGTAAATGTAAATGTTGTTATTGTCTAGGAGCAACAACGGCTCAGCTGTGAAGTGGTAGGCCACACAAGCTCACAGAACTGGACCGCAGAGTGCTGTAGTACGTGAAAATCGTCTGTCCTTGGTTGCAACACTCACTACTAGTTCCAAACTGCCTCTGGAAGCAATATCAGCACAAGAACTGTTTGTAGGGAGCTTCATGAAAGGGGTTTCCATGTCCGAGCAGCCACACACAAGCCTAAGATCGCGATGCATGTGTCAGCTGGAGTGGTGTAAAGCTTGCGGCCATTGGACTTTGGAGCAGTGGAAACGCGTTCTCTGGAGTGAGGAATCACTCTTCCCCCATCTGGCAGTCCGACGGACAAATCTGGATTTTGCGGATGCCAGTAGAATGCTACCTGCCCCAATGCATAGTGCCAACTGTAAAGTTTGGTGGAGAAATAATGGCCTGTTTTTTTTTTTTTTTCATGGTTCCGGCTGGCCCCTTAGTTCCAGTGAAGGGAAATTGTAACGCTACAGCATACAATGACATTCTAGACGATTCTGTGCTTCCAACTTTGTGGCAATAGTTTGTGCAAGGCCTTTTCCTGTTTCAGCATGGCAATGCCCCCGTGCACAAGGCGAGGTCCATACAGAAATGGTTTGTTGAGATCGGTGTGGAAGAACTTGACTGGCCTGCACGGAACCCTGATCTCAACCTCTTCTAACACCTTTGGGATGAATGGGAACGCCGACTACAAGCCGGGCATAACTGGCCAACATCAGTGCTCAACCTCACAAATGCTCTTGTGGCTGAATGGAAGCAGCAATGTTCCACCATCTAATGTAAAGCCTTCCCAGAAGATTGGAGGCTGTTATGGAGTTGGTCCCCCCTTTGCTGCTATTTTAATGCCCATGATGCACTAGATGACCTAAAGTATGTGAACACAAACAGGAGTTCACATATTTGGTCATGTATTACGTCTTGGGAAATGAAATTGTCTTCCTGGCCAAATGTTAGTTTGTTTTTAATACCGTCCCAGGCAGTCAAGACAGGACAGGAGGGTACTGCTAAAGCAATACTTCTCAGGATTTACCAAAAACTCTTCTTAACCCGAACAGGATTGTTGTCCCCCCCGCCTACGGGACAGTTAAGCTAATGTAGGCTAATGTGATTAGCATGAGGTTGTAAGTAATATGAAAATACTTCTCAGGATTTACCAAAACCACTCTTAAAGAAAATCTGTTGTCTTAAAAGTAATGCACCGGCATGTCACACCTCTAAGTAGCAACAGGTGTTTAACAAAAAATATATATATTTTTTTTTACTGGTCGGGTGTTCAACATTTCCTATAACAAACAGCATTGCGTTACATATTAATCTCAACTGTTTCACAATCGCATGCTAATGGCCTGAACACTGTTTCACATGCTAGTATACTGAGAATACTAGCCTGAACACTGTTTCACATGCTAGTATACTGAGAATACTAGCCTGAACACTGTTTCACATGCTAGTATACTGAGAATACTAGCCTGAACACTGTTTCACATGCTAGTATACTTAGAATACTAGCCTGAACACTGTTTCACATGCTAGTATACTTAGAATACTAGCCTGAACACTGTTTCACATGCTAGTATACTGAGAATACTAGCCTGAACACTGTTTCACATGCTAGTATACTGAGAATACTAGCCTGAACACTGTTTCACATGCTAGTATACTTAGAATACTAGCCTGAACACTGTTTCACATGCTAGTATACTTAGAATACTAGCCTGAACACTGTTTCACATGCTAGTATACTGAGAATACTAGCCTGAACACTGTTTCACATGCTAGTATACTGAGAATACTAGCCTGAACACTGTTTCACATGCTAGTATACTTAGAATACTAGCCTGAACACTGTTTCACATGCTAGTATACTTAGAATACTAGCCTGAACACTGTTTCATATGCTTGAATACTTCCAATACTCCGAGCCTAAACACTGTTTTACATGCTAGTGTACTCAACTCTAGTACTCCTCACCAGATGTGAGCTTCACAGATGGTTTAGGTATCCAACTTTGTAAGCAGAGGAAGGAGGAGAGAAAATGGGGAAAGACAAGCAAATTGTTATAGATTATGGTTTTTCAACCAAACATTTGAGATCTGGAAATGAGTGTTGATTGGTTTGTATTTAAACAGTTTAATATTGAAAGTTGACCAGGGGTTTAACCCTCACTTCAGTGTATCCTTCTGTTTGTTAGCATGGCTAATTGCTTAGTGAGTCTCTTTACCGTCAATCCCTGTAGTGATTGAAGGTTTCCTGGTACAGAGAAGCACTAATACTTACAACAGAAGGGTTATGATTCACTCTACAAACACACAAGCCTCACCGACTACTGTAGCTATGAGGATAAGACAAAATGTTTGTCCCGGGGGAAACTATCTTTGGCATAGCCTTTCGAGGACAAGAGCTTCACTGTGTGTGTGGAGAACATGAATCATACCACCCTACTGTTGTATGAAGGGAATTCATGCTGAATCATTTGTCATTGAGCAGCGATAATCAGATGTGATCTAGCTGGACAGTCAGCCACTGTCACAGCACTGGACACTTGCACGCACAGTCACCCACTGTCACATGCAGTACTGTAGGAGGAAGGGGCAGTGATCCTGAGTGTGGTGGTCAGATCTAACCTGTGCCAGTCTTTCTGCTGTCTTGCATGAGGGGATCTGGAAGTGTGTGTGTTGCAAGAGAGCAGAAACAGACTGGCACCCAGGCTTGATCAGCCATGTGGAAAATGGATCCGTCTGAGAGAATTATAAGATGTAAATATCTCACATTTCAATGTGGTTGCTGTTAGCTTCCTGCTGCTTCTCCATTTTAAGATTGGTTTCCAAGAAGTCTTGCAGGAAAGGCTGTCGACTTGATAACCGGCAGAGCACACAAGGGAGCTATTCCTTTCCTTCCCCAAAATGATTTTATATACATACACACACACACAGTTGAGGTCGGAAGTTTAAATACACCTTAGCCAAACGGATTTAAACTCAGTTTTTCACAATTCCTGACATTTAATCCTATTAAAAAATTCCCTGTCTTAGGTCAGTTATGATCACCACTTTATTTTAAGAATGTGAAATGTCAGAATAGTAGTGATTTTATTTGAGCTTTTATTTCTTTCATCACATTCCCAGTGGGTCAGAAGTTTACATACACTCAATTAGTATTTGGTAGCATTGCCTTTTTAAATTGTTTAACTTGGGTCAAACGTTTCGGGTAGCCTTCCACAAGCTTCCCACAATAAGTTGGGTGAATTTTGGCCCATTCCTCCTGACAGAGCTGGTGTAACTGAGTCAGGTTTGTAGGTCTCCTTGCTCGCACACACTTTTTCAGTTCTGCCCAGATCCGGGCTTTGTGATGGCCACTCCAATACCTTGACTTTGTTGTCCTTAAGCCATTTTGCCACATCTTTTGGAAGTATGCTTGGAGTCATTGTCCATTTCTGTCTGTAGCGCTCGAATGTGCAGTTGCAAACTGTTTTCTTGCTTTTTTATGGAGGTTCGAGCAGTGGCTTCTTCCTTGCTGAGCGGCCTTTCAGGTTGTATCGATATAGGACTCGTTTTACTGTGGATATAGACACTTTTGTACTGGTTTCCTCCAGCATAATCACAAGGTCCTTTGCAGCTGTTCTGGAATTGATTTGCACATTTCACACCAAAGTAAGTTCATCTCTAAAGACAGAACGCGGCTCCTTCCTGAGCGGTATAACGGCTGCGTGGTCCCATGGTGTTTATACTTGCTTACTATTGTTTGTACAGATGAATGTGGTACCTTCAGGTGTTCGGAAATCGCTCCTAAGGATGAACCAGACTTGTGGGGTTCTAGATTTTTGTTTTATGAGGTCATGGCTTCCTTTGACGATAAACGCGAATTCGACCATCCCCCCTGGTGAGACACAACCGTGACTTGTCAGTGAAGAGCACTTTTTGCCAGTCCTTTCTGGTCCAGCGACAGTGGGTTTGTGCCCATGGACCTGCCTTACAACAGGCCTACAAGCCCTCAGTCTAGCCACTCTCAGCCTATTGCGGACAGTCTGAGCACTGATGGAGGGATCGTGCGTTCCTGATGTATCTTGGACAGTTGTTGCCATCCTGTACCTGTGATGTTTGGATGTACCGTTCCTGTGCAGGTGTTTCACGTGGTCTGCCACTGCGAGGACGATCAGCTGTCCGTCCTGTCTCCCTGTGTCGCCGTCTTAGGCGTCTCACAGTATGGACATTGCAATTTATTACCCTGGCCACATCTGATGTGCTCATGCCTCCTTGCAGCATGCCTAAGGCACATTCACACAGATGATCAGGGAACCTGGGCATCTTTCTTTTGGGTTTTTTTCAGAGTCAGTAGAAAGGCCTCTAGTGTCCTAAGTTGTCATAACTGTGACCTTAATTGCCTACTGTCTGTAAGCTGTTAGTGTCTTAATGACCGTTCCACAGGTGCATGTTCATTAATTATGGTTCATTGAACAAGCTACTAGATTCATACATTCTCTGATCGTTTTGATTGGGTGGACATGTCCGTTCATGCTGCAAGAGCTCTTATAGGTTGGAGGATGTTCCCCAGAAGTTGTCATAATTATGGTGTAAGTCTATGGAAGGGGGTGAGAACCATGAGCCTCCTAGGTTTTGTGTTGAAGTAAATTTACCCAGAGGAGGACAGAAGCTAGCTGTCCTCCGGCTCCACCATGGTGCCACCCTACAGAGTGCTGTTGAGGCTACTGTAGACCTTCATTGCAAAACACACTACCCTTCCTGGGGGGAATATTTCCACTCCAGTCTCTCCCTCAACCTTGAGGAAGAAGAACTTACAATTTACAGCTAGAAGATATTAAAAAGGGAAGAGAAAGGTTGGAAATGCTGAAGTTTGCATCAAATCAAATTGTATGTCACATGCTTCATAAACAACCAGTATAGACTAACAGTGAAATGCTTACTTGCCGGCCCTTCCCAAAAATGCAGAGGAAAAAATAGAACAATTATAACATGAGGAATAAATACACAAGTCAAGATAACTTGGCTATATACACGGGGTACCAGTGCAGGGGATAAAGTGACTAGGCATCACTACTTTGGACGGTTCTGACCTAGAATACGTGGACAACTACAAATACCTAGGTCTCTGGCTAGACTAAACTCTCCTTCCAGACTCATATCAAACATCTCCAATCCAAAATTGAATCTAGAATCGGCTTTCTATTTCGCAACAAAGCCTCCTCCACTCACGCCGCCAAACTTACCTTAGTAAAACTGACTATCCTACCGATCCTCGACTTAGGCGACGTCCTCTACAAAATAGCTTCCAATACTCTACTCAGACTACATCCAATTTGTTATCACAGTGCCATCCGTTTTGTTACCAAAGCGCCTTTTACCACCCACCACTGCGACCTGTATGCTCTAGTCGGCTGGCCCTCGCTATATATTCGTCACCAGAACCACTGGCTCCAGGTCATCTATAAGTCTATGCTAGGTAAAGCTCCGCCTTATCTCAGCTCACTGGTCACGATAACAACACCCACCCGTAGCACGCGCTCCAGCAGGTATATGTCACTGGTCATCCCCAAAGCCAACACCTACTTTGGCCGCCTTTCCTTCCAGTTCTCTGCTGGCAGTGACTGGAACGAATTGTGAAAATTGCTGAAGTTGGAGACTTACATTTCCCTCACTAACTTTAAACATCAGCTATCTGAGCAGCTGTACATAGTCCATCTGTAAATAGCCTCATCCCCCATATTGTTTTTATTTACTTTGCTGCTCTTTTGCACACCAGTATCACTACTTACACACCATCTGCTCATCTATCACTCGTGTTAATCTGCTAAATTGTAATTACTTTGCTACTATGGCCTATTTATTGCCATACCACCTCATGCCATTTGCGCACACTGTATATAGACTTTCTTTTTTTCTATTCTGTTATTGACTGTACGCTTGTTTATTCCATGCGTAACTGTTGTTTCTGTTGCACTGCTTTATCTTCGCCAGGTCGCAGTTGTAAATGAAAACTTGGTCTCCACTAGTTTACCTGGTTAAATAAAGGTGAAATAAAAAATAGCAGAAGCGTATGTGATGAGTTAGTGCAAAAAGGGTTAATGCAGATAGACCCGGGTAGTTATTGGTTAGCTATTTAACTATTTAGCTGTCTTATGGCTTGGGGGTAGATGCTCTTCAGGGTCCTGTTTTGCCACACATCTAAATGTACAGTTTAAACATTTTATAACCTTTTATTTGAGTTATTCGCTTAAACAACTTTAATCATTTACATGTTGTGACAGGAAGTCTCTGTACAGCATAAATGTCTGTATTAACCTTTCTCTCACACATGCTCATTAGATCTTTTTGGCAGTTTGACCGCTTTGTAATCAACCAGTATAAACTAACAGTGATGTCTTCATCAGTTTCCACAGTTCAGGTGAAGTGTGTTTCGCAGTGCCTGCATGTCTGCTGTACAGTATCTAAGATGAGGTTGACCACAAGTGTGTACTTACTCAACCCCAAAAATACAAAAGTGTTGACTCCACAGCCTCATTGCATTAGCATTATGTGACATGGGCTGCTTGTTAATGTTTGAGTAGCCAATGCTTCTGTTGGAGGGTAATGCATTTGACTGTAATTACTGGTGTGTTTGAACACATGTTTATCCTTGTGTGTGTGTGTTTGACAGAGGGAGGGTGTCTTTTGTGTACGAGTGTGTCTCTCTGTACATGTGTTTATTGATGAGCCATCTGCCTAGTCGCTGTTGCCATAGTAAGCATCCCTCCCTGCTGTACCATACTGGTTGTGCTCAATCGCCATCCATTCCCAGTCTGTTAATGCCCATCCTCAGTCTGTTTCCATACTGAGATGAGAGCCTGTGGGCACTGGCTGTAGGGTCTGGCAGGGCTCTGGAAGGCATGTGCAACACAGCATAGTGCAGATGGCTCTCTGTTGGGTTGGGATGGGATGGCTGCAGAGTAATAGGCTTTTAATTACAACGCCTGATTACATTTGGCCCTTTGACACAACCGTGGGGTTCACTGGCCTGGCCTTAGCCCGGCTCTGCTTTTGTTATTATTCTTCGGCCTCTTCCTCTGACTATACTTCCTCCCTTTTCTCCATCTGCTTTTTCTTGGCACATTATGTTTTTATTTCACTGCTGCCTTGTCCTCTTCCCCTCCTTTGCTTCCTCATTTTTCTCTTCTTCTGTAGCTTCCCTCTTGTTTGTTTGTTCTCTGACCACTCTGGTTAGATGTAAACACCACTAAACATGACCAGGGAGATGTTGTGACATAGTAACCCAGCATTAGCAACATGGCAAACTGCAGCTTTTAGTTACAAATTTAACCAGAAACGTGCATAATGCACATTCACTAATAATTTAGCAGGCGTTATATAAAATGAACACAGATCTCATAAACAATCTCTCAAGCACAAGTCCACGTGCTAGTGAGTAGCCAGCTAATATTTATATTTCAAGTTTTGCCAACTTGGATCTAGGTACAAGCTCTGAATTCAGCTGACAATGCAACACAGTTGAATTATGAACACAACCTTCTGTCTGTCTCAGACTTTCATCAACATGCTAGCCTGTCCTCTTTGTTCAATGTTGAAATCAAGTGGCCTACGTTATTTCTCAGAATGAGAACTAGTTGCCAATTCCTTATATATATATATTTTTTTTTAATGCTTATTGCACATTTATAAAACAGACTAAACAGCTAGTATAGCTATCTTTATTTGACTAAATGTTGCTAGCAATACATGCAACCGTAATGCTTGCACGACAAACTGAGCATTCATTTTCCACTGTCCCTGATCTCTCATCTTGTTGTGAGTGGTAGAGGGATGGGCTTGGGAGAAAGAGGTGACCATGAGAACAAGTGGACATAAACACACAAAATTACAAAAAAAACTTGACTCTGCAAAACAGGCATTTGGAATATCGCTCAAAAATATGAATTTAAATTAATCAAATGTATTCGATATACATTCAGAACATTTTTAGACCTGGACTTTCTCCACATTTTGTTACATTACAGACTTTTTTATTTAACTAGGCAAGCCAGTAAAGAACAAATTCTTATTTACAATGATGGCCCAGGAACAGTGGGTTAACTGCCTTGTTCAGGAGTAGAACAGAACGACCTTGTCAGCTCGGGGATTCGATCTAGCAACCTTTTGGTGACTGGCCCAACGCTCTAACCACTAGGCTACCTGTCGCTTCCAAACTTCTTTCATTTAAAAATGGAGGCCACTATGTGCTTGGAATTTCAATGCTGCAGAATTTATGGTACCCTCCCCCAGATCTGTGCCTCGACACAATCCTGTCTCAGAGCTATACGGACAATTCCTTCAACATCATGGCTTGGTTTTTGCTCTGACATGCACTGTCAACTGTGAGACCTTTTTATATAGGTGTGTGCCTTTCCAAATCATGTCCAATCAAATGAATTTACCACAGGTGGACTCAATTCAAGTTGTAGCAACCTCAAGGTTGATCAATAGAAACAGGATCCACCTGATCTCAATTTCGAGTTTCATAGCAAAGGAATAGTTTCTGAATGTACTCTATCGCCCAGCCCTAGCCAAACGTCGTCTGGAGTGGTGTAAAGCTCACCGCTATTGAACTCTTGAGCATTGGAAACGCGTTCTCTGGAGTGCGAAATCACGCTTCACCAGCTGGCAGTCCCACGGATAAATCAGGGTCTGGTGGATGCCAGGAGAACTCTACGTGCCCCAATGCATAGTGCCAACTATAACGTTTGGTTGAGAAGAAATAATGGTCTGGGGCTATTTTTCATGGTTCGGGCTAGGCCCCTTAGTTCCAGAGAAAGGACATCTTAACACTACAGCACACAATGACATTCTAGACGATTCTGTGCTTCCAACTTTGTGGCAACAGTTTGGGGAATGCCTTTTCTTGTTTCAGCATGACAGTGCCCCCGTGCACAAAGCGAGGTCCATACAGAGATGGTTTGGCAAGATAGGTGTGGAGAACTTGACTGGCCTGCACAGAGCCCGACCTCAACACCATTGAATGCCTTTGGGATGATTTGGGACACAGACTGAGTGCCAGGCCTAATCGCCCAACCTCACTAATGCTCTTGTGGCTGAATCGAAGCAAATCCCTAAATTAATGCCCATGATTTTGTAATGAGATGTTCGCCGAGCGGGTGTCCACATACTTTTGGCCATGTAGTGTATGTCACATGGATAATCAACCTTTGGCAATATGCAGGCATGGCATACCACTGTCCCTGGACAATAGCTCTGACATGCAATACTTTTATTTTTTAGTAACAGCCCTATGTTATTGTCTTATTACTGTGATACTACAATGTGTTTACTGTGTAATTACGCCCAGAGATGTAGTCAAGTCACTAAACCTAGAGCCCTTATCGAGTCACGAGTCCCTATGGCTGAAGTCAGAGTCCCCGTGCTCAAGTCTGAGTCACTGAGTCCACATGAACTCAAAATAAAGTTATTTGGTCAGTACATTGTTTGCTATCCATTTTCCTGTCTTCCCGTGCCACCACATGTTTACATATAGGCTATTGCTAATGTTACCAGGGCCAAGTTCAGCTGCAATACGTTGCAGATAGAAATTCCATGAATAGATAGACGTTATTCCTTAATCAACATGTCAGAGGCAGGTTTGTTCTATATGGAAATATGTTATCTAAACGTTCCAAAACATTGTATCGTGCTGAACGCACCCCAGATTGTTAGCTATAGCTAGCTGATGAGGTAACGGAATTGAACAAGGTGTAGCCTAAACAAAATGGTAAATAGCCTAGTTTTACAACGACCTGCGATATGTTTCACGAGCGTAAAATGCAGCCCTCCAATACACTGATGGGAAGATGCGTATAGCCGGTCTTATCGGTCCAAACTTTTGAACAGTAATGGCTAGAATCAAGCTGTTTTCTCTGAGGAAAAGGGGGAGACGCAGCTAGTACGTTGGCTACAGTACCTGTCTATGAAATGCAGTGGGGAAAGTGCGAGGGTTGAGCGTGACTACAAATTCAAAAACATTCTATACTCAAGGGAGAGAACTAGCTAGGCTGTTTGTTTTACTGTTAAACTTAATGCTGCTATTGTTTTTAATTTCGTAAAGCAGCTAGTGTTTCATAACTAGGCAAAGGGTGCAAAGGGTATCTAACTAGAACGCTGGCGATGACTGGTTAGCTATTGGAAAGCAAGCGTCGCATGGGACGTGTGTAATCGGAGGTGGCGTTGGAGCGGAGCCTGTCTGCCCACACTCATCTCTTGCTCTCCCGCAGCGCACCAGCTGATGTAGGCTCGGCTGTATGTGCCGGATTTGGCGCATCCTTCTAACTGCTGAACAGAATTACGCTTTGCATCTGTGCTTCTAATATTAATTTAGCTTATCACTGAAAGCTCTAATCTCTCCAACTCTTTTCCAGTCCATTTAGTAGTCAGATTTGAGTCAGATGTTCTCGTTTTAGTCAACTGGAAATATATTTTTTATCTGGGTCTATTTAGTCAGTTATAGTCTCGTCAGTTGCCACTGAAAAATGAATGTTTGATGAATATTCAAATTTTGTTAGTCACATGCACCGAATATAACAACTGTACACCGTACAGTGAAATGCTTACATAAAAAAACTGAATATTTTTGTTGATGAAATTAACAGTATTTCAATGTTGCACACTTAAAATAGGCGACTTGCACCATGCTAAGACAGAATTGCTTACTATAGTGTGATCATGACAAAATATCTGAGCCATTGTATTATACTGGAGTGAAAGTAAAATTCTTAATGTTTGACACTCGTTAGATCACTGTGTGGCTTCTTGTCACATGATACAGGGAGGATTAATAGTTTCCTGTATAATTAGCACCATTTTTCTTCTTCATGGTGGTGTTAAACGACATGTATCTTCCAACCAAGCCTCTCGTTTTTTGTTTCTCTCCTCCCTAAACTGAGAACTTCAGTCTTTCTCTTTCTGTGGTCACGGAATGATAATGCTGAGAGTAAAAATACTCACAAATACACATGTATGCATACTCATGCACACACGTATTCTCCACCCACGCTGGCAGGGCAGGCTCTGTCTCTCATTTGTTCGCCTAGAGGAAGTGGACTGTTTGAGGAAGTGGTTTGTGACCTTTACAGAATCAAAGTGCTGAGAGCGAGACAGTTTAGTTTATTAGGATCTCCATTAACTACTGCACATGCAGCAGCTGCTGTTCTCAGGTCTATGTAAAACTTACAAATACATGACAGAGAACAGAACAGTAATAGACCAGAACAGGATATTACATGTAATTAAATATAAAATAAGTTATATATGTGTGTGTACAGTTGAAGTCGGAAGTTTACATACACCTTAGCCAAATACATTTAAACTCAGTTTTTCACAATTCCTGACATTTAATCCTAGTAAAAATTCAATTTTAGGTCAGTTAGGCTCCCCACTTTATTTTAAGAATGTGAAATGCCAGAATAATAGATTTATTTCAGCTTTAATTTCATCACAATCCCAGTGGGTCAGAAGTTTACATTTACACTCAATTAGTATTTGGTAGCATTGCCTTTACATTTCATTTGGGTCAAACGTTTAGGGTAGCCTTCCACAATCTTCCCACATTAAGTTGGGGGGAATTTTGGCCCATTCCTCCTGACACAGCTGGTGTAACTGAGTCAGGTTTGTAGGCCTCCTTACTCGCACACACTTTTTCAGTTCTGCCCACACATTTTCTATAGGATTGAGATCAGGGCTTTGTGATGGCCACTCCAATACCTTGACTTTGTTGTCCTTAAGCCATTTTTCCACAACTTTGGAAGTATGCTTTTGTTCATTGTCCATTTGGAAGACCCATTTGCGACCAAGCTTTAACTTCCTGACTGATGTCTTGAGATGTTGCTTCAATATATCCACATAATTTTCCTGCGTCATGATGCCATCTATTTTGTGAAGTGCACCAGTCCCTCCTGCAGCAAAGACCCCCATGATGCTGCCACCCCCGTGCTTCACTGTTGGGATGGTGTTCTTCGGCTTGCAAGGCTCCCTTTTTCCTCCAAACATAACAATGGTCATTATGGCCAAACAGTTCTATTTTTGTTTCATCAGAGCAGAGGATTTCTCCTAAAAGTACTATATTTGTCCCCATGTGCAGTTGCAAACCGTAGTCTGTTTTTTTTATGGTGGTTTTGGAGCAGTGGCTTCTTCCTTGCTGAGCGGCCTTTCAGGTTATGTCGATATAGAACTCGTTTTAATGTGGATATAGATACTTTTGTACCTGTTTCCTCCAGCATCTTCACCTGGTCCTTTGTTGTTCTGGGATTGATTTGCACATTTCACACCAAAGTATGTTCATCTCTAGGAGACAGAACGCGTCTCCTTCCTGAGCGGTATGACGGCTGCGTGGTCCCATGGTGTTTAGACTTGCATACTATTGTTTGTACAGATGAATGTGGTAACTTCAGGCATTTGGAAATTGCTCCCAAAGATGAACCAGACTTGTGGAGGTCTACAATTGTTTTTCTGAGGTCTTGGCTGATTTTCTTTCTACAAACATATAGTCAATAATACATTGAAAAAAAAATAAGTCTATATACAATGTGAGCAAGTGAGGTGAGATAAGGGAGGTGAAGGCAAACAAATATATGTGTAAATAAATAAAAATATAAAAGGCCATGGAGGCGAAGTGAGTACAACACAGCAAGTCAAATAAAAACTAAAAAAACACTGGAATGGTTGGTTTGCAGTGGAAGAAAGTGCAAAGTAGAGACAGAAATAATGGGGTGCAAAGGAGCAAAATAAATTAATAAATAAATACAGTAGGTAAAGAGGTAGTTGTTTGGGCTAAATTGTAGATGGGTTATGTACAGGTGCAGTAATCTATGAGCTGCTCTGACAGCTGGTGCTTAAAGCTAGTGAGGGAGATAGGTGTTTCCAGTTTCAGAGATTTTTGTAGTTCGTTCCAGTCATTGGCAGCAGAGAACTGGAAGGAGAGGCGTCCAAAGGAAGAATTGGTTTTGGGGGTGACTAGAGAGATATACCTGCTGGAGCGCGTGCTACAGGTAGGTGCTGCTATGGTGACCAGCGAGCTGAGATAAGGGGGGACTTTACCTAGCAGGGTCTTGTAGATGACCTGGAACCAGTGGGTTTGGCGACGAGTATGAAGCGAGGGCCAGCCAACGAGAGTGTACAGGTCGCAGTGGTGGGTAGTATATGGGGCTTTGGTGACAAAACGGATGGCACTGTGATAGACTGCATCCAATTTATTGAGTAGGGTTTTGGAGACTATTTTGTAAATGACATCACCGAAGTCGAGGATTGGTAGGATGGTCAGTTTTACAAGGGTATGTTTGGCAGCATGAGTAAAGGATGCTTTGTTGCGGAATAGGAAGCCAATTCTAGATTTGACTTTGGATTGGAGATGTTTGATGTGAGTCTGGAAGGAGAGTTTACAGTCTAACCAGACACCTAGGTATTTGTAGTTGTCCACATATTCTAAGTCAGAGCCGTCCAAAGTAGTGATGTTGGACAGGCGGGCAGGAGCAGGCAGCGATCGGTTGAAGAGCATGCATTTGGTTTTACTTGTATTTAAGAGCAGTTGGAGGCCACGGAAGGAGAGTTGTATGGCATTGAAGCTCGCCTGGAGGGTTGTTAACACAGTGTCAAAAGGGCCAGAAGTATACAGAATAGTGTCGTCTGCGTAGAGGTGGATCAGAGAATCACCAGCAGCAAGAGCGACATCATTGATGTAAACAGAGAAGAGAGTCGGTCCAAGAATTGAACCCTGTGGCACCCCCATAGAGACTGCCAGAGGCCCGGACAACAGACCCTCCGATTTGACACACTGAACTCGATCAGAGAAGTAGTTGGTGAACCAGGCGAGGCAATCATTAGAGAAACCAAGGGTGTCGAGTCTGCCAATGAGGATGTGGTGATTGACAGAGTCAAAGGCCTTGGCCAGGTCAATGAATACGGCTGCACAGTATTGTTTCCTATCGATGGCGGTTACGATATCGTTTATGACCTTGAGCGTGGCTGAGGTGCACCCATGACCAGCTCTGAAACCAGATTGCATAGCGGAGAAGGTGTGGTGGGATTCGAAATGGTCGGTAATCTGTTTGTTGACTTGGCTTTCGAAGACCTTAGAAAGGCAGGGTAGGATAGATATAGGTCTGTAGCAGTTAGGGTCAAGGGTGTCCCCCCCCTTTGAAGAGGGGGATAACCGCAGCTGCTTTCCAATCTTTGGGGATCTCAGACGACACGAAAGAGAGGTTGAAGAGGCTAGTAATAGGGGTGGCAACAATTTCAGCAGATAGTTTTAGAAAGAAAGGGTCCAGATTATCTAGCCCGGCTGATTTGTAAGGGTCCAGATTTTGCAGCTCATTTAGAACATCAGCTGACTGTATTTGGGAGAAAGAGAAATGGGGAAGGCTTGGGCGAGTAGCAGAGGGGAGGGCAGTGCTGTTGTCCGGGGTAGGGGTAGCCAGGTGGAAAGCATGGCCAGCCGTAGAAAAATGCTTATTGAAATTCTCAATTATAGTGGATTTGTCGGTGGTGACAGTGTTTCCTATCTTCAGAGCGGTTGGAAGCTGGGAGGAGGTGTTCTTATTCTCCATGGATTTTACGGTGTCCCAGAACTTTTTTGAATTTGTGTTGCAGGAAGCAAATTTCTGCTTGAAAAAGCTAGCCTTGGCTGTTCTAACTGCCTGTGTATATTGGTTTCTGGCTTCCCTGAAAAGTTGCATATCACGGGGGCTGTTCGATGCTAATGCAGAACGCCATAGGATGTTTTTCTGTTGGTTAAGGGCAGTCAGGTCAGGAGAGAACCAAGGGCTATATCTGTTCCTGGTTCTAAATTTCTTGAATGGGGCATGCTTATTCAAGATGGTGAGGAAGGCATTTTAAAAAAATGACCAGGCATCCTCTACTGACGGGATGAGATCAATATCCTTCCAGGATACCCCGGCCAGGTCGATTAGAAAGGCCTGCTCGCTGAAGTGTTTCAGGGAGCGTTTGACAGTGATGAGTGGAGGTCGTTTGACCGCTGACCCATTACGGATGCAGGCAATGAGGCAGTGATCGCTGAGATCTTGGTTGAAAACAGCAGAGGTGTATTTGGAGGGCAAGTTTGTTAGGATGATATCTATGAGGGTACCCGTGTTTACGGAATTGGGGTGGTACCTGGTAGGTTCATTGATAATTTGTGTGAGATTGAGGGCATCAAGCTTAGATTGTAGGGTGGCTGGGGTGTTGAGCATGTTCAAATTTAGGTCGCCTAGCAGCACGAGCTCTGAAGATAGATGGGGGGCAATCAGTTCACATATAGTGTCCAGAGCACAGCTGGGGGCAGAGGGTGGTCTATAGCAGGCGGCAACGGTGAGAGACTTGTTTTTAGAGAGGTGGATTTTTAAAAGTAGAAGTTCAAATTGTTTGGGAACAGACCTGGATAGTATAACAGAACTCTGCAGGCAGTCTTTGCAGTAGATTGCAACACCGCCCCCCCGTCATGCACAAAGTAGATGTCCTAACCAACTTGCCAAAACTCTAGTTTGTTAAAAAGACGTGTGGTTGAAAAACGAGTTTTAATGACTGTGTATGTAAACTTCCGACTTCAAGTGTGTGTACATGCATGCATACATACAGTACCAGTCAAAAGTTTGAACACCTACTTATTCAAGGGTTTTTCTTTATTTTTACTATTTTCCACATTGTAGTATAATAGTGAAGACATCCAAGCTATGAAATAACACATATGGAATCATGTAATAACCAAAAAAGTGTTAAATATAAAAATATTTTGATTTGTTTAAGTTTCTTTAACTTCTCTAGGATAGGTGGGACTAGCGTCCCACCTGGCCAAAATCCAGAAAAAATGTAGCGCGCCAAATTCCAATATATTACTATAAAAATCACACATGAAAGACACCAAATTAAAGCTACACATGTTGTGAATCCAGCCAACATTTCTGATTTCTAAAAGGATTTACGGGGAAAGCACACCAAACAATTATGTTAGCTCAGTACATAGCCACAGAAAAACACAGCCATTTTCCCAGCAAAAGATAGTAACACAAACCAGAAATAGAGAAAATTAATCACTAACCTTTGCACATCATCAGATGACACTCATATGACATCATGTTACACAATACATTTATGTTTTGTTCGAAAATTTGCATATTTATATCCACAAATCTCGGTTTACATTGGCGCCATGTTCAGAAATGCCTCCCAAATATCCGAAGTAATTACAGAGCCATGTCAAATAACAGAAATACTCATCAAACTTTGATAAGATACATGTTTTACATATAATTAAAGATACACTTGTTCATAATGCATCTGCTGTGTCATATTTAAAAAAAAAAAAAAAAAAACTTTACGTAAAAAGCGCTCAGATTTAACATTTCTCCGCCTTGTTGGAGTCAACAGAAATATGAAATTACATCATAAATATTCCCTTTGATTATCTTCATCAGAATGCAGTGCCAGGAATCCTAGTTCCACAATAAATCGTTTTGTTCGATAATGTCCATTACTTGTGTCCAATTAGCTAATGTTGCTAGCATGTGTAGTACACGTGTCAAAACACTCGCGCAGATGCAGGCAAACGGACGGAAACTTCAAAAAGTTATATTCCAGATCGAATAAACTGGTCAAATTTAGTAGAGAATCAATCTTCAGGATGTTATCATTTATATCCAATAACGTTCCAACCGAAGCATTATTTCATGTCTGTATAAGTAATGGAACGCAAGGCGACAACATGAGGAAAGTGCGTGACCAAGAACTGGCAATCTGCCAGACCACTAACTCATTCCCCTCCCATCCGGTCCCACAACACAGCATAAACTTCATTCCACATTCTACTGACTGTTGACATCTAGTGGAAGGCGAATGAATTGCAAACAGATCCATATATTACAGGGAATTGAATAGGCGATGACTTTAACAACGACCACTCTCAGAATTTTCACTTCCTGTTTGGATTTTTTCTCAGGTTTTTGCCTGCCATATGAGTTATGTTATACTCTCAGACATCTTTCAAACAGTTTTAGAAACTTCAGAATGTTTTCTATCCAATAGTAATAATAATATGCATATATTAGCATCTGGGACAGAGTATGAGGCAGTTCACTATGGGCACAAAATTCATCCAAAAGTGAAAATGCTGCCCCCTATACCAAAGAAGTCAAAGGAGCCACCCATTGCCTTGATGACAGCTTTGCACACTCTTGGCAATCTGTCACCAGCTTCATGAGGAATGCTTTTCCAACAGTCTCTTGAAGGAGTTCCCACATATGCTGACCACTTGTTGCTTTTCATTCACTCTGCGGTCCAACTCATCCCAAACCTTCTCAATTGGATTGAGGCCAGGTCTTCTGATGCAGCACTCATCACTCTTCTTCTTGGTCAAATAGCCCTTCCACAGCCTGGAGGTGTGTTATGGGTCATTTTAGTCCCACTAAGTGCAAACCAGATGGGATGGCGTATTGCTGCCGAGTGCTTTGGTAGCCATGCTGGTTAAGTGCCTTTTAATTCTAAATACATCACTGACAGTGTCACCAGCAAAGCACCCTCACATATCACACCTTCTCCTCCATGCTTCACGGTGGGAACCACACATGCAGAGATCATTCATTCACCTACTCACAAAGACACGGCGGTTGGAACAAAAAATTTGCATTTGGACACAAAGGACTGGTTTTCCACTGGTGTAATGTCCATTGCTCTTGTTTCTTGGCCCGAGCAAGTTTCTTCTTATTATTGGTGTCCTTTAGTAGTGGTTTCTTTGCAGCAATTTGACCATGAAGGCCTGATTTCAGTCTCCTCTGAACAGTTGATGTCTGTTACTTGTTTTCTGTGAAGCATTTATTTGGGCTGGAATCTGAGGCACAGTTAACTCTAATGAACTTATCCTCTGCAGCAGAGGTAACTCTGGGTCTTCCTTTCCTGTGGCGGTCCTCGTGAGTGCTAGTACATCATAGGTCTTGATGGTTTTTGCAACTGCACTTGAAGAAACCTTTCAAAGTTGTTTACATTTTCTGTATTGACTTAACTTCATGTCTTGTAATGATGGACTGTCATTTCTCTTTGCTTATTTGAGCTGTTCTTGCCATAATATGGACTTGGTATTTTATCAAATAGGGCTATCTTCTGTATACCACCCCTACCTTGTCACAACACAACTGATTGGCTCATACGCATTATGAAGGAAATACATTTTTAACAAGGCACACCTGTTAATTGAAATGCATTCCAGGTGACTACCTCATGAAGCTGGTTGAGAGAATGCCTAGATTGTGCAAAGCTGTCAAGGCAAAGGGTGGCTACTTTGAAGAATCTCATAAAATGTATTTTTGATTAACTTTTTTAAATTTTTCTTAGTTACTACATGATTCCATATGTGTTATTTCATAGTTTGTTTTCATTATTATTCTACAATGTAGAAAATAGTTTCAAAAAAATAAGAAACCCTTGAATAAGTCGGCGTGTCCAAGCGTTTGACTGGTACTGATAATTGTTTTGTGGAATAATAGTTAAGACATCAAAAATATGAAATAACACATGAAATCATGTTTTTTGAGCCAGTTGCAGCTTTGCTAGGTCTTTCTTGTTGCACTTGACCATTTTACGGGACGGTAATCAAGATGGGACTAGATCAAAGCCTGAACAACTAGTACAGTTGATCTTTGTGTTAAACACAAAATGTTATAACAGACAAGCCTCTCCCCATCTTCACAACAACTGACTTGAACATGATAACTGACCATTCAATGTTTCTCCTAGGAGTTCAGCTATTGTAATGAACACGATGGGACACAGAGGGCTGGTTGCAAGCGCAGGGCGCAGCGGGTGTTTATTGTAAAGGACCACAGCAGGAGGCAGGTAGCTGCGTCCAGGGGTAGGCAGATGGTCATACACGGGGTCCAAAAAGGCAATAGTACAGGCAGGGAAAAGGCTAGTAACATTGTCCGGGAGATCAGGCAATAGATTGATAACAGGAAATCCAATAGGCTAAAGTACAGGCGGGGAATAGGCAAAAGGCGTCGTAGTAGAGTTCGACCGCTTATGATTTTTTGATACCGATTATTGGAGGACAAAAAAAGCCGATACCGATTTAATCGGATGATTAAAAATAAAAAATAAATAAAAAGTGTTTGTAATAATGACAATTACAACAATACTGAATGAACACTTATTTTAACCTAATATAATACATCAATAAAATCAATTTAGCCTCAAATAAATAATGAAACATGTTCAATTTGGTTTAAATAATGCAAAAATAAAGTGTTGGATAAGAAAGTGAAAGTGCAATATGTGCCATGTAAGAAAGCTAACGTTTAAGTTCCTTGCTCAGAACATGAGAACATATGAAAGCTGGTGGTTCCTTTTAACATGAGTCTTCAATATTGCCAGGTAAGAAGTTTTAGGTTGTAGTTATTATAGGACTATTTCTCTCTATACCATTTGTATTTAATATACATTTGACTATTGGATGTTCTTATAGGTACTTTATTGCCAGTGTAACAGTATAGCTCCCGTCCCTCTCCTCGCTGCTACCTGGGCTCGAACCAGGAACACATCGACAACAGCCACCCTCGAAGCAGCGTTACCCATGCAGAGCAAGGGGAACAACTACTCCAAGTCTCAGAGCGAGTGACGTTTGAAACGCTATTAACGCACACCCCGCTAACTAGCTAGCCATTTCACATCGGTTACATCAGCCTAATCTCGGAAGTTGATAGGCTTGAATTCATAAACAGCAGAGCTGCTGGCAAAACGCACAAAAGTGCTGTTTGAATGAATGCTTATGAGCCTGCTTGTGCCCACCATCGCTCAGACTGCTCTATCAAATTATAGACTTAATTATAACATAACACAGAAATACGAGCCTTAGGTCATTAATAATATGGTCGAATCCGGAAACTAACATCTCAAACAAAACATTTATTCTTTCAGTGAAATACGGAATCGTTCCGTATTTTATCTAACGGGTGGCATCCATCAGTCTAAATATTCCTGTTACATTGCAAAACCTTCAATGTTATGTCATACTTACGTAAAATTCTGGCAAATTAGTTCGCAATGAGCCAGGCGGCCCAAACTGTTGCATTAACCCTGACTCTGTGTTCAATGAACGCAAGAGAAGTGACAATTTCACCTGGTTAATATTGCCTGCTAACCTGGATTTCTTTTAGCTAAATAAGCAGGTTTGAAAATATATACTTCTGTGTATTGATTTTAAGAAAGGCATTGATGTTTATGGTTAGGTACACGTTGGAGCAACGACAGTCCTTTTTCGCGAATGCGCACTGCATCGATTATATGCAACGCGGATCACGCTTGATAAACTAGTAATATCATCAACCATGTGTAGTTATAACTAGTGATTAGGATTAAGTTTAATGCTAGCTAGCAACTTACCTTGGCTTCTTACTGCATTCACGTAACAGGCGGGCTCCTCGTGAGGCAGGTGGTTAGAGCATTGGACTAGTTGACCGTAAGGTTGCAAGATTGAATCCCCGAGCTGACAAGGTAAAAATCTGTCGTTCTGCCCCTGAACAAGGCAGTTAACCCACCGTTCCTAGGCCGTCATTGAATATAAGAACGTGTTCTTAACTGACTTGCCTAGTTAAATAAAGGTGTAAAAAAAAAAAGAAAACTGAAATCGTCTTCCAAAATTACAGATTTCCGATTGTTATGAAAACTTGTAATCGGCCATTTCGATTAATCGGTCGACCTCTAGTCGTTAGTTTTGGCCTGCCTCACTATATACACGGGAAGATTAAATTACGGGAAAAACAGAGCTCTGAATAGGTGTCACAAAACAAACAATACCTCACAATGATGGGGTGCAAAGAACTGAACTAAATGGTGTGTGATAATGACATACAGGTGTGTGAACAGGTGATTGGGATCTG
This sequence comes from Salvelinus fontinalis, assembly GCF_029448725.1. Taxonomy (NCBI): domain Eukaryota; kingdom Metazoa; phylum Chordata; class Actinopteri; order Salmoniformes; family Salmonidae; genus Salvelinus; species Salvelinus fontinalis. The sequence goes on from NC_074677.1 coordinate 42,048,287, forward strand.
GAGAGTGTGCTGCGTTCAGGGGATCTATGTGTTTGAGAGTGAGTTGGAAGCAGATGTTTCAAGCTTGTTCAATGGTTACACACTTTATGCTGTCATGACTATCATTAATGTGATAACTGCTATTTTATTGAATAATTACCTAGGTTTAGTTTACAATTTTTTTAAATTAATCATGTAACAACTAACTCATTAGGAATTTGGGGCACCATGGGAAAAGTTGTTTACAAGTTACTATCTCCCATCTTTAATCTAAATATCTCTTACATCAATAACAGTCAACTATTAACTATTTCCTCATCGGTCTCATTCTGAACGTTGTTGACTTTCTTAAATCTGCACAAACCCTGATGATGAATCAGCGATACACAAATTGGCTTATTTATTTACTAACTAAATCACACAGAAATACATAAACACACACAGTATAGGTTATTGATTGCTAACAAAAAGCAATGAAAACAGTCCCTAGTGGACTAACAAAAACATGACCGTTTGGTTACACAATGGAAAGGGGCGGGTATGTAAGGAGAGAGAGAGAGACGGAGTCAACTTCTCGTACATACATTTGGAAACTACGCCCACCGGAGTCAGAATATTTAGCACCCTGACAACCGCTCATTTGGATTAGACATGCAACATATTTACGCGTAGATGTCTTTCTGTCGCTTTAAAAAAATATATATATATTTTAGTTAACCAGGTAGGCCAGTTGAGAACAAGTTCTCATTTACAACTGCGACCTGGCCAAGAGAAAGCAAAGCAGTGTGACAAAAACAAAAGCACAGTTACACGTTAACCTGTCTAGGACTGGGGTGCCGCTAGCGGCACATTCCCCCCCACATTCCACTGAAAAGGCAGAGCCGCGAAATTCAAAAAAAAATTTTTTTTTAAATATTTAACTTTCACACATTAAAGTCCAATACAGCTAATGAAAGACACAGATCGTGTGAATCCAGCCAACATGTCCGATTTTTAAAATGTTTTACAGGGAAGACACAATATGTAAAAATGTAAATCTATTAGCTAAACACATTAGCATAAGACACCATCTTTTCTTTGTCCACCAACACCAGTAGCTATCACCAATTCGGCTAAACTAAGATATTGATAGCCACTAACCAAGAAAAATGTTTCCTTACCTTTGATGAATTCATCAGAATCCAGTCCTAGGAATCCCAGGTCCACAATAAATGCTTGGTTTGTTCGTTCATGTCCGTTATTTATTGTTTACCAAATACCCTAACCAAAGTCTCAAAGCGCGACCACTATAACGTGACGAAATGTCCAAACGTTCCGTTAGTCAGTAGAAACATGGCAAACGATGTACTGAATCAATCTTTAGAATGTTGTTAACAAACGTACAGTCAATAACACAAAAGAAAAAGAAAAATGTATGTACAGTGTGTGCAAATGTAGGGAGGTAGGTAGGCAATAAATAGGCCCTGAGGCGCAAATAATTACAAATTAGCATTAATACTGGAGTCATAGATGTGCAGATGATGATGTGCAAGTAGAGATAATGGGGTGCAAGAGGGTAATTAATAATATGGGGTTGAGGTAGCACACCCGACTATTTACAGATTGGCTGTATACAGGTGCAGTGATAGGTAAGCTTCTCAGACAGCTGATGCTTAAAGTTAGAGAGGGAGATAAAAAACTACAGCTTCAGAGATTTTTGCAATTCGTTCCAGTCATTGGCAGCAGAGAACTGGAAGGAAAGGCGGCCAAAGTAAGTGTTGGCTTTGGATGACCAGTGCAATATACCAGCTGAAGCGCGTGGTACGGTGGGTGTTGCTATGGTGACCAGTGAGCTGAGGTAAGGCGGGACTTTACCTAGCAAAGCATAGACTTATAGATGACCAGGAGCCAGTAGGTTTGGTGACGGATATGAAGCCAATGAGAGCATACAGGTAGCAGTGGTGGGTAGTATATGGGGCTTTGGTGATAAAACGGATGGCACTGTGATAGACTACATCCAGTTTGCTGAGTAGAGTGTTGGAGGCTATTTTGTAAATGACATCGTTGAAGTCAAGGATCGGTAGGATAGTCGGTTTAACGAGGGTATGTTTGGCAGCATGAGTGAAGGAGGCTTTGTTGCGAAATAGGAAGCCAATTTTAGATTTAATTTTGGATTGGAGATGCTTGATGTGAGTCTGGAAGGAGAGTTTACAGTCTAGCCAGACACCTAGGTATTTGTAGTTATCCACATATTCTAGGTCCGAACCGTCCAGAGTAGTGAATCTAGTCGGGCGGGAGGGTGCGGTAAACCACTCGGTAAATCACTAAACCGGGATCTGTTCTTCCCTCTCGTCTTTGGTCGAATATCCGAGACTACTTTAGATACCGACTGCAGAATATGAATGTTTGGTCTAGTCTTCACCTTCGTCACTCGTCGAGTTTCAGAGGGTCTTACCATTTTCTGGTCTTGTAGTTTTAACCATTTCAAGGTGTGGACCACGTCCTCGTGGTCTGTGTTTTAAATTCTCTGAGTCCTTTTAAGCACTCTGGCCTTGGAGGGTGGTTCAACCATGTGGACACGAACTCTGACCTCATTAGGGGCGTGGCTTAGTTAATGTGCAACAGACATGAAAAAACTCATTACACAAATTTTTCGATCTTTTCAAACAGTTTCATTGCTCTTCATATTGTATTAACATCCTGTAGGGTGGAAACTTTACAAATAGAATGTGTTTCCTAAGTTAGTATTTCCATTGTACAGTCTTTCTGATTTTTTTTTTTTATGACATCACAAAATAGACATTTAATTTTCCATATTCCATCCCTCATATCCAACGTTTGGATGTTGAAATATATTATCCCAGTGTCCGTTGTTTGATGTTGAAGTTTTTGGCGGTGAAGTCTCTCTGTGTAACAAAGGGATTTTTACTGCAGGGCAAGCGAGAGAAAGTTTCAAACCGGCCTTCCTCTCTGGTGGGAGAGAGGGGTGGGGTCTGGCTGTCAGCCCTGTACCGAGCTGATCTGGCGCCTTTTGATCCTCACCAAGGAGAGAGAGTCATGACAATGCACAACTCCAGTTGAGGTTTAGGTCTAAGAGAATGCTTTGAACCGAATACAATGCTTTTGGTTTTAGATGTATTTAAGACCAGTTTATTGTTAATGACCTATTCTGACACTGACTGTAACTGATTGCTAAGAGTCTCAGTGAGCTCACTGGCTGTTGGTGCTGATGTGTAGTGTGTTATCATTGGCATACGGTCATTTTATCTTCTTGTAAGACAAATGGCAAATAATTTGTATAAAAATAGAGTAAAGGCCTAGGTATACCGCACTGTACATATCTGATTTTAGAGAAGCGTCCGTTAATGAATATTCTCTGAGTTCAATTGGATAAGTAATTCTCCATTCATGTGATGTAAAGCCATAACAATTGTTTTTTTCAGTAACAAATTATGATCAATAACATCAAAGGTTGCACTGAAATCTAACAATACAGTGCCAACTATCTTATTATCAATTTATTTTAGCCAATCATCAGTCATTTGAGTCAATGTAGTGCAAGTTGAGTGCCCTTCCCTATATGCATGCTGAAAGTCAGTAGTTAACTTGTTCTTGCAAAAGTATCTTTATTTGTTCAAACACAATTATCTCCATCAGTTGACGAAGAACAGGGAGCAAACTGATTGGGTGGCTGTTAGAGCCAGCAAAGTGTATTTGACTATTTTTAGGTAGTGGAATTACTTCAGCTTCCGCACTTGTGGGGACACTCAAATAAAAAAAATTGTCACACGCGTTGAATGCTTATAAGCCCTTAACCAACAATGCAGTTGTAAGAAAATAAGTAAAACATTTTTAAACAGTAACACAATAAAATAAGAGGCTATATACAGGAGGTACCGGTAGCGAGTCAATGTACAGGTTAGTCAAGGTAATTTGAACATGTAGGCAGGGGTAATGTGACTGCATACATAATAAACAGCGAGTAACAGCAGAGTAAAAACAGGGGGGGGGGTGTCGATGCATATAGTCAGGGTGGCCATTTGATGAATTGTTCAGCAGTCTTATGGCTTGGGGTTAGACGCTGTTAAGGAGCCTTTTGGATCTAGACGTGGCACTCCAGTACTGCTTACCATGCGGTAGCAGGGAGAACAATCTATGACTTGGGTGACTGGAGTTCTTGACACTTTTTTGGGCCTTCCTCTGACACCGCATAGGGGAGGCTTGCAAGCCGAAGAACACCATCACAACCGTGATGCACGGGGTGGGAGCATCATGTTGTGGGGATGTTTTGCTGCAGGAGGTACTGGTACACTTCACAAAATAGCAGGAATCATGAGGAAGGAAAGTTGTGGATATATTGAAGCAACATCTCACGACATCAATCAGGAAGTTAATGCTTGGTCGCAAATGGACAATGACCATAAGCATACTTCCAAAGTTGTGGCAAAATGGCTTAAGGACAGCAATGTCAAGGTATTGGAGTGGCCATCACAAAGCCCTGACCTCAATCCTATAGAAAATGTGTGGGCAGAACTGAAAAAGCGTGTGTGAGCTAAGAGGCCTACAAGCCTGACTCAGTTACACCAGCTCTGTCAGGAGGAATGGGCCAAAATTCACTAAATTTATTGTGGGAAGCTTGTGGAAGGCTACCCGAAACGTTTGACCCAAGTTAAACAATTTAAAGGCAATGCTACCAAATACTAATTGAGTGTATGTAAACTTCTGACCCACTGGGTAATGTGATGAAATAAATAAAAGCTGACATAAATCATTCTCTCTACTATCATTCTGACATTTCACATTCTTAAAATTAAGTGGTGATACTAACTGACCTAAGACAGAGAATTTTTAGTAGTTTTAATTGTCAGGAATTGTGAAACTGAGTTTAAATGTATTTGGCAGAGGTGTATGTAAACTTCCGACTTCAACTGTAGGTCCTGGATGGCAGGAAGATTGGCCCCAGTGATGTACTGGCCTGTACGCATTATCCTCTAGCGCCTTACGGTCGGATGCCAAGCAGTTGCCACACCGGTGATGCAACCGGTCAGGATGCCCTCAGTGGTGCAGCTCTAACTTTTTGAGGATCTGGGGACCCATGCCAAATCTTTTCAGTCTCCTGACGGGGAAAAGGTGTTGTGCCCTCTTCGCGACTTTCTTGGTGTGTTTTGGACCGTGATAGTTTGTTGGTGATGTGGAAACCAAGGAACTTAAATCTCGACTTGCTCCACTACAGCCCCGTCGATGTGAATGGGGGTGTGTTCGGCCCTCCTTTTCCTGTAGTCCACGATCAGCTCCTTTGTCTTGCTCACGTTAAGGGAGATGTTGTTGTCCTGGCACCACACTGCCAGGTCTCTGACCTCCTCCCTATAGGCTGTCTCATCATTGTCTGTGATCAGGCCTACCATCGTTGTCAAAAGTAAACTTAATGATGATGTTGGAGTCGTGCTTGGCCACGCAGTCGTCAGTGAACAGGGAGTACAGGAGGGGGAAAAGCAGCATGCACCACTGAGGGGCTCCCGTGTTGAGGATCAGCGTGGCAGATGTGTTGTTGCCTACCCTTACCACCTGGGGGCGGCCCGTCCAGGATCCAGTTTCAGAGGGAGGTGTTTAATCCCTGGGTCCTTAACTTAGTAATGAGCATTGTGGGCACTATGGTGTTGAATGCTGAGCTGTAGCCAATTAACAGAATTCTCACATTGGTGTTTCTTTTGTCCAGGTGGAAAAGGGCAGTGTGGAGTCTGAGATTTGTGTCATCTTTGGATCTGTTAGGGCGGTATGCAAATTGGAGTGGGTCTAGTGTTTCCGGGATCATGGTGTTGTGAGCCATGACCAGCCTTTCAAAGCACTTCATGAGTGCTACAGGGCAGTAGTCATTTTGGCAGGTGACCTTCACTTCCTTGGGCACAGGGACTATGGTGCTGTGCTTGAAATATGTAGGTATTACAGACTCGCTCATGGAGAGGTTGAAAATGTCAGTGAAGAAACTTGCCAATTGGTTCGCACTTGCTCTGAATACACGTCCTGCTAATGCATCTAGCCCCGCGGCCTTGTGAATGTTGACTTGTTTAAAGGTCTTGACCACATCGGCTACGGAGAGCGTGATCACACAGTCGTCCAGAACATCTGGTGCTCTCATGCAAGCATAAAGCGAGCCGTAAAGCGAGCATAAAAGGCATTTGGCCCATCTGGTAGGCTCGCGTCACTCTGCACCTGGTGGCTGGGTTTCCCTTTAGTCCGTAATAGTTTTCAAGCCCTGCCACATCCGATGAGCGTCCGAGCCGGTGTAGTAGGATTCAATCTTAGTCCTGTATTGACGCTTTGCCTGTTTGATGGTTTGTCTGAGGGCTTAGGGAGATGTCTTATAAGTGTCCGGATTAGTGTCCCGCTCCTTGAAAGCAGCAGCTCTAGCCTTTAGCTCAGTGTGGATGTTGTCTGTAATCCATGGCTTCTGGTTGGGATATTCATGTACGGTCACTGTGGGGATGATGTCGTGGATGCACTTATTGATGAATCCTGTGACTGAGATGGTATACTCCTCAATGCCATTGGATGAATCCCGGAACATATTCCAGTCTGTGCTAGCAAAACAGTCCTGTAGCATCTGTGTCATTGGACCGCTTCTGTATTTAGTGAGTCACTGGTACTTCCTGACTTATTTTTTTGCTTGTAATCATGCGAATTGAATTATGGTCAGATTTTCCAAATGAAGGGTAAGGGAGAGCTTTGTACGTGTCTCTGTGGAGTAATGGTGGTCTTCTTTTTCCCCTCTGGTTGCACATTTGACATGTTAGAAATGAGGTAAAACGGATTTAAGTTGCCTGCATTAAAGTCCCCGGCCACTAGGAGTGACGCTTCTAGATGAGTGTATTTTCTTGTTTGCTTATGGCCTGATACAGCTCATTGAGTGTGGTCTTACTGCCAGCCTCGGTTTGTGGAGGTAAATAGACTGCTATGAAAAATATAGATAAACCCTTTGGTAGATAGAGTACCTCATGATAAGCTGTAGACTACACTATCTCAGGCGAGCAATAACTCGAGACAACCTTAATATTAGACATTTTGCACCAGCTGTTTTTGACAAATAGACCCACGCCCCCACCCATCGTCTTACCGGACGTAGCTGTCCTGTCCTGCCGATTCACGGACAACCCAACTGTATATTATCCTTGTCATTCAGCCACGACTTGGTGAAACATAAGATATTACAGGTTTTAATGTCCCGTTGGTAGGATAGTCTCGAACGGCGCTCATCCAGTTTATTTTCCAGGGATTGCATGTTGGCTAATAGAACGGATGGTAGAGGCGGGTGACCCACTCGCCAACGAATTCTCACAAGGCACCATGATCTCCGCCCCCACTATTTCCTTATTTTCTTAATGCGTATGACGGGGTTTTGGGCCTTGTCTGGGAGCAACATTATATCCTTCGCTTCCGACTCATTAACGAAAACGTCTTTGTCCAGTTCGAGGTGAGTAATTGCTGTTATGATATCCAGAAGCTCTTTTCAGTGATAAGAGACATTAGCATTAACATATACAAAATTACAAACAATGCGAAAAAACACACAAAATAGCACATTTAGTTAGGGTCCCGTAAAACGTCAGTCATCCCCTCCAGTGCCATTTCTTTAGGCTTTGGTTAAAGACATGACAAATAGGGGTGGCTATACAGTCTGCTACCATTCTCAATAGTGTCCCATCTAGGTTGTCTATACCTGGTGGCTTTTCATTGATGACAACTGTTTTTCCATCTCTTCCACACACAAACTTGACTAAATTCAAAACGGCAATCCTTCTCTTACATTTAATAGATCTTCAATACACAAATATGGCGGTTCACTGTTCAATGTTGTCATTTCACTTCTCAGTTTGTCCACTTTACCGGTGAAATAATCATTGAAATGACTGGCTATATCAAAAGGTTTTGTTATAAATGACCCATCACTAAACTATGGAGATGAATTGGGTTTTCTTCCCATAATATCACTTATGGTGTGTCTCCTAATGCGTGACCGGATCTTTTATTTCTGAGGCTCCCTCTCCGTGAGTGCACAAAATGTCGCAGGAATTTAGGACTTCTTATACCGGTAGTTATAGGACTTCTTAGAAACATGTTAAATGGCAAAAAATATGATTTTCACAATGTCACTAAGCAAAAGAAACAACAACCAAAACATCAATAGCAACTACAATGTTGAAACAATATTTTGTCATGCGTTCAGTACACTTTCCATGATTTTTTGCTAGCTAGCTAACTAATTTTAGCATGCTAACGACGCTAGTCAGCAGAGGCTTCTACATGATGATCAGCTCATGTTATCTAGCTAGTGTTAGCTACCTAGCTAGCTCTAGTCCAATGAAAACTGATGCAACCCTGCTGGCTATGTGGCTAGGTATTCAACAAGTCACATAAGTTTCATGGACTCTGTGCAATAATCGTGTTTAACATGATTTTTTTTTTGACTGCCTCGTTTCTTTACCCCACACATACATACAATTATCTGTAAGGTCCCTCAGTCGAACATTGATTTTCAAACGAAGATTCAACCAGAAAGACAAGCGAGGCATTGGAAAACCTCCCAAAGAAGGCACCTATTGGTAGATGGGTAAAAAAGAAAACAGACATTGAAAATTCTTTTGATCATGGTGAAGTTAATTACACTTTGGATGGAGTATCAATACACCTAGTCACTACAAAAGTACAGGCATCCTTCCTAAGTCAGGTGCCGGAGAGGACAGAAACCGCTCAGGGATTTCACCATGAGGTCAATGGTGACATTTAAAACAGTTAGTCTAATGGCTTTGATGGTAGGATGGATCAAAACATTGTAGATACTCCAAATGACTAACCTAAATGACAGAGTAAAAGGAAGGAAGCTTGTACCGCATACAAATATACAATAAGGCATTAAGGTAATACTGCAACTAATGTGCCAAAGAAATTAACTTTATGTCCTTAATACAAAGTTTTATGTTTGGGGCAAATCCAACCCACATCACTGAGAAACTTCATATTTTCAAGCATGGTGGTGGCTGCATCATGTTATGGGTATGCTTGCATCAGCAAGGACTAGGGAGTCATTGTACAATCCAGGTGTGCAAAGCTCTTAAAGAATTACCCAGAAAGATGTGCAGCTGTAATCACTGCCAAAGGTGATTCTTACATGTATTGACTCAGGGGTGTGAATACTTATGTAAATAAATGAGAATTTCTGTAATTTAATTCTCAGTAAATTTGCTAAAGTTTCTAAAAACATGTTTTCACTGTCATTATGGGGTATTGTGTGTCGATGGGTGAGAAAATATTTAATCAATTTTGAATTTGGGCTGTAAACAGCAGATTGTGAAATAAGTCAAGGGGTATGAACACTTTCTGAAGGCACTGTATGTATCTAATCTGATTTCGGCATGAGAAAATGAGTGAAGCCCCAAATTCCCGTGAGATACTGCAAGAATTTGCACACTCACGGATACTGAGCCTCAGAAATAAAAGATCCAGTCATGGATTAGGAGCCACTCCCTATCATTTAAGGTGCTCCAAAGACTTTATCCATAGTTAAAAAAATGTCACCCAAACAGATAAACAACCTGACTTGTGTGCCACCTTTTTTTGCATTTCTTTGAACCATACAATTTTTCAATTCATCATCGAGCCACTGGGCTCCGACAGTTTCTTAACAGGCGCATGCTTGTCAACAATTGGCAAGAAGAATTTTACAAATACTCCGCTATACTCATCTGGATTCTCCTCCTTATACACATCAGACTAACATACACTTTTAAAATGTTCACCAAACGAGTCCTGAGAACATGTATGATCTCTTATCAATAACTATAAGCCCTTCCTTTTGGTACTTTGTGGCAATAACAAGGAAAGCCAATGTTATGGTCACTACAGTCAATGGGAACTGATATTGCATTGAAGATATGATCAACACAAGTGAATGTCACAGATCCAACACTATTGGTATAAAGTACACTCTAGCAAAGACTCTCTCTCTCTCCTGTTCTTGTTTCTGTTTTCTAAAAGCTTTCTAGTTGCATTTCTAGGGACATCCAGTAGAGATGTTTACCACATTGCTAGATGTAGCCTACAAGCAAATTGATATATTGATGTTCCTTTGTTTGTTTGTGTGTGTGGGGAGGGGGGGGGTTACTGACTGACTGTCTGCAGAATAGCTCACTGAGGCTCTGTACCTTGTGCATTCAGCAAGCAGCCCCCCAGAGACAAACATGCATGGTGGACAGATTCAGATCTGTTGCAATAGATGGAATTCTTTTGAATTTCAAAATAAGTATGGTTTGATTGCTGACAGTACATACAGTGTAGACTTGAGTCAGAAAGCTGTAGTGTCATTGGTAATATACTGTAGCTTAAAGCCACACACAAGGACTAGACCACAACCTAAATGAGAGGGACGGTTTAAAAAAAATGTTTTTGGATGTGTTTGACTGTGTGGGGGTGGGGTGGGGGGGGGGGGGTGCATGCACGATGCCTTCATGCATTTGTAACCTGATCTGAGCCACTGAGGACAGACTTTGAGAGGAGATATTTTGTATTGATTTCTCTGGCTCTTCTGTGTCAACTAAAAGTGAATACCAAAAGACTAGTGTTTTACTGTTTCTGTGGACTCAGCATCTCATGCATTATGCAATGGAGGGGAAAAGATATCCAAATAGCTACAGTGACATCAGCGTTTTTGGTTATTAATTGTTGTATTATTTAGCATTTTTATTTGTGCCCCTTGCAAAGCTAGCCAGTCTTTTGAAGTTGTACTACTTCAGTAAAGGGCTACTATTTCTACAGTTTGACAATTAGGTTAGTCTTGCGGATGTACCGTGGTGGGTGTGGCTTGACGCATTGAGTGACATTTAAACGGCAGTGGCCATGCTGACAGCGTTTCACAACCCAACCACGTTCCGCTTTTTCAAATGTCCGTTCAGTACAGCACCGTTTCCCTTCAATTAAACGTGCCAGAACTAAAAATTGTACTGAACACAGCCCTGGTTAAACCTGACTGTACGATTCGCTCACCACCTAAGTACAGTGTTTAGTCTGGTCTACCCAGGCTAGAGTAGAATAGGGAGGACCTGATGGATTAAATGTTGCTGGTTCCTTGAGCTTGACTCGGCTTTCTGTGTGACAGATGTTAGGCTATGGCCATGTCCCAAATTCCACCCTACTCCCTATTTAGTGCACTACTTTTGACCTGGGCCCTTTAGGGTTCTGGTCAAAAGTAGGGCACTACATAGGTGATGGGTGCCATTTAGGACACTACCGTGTGGCTCTGGAGAGAGAGGGAATGAAATAAAGAACACACACCGTTTAGATGAGGTGGTGCTGACTAACGGATCAGATAAACCAATGAAGAAGAGCGTTGCGCACACATCTGTCCTTGCTGTATAGTGTTCTGCCTGGAGACTCCCAATGTTAGACGGACTAGTAGTTGGTTTTTACATTTCCATGTGAGCTTCTTGTTCTCTTCTTTCTTCCGTTTTTCATGTACCGACTAAAAAAAAATCTCAAGTTCAGTGTGTTTCCATCGCATTATCACCTCTACCGATAGTTTTGTCAAATAGCGTTGCGTTAAATAGCAAATGGGCCTACTCTGGTCTTGGCACGTGCCCTCTAGCCAACAGCTCGCAGGCTGTGCGGGTAGCTAATCCTACAGGATGAGTTTATTATGGAATATTTTTGTCAAGCATCGATCATGTAACCAGACCAAGAGCCTCAATATTTATTGGCAAGGAGCATTAAGCTCATCACCGTGCGCTTTCACCACCCTGTGAAGTTCATCATTTATTTCATCTGTGAGACTCCAAGTTTACTTCGATATGATTATTATATCAATATTTGCACATAAAGATGTTTCCACCGCCATTTCTCGCGTAATACATTTTACAGACACAGATCACACCACTTATTAAAAATTGTACTGAAACTTCCTGTTTCCATCACAGCTGTTGTGATTAAAAAAAAAAAAAAATGTTTTATACGGTATGACTTAACTCTCATAACTGTGGATGGAAATGTGTTTTTTCGTTCTCGTTCTCTCTCTCTTGCTCTGTGTTTAATGGTGTCACCCACCGCTATCTCTACCCTCTTTAAAAAAAATTTTTTTTTTTAATGAATTGAGTGATTGTGTGAAACACTGGCAGAGGGGTTCATCATACTGTTGGCTTTGTAGAGAGAGTATGGTCTGAGGGAAACACTGACACTGAACGGAAAGAGTTCAGGCCTAGTTGTTAACCACAATGAATTAATTCACAGTACTAGAGACCAGGGCCCGTATTCATAGTAAGAGTGCTGATCAGGGATCCGTTTTGCCTTTTTAGATGATAATGAATAAGATCACATGGACAGGAGGGAGACCTGATCCTAGATTGGCACTCCTAGTCTGAGCGGCTTTATGAATACTGGCCCTGGATAACAAAGATGTCTTACACAACCAATTACTGGGCTGAGCTTTTTTATTGGGTTCAGAAGATGTTTGAGCAGCTCGCGCAAGACAGTACAGCACAGAATGGGCTTTGTGTGGTTTAAGCACAGAGGATCAGCACGCCTAACTCTCTCTTCCGTCTCCCTCCTGTTGTCTTCCATATCCTTTTCTTTCTTCCTCCCCCTCTCTATCCTCTTTGTCTTAGAACTCCCTCTCTCTCCTCTTCCCCCCCCTGCTCTGCCTACCTCTGCACATTACAGCGAGGTGTGCCATCACTCCTCCCTGAGTGAGTAGGGATATGTAGTGAGTCTCATTGAGACTGATCGGAGCTGGAGATGATGCGTTTACGGCACAACAGAGCACCGAGACTGAGACGCATGCTCTGTCCTAAATGGCCACCTATTCTCTACACAGTGCACTACATTGACCAGGGCTCATAGGGTGCACTGTGAAGTAGTACACTATGTAGGTTATAGGGTGCCATTTCGGAGGCATACAGAATGTGTTGTTCTTCAAGGTCATCCAACAGGAATGCGGTAACTGCTGTTGAAAAAAGGCCCTACAGTTGGTGAGGATGAGGAAGTGTTTTCTTATTCTGTGTGGTTCAGTTCAAATGCAGGCTGATGATGCAGGAGGATCAGGCCCGTGAAGCCTTATCTCAGCTGTCTAAGGGCGAGTCAGAAGCCAGGCCAGATACAGGGAAGGACACGTCCTCTGTTGCTAGTTTTGGAGGTGCAGTTGATTTGTGTGTTGTGGATGAGGAGTTTTCTCTGCACGGTCAGTGTGATAAGTGGTGAGGGATGTGTGCTCACTGGCAGCTTTGTAAACAGGAAATGTGAATTTCCCCATAGAGGCTGAGTCGGGGAGGGGACAGCGGGAGCTGTAGCTCAGATGCTGATAGGGGATGCATCCAGATGAGTATATGTTTAGGTTTTTAGCTCCCTCCAAAGTGTTTCCTAAATGTTGTACTCGCTCAAATATCTCCTCTTCTTTATCACCAAGCAGTTAGGTTCCTCCCGCTTGATCCTGTTGTGTGATTTTATTCCAGAACAAAAACATACATACACTACGGCTATGCAACATGTCCATTCAGACAAATCCACACTCCCTTTCACCACACCACTACTATGATTGTACATTATCGGAGTGCACTCCAGCCTTTTTTTATCCCTCGCTTGCCTTGAACAGGAAATGCAGTTTTATAAATAAATCATTGAGTTCCTGCTTGCAACCGAGGAGGGGCGGGGTGGACGAGGTGAGGAGAGGTGCTAGGAACTAGTGCCTGGAATTGGCAGGGACCTCACGATATGATATTATCACAATGCTTACATGCCCACACGTTATGTATTGCGACTCTCTCGGTTCGATATGTATTGCGATGTTCCAAACGTTTCGCTGACCGTATGTCGGCTGCAGAAGGACGAGCCGTGAGAAAACGAGTTTTGATCAGTCGTGGAAATAAGAGCGTTAAAAAAAAAAATGACCTCCCTATTTTTAAAAACAAGATGGAGATCTAGCTAATGAAGGTTTTTGGTGCAGGTACAGCCAACTAGAGCAAAAATGACAGTATGTTGCGATATTGTCAATATGATATAATCTATTATAATATCATCAAATATGATATGTAACTATAGATTCTTTTTTTCTCCCATCACTGTTAGGGACGAGAGGAGTTGTGGAGGGGGTTGGAGTTAATAACTCCAGACCTGGCCAGCACACACACTGGAGAACGTGACAAGCTAGCATTTTAACAGGTGTGTGTGTGTGTTATATTACAGTGTTCTAGTCTCCCCTGAATGAGTTAAACTCTCTCACACTAATCCTCATGAGATGATAAGTATTTTAGTCTGTGTCACTTACATAGATTTAGCTACTTTATATTAACCACACTGGGGTGTCTTCCATAGAACGCTGCACTGAGAATATTGAGAAAGCGAGTTCTAACACACTTCCGTTTGATTGTGTGCCAAATGTTTTATGCGAGGGCAGTGTCCTACTCGTTATTGGTGTCAGACTCGGTCGCTTCTGGCTCGCTGTGATCTCATAAGTAGATCTCCTGCAGAAATAGGAGATCTATCTATCCTGAACAAAAATATAAACGCAACATGCAACAATTTCAAAGATTTTATTGAGTTACAGTTCATAGAAGGAAATCAGTCAACTGGAATAAATTCATTATCTCCTAATCTATGGATTATGGATTTCACATGACTGAGAATACAGATATGCATCTGTTAGTCACAGATACCTGGGGGAAAAAAGTAGGGGCGTGGATCAGAACCAGTCAGACCATTTGCCTAATGCAGCGCGACACGTCTCTTGCATAGAATTGATCAGGATGTTGATTGTGGACTGTTTTCCCACTCCTCTTCAATGGCTGTGCGAAGTTGCTGGATATTGGCAGTAACTGGAACAAGCTGACATGCACGTTGATCCAGAGCATCCCAAACATACTCAATTGGTGACATGTCTGATCAGTATACAGGCCATGGAAGAACTGGGACATTTTCAGCTTCCAGGAATTGTGTACAGATCCTTGTGAAATGGGGCCATACATTATCATGCTGAAACATGAGATGATGGCGGTGGATGAATGGTACGAAAATGGGCCTCAGGATCTCTTCACGGCATCTCTTTCCATTTAAAATTGCCATCAATACAATGCAATTGTGTTCAGTGTCCGTAGCTTACGCCTGCCCATACCATGACCCCACCGCCACCATGGGGGGTACTCTGTTCACAACATTGACATCAGCAAACTGCTCGCCCACACGACGCCATATACATGGTCTGCGATTGTGAGGCCAGTTGGACATACTTCTAAATTCTCTAAGACAACGGAGGCGGCTCATGGTAGAGAAATTAACATTCAATTATTTGGCAACAGCTCTGGTGGACATTCCTACAGTCAGCATGTCAGTTGCTTGCTCCCTCAACTTGAGACATCTGTGGCATTGTGTTGTGTGACAAAACTGCACATTTTAGAGTGGCCTTTTGTCTCTAGGTGCATATACAGTATGTAATGATAATGCTGTTTAATCAGCTTCTTAATATGCCACACGTGTCAGGTTGATGGATTATCTTGGCAAAGGAGAAATGCTCAGTAACAGGTATGTAAACAAATGTGTACATACAATTTGAGAGAAATGAGCTTTTTGTGAGTATGGAAAATGAATGGGATCTTTCATTTCAACTCATGAAACATGGGAGCAACACTTTACATGTTGCGTTTAATTTTTTTTGTTCAGTGTAGTTTCTCCCTTGAATAAAGGTGGAAGATACTGTGTATGTGTGTAGGCCTATGCTTCCACACGTCTCCCTCACTACATGTGGGCAATTCCATGGTAATGGAATTGTGCTGAAACTCACATTTTTCACTTAAAATATATGCCAAATTAAAACCATTAATTTCCAAATTTAACAAACCATACAACTCAATGCACGGACTGCTTTTAACAATGTACACAGAACATTTGACAAACACATTTTTACTGACGATGCAAAGTTTGGCAACAGTTTCGGTAAAATGTACCTCCGTTTTATTTAACTAGGCAAGTTAGTTAAGAACAAATTCTTATTTACAATGACGGCCTACCCCGGCCAAATCCTCCCCTAACCCGGATGACGCTTGGCCAATTGTGCGCCGCCGTATGGGACTCCCGATCGAACCAGGGTCTGTAGTGATGCCTCTAGCACTGAGATGCAGTGTATATTTTTTTTAATGCCACGTTTGACATGATTACCAACAGACTGACCAGCTCAAATAGACAGAAGCTCTCTATATTGGCAGACCAATCCGAACTCCTCTCACAGCATGTCCAGCCCACTCATTATCTCAGCCAATCATGGCTAGTGGGAAGGTTGCTGTCTCTTTCTGTGGCTTAACCAACAAGACTCGTAATTTTACAATTGTATTCGTATTTACAGATGCCACACAAGTTTGTTATTTAGGCACTTGAAAGTTCACATATTCCAGAAGGCATTTCTGCCCAAAAACGCATTTTGATAATATATATTTTTTTAATGTCTCTCCTGTGAGTCATGACTAGCGACATATGCCTAGTTTCCTGAAATGGGTCACATTTGAAGAATCTAACATCTAAAATATATTTTGATTTGTTTAACACTTTTTTGGTTGCTACATGATTCCATATGTGTTATTTCATAGTTTTGATGTCTTCACTATTATTATTCAATGTAGAAAATAGTACAAATAAAGACCCTTGAATGAGTAGGTGTTCTTAAACTTTTGACTGGTAGTGTATATATGAATTACTTTTGCAAAATATTTCACACCCAATTTGACATACTCCTTTGAACGTCATATGTTGGTGCTCATGGGTAATTTTACATGGAAATGACCGTATGTCTCTTGTGTTTTCTCTACATGACTGTATGAGCCATCCGGTGAGGTAATCAGGACTTTCTTATCCTAGAATGCATTGCGGCAGGCAGCAGCCAGGGCAGGCAGGCAGGCACACTGCTCTGTGGGCCATGCTTTCTCTCTGTGGGGATAGCTAGTGTAAAAATAGCTCGCCGACTGTGAACACCAGAGTGGCACTACATTCACTGTTAGCTTCTCACTCCAAGAGGTCTGGTCACATAGTGGTGATGGTGGGGTCTCTGGATGTGTCCCAAATGGCACCTGATTCCCTATATGGGGCACTGCTCTATGACCCTGGTCAACTCTAGTGCACTACATGGAAAAGGGGTTCATTTGGGATGCAGGCTCTGTTTCCATTATGAATCATTCACACACAGAGAGCCGAGACACACACACACACACACAGTGAGTAGTCATAATCACGGTGGTTGGTTGGTCGTGTCTTGGATAGTTTCTATACTGCTAACAAAAACGTAATAGTAAATGTTGTCTTTGACACTTATTTGCTTCCACCTCTTTATGAAGTGTCTAGTCTACACACTGAATTATCCTCAGGACATACTGTACACACCAAGCGGTGTCTGTGGAAGGGCCGAAAAATGGTCAAACGTTCCAGCCACCCCTTCCATAGACTGTTCTCTCTGCTTCCGTCTGGCTGGCGGCAGCGGAGTATTAGGTCTCGGAACAACAGGCTCCAAGACAGCTCCCCCCCCCCCAAGCAATTCGACTTTTAAACAGATAGACAATAGCTGCCTACCCCCACCAAGGACCATATGCCTCTGACTGACTAAATGCTAACTCAGTCTCTACTCATACACATTGACACTCTTGCACACACACACACACTACACCCACACACACAAAGTCACATACACACAAACACTTACCACCATGCACACACCCACCCACCACTTATGTTGCTGCTATATTGTTATTATAATAATTATTACGGAAAGGAGCTAAGCACATGCAAAATCCTACAGGAAAACCTGTTTTAGTCTGCTTTCCATCAGACGCTGGGAGATTAATTCACCTTTTCAGCAGGACAATAACCTAAAAGACAAGGGCAAATCTACACTGGAGTCGCTTACCAAGGAGACAGTGAATGTCCCCCGAGTGTCCGAGTTACAGTTTTGACTTGAATCTACGACCACCTGCAAATGGTTGTGTAACAATGATAAACAACCAATTTGACAGAGCTTGAAGAATTTTGAAAAGCCTAATGGTCCAATATTGCACAGTCAGGTGTGGCACTTTCTTCGACGTACCCAGAAAGACTCCCAGCTGGAAACGCCGCCAAAGGTGCTTCTACAAAGTATTGACTCGGGGGTCTGAATAATTATGTCAATGAGATTTCTGTATTTCACTCTCAATACATTTGCAAACGTTTCTGAAAAACACAACTAATTGTGGCGTAAGTCAATGGGTATGAATAGTTTATGAAACCATTGTATCTACCTCTACTGCTCTAGTATGCGCATTGTAAGTGTGGTACTGGCACTGACCCTGTGTATAGCTTACATCAACCTGTCGTTGCACTGTTTGAAGGGCTTGCAAGTTAAGCATTTCACTGTTATTTTGCGTGTGACAAATACAACTTCAAGCTTAACTCATTCACAGACAGATGGTGAGATCATGAGACACGCAAAGTAAGAGAGCAGAGTCACAAACAGGGTGATTGGTAGACTAGTCTTCTCAGTTGTTTCTATGCTGCAAACAGAAATAAAAAAAAATAAAAAAAGACAGTACATTTAGTCTGTGTGGTGCTTCTTACAATGTGTGTTAATCATTCACTGATGGGGATCGAGCAGAGTCGCGAGTACTTTTGATCGAGTCTTTACCGCCAACGGAAATAAAATGCATACAGTTCATCAAATAACATTTTATTTGTCACATACACGTGTTTAGCAGATGTTATTGCGGGTGTAGCGAAATGCTTGTGTTTCTAGCTCCAACAGTGCAGTAATATCTAACAAGTAATATCTAACAATGGACACAATCTAAAGTAAAGGAATGGAATTAAGAATATATACATATTTTGGATGAGCAATGTACGAGCGGCATAGACAAAGATACCGTAGAATAGGATAGAATATAGTATATACATATGAGATGAGTAATGGAAAATATGTAAACGTTATTAAAGTGACTAGTAAGTAGCCTGTGAAAGAGATGCAGGAAGTGAAGTAACCTTGAGAAGAACCAGGAAAAGGAATCAGTCAATGGCCCTCTTTGTGATAACATCAAACAAACGGTGTTCTATTGTCATCTGAAATAAACTAGGGCTTTTGCTATTCTCAGCTCGAGTCAGAGAGACAGCGTGGTGTTGTATGTTGCATCCGAACGTGTGTGACGGTGTGTGAAAGTTCTCCTCTGTGTCATTCACCTGAAGTGTTTATTCGTGCGTGCAGGTGTCCGTGTGTGTGAATATTGATCCTTCACAGGTACAAACGACATATTGAGGACAGGCTGACTGAGGTGGGTGTGAAACAGTGTGACATAGAACAGTGTCACACTGAGAGTAGGGCGTGTGTGTCCATAAGAGTCCATCCACTTAACTCTGTCCATGCGGCTCACATTTAATTACCATCCCCAGTGCCGTAGTCAGTGGGGATTCTGGGTTATGAAGTCCTCTGAGTTGTAGTCCAGTTGTCAGTTTGTATTCTGGGTTAATATGTAGTCCTTTGGAGTTATGTGGCAGCTGGCACTGCCTGGCACAGCCTCTGATCATCATAGCAGGTATTCTAGTCCCTACAGAGTTACTGTTGAGTGTGAACATGTGATTTTAGAGGTTTTATAAAAAGACACTAATTATAATCTGAGAAGCTCTCATTAACTGTAATGTCATTAGCTCTTTCTCACTCGGAGTAAAAAAAATCCCATAGATGTCAGCTGACTGGCTTTGGGAAATGGCACAGTTAGCTAGCTTTTTAATACCGTAGCTTCATAGATAGCATCAAATGTAGATAATAATGGTTCTAGTTGACCTCAGTGACTTTCTCCCCACTTTAGTTTGAGCTGATGTTTTTCTAATTTCCCAGCAGGAACTCATTTGCATTTTCTTCACATATTCAATCATTAATCTCAACAAGGAAAATATAGCTGCAGCTGCTGCCTTTTTTATCACTGCACACAATGACTCTTCTCTCTCTCTCTCTCTCTCTCGCTCTCAGACACGGACACACATGGATACACGTCGTCCATAAAGACACAAACATGCATGTTGTCAAACGCTATCGCTATCTGGACTGCTCAATCTTGCCACGGAAGCCTAAGTGTGTTATTGATGCCTGTTAAGAGTTGTGTGAGGAGCTATTGATTACAGGCCACTGAATATCATCCACTCCAGCTGTGTGACATGAGGACAGTGGCTATGCTTTGCCGGTCTAAAGATGGTCAGTGGCCACACTTTTCTTCATGACTAATAACGTGTAAGAGGAACTAGCGTGTGATATCTCCTCCCTCCCTAGCGTGTGAAAAGAATGAACACTGTAGCTTGTGTCGAGCATGCATTAGCAGTCGTTTATTTAACCCTTAATAAGCCCTGTTTTCACATCTTCATTTTAATAACTCTCCGAAGCAAATAAACAGAAGTTGACTTTGCCGACAGGGGTTGTACTGTGTCGTGGCATTTTAGAGCCATATAAAATGCAAACTATAGCCATACCTACTGCAAGGCCTGCACACGTGGAAACATTTTTCGCTGTGGGACAGTACTGGGTACTGTGATACAGGGATACATGGAAATAATACAAACTCTTGAACAAGTTCCAATAAACAAAGTTCTAATAAAACATCCTCCGGAAAAGACACAATTGATTTTGAGACTCTGCTGATCATCTCTCTCTCTGTCTTTCTCTTTCTCTTTCTGCAGGCTAAAAGCTCTGGTGTCTACGGGAGGCAGAAATGTGCAGGCAGCCTGTGATTGGTGGGTATTGAACACACACCCGTACTTACTTCTTCCTGACTTAATAGTGAAGGCCTGGTTAGAGGTGGTAATCATTCAAGCGGATCACATTTAAGGACATCCGTCCATAGACTGTATGAGGACATCGCTGTAACTCTGTTACTGCAACCCTGTTGCTAGCTGCTGGTGATGGACCAAATAAGCACCACTCACTCACCCGACACTCTTTTTGTTGCACAGTACCGCTTTATCAAATGGAGAAATATGTTTTTTTGTTGTTCTATGAATGAATATACTGTAGAGTAATGAAAAATACTGTAGTGTCAAGTCAAATACTATTTTGACAGACACTTCATTATAAAGACATGACTCATGTTGTTGGTTGAGGGTGTAACCCACATCCAGTTCCCTAGGCTCATATTTCAAAGGCATCTTTGTGTAGGAATGCTGATCTAGGATCAGGTCCCCACGCTCGTCCATATGGTCATATTCGTTATGATCTGAAAGGCAAGACTGATCTTAAATCAGTGCTCCTACTCTGAGACTCTTTGAATTCGCCCCGTGTACTGACCCTCCCTCCTCACCTCCCCCTCTCCTTCTCCTCACCTACCCTTATCCTCGCCCAAGGTTGTTCTCTCATGTGGACGACCCATTTCTGGACGACCCTCTCCCCAGGGAGTATGTGTTGTACCTGCGCCCCAGCGGCCCCCTGCTCCACCAGCTCAGCACTTTCTGGCAGCAGTCACGGGTCACCTGCGGCAAGAACAAGGCCCACAACATCTTCCCGCACATCACCCTCTGCCAGTTCTTCATGGTGAGTACTGCCCTGACCAATGGGGGACCCTTGTTTGTCTGTTTCAGGACAAACCGTGAGACTGTTTGTCGTCAGTACTGGCAGTGACTGCACGTCTTGGCTGGGTTTCTTTGACCTGGATTCTTGGCATTGTTTGACCGTGTACTGTGCCATGGTGCATGTATATGCTGCTCTCTGGGTTTGACGCAGCTGTCGTCGCTCTGTATCTGTGCAATGTCTGTGTTACGCATCACTGTGTACAGAGTTGCGTCTCCGTGTCTGTACTGTACTGTCCATGTAACTAACTCAGTCACCCTCTCTCTCCAGTGTGCGGACGGTAAGGTGGAGGCACTGAGTGAGGCCCTACAAGCTACAGTGGGGTCGTGGAGGGGTCGTTTCCCTACCCCTCTCCCCCTGGAGCTCTACACCTCTTCCAACTTCATAGGCCTCTTTGTGGAGGAGCAGGTGGCAGAAGTGCTCAAGGACTTTGCCGCTGACTTCGCTACGGAGGCGGCTACTAAAGCAGGTATATATTGGACAATACTTTTAAATGAAACTGTCCGAGAAGCAGGTGTTTGGAGGATATACAACGGGTTACCAACATAGTCCAATAATGAAAATGGTATTTTGATTCATTTATTCAGACTGTTTCATCCTTCCACAAGTTCCGACACAAATCTAGGGCTGCTACCCAAGCCGGCTGGTCGTTAGTTCTATCGTTTCGGTTCCTTTTTGTTCTGTATCTCTGGACGCGACCCAGTCGATCGTTCTAAATGTTCCATTACCATGCTGGCCACATTCTTATCCTTTGCTTGCTAGCTAGCCAACTACAGCTAAGTTTCAGTCACGTGAAACAGGGCAGCCAGAATAACAACAAAGTAGCTGCATTTGCATTTGTTTAAGCTGTTTTCTATGATATTTATTTGGATACATCCATAACAATGAGCTAATGATGCGAGATTTGACCTGCCATAGACAATGTGCTCAGGACACTGTTGTTCGAGAGCTAGCCAACAACACAGCTAACACAATCACTTCAAACTGAAGCTGGAAAGACTGCAAATTAGCTGCACTTAATTTCGTTTTACCTGTTTTCTATAGATAGTTCTTTTGTATACAGTACCAGTCAAAAGTTTGGGGTTTTCAAGGGTTTTTCTTTATTTTTACTGTTTTCTACATTGAGAATAATAGTGAAGACATCAAAAACTATGAAATAACACATATGGAATCATGTGGTAATCCAAAAAGTGTTAAACAAATCAAAATATTTTAGATTCTTCAAAGTAGCCACCCTTTGGCTTGATGACAGCTTTGCACACACTTTGCATTAGCCAGTTTCATCTGGAATGCTTTTCCAACAGTCTTGAAGGAGTTCCCACATGTGCTGAGCACTTGTTGGCTGCTTTTCTTTCACTCTGCGGTCTAACTCATCCCAAACCATCGCAATTGGGTTGAGGTCAGGTGATTGTGGAGGCCAGGTCATCTGATGCAGCACTCCATCACTCTCCTTCTTGGTCAAATAGCCCTTACACAGCCTGGATGTGTGTTTTGGGTCATTGTCCTGTTGAAAACAAACGATACACTAAGTGCAAACCCGATGGGATGGCGTATCGCTGAAGAATGCTGTGGTAGGCATGCTGGTTAAGTGTGCCTTGAATTCTAAATAAATTACAGATGGTGTCACCAGCAAAGCAACATCACACATCCTCCTCCATGCTTCACGGTGGTAACCACACATGCGGAGATCATCTGTTCACCTACTCTGTGTCTCACAAAGACACAATGTTTGGAACCAGAAATCTCAAATTTGGACTCATCAATCAAATTTATTTATAAAGCCGTTCGTACATCAGCTGATATCTCAAAGTGCTGTACGGAAACCCAGCCTAAAACCCCAAACAGCAAGCAATGCAGGTGTAGAAGCACGGTGGCTAGGAAAAACTCCCTAGAACCTAGGAAGAAACCCAGAGAGGAACCAGGCTGTGAGGGGTGGTGAGTCATCTTCTGGCTGTGCCGGGCGGAGATCATAACAGAACATGGCCAAGATGTTCAAATGTTCATAGATGACCAGCAGGGTCAAATAATAATAATCACAGTGGTTGTCGAGGGTGCAACAGGTCAGCACCTCAGGAGTAAATGTCAGTTGGCTTTTCATAGCCGATCATTCAGAGTATCTCTACCGCAGGTAGAGCAGCAGGTCTGAGACTGGTAGCACGTCCGGTGAACAGGTCAGGGTTCCATAGCCGCAGGCAGAACAGTTGAAACTGGAGCAGCAGCACGACCAGGTGGACTGGGGACAGCAAGGAGTCATCAGGCCAGGTAGTCCCGAGGCATGGTCCTAGGGCTCAGGTTCTCCGAGAGAGAGAAATAAAGAGAGAATTAGAGAGCGCATACTTAAATTCACACAGGACACCGGATAAGACAGGAGAAATTCTCCAGATATAACAGACTGACCCTAGCCCCCCGACACACAAACTATTGCAACATAAATACTGGAGGCTGAGACAGGAGGGGTCAGGAGACACTGTGGCCCCGTCCGACGATACCCCCAGATAGGGCCAAACAGGCAGGATATAACCCCACCCACTTTGCCAAAGTACAGCCCCCACACCACTAGAGGGATATCGCCAACCATACAACTTACCATCCTGAGACAAGGCCGAGTATAGCCCACGAAGATCTCCCGCACGGCACAACCCAGGGGGGGCGCCAACCCGGTCAGGAAGATCACGTCAGTGACTCAACCCACTCAAGTGACGCACCCCTCCTAGGGACGGCATGGAAGAGCACCAGTAAGTCAGTGACTCAGATGAGTCCTTTCCACCGGTCTAATATCCATTGATCGTGTTTCTTGGCCCAATAAAGTCTCTTCTTATTATTGGTGTCCTTTAGTAGTGATTTCTTTGCAGCAATTTGACCATGAATGCCTGATTCATGCAATCTCCTCTGAACAGTTGTTGTTGAGATGTGTCTGTTACTTGAACTCTGTGAAGCATTTATTTGGGCTGCAATCTGAGGTGCAGTTAATTGCCAATTTCTGAGGCTGGTAACTCTAATGAACGTATCCTCTGCAACAGAGGTTACTCTGGGTCTTCCTTTCCTGTGGCGGTCCTCATGAGAGCCATGAGAGCCTCATATCGCTTGATGGTTTTTGCAACTGCACTTGAAGTTCTTGAAATGTTCCGCATTGACTGACCTTCATGTCTTTAAGTATTGATGGACTGTTGTTTCTCTTTGCTTATTTGAGCTGTTCTTGCCATAATATGGACTTGGTCTTTTACCAAATAGGGATATCTTCTGTATACCACCCCATACCTTGTCACAACATAACTGATTGGCTCATACGCGTTAAGAAGGAAAGAAATTCCACAAATTAACTTTTAACAAGGCACCTGTTAATTGAAATGCATTCCAGGTGACTACCTCATGAAGCTGGTTGAGAGAATGCCAAGTGTAAAATCTGTCATCAAGGCAAAAGGTGGCTACTTTGAAGAATGTCAAATATAAAATATATTTTGATTTGTTGAATACTTTTTAGGTTACTACATATTTACATGTGTTATTTCATAGTTACGACAATATAGAAAGTAATCCAAATCCTTGAATGAGTAGGTGTGCCCAAACTTTTGACTGATACTGTATATCCATAAAAATGATGCTGATTCATGATTTTGACTGGCTGATAAAAGCTGCCTGCATGTCTCTTGTCCCGACTCTCGACCCCGACACGTTCATTATTATGGGATAGCTGGAGATCGAATTTGAATATTGAAAAAATGTTGCAAATGTCGGACAGGCAGCAAGGTTTATTCAAATCTCCGCTGTTGAAAACAAAATGCCAGTCTAAAAGAAATGGGAGATGTCTAGATGCTTTTTATAGTGGAGATCAAGTTTTTAAATTGCCCTGGCTGGGCTGATGAGACAGTGGATTGCGCAGTCAGATGGAACAGAGTAAATAGCCATTTTAACGTCATAGACGTTGGTAACTCGTGCAATAGACACCGTCTGGAATGCGGTTTTAACCAATCGGCATTCAGGATTAGATCCACCCGTTGTTAAGCAATACAACATACTAAGAATGAAAGCAGTAACGTTTCATGCTTCGTACATTCCTCCCTCTTTTGTAGCCACTGCAGTCATACAGACCGGTGGGAACTGTGTTCCTCTGCCTCAGTGTGTACGATGGACTGAATGAATGTATTCTGCGCTCCTACCAGAGACTGAAGTGGAGAATACATTCATTCAGTCCATCGTAAACATGTATTGTTCTGTATTACAATAACTGGGCAATAACCGCATTATAGCAGTAATAATGCATGGAATACTTCTGTGTGTCTCTGTACAGTGTTGTGGTGCAATGAATGAGAAAGAAATGGACAATACCAGCAATAATAGTGCCTGAAACGTAGTGTGTGTCTGTTCCTCTGTGCTCACATGTCTGTGCTCCCACGCCTCTTTCTCTGTGGTGTCTTATAATGAATGAAAAAGAAAAATGGCAAATGAGAGCAACACAGTGTCTTTAATGCTCCTCTGTGCTCAGATGTCTCTAACGTTTCTGTCTCTCTCCAATGATCGAACTTTCAAAAAAAAAGAAAACATATAGCTGTAAATATATAAATGGTGTCTATAATGCTCCTGTTTCTCTCCCTCTGTAACTCAGATGTGCACGTGGAGCCCCATAAGAAGCAGCTCCATGTGACCCTGGCCTACCACTTCCAGACCAATCACCTGGCTGCCTTGGAGAAGCTGGCCAAGGGAGTGGACGTGTCGCTGGGCTGCGATTGGCTGGCCGTGCTCTTCTCCCGGGACATCCGATTTGCCAACCACGAGGTACACCAGCCCCCCCAATCTGCCTTACTCTGACCTGGTTGTGGCCTATGTGTTATTCATATCTCTTTTTTGTCTTTATTACTGATCTCTTGTTTTCCTTTCCTTATATCTCTTTTACTTTAGTCTAGCTGTATTGTTTTACTGTATTGTTTTACTGTAAAGTACATTTTTAAATAAAACCTTTAAATGCAATTAGATTTGACCCCTGCTCTCTGATTGGTGACCTGTTTGATACCTGCCCTCTCACCCCCCCCCCTTCCCAGACGCTGCGGGTGATGTACCCATACGTGCCCCAGAACGAGGACGAGCTAGAGCTTGCGCCTGGCGACTTTATCTTCATGACCCCCGTGGAGCAGGGTAGTGCCAGCGAGGGCTGGGTCTATGGCACCTCTCTGGGCACTGGGCTACCTGGACTGCTGCCTGAGAACTATGTCAGGCGGGCAGATGAGTGTGACACCTGGGTATTCCATGGGTAAGTAGAGGAAGGCTTCATACTCAATGGGTAGAGATTTGCTATGGATGTGATTCTGTAAATAAAAGTGAGTTTTTAATACAATAGAGTTGTCCCCTTTCCTTTCTGCTTGCTGTTTTGCTACTCCAAAACGTAGTGATTTTAAAAGAGCGTTGTTACTTTTGATATGGTTTAGGTTCAAGTTAATCTCCTGATTCTGTATATCTGTTCCCCAGATCTCACTCTTTCAGCAACCCAGCCTCCCCGTCCAACGCTGGCGGTGCAGTGGGCGGCCTGTTATTTGATGGACAGCTGGACGGACGTTTTCTTGACGACCCTGGAGATCCATCCAGCCTCACTGTCCTCTGTCCACCTGTCCAGGTAGTCGTGTTACACTGAATGATTTGTCACAAAACTTAACACATTTTTGATATATATAAAATGTACAAAATTCACAATGCATTTTTTAGGTTACTAAAGGCTGTACAACCTTGCTTATTCTACTCTGAATAAGAATTCAAAATGTTTATGTACAGACATGATTGAATAATAGTACTTAATAATGGGTATTAACAGTGTATCAATGCTGTATGAACGGTGTGTTCACTGTGTAATGAAACTGTGTTCTCCAGATGCTGAGGCCCACCACTCAGTCATGTCTTCCCAAGAGGAGTCTGTTTGTGTGTCGCCATGGTGAGAGGATGGATGTAGTGTTTGGGAAACACTGGATCACTCAGTGCTTTGATGCTAAAGGTCAGTAGGATATAGGGGGAAATGTATTGGATTGAATAGTGGATGTGCTTTACTGTAGTACTTATGTACATACTGCATTATGATAATCAGCCTGTCTCCTATTTTACGTTCATAACTCTAGGCCGATATGTTCGCTCCAACCTCAACATGCCGTCTAGTTTGCCAACGAGGAGTGGAGGCTTCCGAGACTACGACAAAGACTGTCCAATCACAGTGTTCGGCTCCACTCAGGCCCGCCTTGTGGGTGAAGCCCTGTTGGAGAGCCAAGCGGTGATAGATTTTGTGTACTGTTCTCCCTCGCTACGCTGTGTCCAGACTGCCCACAACATCCTCAGAGGTATGTCCTGATCAATATCATCACCATCCACCACAATCATCAGTCTGATGAACAAAGAATGTCCTCCTCGGATTAAAATAAACTATTCTATTGTATTCCGTTCTGTTTTATTCTATTCCATTCTACTTTATTCTATTCTTTGCCACAGGCCTGCAGCAGGAGGGGAAGACTAAGATCCGTATAGAGCCTGGTCTGTTTGAGTGGACCAAGTGGGTGTCTGGCACCTCTCTCCCTGCCTGGATCCCGCCCACTGACATGGCTGCTGCTAGCCTGTGTGTGGACACAACCTACAGGTGCAGTACACCTAGTCTGAATACAGTACCTCAGAACCTACATACGTCCAGGTGCGACAAAACCAGGGCCTGTAGGACCTGCCTTGTTGACAGTGTTAAGAAGGCAGAGCAGCACTTTATTATGGACAGACTTCTCCCTATCATAGCTTCTGTTGTATCGATATGTTTTGACCATTTTACAATCCAGGGTTACACCAAGCAGTTTAGTCACATCATCTTGCTCAATTTCCACATTATTCATTACGAGATGTTGTTGAGATTTAGGGTTTAGATAATTGATTTGTCCCAAATACAATGCCTTTTAGTTTTGGAAATATTTAGGACTAACTTATTCCTTGCTACCCATTCTGAAACTAACTGCAGCTCTTTGGTAAGTGTTGCAGTCAGGTGAAAATACATTGTAAACAGAAAATACCCAGCAATAAAAAATGTTATACAGTGTCATTATATGAATTTTCTGAATATTTCATTTAGCAGATGCTTTTATCCAAAGTGCTTGCATACATTTTACGTACGGTGGTCCCGGGAATCGAACCCACTATCCTGGCGTTGCAAGCGTCATGCTCTACTAACTGAGCTACAGAGGACATGGCTCCGTGTAACTAACGGATTCTTCTCTCCTTCTCCTCCAGACCTCATATTCCCATCAGCAAGCTTGGCGTGTCAGAGTCCTATGACACCTACATCAGCCGGAGCTTCCAGGTCACCAGGGAGATTCTGACAGAGTGCAAAAACCTGGGTAAGATGGACCAAAGCAGATTAGACAGTCACTGTGAAGTAACACTATGCTACATATACAGAGTGTTCCAGAGGATTTGGCCTGAGCAAGGCTCTGTGCAGAATCCCTGATCTACAAATCATCCTGCATCCTAAATAACTACTCATGATGCGGTCAAGATGAGCAAATCTGTGCAACTAATTGCTCTGGATGATCCTGAGTTAGCGTGTGCGTATCCACATCAATAGAGGCTGGTCAACTTCAAACATGGAGGAGTATAAGAGAACCACGGTATAGGCACAGGCCACACGAAGAAGACGGTGCGTTTCAAAAATCGGCAAAGACAAAGGATTTTAACCTAATACATTTAATAAAGACATTTGTAATGAAATATTATGGGGAATGGGAATGAATGAGAGGGCTACTTACAGTGTTGGGAAGGGATCACAGCAGTGATTGAATGTGGGTATGAGTTGTGTTCAAAAGAGCAAAGAATGAGTTAGTCCAAGCAAGGATTGAAATCCCACTGATGTGTAATAATGTGATTGTGATTAACTCTACATACAGTAATGAGAGAAAATTGACAGGTCTACACACAATGCTTGGAGAGGAAACATTCAATGCACCAGTGGATGAGAGGGCACATGAGACACGGCTTCAGTTCATGTCAGGAGAGAGTTGACACTTGTAGTGGAGTGGTCATCCCCTCTTCATCAGGGAACAGGGGGGGACTTGGCTGTGAATACAAATAGCCAATACATTCCATTACATAAGCGCCATCCTAGGTTTGGGCAACAAGTTAGGATGCGTTACTTGCTGAGCATATGGAGGACTCTACTGTCGTCTTTGATGCCGCAATCAATTCAGAATGGTTTGATAGCTTCCATCCATTTGAAGGTTATATTAAAAGGTTGACAGCGCATTTTGTCTCATGGCAAATGGATGAAACCACAGACCTCAGCTGTCGCTCGCAGTTGTTAGTTATCGTCAGGTATGTGGATGATCAGGCCTTTATTCGGGAACGTTTCTTGGGTTACTTTGATGTATCAAATGAGCAGTCTGTTGGACATCTCAGAATGAACAAAGTCCGAGTTTAACTTCATGGAGAAACTTGTTGCACAAACCTACGATGGCGCTTCTGTAATGGAATTGTATTGGCTATTTGTATTCACAGCTAACAACTGCGAGCGACAGCTGATTTGCCATGTGCCAAAATGCTCTGCGTCACCTTTTAATCTCACTGTTAATGGATTGTGCGATGGAAGCTATCAAATCATTCGGAATTGATTTTGTCTCAAAGAAGACGATCGAAGAAGAAGACAGTAGAAACTTCCATATGCTCAGCAAGTAAAGCATCGTAACATCTGATGTGTGCAATGAGGGGTTCTTCAACAAAAAATCCACTACATTGTTGTTAGCATTAGCAGCAATTCTGGCAGAGAAAACTGCACTCTGGTAGCTAAACTAGCTACTTGCTACACATTTTTTTTTTTAATAAACGGCACTAACACAAAAATAAAGTTATAAAACCATGAAAACAATATATAATTTACCTTCGTGTCCTGTAGTTTGAAGAAAGTAATTTGAATTGAATATCCTAAAAACGCTTAACTAGCTATCACTATTCCAATCTCAATCTAACCAACAATGTCACCAACTCACCAAGCTTCTAAATCACACATGCGTAGTACTAGGTTCATTCTCTAATTCTTTAATTGGATGAACAACATGTCAGTTCATACTGCAAAAGCTTTGATTGGTTGTAGGACATGCTCCGAAAGTCGTCATGATTACCATGTAGGTCTATGGAAGGGGTTGAGGAGCACGAGCGTCCTAGGTTTTGTATTGAAATAAATTTAGCCAGAGGAGGATGGAAAATAGCTGTCGTCCGGCTACACCATGGTGCTACCCTAGAGGGTGCTGTTGAGACTACTATAGACCATTGCAAAACAGTGTGTTTTAATCAGCTACTTGGTGAAGTGAATATATTTAATATAGTTTTATCTATATCTGAAATTCATTGATTAGGATGGTCCTCCCCTTCCTCTTCTGAGAAGCCTCCACTGGTCCATGTACTTTAAGTGATGGTATTTGTGAGTTAGCGTGTGTAAGTCCATATGTACTGTACTGTAAGTAAGTCATGTTATGTGTGGTAGGTAGCCTAGCGGTTAAGAGCAATGGACCAGTAACGGAAAGGTTTGAATCCGCGAGCCGACTAGGTGAAAAACCTGTTGATGTGCCCTTGAGCAAGGCACTTAACCCAAATGCTCTTGTAAGTCGCTCTGGATAAGAACGTCTGCTAAATGACAAAAAATGTAAACGTATGTAACCTCTGCGGTCTCCCTCTGCTCTCACACAGGAAACACTGTGCTGATCGTGGCCCATGCTTCCTCCCTGGAGGCATGTACTCGCCAGATGCAGGGCCTCAGCCCACAGAACGCCAAGGACTTTGTACAAGTGGTCAGGAAGGTCAGCATGCTTTCTTCAGGTCTTCTCTTGATCTGCTATCTCTTTCTTGCTCTCTATCTCGCTTTCTTTCGCTCTCTCCCTCCTAATGTATCTCTCGTTTTCTCTCTCTTTATCCTTTTCTCTCTGTCTCCTTTCTCTCTCTGCCCCTCCCCCCGCACACTTCTCTAATGAAACCAGTTTGTCCCTCAATACGCATCCATCTCTCCTTCTCTCCCTGTATAGATTCCTTACCTAGGTTTCTGTGCGGCTGAGGAGATGGGGGAGACGGGGGTGTGGCAGCTGGTGGACCCGCCCATCCTTCCATTAACCCACGGGCCCAATCACAGCTTCAATTGGAGGGAGACGCTACAGCAGGACTGAGGAATTCCTGCCCACGCCCCCACCTCCCAGCAGCCCAGAGAGACACTGCTGAGCTAAGACGGATGCAGCTAACGCAAGCGCAAAGCAAACATTTCCTCTGCTATCTAACTAGCGCGGTAAACGTACACACACACACACACATCGCTATCAAAACCAGACCAAAAATGCCACGCCTTCCATCGCATATGCTGTGTAAAACACACTCATTGAATGAGTCTATATACACTGAGGGTACAAAACATTAGGAATGCCTTCCTAGTATTGAGTTGAACAGCCTCAATTCGTTGGGGCGTGGACTCTACCAGATGTCGAAAGCGTTCCACAGGGATGCTGGCCCATGTTGATTCCTATGCTTCCCACAGTTGTGTCAAGTTGGCTGGATGTCCTTTGGCTGGTGGACCAATGGTTGATACACACGGCAAACTATTGAGCATGAAAAACCCAGCAGCGTTGCAGTTCTTTACACACTCAAACCGGAGCGCCTGGCACTTGCAACCATACCTCGTTCAAAGGCACTTCAATATTTTGTCTTGCCCATTCACCCTCTGAATGGCACACATACATAATCCATGTCTCAAGGCTTAAAAATCCTTCTTTAACCTGTGTCCTCCCCTTCGTCTACACTGATTGAAGTGGATTTAACAGGTGTCATCAATAAGGGATCATAGCTTTCACCTGGATTCACCTGGTCAGTTTGTCATGGAAAGAGCAGGCGTACCTAATATGTTGTACAATCAGTGTATATTGCAGCATTGAGATATATATAAACACTACCGTTCTAAAGTTTGGGGTCACTTAGAAATGTCGGTGTTTTTGAAAGAAAAGCGCTTTCCCCCCCATTTCAAATAACATCAAATTGATCAGAAATACAGTGTAGACATTGTTAATGTTGTAAATGACTATTGTAGCTGGAAACGGCAGCTTTTTTTTATTTTATGGAATATCTCCATAGGTGTACAGAGGCCCATTATCAGCAACCATCACTCCTGTGTTTCAATGGCACATTGTGTTGGCTAATCCAAGTTTATTATTTGAAAAGGCTAATTGATCATTAGAAAACCCTTTTGCAATTATGTTAGCATAGCTGACAACTGTTGTACTGATTAAAGAAGCAATAAAATTGACCGCCTTCAGACTAGTTGCGTATCTGGAGCATCAGCATTTGTGGGCTCGATTACAGGCTTAAAATGGCCAGAAACAAAGAACTTCTTCTGAAACTTGTCAGTCTATTCTTGTTCTGAGAAATTAAGGCTATTCCATGCGAGAAACTGCCAAGAAACTGAAGATCTCGTACAATGCTATGAACTACTCCCTTCACAGAACAGCGCAAACTGGCCCTAACCAGAATAGAAAGAGGGGTGGGAGGTCCCGGTGTACAACTGAGCAAGAGGACAAGTATATTAGAGTGTCTAGTTTGAGAAACAGACGCCTCACAAGTCCTCAACTGGCAGCTTCATTAAATTATACCCGCAAAACACTCCGGGATGCTGGCCTTCTAGGCGGAGTTCCTCTGTCCAGTGTCTGTGTTCCTTTTCCCATCTTAATCTTTATTTTATTGGCCAGTCTGAGATATGGCTTTTTCTTTGCAACTCTGCTTAGAAGGCCAGCATCCCAGAGTCACCTCTTCACTGTTGACGTTGAGACTGGTGTTTTGCAGGTATAATTTAATGAAGCTGCCAGTTGAGGACTTGTTTGAGAAACAGACGCCTCACTAGACACTCTAATATACTTGTCCTCTTGCTCAGTTGTACACCGGGACCTCCCACTCCTCTTTCTATTCTGGTTAGAGCCAGTTTGCGCTGTTCTGTGAAGGGAGTAGTTCATAGCGTTGTACGAGATCTTCAGTTTCTTTGCAATTTCTCGCATGGAATAGACTGTAATTCCTGTAATTGAACCCACAAATGCTGATGCTCCAGATACTCAACTAGTCTAAAGAAGGACAGTTTTATTGCTTCTTTAATCAGAACAACAGTTGTCAGCTGTGCTAACATAATTGCAAAATGGTTTTCTAATGATCAATTAGCCTTTTTAAAATTAGAAACTTGGATTAGCTAACACAATGTGCCGTTGGAACACAGGAGCGATGGTTGCTGGTAATGGGCCTTTGTACACCTATGTAGATATTCCATAAAAAAATCTGCTGTTTCCAGCTACAATAGTCATTTACAACATTAACAAGGTTTACACTGTATTTCTGATCAATTTGATGTTATACTATATTTTGAACGGTAGTGTATATTTATAGAATATATTGGTATGTATTGAAGATGTATGCTTTAATGCACTATTTGTGAATGGGGAGGTGTGTGTATTGGCCAGAGCACAAAGGACAGGAGCAGGGTAGCAAAATCTCTGCAAGTTGCCCTTTCCCCTCCCTTCCCTATGCCTCACTGAATGGGGAGAGCGCTTCGTGACAACGTGTCATATTTCAGAGCAGTTGTTGGTGGCTAACAAACTTAGGTTGGGTCGTGTCATGAGAAGGGGATGTTTCAGACAGTGCTGCCTGGGGCCTCTACCCAGCCGACGCTTTGGTGCCACCTTTTTCTTTTTTTAAACATGGCCGCTTTCTCATACACTGTGACGAGAAGAGACCTGCACACGAAACCCCTTGTCTGCTAGAATCTTCCATGGCTCTGAAAATGTGACGTTCAATGTACTCAGTCATTTCACCCGCTGCATAAACCCTCCTCAAAAAGCACAAATCTAGGCCTGAATCTTGACAATCAGATGAGAGCTGTCACTTTTAGCTTTAGGGTCGAGACGGCTAGGTCAACCCTCCAACCATCCCTCAGCAACTCCAACCTAGCCGTTAAACGCTTAGTTTAAAGACGTTTGTTTGGAAAGGGTTAAACGTTCACGCTTTTAACATTTATTTGTTTTTGTTTTTTACATTTGTGCAGCGCACATGCTGTTAAATGACAAAAGTGTTCATGTTTGTTAGCACAACTAAGAAAATGACATGCAGGTATGTCCAACCAATGAAGGCAGAGGGACGATGTCACGAGCAGTTCTACATATCAACCAGTACCACGTGTTTTGGGACAGCTAGCTACTGCACATGAGACACCTAGGATGTAGCCAACCAACCAACTACTCTTGCCGTCTGAATTATGATTTTTATCAAGGTGGAACAGAAATGGAGATGGTTGACAGTCATCGTAGATGTCTTGAGAAGAATCGTTCGATCCTAAGGATCCTTCTCAGAACCTGTTATAAGCAGTGTTGTGTTAAAAAGCACCAGCATATTTTCAGACTTTTTTTCTTCCTCAATGTATGTCTGCTTTCCTTTTCCTTATATAGTGACCTATGAGTGGAGACCTGGTAAATGTGCAATGTAACCCATACAGCCTCCCCCTACTCCGCCCCAAATGTCACTTTTGCTCAAACCGCAGACTAAACAGTACATTAAACCATCAACATTGAGATGCTGACTCTGTAAGGACTTATTATTAATCTATTGCCGATATCACTTAAAAATGTGTTTTGCCATGATGATCAGTCATATCACAAATATGTCTTCATTTGAGGCCAACTGTGTTTCGGTCTCTCTGCAAAGATGACCAAAGTAATAACTTGTCTCTTTCTTTCACAACCTGATAAGTCATTAGTAACCATCTACAGTATAACAAAGCATTGTGCTTGCCACAACATGGCTGCAAACACAATATGCTGGCAGAAGTGGGAAAAGGTGATCTTATAAATTAAAACAATGCTTGTCACGCTCCCCCCTCTCTCTCTCGCTTCTGTCTCTTCCTCTCACTCTCACTGTTTCTCTCTCTCTCCTCTTTACTGTGCTCTATGCCATTTCTTTGCACAGAGCACAGAAAGCTCTTCTCAGGACTCTCCCATTGTCTGTGTTTAGTCAGTGATATGTTTGCTAGATTAGAAAGTTATTTGAATATGTTGAAAGATTGGATATTTAAGTTTATTTTAAATGTACGTGATTGCCTATATGAACAGGGGCATCACTATTATTGAAAAAAAAAGGATATCATGATATGGTTGTCAAATGTATGTACGATATATATACAACAGCCTTCAAATGATAATGTATGAAACCATTCATTTATATTGTAAAGGAGTGAATGCATTATTGAATGAGTGAAGAAAACGTATTATTGGTTAGAAGAAGTTACAGATACTTTTTTCCGTGCTGAGTTTATTCCCTTTACTTGGTTTTGCAACTTCACTTTACTCTCACACTGTTTCGTCCATCCTACTTGAGTTGGCAGTACTCCATCTATTTAAGTCGTCAGTACTCTACACAGTCGAGTCTTCCCACATTACCGTTAACTTGTTTTGTTGTCATTTAATGGGGGAAAATTAGTTCATATTAATAATAACCACCTCCTCTGCGCTGAGCCAAATTGCTCTCACTATTTCCACAAGTGCTCTCCATGCAAAAAGGGGAAATAAAACAAGCTCAAACTATACATGAAAAAAATCCTGTTAAACTGTTATGTATTTATTGTTTTAAGATGTATGCATTACACAGTGTTCCAGAAGATTGTGTATTATATTTTGTTGCAAATGACTGCCTCTGTAATGATAAGGATTGTGAAAATGACAGTGATCATGAACTGCTTAAGAAATATAAAAATGATTTGCAAATGTTTTATCTGCATTCATGTGTGATTTTGATTGATATTTGCGATTGTAAAGATGCTACTATTAAATAACGCCACTAGGTGGCAATGTATGATGGAGTGGACAGCACAGTTTTACAAGTTGATATTCCATAGTCATTTAACCAGACTGCTATGGACTATCTAGACATATTATACTCTGAGAAGGCATAGACCGAATTGAACAAATTTCTGTCATTGCACAGCAAGATTTTATCAGTTTTAGCTAGACATTTTTTCATTACACTGAGTGAATAGCATAGCCGTGGGAAGTCGGGGTTCTGAGGGTGCTGCAGCACCCCCTGAAAAACCTTAATAAAAAATATATATATATTACACATTTTTTCTCACAAGTAGTGCACTGAGTCTTTTACTAGTCATGTATTAGCCGACCAATGTATCCCTCCCTACATAATGAGGTATGAGACGGTGTTTCAGATATAATTATGCGCTAAAGCTGTATTTTCAAATTTTCGCGCCATGGGAGTAACACAAATGACGTCATTGGTTGATTGAGCCTGCTGTCTGATCTAAAAATCTATGGAGTCATTTTTTTGTAGCAATTATTGTGGCCTTTGTGTTTCACTGATTGCACGATCATATCAGGAATGAAGGTAAGACCCAGATTCAGACAACGTCGAATTGACAATGGTTTAATTGTCCAAAAGAGGCAGGCAATAGACAGGTCATGGCAGGCAGGGGTCAGCAAACCAGAGGTGGGGCAACGGTACCGGACGGCAGGCAGCCTCAGGGTCAGGGTAGGCAGAGGTGGGGCAAAGGTACAGGTCAGCAGGCAGACTCAGGGGCAGGACAAGCGGGCTCAGAGTCAGGACAGGCAATGGTCAAAACCAGAAGGGCGAGAAAAAGAGAGACTGGGAAAAGCAGGAGCTGAGAACAGGAGAAGACTAAAATGTAAACATGCTTAAAGCACTTTGCTTTCTCTTTCAAATAATCGTTGGGTGAATGGGCGACTCGGTCAATTACCAGTTTCAGAAAGAAAAAAAATGGTAGCATTTCTATGTTAA
Source organism: Salvelinus fontinalis (assembly GCF_029448725.1). Lineage (NCBI taxonomy): Eukaryota > Metazoa > Chordata > Actinopteri > Salmoniformes > Salmonidae > Salvelinus > Salvelinus fontinalis. The sequence goes on from NC_074677.1 coordinate 42,085,629, forward strand.
AAGAAAAAATATATATTTGGTACATTTTTTGCTTTATTTTTCATATTGCCTAATATTACACTTTATCTTTCTTGAATAATTCCCTCCATTTCTTTTTGTTTTTCCTCTAACTTATTCTGTGCCTCTATGGTACAGTTTTTTTCCCTATCTAACTGTACTGTTAGTCCTTCCATTTCCTTTGCTAATATGGACTCATTTGACCTAAATTGCTTTTGTTTTAAAGATGAGTATTGAATTGCATGGCTTCTGAAGTAAAGACATTCTTATCAACATTACCTTGCTCTTGTATAGAACAAACACCACGCAAAACAGTGTTAGAACCAAATAGATATATACTTCACAATGGGAAAACTATGAGATGGCTATGGGTCTGGATGAAAAGGAAGCAAAATGATGCATGGCAACTCGGCTAACTGTGATGGGGGAAACGAATGTCATCTCAAACAGCGTCATCCTCATATGCCTGAAGCAGAAAGAACTGACCAGATAAAAATGATAGATGCGCTACAGAAACACTTGGAGCCATCCAGAAATGTGATCTATTAGAGGTAATCGTAATCAAATTGTATTGGTCACATACAGATGGTTAGCAGATGTTATTGCGAGTGTAGCTAACTGCTTGTGCTTCGAGTTCCGACCATGCAGTAATATATAACAATTCCACAACAACTACCCAATACACACAAATCTAAGTAAAGGAATGGAATAAGAATATATACATATAAATATAAATATACGGATGAGCAATGACCGAGCGGCATAGGCAAGATGCAATAGATGGTATAAAATACAGTATATACATATGAGATGAGTAATACAAGATATGTACATGTTATTAAAGTGACAGGTGATCAATTTATTGAAGTTGCCAATGATTTCAAGTCTGTGTGTAGGCAGCAGCCTCTCTGTGTTAGTGATGGCCTTGAGATAGAAGCTATTTTTCAATCTCTCGGTCCCAGCTTTGATGCACCTGTACTAACCTTGTCCTTGATGATCTTTTGGCCTTCCTGTGACATCGGGTGCTGTAGGTGTCCTGGAGGGCTGGTAGTTTGCCCCCAGTGATGCGTTGTGCAGACCGCACCCCCCTCTGGAAAGCTCTGCGGTTGTGGGCGGTGCAGTTGCCGTACCAGGCGGTGATACAGCCCGACAGGATGCTCTCAATTGTGCATCTGTAAAAGTTTGGAATGGTTTTAGGTGACAAGCCACATTTCTTCAGCCTCCTGAGGTTGAAGAGGCGCTGTTTAGCCCGCTTCACCACACTGTCAGTTTCCGTTTGTCCGTGATGTGAACTTAACTTTCTACCTTCTCCACCACCGTACATCGATGTGGATAGAGGGGTGACCTCCACCGTATAGAGTCTCATTGTTTTTGATTATCAAGCCTACTACTGTTGTGTCATCTGAAAACTTGATGATTGAGTTGGTGTGCATGGCCATGCAGTCATGGGTGAACAGGGAGTACAAGAGTGGGCTGAGCACGCACCTTTGTGGAGCCCCAGTGTTGAGGATCAGCGAAGTGGACATGTTGTTTCCTACCTTCACCACCTGGGGGTGGCCCGTCAGGAAGTCCAGGACCCAATTGCACAGGGTGGGGTCAAGACCCAGGGACTCAAGCTTAATGATGAGCTTGGAGGGTACTATGGTGTTGAATGCTGAGCTGTAGTCAATGAACAGCATTCTTACATAGGTATTCCTCTTGTCCAGATGGGATAGGGCAGTGTGCAGTGTTGGCGATTGCATCGTCTGTGGACCTATTGGGGTGGTACGCAAATTGAAGTGGGTCTAGGGTGACAGGTAAGGTTTAGTTGATATGATCCTTGACTATCCTCTCAAAGCATTCATGATGACACAAGTGAGTGCTATGGGGCGATAGTCATTTAGTTCAGTTACCTTTGCCTTCTTGGGTACAGGAACAATGGTGGTCATCTTGAAGCATGTGGGGACAGCAGACTGGCATAGGGAGAGATTGAATATGTCCATAAACACACCAGCCAGCTGGTCTGCGCATGCTCTGAGGATGCGGCAAGGGATGCCGTCTGGGCCGGCAGACTAGCAAGGGTTAACATGCTTAAATGTCTTACTCACGTCGTCCACAGAGAAGGAGAGCCCACAGTCTTTGGTAGTGGGCCGTGTCGGTGGCAGTGTATTATCCTCAAAGCGGGCAAAGAAGGTGTTTAGTTTGTCTGGAAGCAAGACGTCAGTGTCCGTGACATGGCTGGTTTTCTTTTTGTAGTCCATGATTGTTTGTAGTCCCTGCCACATACGTCTCGTGTCTGAGCCGTTGAATTGCGACTCCACTTTGTCTCTGTACTGACATTTTGTTTGTTTGATTGCCTTGCTGAGGGAATAACTACACTGTTTTTATTCAACCATATTCCCAGTCACCTTTCCATGGTTAAATGCGGTGGTTCACGCTTTCAGTTTTGCGCAAATCCTGCCATCTATCCACAGTTTCTGTTTAGGGTAGGTTTTAATAGTCACATGTTTAATGCTTGTCAACGACGTCAATGTGAAACATCAGAGCAGTACATTGCAAATCTGAGGAAGCTAGCAGACACGCGAATTTGGCGCATTACGAGAGGAACTAGTCTGTGACAGGCCTGTCATAGGCACTAAAGATATAGCTGTGCGAGCGTGCATGCGCAGAGGACCTAACCTCCCACTGAACAAATCTATTGACCTGTCGTTCAAGTGAATAAACACAAGACTGTACATTATACCTCCATTGAGCGACGTTCAGAATCAATACGCCAAACATAAGGTCGTAAACAGACAGAGTTTACAGGGGATACTTACAAACATAGAATGCCAAACGACTGACCCTGTCATTACTGTGGTTCAATACATGCCAAAGCCAAATGCCAAGCATACAATGTCACCTTGTCTTGCTGCTTTTTGTTCTATGTTGCTCTGTCTGTATACTACGTCTTGCTTGTCCTATGTTGCTCTGCGTGTGCTCACTCCTCAATGATTGTCTATATTGTAATTGTTTTTAATAACCTGCCCAGGGACTGCGGTTGAAAATTAGCCAGCTGGCTAAAACCGGCACTTTTACTGTAACGTTGATTAATGTGCACTCCCTGTCAAAATACAATGAACTCAAACTCAAACCTGTAAAGCATGTGGCAAACAAAACCCTTTTGCCAGAGTTTCTAAACAAGCACAACACAAACCTCAACTTAATCTATTAGAGGACCATAATGAGTCAGATGACCAAACAGATGCAATGTGGTACATCTCACGGGTTAACTCTGTGGAAGACAAGGCAAACAAATGGTTCATTAACCTTTTGCCAATAGGTGGCGCAATTAGCATTTTTTATTTCTGGGTGTCACCAAATTAAACTGCCTTGTGCTCAATTCTTGATTGTACAATATGCATATTATTAATTCTATTGGATAGAAAACACTTTCTAGTTTCTATAGCCGTTGGAATTTTGTCTGTGGGTGACCCAGAACTCTTTCTACAGCGAAATCCATGACAGGTACTGCGATGGTCTGAGAGCGAAGCTCTGATTTCAGATCAGTTTTGAAAGTCTGTGAATATCCTATGGAACGACATGAACTGCACCCGCCTTCCCCTGGATGTCAGTAACCAATGAGAAGTGGAATGGGCTTGCTGCGTAGCTCTCAGAGGTTATAAAAGGCCAAGGAGCGAGAGGAGCCTTCCTTTCGACGCTGAACATTGCGCGAAGTGGACCTCAGGATGCCATTTTCAAACGCTCAATTTTAAACGTTAGATGTATCCATCTGTAATTTAATTAGACATAGGTGTTAGAAGCATCATAACGAAGCTATTTTAAACCGAGTTATATCAGATTATGCGAGTATATTGCTATTTTTCGGAATTTCAACAGTATTGCGCCTTGAGGATTTGGACACGTTGGTGCAAAATAGCTATGGCTAGCTAGTGTTAGCTGCTATATCAGAAGTTGAATGCAACGTTTTACAACCAAGCAACGATTCTTTTGGACAAAGAACTCACCATGGCAAGATTCGGATGGAAGCTCGTCGAAAAGTAAGAGCTATTTATGATGTTATTCCGTTTTTATGTGGAAAAATGTAAACTCAATAATGGTGAATAGTGACGCCGTTATTGCGTCACTAGTCTGGCTGTAACGCACACTGTATGTCTAGTAACGTTAATTTTAAAAATCTAACTCTGCGGTTGCATTAATAACTAATACATCTTTCATTTCATGTCCAACCTGCATTTTTTTAGTCAAGTTTATGAATAGTTTTTGATAAAAATATTTGTATTTTCAAAATGGCGCCGGCCAGATTGCTTGAGTAGTTGAACACTATTTCCATTGTGTAAGCACGATTTGTGCCGCTAAATATGCACATTTTCGATCAAAGTCTATATGGATTGTGTAATATGATGTTACAGGAGTGTCATCTGAAGAATTCTGAGAAGGTTAGTGAAAAAATTAATATATTTTGGCGATGTTGAGTTATCGCTCTCTTTGGCTAGAATCAATGCTCTGGTAACGTTTGCATATGTGGTATGCTAATATAACGATTCATTGTGTTTTCGCCGTAAAACACTTAGAAAATCTGAAATGTTGTCTGAATTCACAAGATCTGTGTCTTTCCATTGCTATGTGCTGTGTATTTTTAAGAAATGTTTTATGATGAGTAAATTGGTAATACATGTTGCTGTCTATAGTAATTCTAGGAGCTTTGGTGAGATTTGTGATGCTGGCTGCAATGGCAAACTATGATTTATACCTGAAATATGCACATTTTTCTAACAAAACCTATCCTATACCATAAATATGTTATCAGACTGTCATCTGATGAGGTTTTTTCTTGGTTAGTGGCTATCAATATCTTAGTTTAGCCGAATTGGTGATAGCTACTGGTGTTGAGAAAAAATGGTGGACAAAGAAAAAGGGTGTCTTTTGCTAACATGGTTAGCTAATAGATTTACATATTTTGTCTTCCCTGTAAAACATTTAAAAAATCTGAAATGGTGACTTTATTCACAAGATCTGTATCTTTCATTTGGTGTCTTGGACTTGTGATTTAATGATATTTAGATGCTGCTATTTAAATGTGACGCTATGCTAGTGATGCTAATCAGTGTGGGGGGGGGGGGGGGGGGGTGCTCCCGGATCCGGGTTTCTGAGGCGGTAAAAGTTAACCTTAAGCTAGCTCCACTCCGTGATGAGCCATTGACATATGACCTCCGCCATACAATTAAATGTCAACTAAACACAGGATCAACAGTGAATGTCATAAGCTATGGGGACCAACAGCGAGTCATGCAAGACAGTAACCCAGTTCTCCTACCCGGCAAAGCTACACTCAATCTATATGACGGCACACTGCATTTTCCTGTTGGAAATGATCAATCTCAGCAGATCATGTTTGGAAAAATGTTTAATTTCAGTTGAAGACATCCCAGCTTCCTCCGCTGTCATCTGACACACGTGAAAGACTCAGCCTACTACATGTGAACCACAGCCATGTGCTACGTCACGTCGACACCCCAAGCACCACATCCACTGAGGTCATCGTGACAACTGAGGAGATCATCTCCAAGTGCAAGGATGTGTTGGATGGGCTTGGCTGCCTTCCGGGAGAGTTACACCTAGAAGTAGACAATGCAGCCCGGCCTGTGCAGCAGCTACCAAAACGGATGCCTATTCCACTGAAGGAAAGGATCACAAAGGCCATACATTCAATGGACATTGCAGACATCATGAAAGCCACAGCCAGCACTGTGGATCAGCAACATGGTTGTTATTGAAAAACCTGGTAAACTACGAATATGCATGGACCCCAGTGCACTCCATAAAGCCTTACAGAGATCCACTTCCAGATGACCACAATAGAAAATATTCTACCAATGATATCCAGCGCAAAGGTATTCTCAGTACTTGATGCCAAAGATGGATATTGGCAAGTGAAACTTGATGAAGTGAGCAGCTATCTAACAACTTTCTGGACACCTGTAGGAAGGTATAGATTTCTGAGAATGCAATTTGGAATCAACCCAGCAGTTGAAGAATACCAGCGCAGAGAGGATGAATGACTACAGGGACTAAAATGAGTGAGTGTGATCCCAGATTACATTCTACTCTATGGATGTGGTGACACACACAGATCATGACAGAAACCTTACAGCTCGTTTGCAGAGAACAAGAGATGTCAACCTAAAGCTGAACAAAAATAAACTCAGGTTAACTTCTTGCGAATATAGGGGGTGCTGTTTCGCATTAGCATAATTTGCTCTACAGATTAAACTGCCTAGTACTCAATTCTTGCTCGTACAATATGCATTTTATTATTATTATTGGATAGAAAACACTCTCTAGTTTCTATAGCCGTTTGAATTATGTCTCTGAGTGGAACAGAACTCCTTCTACAGCACTTTTCATGACAGGGAGTCAGATTTCAGACATCTTGGCCCCTGATCCCAGGTCGGTTTAAAGGTCCGTGTAAATGCTATGGAGAAACAGACACTTCTTACGTCTTCCCCTGGATGTCAGTACGTGATGACGCTTTGAATGGAGTCGATTGCGCAATCAGTGCCTCTATAAATCACCAAATACCGGAAGTAACTTCCTTTGGCTGCCTGCGCCTGACGCACGAAGGACGTCGGACTCGCCTCCTTCCAACCTGTTGTTTAGCCAGTAATATTTCTCCGGTCATGTTTTTACTCGTTATAGGTGTTAACAACATCATAAGGTAGTTAATTTGAACCGTTTTATAGCAATTTATATCCGTTTAGTGCGATTTTTTAGGTATTTCTTTCTGAGACACTTTGAACCGCTGGGCACTTTTCCAGTTCATGCCGAACGTTAGTGGGCATTTCCACATGGCAAGAGGACAGCTATCGATCAAAAGACGATTAGACCCAAGAAAGTATTCATTGCCCAATATTCTGATGGAAGAACAGCTCATAGTAAGAACAATTTATTATGATAAATCGTGTTTCTGTCGAAAAATGTTAAAGGCTTATGCCGCCATTTTGTTTGGTATAGCTCCGCTTGGCGCAACCTGTATTGAAAAGTAAGGATAATTTAAAAAATGTAATTCAGCGATTGTATTAAGAATTAAATTGTATATCAATCGCTGTCCACCCTGTATTTTTAGTCAAGTTTATGAGTATTTATGTATAAGACTAGATCACTGTCTAATATGGCGCATGACATTTTCTGACCAGCTGGGCTACTTTTCTCATTGTCTAACCACGTTTTTTTGTGGCTAAATATGCACATTTTCGAACAAACTCTATATGTATGTTGTAATATGATGTTACAGGAGTGTCATCGGAAGAATTCTGAGAAGGTTAGTGAAAAAATTAATATATTTTGGCGATGATTACGTTATCGCTCTCTTTGGCTAGAATCAATGCTCTGGTAACGTTTGCACATGTGGTATGCTAATATAACGATTTATTGTGTTTTCGCTGTAAGACACTTAGAAAATCTGAAATATTGTCTGGATTCACAGGATCTGTGTCTTTCAATTAGTGTACGCTGTGTATTTTTACAAAATGTTTTATGATTAGTAATTAGGTAATACACGTTGCTCTGTATTTTTTCTAGTCCATTTGTGACGGTGGGTGCAATTGTAAACTATGAAATCTACCTGAAATATGCACATTTTTCTAACAAAACCTATCCTATACCATAAATATGTTATCAGACTGTCATCTGATGAGGTTTTTTCTTTTTTTCTTGGTTAGTGGCTATCAATATCTGTATTTGGCCGAATTGGTGATAGCTACTGGTGTAGAGAAGAAATGGTGGACAAAGAAAAATGGTGTCTTTTGCTAACGTGGTTAGCCTATAGATTTACATATTTTGTCTTCCCTGTAAAACATTTTAAAAATCTGAAATAGTGGCTTTATTCACAAGATCTGTATCTTTCAGTAGGTGTCTTGGACTTGTGATTTAATGATATTTAGATGCTACTATTTAATTGTGACGCTATGCTAGCGATGCTACTCAGTGTGTGGGGGGGGGGGGGGGGGGGGGGGGGGGGGGGGGGTGCTCCCGGACCCGGGGTAGTGAGGCGTGAAAGGTTAAAGCTACCTAGTGTGACATACATGGGTCATCTTCTCACCACAGAGGGCCTTTGCCCTGACACAGAGAAAATAACAGCCATTCAGAATATGGGTATACAGACCGACATCAAGTCACTACAGCGGCTGTTGGGGTTTGTGAACTATCTTGCAAAATTCATGCCCCGCCTATCTGATGTGTGTGAGCCGCTCAGAAGACTGACTGACAAGGACATTGAATGGACATGTCTACCACAGAAATGACACAGCAGTTGAGACTATCAAACAGTTTGTCACACAACTCCCAGTGCTCAAATACTACGACCTGAATGATGAAGTCACACCGCAGTGTGATGCCAGTGAGACGGGTTTGGGTGCAGACCTTCTACAAAAAGGACAACCTGTTGCATTTGCCTCCAGAACATTGACTCACACAGAACAAAGATATGTACAGTTTGAGAAAGAATGTCTCTCCATTGTTTTTGCATGTTTGACCAGTATCTGCATGGTAGAGAGTTCATCCCAATACACAGCGACCACAAACCCCCAAGACGATCTACAAGAAATCCTTTCTCACAGCCCCCAAGCGACTGCAGAGAACGTTAAGGCTACAAAGATACCAACTCCACATGCAATAAAACAAGACAAATAACTACATGTAGCTAACTTCTTGTCCAGAACAGCTCAATCAACCACAGAGCACACACAAATGAAAGCACCAACCACGGTCTACGCTATGGGCCTGGCCACAACTGACCTGCAACATGTGGATCACACCAGCGATGTCAACATCTCAACTAAGACAATGGAGTCAATCAAAGCACACTGTTAGCTAGCTAGCTAACAAGCTAGAAACAAACCAAAACATTGTTTAGAAAATTGCTGTTTGTAGCCTGGTTTGCTAGATTGACATATACTATACTACTGTACTCACTGTTTTTTTTTTTTTTGTTTTTTTTTTTTTAATAGCTCCGCTGTTTAGCACTTGGCTTCACATGTGAATCCTTAAAGAGATGGGTGAGGCTAAGGCTTAAGTGGGTGTGAAAGGTGAAGGTGTACGTTTCATAATTAACTACTCGTGGTGTGATTGTGGTAATGTACAGAAACTCGAGTCCTATTGTTCACCCGACCTACAATCAAATGCCGTCCGCTTTGCCTCACGAGAGAATTCTCTTCGATCTTCGTCACAGCTGTGTATATTCCCCCTCAAGCTGATACCACAACGGCTCTCAAGGAACTACACTGGACTTTGTGCAAACTGGAAACCGCATATCTTACATTTACATTTACATTTAAGTCATTTAGCAGACGCTCTTATCCAGAGCGACTTACAAATTGGCTTGAGGCCCCATTTATTGTAGCTGGGGACTTTACTAAACCAAATCTGAGGAAAATGCTACCAAATTTAGGGACCCCAGACAATCACAGATTATGAAGAGAAAACCAGGACACCGATGTCTTGCTCCCAGACATATTCAACCTTCTTAGCCCACTTTGAGGAAAACACAGTGCCACTGACGTGGGCCACTACTGCTCCTGTGGACTATGAGTTCTATTTCTCCGTGGCCAAAGTGAGTAAGACATTTAAGCGTGTTAACCCTCGCAAGGCATCCCTAGCCGCATCTTCTGAGCATGCGCAGACCAGCTAGCTGGAGTGTTTACGGACGTATTCAATCTCTCCCTATGCCAGTCTGTTGTCCCCACTTGCTTCAAGATATTCACCATTGTTCCTGTACCCAAGAAAGTGTAGGTAACTGAACTAAATTACTATTGCCCCATAGAACTCACTACTGTCATAATGAAGTGCATTGAGAGGATAGTTAAGGAGGGTACTATGGTGTACTATACCTTACCCAACACCCTAGGCCCAAAAAGATCATTAAGGACCTCAGCCACGCGAGTCACAGCCTGTTCACCCCACTACCACCTAGAAGGCTTCAAGTTCCTCGGCGTACACATCACTGACAATCAGCCTCAGCCGGCTGCAGAAATGTGTATTGGACCGTAAGACCATCACAAACTTTTCCAGATGCACCATTGAGAGCTTCCTGTCGGGCTGTATCACCACCTGGTATGGGAACTGCGCCGTCCTCAACAGCAGGCCTCTCCAGAGGGTGGTGCAGTCTGCTCAACGCATCTCCGGGAGCACACTGCCTGCCCTTCAGGACATCTACAGCACCCGGTGTCAAAGGAAGGCCAAAAAGATCATCGAGGACCTCAGCCACGCGAGCCACAGCTTGTTCACCCCGCTACCACCTAGAAGGCGTGGTCAGTACAGGTGCATTAAAGCTGGGACCAAGAGAATGAAAAACAGCTTCTATCTCAAGGCCATCAGACTGTTAAATAGTCACCGCTAGCTGGCCCCCACCCAGTATCCTGCCATGAAATGTAATCACTGTAACTGGACAGCTACCACATGACTACTCTACCATGCACCTTAGAAGCTGCTTCCCTATATATGTACTTATTTTATTTAACGTTTAGGCAATTCAATTCTTTACAATAACAGCCCACCCCAGCCAAACCCAAACCCATACGGCACTGGGCCAATTGTGCACCACCCTATGGGAATCCCAATCACGCCTGGTTGTGATACAGCCTGGAATCGAACCAGGGTCTGTAGTGACGCCTCTAGCACCGAAATGCAGTGCCTTAGACCGCTACGCCACTCGGGAGCATACATAGTTATGGAACACTGGTCACTTTAAATAATGTTTACATATTGTTTAACCCACTTCATATGTATATACTGTATTTTCATCAAGGAATATCCTATTTAACTATTGCTATACAGTACATGTACTATTCTTCAGATATTCGACATGTTCTATCCATATACTGTCCATATTGTCAATATATTCTATCTCATATACAGTACCAGTTAAAAGTTTGGACACCCACCCAAGGGTTTTTCTTTCTTTTTACTATTTTCTACATTATAAAGTAATCGTGAAGACATCAATACTATGAAATAACACATCTGGAATCATTTAGTAACCAAACAAATCAAAATATATTTCAGGTAGTCACCTGGAATGCATTTCACTTAACAGGTGTGCCGTGTTAAAAGTAATTTTGTGTAATTTCTTTCCTTCTTATTGTGTTTGAGCCAATCAGAAGTGTTGTGACAAGGTAGGGGTGGTGTACAGAAGACTGCAGAGTGAAGCCCTATTTGGTAAAAGACCAAGTCCATATTATGGCAAGAACAGCTCAAATAAGCAAAGAGAAAATACATGAAGGTCAGTCAATCTGAAAAATGTCAAGAACTTTGGAAGTTTCTTCAAGTGCAGTCGCAAAAACCATTCAAGCGCTATGATGAAACTGGCTCTCATGAAGACCGCAACAGGAAAGGAAGACCCAGAGTTACCTCTGCTGCAGAGAATAAGTTAGAGTTACCAGCTTCAGAAATTGCAGCCCAAATAAATGCTTCAGAGTTCAGGTAACAGACACATCTCAACATCAACTGTTCAGAGGAGACTACATGAATCAGGCCTTCATGGTCGAATTGCTGCAAAGAAACCACTACTGAAGGACACCAATAAGAAGAAGAGACTGGGTTGGTCTGATGATTTTTGATTTTTGGTTCCAACCGCACAGTGTATTTGTGAGGCACAGAGTAGTTGAACAGATGATCTCCACATGTGTGGTTCAGTGCATGTGACAAATACAATTTGATTTCATTTTCTCTTTCTGCCTCTCCACCACCTTTTCTTCCATCTCTTCCTCTTCATCTCCACTTCTTTGCCTTCCTTCCTCACCCTCTCAATCTCCTTCTCCACTTCATCTCTCTGCCTTTCCACCTCCTCCTTTCTCTACCTCTTTATTTCCTCATTTGCATTCTCCACCCCCCTTTCCGATACCTCCTTCTTTATTTTCAACCTCTCCGTCCTTCTGTATCTTCTCCTTCAGTTTATAGAGAACTTTGTCTTCATTAATTTCTGCATCCATGCGCTCTCAATAACTCTCTCTATCTCCCTCTCCATTTCCTCCACCAGCCCTCTCTTTCCAGCTGAAGAGCTGGCTGTGAGAGAACAAATATCTAGTGAAATGTGATCTGCTCACCTGGGTTGCTGGCAGATGGTGCCACCTTCTGTTGCCCACACAATTCAACTTTCTCCAGGAGCACTGTACTGGGGCTGACTCTCCCAACTCAACTATCAGTCGCATAACCTGTCTAGGGGTCCTCCCCAGAATGTTTTTGGGGCATTTAAAGCTAATTTCCTTCATTTTTACACAATCAAATACGCCATCTCTATTTAGAACAAAAAGTAAGCAAACATGCCCACAGTCAAGGTAGGTAAGAGATCATTATTAAATTTGTTTTTAAGTGTTTAATAAGACTGAACTAGATGAAAGGTAATTCAATAATACATATTGTGTTGCACCTTTAACCAATAGCCTAACAAATAAACAAATACTTTTTGTCTTTATTAAGACATAACCAATATCAAATTTCAGCCAGACCGACCAGCCAGCCCGAGCCGCCTGCCCGCCAGACCCCCGTCTAGTCAATAATTGAACTCTCTCCCAACACAATTTATTTTCCTACCTTTCTTTTTTTCATACCCAAGGGGAAGGTTTGGGAGGGGCAAAAAAACACACAAAAACACATACATCTCAAATATACAGTACCAGTCAAAAGTTTGGAGGGTTTTTCTTTATTTTTACTATTTTCTACATTGTAGAATAGTATTGAAGACATCAAAACTATGAAACAACACATATGTAATCATATATTTGAGATTCTTCAAAGTAGCCACTCTTTGCCTTGATGACAGCTTTGCTCACTCTTGGCATTCTCTCAACCAGCTTCACCTGGAATGCTTTTCCAATAGTCTTGAAGGAGTTCCCACATATACTGAGCACTTGTTGGTAGCTTTTCCTTCACTCTGCGGTCTAACTCATCCCAAACCATTTCAACTGGGTTGAGTTTGGGTGATTGTGGAGGCCAGGTCATCTGATGCAGCACTCACCACTCTCCTTCTTGGTCAAATAGCCCTTTACACAGCCTGGAGGTATGTTTTGGGTCATTGTCCTGTTGGAAAAAACAAATGATAGTCCCACCAAGCGCAAACCAGATGGGATAGCGTATCGCTGCAGAATGCTGTGGCAACCATTCTGGTGAAGTGTGCCTTATCACTGACAGTGTCACCAGCAAAGCACTCCCACACCATCACATCTCCTCCTCCATGCTTCACGGTGGGAACCACACATGCGGAGATCATCCGTTCACCTACTCGGCGTCTCACGAAAACAGTGGTTGGAGCCAAACATCTCAAATTTGCACTCATTAGACCAAAGGACAAATTTGTCCATTGCTCGTGTTTCTTGGTTCAAGCAAGTGTCTTTTTCTTATTGGTGTCCTTTTAGTAGTGGTTTTGTTGCAGCAATTTGACCATGAAGGCCTGATTCACGCAGTCTCCTCTGAACAGTTGATGTTGAGATGTGTCTTACTTGAACTCTGTGAAGCATTTATTTGGGCTGCAATCTGAGGTGCAGTTAACTCTAATGAACTTATCCTCTGCAGCAGAGGTAACTCTCGGTCCTCCTTTCCTGTGGCGGTCCTCATAGCGCTTGATGATTTTTGCGACTGCAGTTGAAGAAACTTTCAAAGTTCTTAAAATGTTCCGTATTGACTGACTTTTGTGTCTTAATTTAAAGTAAGGGAAGACCCCCCTGAAATTGACAAAAATGAATGGGAACTTATTGGCACCGTACGAAACATATACACGATGTACAATACCACTCAAATGGACGGCATTTCATTCAAAACTTATTGCAAATGTTATATGGCAAATGCCAAGTGTCACACAGCAAAAATCCAATAGATGGCGAGCGCGCTCCACAGTACATTTTCATATTGCAAATACACATCAAGTCAAGACCCAAGGGTCAAATATTGAAAAATATAAATAAAAATCTAAAACCTATAAAACCCTTAAAGTGCTTTCTGGACCATTTTTCGAAATTCCTATGATTTCTTTTGTCAATTATACATGTGTAAGAACTGTATGAACATACTTTTGTCATATTTTATTGTCATATTGTTTTTACTTGTCCATAAGGCATATGTTTTGTCCATTTGCAATATGATTTCATAGGAAGTCAAAAGTCCAAGTCAAAAATCAGTGAACCATTGCCAAATGCCATAAGAAATGTCCAAATGCAATATGAAAGTATTGAAAGTGCCAAATCAGGATGTTATGTCCATTTGCCATGTACGATCATAGAAAAGTCGTTTTTCAAACCCAAAAGTCAGAGAACCATCTCCAAATGGCATTTATACTGCCCAAATGAAATATAGCACTATGTTAAGCCATGAATCAACCTAGATTGACTAGTTGTCATGAATGATGAGGGAGAAGTGGGACTCTGTTTTTTTTTTACGATAAAAAAAAAACATCCAAAATGAACAGGGGTCTTCTATTGGATGGGCATGGATGGGGGTGCTCCCTATCCAACCAGAGACCCCTTGCTCCCCCCTAAAGATATTAAAACCATTCAAAAAATGTGCTCCTGGTATCCCATTCCAATCACCAGGTGCACGGCTGTCCATTTGCAATGTGTTTCAATGGGCATTTACCATCACGAATTTGAAATACTGCAGAAATGCAAAATTGACTGGCCCGATGAACTCAGGATGGCCGGGCAGTGATAGTGGTTCCTCTCCATCGCTCGTTGGTGTTGCTTTCAGAATGTCAATTTGGTGATGGTCTATCACTGTTTAACAAACAGTACACTTCACTCGACCCTCGTTCTAAACTGCCCTACTTCTTAATTTCTCAAAGGAAAAACAACCAACTTCTAAAGACTGTTGACATCCAGTGGAAGCGATAGGAACTGCAAGCAAGTGCCACAGAAATCTAGATACCCATAGAAACCCCATTGAAAAGAGTGACTTCAATTTTTTTTCCTGGATGGATTTTCCTCAGATTTTCACCTGACATATCAGTTCTGTTATACTCACAGTCATTATTCAAGCAGTTTTAGAAACTTTAGAGTGTTTTCTATCCAAACCTATCAATTATATGCATATCCTAGCTTCTGGGCCTGAGTAGTAGGCAGTTTACTTTGGGCACGCTTTTCATCCGGACATGAAAATACTGCTCCGTAGCCCGAAGAGGTTAAACATATTGCAAATGGACAAAAGTCAGCTAGCAAGTCACCGTCCATCAGTCAATTAGATATCATTCTGACACCAAACTGATACAAACTGACACCACACCCACTTTTTCCAACTCGTTTAGAAGCCAACTATCACACATTTCAGAGCCGGCCCAAACTTTACTGCGCCGTTTGTTTAAACCATAATAAAAACATAAAACACGTAGTTACGTTCTAGCTGCAGGTCCAGTTCTGACATTATGTGTAGGCCTAGCTGAGGTGACCCTGAAACCCAAGTTTTGGCTCAATAGGTCATTTGGAGCCCGAGCAGCGACCTTAATTGGTGCTTTAAATCCACATTTTCCGGGTGTTGCTACGGGGTCCTTGAATGAGCTTTCAGACAGAAACGTTAGGGTCCGTCTCTATGGACCGAGGCGGTTTCAATGCACCTAGTCTTGCGAACTTTTCTAAATGTCGTCATTTTCGTGATGGTCAAAATGAATTTAAGTTATTGCAAATGTACGAGGCTATTTCTCGGTCTGAGAACCTTCTAGAGCCACATAACTCAATGTGCACTATCGACTTGAGCTCTAGAACAGGTTTCTGAAGTTTCAGAGCTCTAGGTTTGACGGTTCTTTGATAGTTCGAACAAAGGTAACTATTGCAGGCTATGTGTGTCTCTACGCCCCACACTGTGTCACTCTGTCTTTGCTGTGTGTGTGTGTGTGAGCTTTTCTTGGAAATCTGATGGGAGAAATTATTGATTTACAATTCATGAGGGTTGACTAATCACACGTATGAAGTTTTGGAAAGATCTGACTTTTTTAACCCTTCGAAACAGCCCTTATGACCCCAATTTAAGGAACTTCTATTTGGGACAGGAAGCTGAAAGTAAACACATATCCTCATTGGGGTAGGCTTTTACAGAATCCTGAGTTTCACAGAAACATGGCTCACTCGGGATACGTCATCAGAGTCGGTACAGCCACCCCGCTTCTTCACGCATCGCGCCAACAGAAACAAACATCTCTCTGGTAAGAAGAAGGGCGGGGGTGTATGCCTTATGATTAACGAGACGTGGTGTGATCATAACAACATACAGGAACTCAAGTCCTTTTGTTCACCTGACCTAGAATTCCTTACAATCAAATGCCGACCGCATTATCTACCAAGAGAATTCTCTTCGATCATAATCACAGTCGTGTATATCCCGCCACAATCAGACACATCGACGGCCCTGAAAGAACTACATTTGACTCTATGTAAACTGGAAACCACATATCCTGAGGCTGCATTTATTATAGCTGGGGATTTAACTTCTTTGAACTATAGGGGGTGCTGTTCCGCATTAGCATATTTGTGTCTCCAAATTAAACTGCCTCGTGCTAAATTCTTGATCGTACAATATGCATATTATTGTTATTATTGGATAGAAAACACCTTCTAGTTTCTATAGAAGTTGAAATTTTGTCTTTGAGTGGTACAGAACAATTTCTACAGCACTTTTCATGACAGGGTTCAGATTTCAATTTTTTTTACCTCTGATCTGGGGTCTGTTTTTAAGGCGACAGTGAATGCTATGAAGAAACCGACACTGCCTACGTCTTCCTCTGGGTGTCTGTACGTCATCACGCTTTCAATGGAATCGATGGGATATTCACAGCCAGTATAAAAGACCAAAATGTATAGAGACCGCCCTTTCTCGTCGTGCGCCTGAAGCGTGAAGGGCATCGGACCTGCCTCGTTCCAAATCGTTTTCTAACCAGCAATATTTCTCCGGTCATGTTTTTACTCGTTTTAGGTGTTAAAAACATCATAATGTAGTTAATTTGAACCGTTTTATAGCAATTTATATCCGTTTAGTGCGATTTTGAGGAATTTATTTGTTGTGCACTCTGAAACTTTGGACACGTTTTGGGGTGTCGGTCGTTGGTGGTGGACATTTCGAAGGACAGAGGACATCTATCGACCAAAAGACGTTTATAACATAGAAAGGATACATTGCCCAAGAATCTGATGGAAGAACAGCTCAAAGTAAGCAATATTTAATATGATAAATCGTGTTTCTGTCGAAATATTTTAAACGCATATTTCGCCATTTTGTTTGGTATAGCTTCACTTGGCGAACCCTGTATTGAAAAGTAAGGATAATTTTAAAAATGTAAATCAGCGGTTGCATTAAGAACTAATTTGTCTTTCGATTCCTGTAAACCCTGTATTTTTTAGTCAAGTATATGATTAGCTATTAATTAAACTAGATCACTCTGAAAGATGGCGACCGACATTTTCAGGCTTGTTTTGCTACTATTTTCATTGTGTAACCACGGTTTTGTATGGCTAAATATGCACCTTTTCGAACAAACTGTATATGTATATTGTAAAATGATGTTACAGGAGTGTCATCGGAAGAATTCTGAGAAGGTTAGTGAAAAAATTAATATCTTTTGGCGATGTTGACTTTTATCGCTCACTTTGGCTAGAATCAATGCTGGGCTGCTATGTGCTATGTGCTACGCTAATATAACGATTTATTGTGTTTTCGCTGTAAGACACTTAGAAAATCTGAAATATTGTCTGTATTCACAGGATCTGTGTCTTTCGATTAGTGTATGCTGTGTATTTTTACGAAATGTTTGATGATTAGTAGTTAGGTAAACACGTTGCTCATTGTAATTATTCTAGTCCATTTGTGATGGTGGGTGCAATTGTAACCTATGGCAGCTACCTGAAATATGCACATTTTTCTAACAAAACCTATCCCATACCATAAATATGTTATCAGACTGTCATCTGATGAGTTTTTTTCTTGGTTAGGGGCTATAAATATCTTAGTTTAGCCGAATTGGTGATAGCTACTGGTGTTGGTGGACAAATAAAAGATGGTGGATTATGCTAATGTGTTTTTAGCTAATAGATTTACATCTTTACATATTGTGTCTTCCCTGTAAAACATTTTAAAAATCTGAAATGGTGGCTTTATTCACAAGATCTGTATCTTTCATCTGGTGTCTTGGACTTGTGATTTAATGATATTTAGATGCTACTATCTACTTGTGAAGCTATGCTAGCTATGCTAAACAGTGTGTGGGGGGTGGGGGGTGCTCCCGGATCCGGGTTTCTGAGGCAGTAGAGGTTAACTTCTTATGGCTGCAGGGGGCGTATTGAGTAGCCAGATAATATGTGCCCATTTCAAACGGCGTCGTACTCAATTCTTGCTCGTAATATATGCATATTATTATTACAATTGGATAGAAAACACTCTCTAGTTTCTAAAAACGTTTGAATTATTTCTCTGAGTGAAACAGAAGTCCTCCTGCAGCACCTTTCCTGACCAGGAAGTGAAATGTCAGAAATCTATGCTCTGTTCAACTGCATGCCTATACATGGGCGTGTGACGTAGGAGTCTACAAACACTTCCTACGCCTTCCCCTGGTTGTCAAGATGCGAAAATTTCGTGTCTCTCTTGGTCAGAGGTGGAATAAAAGGTCTTTGTTTGACGTGACCGTCCATTTCCTGTTCCTGGAGCGCGCGAAAGAGGACATTGATATGGCTTCTGTTTAGCTGTGGTTATGAAAGACGAACATCTCCGTCTTAGATTTGATTTGATACATGTCACTATATCATCGTAACGTAAGTTTTTTCAATATAGTTTAATCAGATTATTGAAACTTTTTCGGGAGTTTTGCCGTGTTCCGTTTTCTAACTTTGTTGACGTTGGAGTAATCCGTGTCACTTGGCAAGTGCCCATGGTAAATGAAGAGGGATATTTGCCGTTCCAGATCAAAACAACGACTATTCTGGACAAAGGACACCTTATCCAATATTCTGACGGAAGACCACCAAAAGTAAGAAACATTTTATGATGCTATTTCTAATATCTGTCGTGCATGTTGACTGGTCGTGGGCGCCCAAGTGTTTCTGGCTATTGTGGCTATGCTAATATCACACTACATTTTGTTTGCGCTGTAAAATATTTAATAAATCGGAAATATTGTCTAGAATCACAAGATGCCTGTCTTTCAATTGCTGTACACTATGTATTTTTCAGAAATGTTTTATGATGAGTAATTAGGTATTTGACGTTGGTGTCTGTAAATATTATGGGTGCTTTCGGTGCAATTTCTGATTGTAGCTGAAATGTAAACTATGAATTATACCTGAAATATGCAATTTTTTTGAAAAAAAAAAAACATATGCTATACAATAAATATGTTATCAGACTGTCATCTGATGAGGTTGTTTCCTGGTTAGTGGCTATTTTTATCTTTATTTGGCCGAATTTGTGATAGCTACTGATGGAGTCATAAACTGATGGAGTAAGAATATTGGTGTCTTTTGCTAACGTGATTAGCTAATAGATTTACATATTGTGTCTTCCCTGTAAAACGTTTTAAAAATCGGACATGTTGGCTTGATTCACAAGATGTGCACCTTTCATCTGGTGTCTTGGACTTGTTAATGTGTGAAAGTTAAATACACTGCTCAAAAAAATAAAGGGAACACTTAAATAACACAATGTAACTCCAAGTCAATCACAGTTCTGTGAAATCAAACTGTCCACTTAGGAAGCAACACTGATTGACAATAAATTTCACATGCTGTTGTGCAAATGGTATAGACAAAAGGTGGAAATTATAGGCAATTAGCAAGACACCCCCCAAAACAGGAGTGATTCTGCAGGTGGTGACCACAGACCACTTCTCAGTTCCTATGCTTCCTGGCTGATGTTTTGGTCACTTTTGAATGCTGACGGTGCTCTCACTCTAGTGGTAGCATGAGACGGAGTCTACAACCCACACAAGTGGCTCAGGTGGTGCAGTTCATCCAGGATGGCACATCAATGCGAACTGTGGCAAAAAGGTTTGCTGTGTCTGTCAGCGTAGTGTCCAGAGCATGCAGGCGCTACCAGGAGACAGGCCAGTACATCAGGAGACATGGAGGAGGCCGTAGGAGGGCAACAACCCAGCAGCAGGACCGCTACCTCCGCCTTTGTGCAAGGAGGTGCACTGCCAGCGCCCTGCAAAATGACCTCCAGCAGGCCACCAGCCCTGTCGCGGACCACGATGTCTTGCTCCCAGACAAACTAAACAACTTCTTTGCTCGCTTTGAGGACAACACAGTGCCACTGACATGGCCCGCTACCAAAACCTGCGGGCTCTCCTTCACTGCAGCCAACGTGAGTCCCGTGTAGCTCAGTTGGTAGAGCATGGCGCTTGCAACGCCAGGGTTGTGGGTTCGTTTCCCACGGGGGGCCAGTACAAAAAAGTATGAATGTATGTACTTGTAAGTCGCTCTGGATAAGAGCGTCTGCTAAATGACTTAAATGTAAATGTAAATGTGAGTAAAACGTATTAACCCTCGCAAGGCTGCCAGCCCAGACGGCATCAATAGCCGCGTCCTCAGAGCATGCGCAGACCAGCTGGCTGGTGTGTTTACGGACATATTCAATCAATCCTTATCCCAGTCTGCTGTTCCCACATGCTTCAAGATGGCCACCATTGTTCCTGTTCCCAAGAAAGCGAAGGTAACTGAGCTAAATGACTATCGCACACTGCCCAAACCCATCTGGACAAGAGGAATACCTATGTCAGAATGCTGTTCATCGACTACAGCTCAACATTTAACACCATAGTACCCTCCAAACTCGTCATTAAGCTCTAGACTCTGGGTCTCGACTTCGCCCTGTGCAATTGGGTCCTGGACTTCCTGACGGGCCGCCCCCAGATGGTGAGGGTAGGTAACAACATCTCCACCCCGCTGATCCTCAATACTGGGGCCCCACAAGGGTGCGTTTTCAGCACTCTCCTGTACTCCCTGTTCACCCATGACTGCGTGGCCGTGCACGCCTCCAACTCAATCATCAAGTTTGCAGACGACACAACAGTAGTAGGCTTGATTACCAACAACGACGAGACGGTCTACAGGGAGGAGGTGAGGGCCCTCGGAGTGTGGTGTCATGAAAATAACCTCTCACTCAATGTCAACAAAACAAAGGAGATGATTGTGGACTTCAGGAAACAGCAGAGGGAGCAGCCCCCTATCCACATCGACGGGATAATAGTGGAGAAGGTGGAATGTTTTAAGTTCCTCGGCGTACACATCACGGGCAAACTGAAATGGTCCACCCACACAGACAGCGTGGTGAAGAAGGCACAGCAGTGCCTCTTCAACCTCAGGAGGCTGAAGAAATTCGGCTTGTCACCAAAAACAGTCACAAAATTTTACAGATGCACAATCGAGAGCATCCTGTCGGGCTGCATCACCGCCTGGTACGGCAACTGCTCCGCCCACAACCGTAAGGCTCTCCAGAGGGTAGTGAGGTCTGCACAACGCATCACCAGGGGCTAACTACCTGCCCTCCAGGACACCTACACCACCCGATGTCACAGGAAGGCCAATAAGATCATCAAGGACAACAACCACCTGAGCCACTGCCTGTTTACCCCGCTATCATCCAGAAGGCAAGGTCAGTACAGGTGCATCAAAGCGGGGACCGAGAGACTGAAAAACAGCTTCTATCTCAAGGCCATCAGACTGTTAAACAGCCATCACTAACATTGAGTGGCTGCTGCCAATATACTGACTCATCTTTAGCCACTTTAATAATGAAAAATGTATGTAATAATTGTATCACTAGTCACTTTAAACAATGCCACTTTATATAATATTTACATACCCTACATTGCTCATCTCATATGTATATACTGTACTCTATACCATCGACTGCATCTTGCCTATGCCGTTCGGCCATCGCTCATTTATATATTTTATGTACATATTCTTATTCATTCCTTTATACTTGTGTGTATAAGGTTGTTGTTGTGAAATTGTTAGGTTAGATTACTTGTTAGATGTTACTGCATGGTCGAAACTAGAAGGACAAGCATTTTGCTACACTCACATTAACATCTGCTAACCATGTGTATGTGACAAATACAATTTGATTTGAGTGCTAAGTCTAGGACAAACAGGCTTCTCAACAGCTTTTACCCCCAAGCCATAAGACTCCTGAACAGGTAATCAATTGGCTACCCGGACTATTTGCATTGTGTGTGTCGTCGCCCCCCCCCCCCACCCCCTCTTTTACGCTGCTGCTACTCTCTGTTTATCATATATACATAGTCACTTTAACTATACATTCATGTGCAGACTAACTCAATTGGCTCGATTAACCGGTGCCTGTATATAGCCTCGCCACTGTTATTTTTTACTGTTGTTTTTTATTTCTTTACTTATCTATTGTTCACCCAATACCTTTTTTAAAAACTTTAAATTACACTGTTGGTTAGGTCCTGTAAGTAAGCAGTTCACTGGAAGGTCTACACCTGTTGTATTCGGCACACGTGACAAATAAACTTTGATTAGATTTGGTCTTTTACCAAATAGGGCTATCTTCTCTATACCACCCCTACCTTGTCACAACACAACTGATTGGCTCAAACACATTAAGAAGGAAAGAAATTCCACAAATTAACTTTTAACAAGGCACACCTGTTAATTTAAATGCATTCCAGGTGATTACTTCATGAAGCTGGTTGAGAGAATGCCAAGAGTGTGCAAAGCTGTCATCAAGGTAAAGGGTGGCTACTTTGGAAAATATAATTTATTTTGATCTGTTAACACTTTTTGGTTACTACATGATTCCATATGTGCCATTTCATAGTTCTGATGTCTTCACTATTATTCTACAATATAGAGAATAGTAAAAATAAAGAAAAACCCTGGAATTGTCACGATCGTCGTCAGGGTGGAAATGACAGGACCAAGGTGCAGAGTGGTCAGCATACATTTCTTTTAATGTTATAAATGTTGCCAACAAAAAAAGAAATACCAAAAACGAACGTGAAGCTGACTAGGGCTATACCCTGCATACCACTGCTGGCTTGATTCTGAAGCTAAGCAGGGTTGGTCCTGGTCAGTCCCTGGATGGGAGACCAGATGCTGCTGGAAGTGGTGTTGGAGGGCCAGTAGGAGGCACTCTTTCCTCTGGTCTAAAAAAATAGCCCAATGCCCCAGGGCAGTGATTGGGGACACTGCCCTGTGTAGGGTGCCGTCTTTCGGATGGGACGTTAAACGGGTGTCCTGACTCTCTGAGGTCATTAAAGATCCCATGGCACTTATCGTAAGAGTAGGGGTGTTAACCCCGGTGTCCTGGCTAAATTCCCAATCTGGCCCTCAAACCATCATGGTCACCTAATAATCCCCAGTTTACAATTGGCTCATTCATCCCTCTCCTCTCCCCTGTAACTATTCCCCAGGTCGTTGCTGCAAATGAGAACGTGTTCTCAGTCAACTTACCTGGTAAAATAATGGTAAAATAAATAAATAAAATAAAATACAGGCCACTAACACAGACAACTACCCACAACTAAGGTGGCAAACAGGCTGCCTAAATATGATTCCCAATCAGAGACAGGAGGCTTCGTGCCATGGATCATCACTGGAGGCATCGTGCCATGGATCATCACTGGAGGCTTCGTGCCATGGATCATCACTGGAGGCTTCGTGCCATGGATCATCACTGGAGGCTTCGTGCCATGGATCATCACTGGAGTGAGGAGACGTATAGGTAGCCTGGTGCGTGGAGCTGCCACAGGGCTTACCAGGCTAGGGAGACATACAGGAGGCCTGGTTCTGGGAGCAGGCACAGGACTCACCAGGCTGGGGAGATATACAGGAGGCCTAGTTCTGGGAGCAGGCACAGGACTCACCAGGTTGGGGAGACATACTGGAGGCTTGGTTCTTGGAGTAGGCACCGGATACACTGGGCCGTGGAGGCGCACTGGAGGTCTCGAGCGTAGAGTCTGCACATCCCGTCCTGTTTGGATGGTTACCTTCGCCCGGCAAATGCGGGGTGCTGGCACAGGACGCACTGGGCTGTGCAGACGCACCGGAGACACAGTGCGCGGTGCCGGCGCAGGATATCCTGGGCCAAAGAGACGCACTCAAGGCCAGGCGCGCTGAGCACCATCCGTCCTGGCTGGATGCCCACTCTAGCCCGGCCGATGCGGGGAGCTGGAATGTAGCGCACCGGGCTGTGAATGCGCACTGGAGACACCGTGCGCTCCACCGCATAACACGGTGCCTGACCAGTACCACACTCCCTACGGTAAGCACGAGGAGTTGGCTCAGGTCTCCAACCTGATGTTGAATCTTGTTATGTTCATACAAATATTTACACATGTTAAGTTTGCTGAAAATAAACGCAGTTGAGAGGACTTTTTTTTGTTGCTGAGTTTACATTTAGTGATACATACCTTGACATTGTGTGAGCATAACCAACCTTCCAATTAATAGCTTCTACCAGGTCTTCCTCAAATTTTTGTTTTCCATGTTTTTTGTCATCGTGAAAAGCCTCTATCAACCCTTGATACAGTTTGAAAATCAAATTTGGAGGTTTGTCAGACTACCTTAAAATAGCATCTGGCTTCTTTTGTGTTTGCTGCACAGAGAGAATAAAGTGTTGTATCTTCAAAAATTCACCTGACATCCGTCACAGACTGATCTTCCCTGGCTGCCTGACGCTGCTGAGACCCCTGTCACCATCTGATCCTCCTAAGATGAGGCATGACAAAGAATGACCTTGGTGTACATTTATACATTATATTATCCAAGAATAGAATCAATGGTTCAATAATTGAAATGACCATTATTCCCAGATCCCAGACTGTAACCTTAAGATGCTGCCCTGTAGCTACTGTAGATCTACCCATCAACTCAAGATGGATCTTGTATCATTCACTGATATTGTTAATATACTGCAAAATTCTGCTGCGTAGACTGGTCTTCCCCGGCTGTCTGAAGCCCATTTTCGTAACATTCATCTGCCGCCATCACCACATGTTTCAGCATTCGGCAAAGGAACTGTACACAATTTCTGGAAGCTGAAAATGAATGAAAATGAATGAATTGTTTCATGTGAGCTTGGTTGCATCCCCCATTTTAAAGTGTAAGAAGGCATTTGAAATCACAAAGTATGCTGTGTTTCCATTTCTCACGGATTGCAATTTCGCAGTTAGTTAGCCCCAACACCGCATAAATGCAAATCATTTGTCAAATCAGTTTACAGAGAAAATACAAGGATGTACAGTATGTATGTTGGTCACAGATCCATAAGTGTTCTCCTGAATGTCCCAGATATTGTATGTTAATATACAAATGATATGCAATAGCGACATTTTACACCAGTGCAGCTAGCTAGTGGACTCTATCTGTAGTGGTGGTCGTATGATTGGTTTCTCCCTAACCATCATTTTTATCTCCCCCTCGCTGCTCACTGTTAGTTTTCAGGGACCAATCAGATCACAACAGTCTCCAATTCTTTCCTGTGCAAGAACTACGAGCCAAATGTCAGAGAAATTGTGGACTAATATGCAATGTATTGAGACAGTCCATCTCTGGTAACCAACATCCCAGCCAGCATCAACATAGTGTTGTGGTAGTAGGCTATGCAATGGGAGTTTCTGACAGTAGACCTTATAGTGACCGCCATATTGGCAAACCACAACAACTCACATTGCTGTCCTAGAAAGTTGATTTAAACATAAAGCTGACATTTTCCACTGAATATCAATCAGTTCTCCAAGAAGTTGGCAGTCGTACAAGTTCTCGTCAATAATTTCTGCCATTACAATAGAAGTACATGCATATTTTAAATGTCAAATAGCCTAAAAATGTATTGGAACAAGTTGTAGAAAATCGTAATATCAGGAGGCCTACACAGCATTTGTAAGTCGCTCTGGATAAGAGTGTCTGCTAAATGACTTAAATGTAAATGTAATAATTGGACTTAAAGATGCACTATACAGAAATCGCTCTGCCAGTTCCTAGTATGCTCAAATTCTAATAGTATGCCTAATTTTAGTTTGTGACAAAACAATCAAGTATAGTGTAGAGAATCATTGTACCATCTAAACTGCTGTGAAATATATTTTCCAAAACTCGAAATATTGCATTTTTCGGCTGTTTGAAGCTAGTGTACAAAACCGAAAGTAAAAGACACATAGAACTTCGTGCACATTACTTCGTAGACTTGCTGTAACGATCGTCTACTTCGTCCTCCTCCTCAGACGAGGAGAGGCGAGAAGGATCAGAGGACCAATGCGCAGCGTGATAGTTTGACATAATGATTTATTAAAACGAATAGACGAAACACGAAAACACTTTCACAAATTACCAAAACAAATAAACGATGTAGACAGACCTGGATTTGAGAACTTACAATAAACGAAGAACGCACGAACAGGAACAGACTACATGAAACACAAACGAAACAGTCCCGTGTGGTAGACATACAGACACGAGATACAACCACCCACAACAAACAATGTGAACCAACCTACCTATATATGGTTCTCAATCAGAGGAAAACGAAAAACACCTGCCTCTGATTGAGAGCCATACAAGGTCAATTAAACCTGACACTTAACATAGAACAAACAACACAGACTGCCCACCCAAACACAACTATACAAAAGGAAAACAAGGTCAGGAACGTGACACTTGAGGTCAAACAGCTGAAAATACATTATTTTAGTCATGGAAAACATATTTCACAGCGGTTTAGATAGTACAATGATTCTCTCATTCTCTGCACTATACTTGCTTGTTTTGTCAGATAAACTGAAATTAGGCAAACTATTAGATATTTTGCAAGCAGGACTAAACAGAGCATAGTGCATCTTTAAACCAGTACGTTTAAATCATTGATGAAGGATTTTGAGGCTGATTCCCTGACCTGTCATTGTTTTTAATTTGCTGTTTTATGATTTTGTTATACTCTTGTGAATTCAGTTTTTTTACTAGTTTGCCTGTAGTTTTTCATGTCTGTCTGTAATTGTGTAAGGACTTGGTGCTGCCTATTTTGGCCGGGACGCTCTTGAAAAAGAATCTTAATGAGCCCTTCCTGGTTACATTTTTTTGACATTTTTTTTACTGGACTGGCTAATGCTCATGCCCTTTACGAAGTAGTAGTGGCAGGGATAGCCCTACACATTGTAGCGTGTTTGTTGGGTTTGGACTGTATTGGAAGTCATAACAAAAAAGTGAGTTGAGTAGTTAAACCAGCCCGTGTAGCCTATATTCAAAATGAGGAGGTCTTGTTTAATGACAGAAGCCCTCTGTTTTTTTTAGTATTACTGAACACCACTACTACCATTACTGAATACCCCTTCTACCCGAGTCCCACTAAGTCCCAGCCTGCCTTAGAGGTTAGGGGTCATGTGAGTCTGATCAGTGGTTTTGTCTCAAACACCCTCGTTTTGCAGGTGTGAAGGGTAGTGGTGGTGTGTGTGCAACTGTGTGTGAGACTTGATTCTGTATGGCACAATGGGACATACAGTTGAAGTTTACATACACTTAGGTTGGAGTCAATAAAACTTGTTTTTCAACCACTCCACAAATGTATTGTAAACAAACTATAGTTTTGGCATGTCAGTTAGGAGATTTACTTTGTGCATGACACAAGTCATTTTTCCAACAATTGTTTTTACAGACGGATTATTTCACTCATCATTCACTGTATCACAATTCCAGTGGGTCAGAAGTTTACATACACTAAGTTGACTGTGCCTTTAAACAGCTTGGAAAATTCCAGAAAATTATGTCATGGCTTTAGAAGCCTAATTGACATCATTTGAGTCAATTGGAGGTGTACCTGTGGATGTATTTCAAGGCCTACCTTCAAACTCAGTGCCTCTTTGCTTGACATCATAGGAAAATCCAAATAAATCAGCCAAGACCTCAGAAAATAAATTGTAGACCTCCACAAGTCTGGTTCATCCTTGGGAGCAATTTCCAAATGCCTGAAGGTACCACACTCATCTGTACAAACAACAGTAAGCAAGTCTAAACACCATGGGACCACTCAGCCGTCATACCGCCCAGGAAGGAGACGTGTACTGTCTCTTAGAGATGAACATACTTTGGTGCAAAAAGTGCAAATCAATCCCAGAACAACAGCAAAGGAACTTGAGAAGATTCTGGAGGAAACAGGTACAAAAGTATCTATATCCACAGTAAAACGAGTCCTATATCGACATAACCTGAAAGGCCGCTCAGCAAGGAAGAAGCCACTGCTCCAAAACCGCCATTAAAAATCCAGACTACAGTTTGCAACTGCACATGAGGACAAATATCGCACTTTTTGGAGAAATGTCCTCTGGTCTGATAAAACAAAAATAGAACTGTTTGGCCATAATGACCATTGTTATGTTTGGAGGAAAAGGAACACGATCCCAACCGTGAGCATGGGGATGGCAGCATCATGTTGTGGGGGTGCTTTGCTGCAGGAGGAACTGGTGCACTTCACAAAATAGATGGCATCATGAGGCAGGAACATTATGTGGATATATTGAAGCAACATCTCAAGACATCAGTCAGGAAGTTAAAGCTTGGTCGCAAATGGGTCTTCCAAATGGACAATGACCCCAAGTATACTTCCAAAGTTGTGGCAAAATGGCTTAAGGACAACAAAGTCAAGGTATTGGAGTGGCCACCACAAAGCCCTGACCTCAATCCTATAGAAAATGTGTGGGCAGAACTGAAAAAGTGTGTGCGAGCAAGGAGGCCTACAGATTTGACTCACTTACACCAGCTCTGTCTGAAGGAATAGGCCAAAATTCACCCAACTTATTGTGGAAGGCTACCTGAAATGTTTGACCCAAGTTAAACAACTTAAAGGCAATGCTACCAAATACTAATTGAGTGTATGTAAACTTCTGACTCACTGGGAATGTGATGAAAGAAATAAAAGCTGAAATATCATTCTCTCTACTATTCTTCTGACATTCTCACATTCTTAAAATAAAGTGGTGATCCTAACTGACCTAAGAGAGAATTTTTACTCGGATTAAATGTCAGGAATTGTGAAAAACTGAGTTGAAATGTATTTGGCTAAGGTGTATGTAAACTTCCGACTTCAACTGTAGCTCTAAAAACAGAGTGACTGCACAGGCACCGGAGACTCCATTCCCGAAAACACCCCTTCTTACTCCATGGTAGGAGTGCAAGTTTGAACTTATCAAAGTTCTAATTAGACTCCATATATTTCTACTATACATATCTGGATGTATTTCTGTACGTCAAGTCGCATATTGAGTAGGGGAGATGAGGAATGGTTGTAACACTTTTTTAGCATTTTTGTCAATTTTTCAGAGAATGTTTGAGGTGTTTCAAAATGTGATAGGGACAGCTTCCATCTGTTTGCTACAAATGGGTATCGGTATTATCTCTCTAAATCAAACAGACAAGTTGTGACTTTGTCTCATACAAGGGTTGAAATTTTACAACTGACCCGGGACATGGGTGAAATGTAACAGTTTGAAAGAATGCACAAATCATCATATTCAACGAAATATTGAAAGCCTTTATTGAGAACATGAGAACAACATTGCCATGTTTAGCATTTTGTGCTGCAGAAATAATCAAATAATAATACAAATCATAAAAAGTTCCATTAACTGTCCCTTCTCAACTAAACATCTCACATTTAAATAGCCAAATCTGGACTAAACAATGTAAAGTTTGTGGTGTCCCTTGTGGAAAAAAACAAAATAATTCCACATGTGAACACTTATGATCTTGTGTGATCACATATGTGAAGCTAATGTAAAAACATGTGAAGCTACATGTGACAACATGTGAGCACGTGAGAACATGATCTCACGTTAAATAAATCTGACATGGGGATGCAACATTGATACACCACATGTGACATTACACATGTGAAATCATGTGTTTTTGAAACACTTCATGTGACATTTCACCTGTGAAATCATGTGTTTTTGAAACACTTCATGTGACATTTCACATGTGAAATCGTGTGTTTTTGAAACACTTCATGTGACATTTCACATGTGAAATCATGTGTTTTTGGAACACTTCATGTGACATTTCACCTGTGAAATCATGTGTTTTTGAAACACTTCATGTGACATTTCACATGTGAAATCGTGTGTTTTTGAAACACTTCATGTGACATTTCACATGTGAAATCATGTGTTTTTGGAACACTTCATGTGACATTTCACATGTGAAATCATGTGTTTTTGGAACACTTCATGTGACACTTCAGTCTTCCAAAAACACATTTGCACATGATCTCACATGACATTTCACAAATGTGAAGTGTTCCAAAAACACATGATTTCACATGTGAAATGTCACATGAAGTGTTCCAAAAACACATGATTTCACATGTGAAATGTCACATGACGTGTTCCAAAAACACATGATTTCACATGTGAAATCATGTGTTTTTGGAACACTTCATGTGACATTTCACATGTGAAATCATGTGTTTTTGGAACACTTCACATTTGTGAAATGTCATGTGAGATCATGTGCAAATGTGTTTTTGGAAGACTTCACATGAGATATTGCAGGGATTTGATTATCTGACACAGGTTGCCCCGGCGGGAGGAGTTTACCCCAGGTAAAAAGTGATAGCATTTGGCGAAGCCCACGGCGAAGTCGACTCAAAATAAACGTGACGTAGATTAAGCACGTGGATGTTCTCAAGACATTTGTTTTACCAGTCGTCAGGACGTCATGTGATGGTCCCAAACCATCACAAACCATTGTAAGTAAAGTAACGGTATGGTAGTTTTAAAGTAAGTGGTGTGCTGTTCATCTAAAATATAACCCGACCTGGGATTTGAATTCACAACCTCTGGATTTGAGGTTTGCTGATCTTTCTGCTGAGCAACAATGTCTGTAGCATTCCCCTACAAACTCATTATGCACTGCTACTTTAGTTAGAAGTTAATCTGACTATTTTCTCATTGATTTCAATTACTTATTTCAGAAATTTGAGGCTTTTCTGTATAGTTGTCTAATATTGGTGGGGTATATTATTCTGTTTCAATGTTATTTGCGAATCACTATGATAAACACAATATCTTGAGTTTTCTTGAGTGTGTATTTAACAAAGCTGAGATTTACTTTGAAGTTCAAAGTGCAGGAATGAAGGTGTGGTGGCGTAGCAGAAATATCATACAGACGTGAACCAAGAGGTTGTGAGTTCAAATCCCAGATTGAATAATAATTACTGTATAACTAAACATACACAATGTAGTCAAGTGTGTCAAATATGTAAGATGAAAACACTATGTTAAAAGCACTGTGTGTGCATCATAGACACATTTTTGATGTCCATAAACATGTTTTCACATGTGGAATGTCATGTGAAGTGTTCCAAAATGACGTGCTTTTTTTTGTGTGTGAGTGAATGTCGGACATGTTCACTCAATCAGAGTCACAGTTGTGACAGTGGTATGGTAGTCCTAGGGTACACGCTTGGTGGGCCCATCATTTGTATTCCCAGCACCCAGGCCTCTTTAGGCTATCTTCGATTTTAGCTGCATGTTCAAACTTTAGCATTATTAACTTACATCAAATATATCTACACACACTGATTATAAACCTGATATACAGTAAGTTCGGCGAATCTAATTGACAAAGCAGGTGATGCCAGAGAAAATAATTTCTTACCTCAAAATCAGATTTTTGTCAATAAAATCTGCAGTCTATCACATGGTCTTGCTTCTTCACATTAGGGTTGAGGACTAAACTGACCATGTGCACAGTGAGTCACGTGATTTTATCTTGTTCCTGATTTGAAGATAGTGAGAGTGTTACAACTATTCTGTGTTACAAACGTCCCTGGTTTCCCCTATAAATTACCTCGGACTGGGAGGAGGTCGAAAAGCCATTTGATGCATCCCAAAATCACACCGTATTCCCTATAGTATAGTACTTTTGACAAAGGCCCTGGGTGGACAAGCTTTAAGGAGAGCTTGGACAGTGTTGCATGTTGCTGAGAACTTTGCTTTAGTGCTTCTGTGTAGGAACAGGAATAGCTAGCACACACACACATCCCGAAGCCCCACACCATCACACACACACTCACAAGCTGTAAGCTCTCTTTTCTGCTCCCTTGCTCGTCCCGAGCTATTTTGTTTGTTGCTTTTCCCATGACCTTTAACCTTCAGTCTCAGTGGGATGGCTGTCTGGAGTGAAGAGGTGTCCCCCACCCCCCCATACCAGGCTCTGTGCTTACACACCACTACATGCACTAGCCACACACACACACACACACACTAATGTAAAACCCTTTGGTGGGGTGTAGGGTGTGGGGATGATTGAGAAACTTTAAGATGTATCCCTTCAAAGACTTACATGATTATTGCAAGGAATATAATGGGAGAGTCGTAGGAGACAGGGGAGAAAAAGCGAGCAGGAGAGAAAAATAGAGAGAGCGACAAAGAGGGAGATGGGAGAGAGCAAAAGAGAGAAATGGAAAGATAGAGAGGAAGAAGGGGGGTGGGAGAGAGGTCAACAAGGAATCGAGTGTACAGTAGCTCTGCCACGTCTGTTTAATGCTGCTACATGAATCACTCAGTACAGGTGAATATCTGCACCTGCTAATCAACCTGTAGGTAGCCCAGCGGCTAAGGAGTTAGACCTGCAGCCGAAAGGTCGCCAGTTTGAATCCTGGACCGGTTTCTGGGAAAAAATGAAACCGTGTGTTTGACGTAGTTGATACCATTCCACCCATTCTGCTTCAGTCATTACCAAGAGCCTGTTCTCCCCAATTAAGGTGCCACCAGCCTCCTGTGGGGGGAACTGAACTGGTAACTGGAGAGCTGCTGTGTTCAGATCCTGACAATAGTTCCCTACCATTGGGCCATTGAGCAAAGCCCTTTACCCCACAACATGCGCCGCACTGCCGTGACCCCTGTGCTCCTCTCAAATATATGTGTGTGTGTGTGACAGGGTTGGGGTCAATTCGGGATTTCTAAATTCAAACAATGAATTGGATTTGAATTGTCCGCAACGCACTGGAAACAGAATTTGAATTGAATTTAAATGGGATACCTGCCCAACATCAGGTAACATACCTGCCCAACAACAATTTCCGGATAATATAGGTTCACGGCATTCTGCTTCCGGAGAACTACTTCCTGTTTTTAGCCGTTGGTCATACTGTATATTAGCATTGGTAGAAGTGTCGTGTGTGTGTATATATAGACACAGTGCATTCAGAAAGTATTCAGACCCCTTGACTTTTTCCACATTTTGCTATGATAAATCCATTTTAGAATATAAGTCTGTTTTCTAAAAATCCTCATCAATCTACACACAATAACCCATAATGACGAAGCAAAAAGAGGTAAAAAATAATAATAATAAAGTTATAAAAAATAAAAACTGATATCATATTTCCATAAATATTCAGAACTTTTACTTAGTACTTTGTTGAAGCACCTTTAGCAGTGATTACACTCAGCCTTGAGCCTTCTTGGGTGTGGCGCTATAAGCTTTGCACACCTGTATTTGGGGAGTTTCTCCCATTTCTTCTCTGCAGATCCTCTCAAACTCTGTCAGGTTTGATGGGGAGCTGCACAGCTACTTTCAGGTCTCTCCAAGTGATGTTCGATCAGGTTGAAGTCCGGGCTCTGGCTGGGCCACTCAAGGACATTCAGAGACTTGTCCTGAAGCCACTCCTGCGTTGTCTTGGCTGTGTTCTTAGGGTCATTGTACTGTTGGGAGGTGAACATTCGCCCCCAGTCAGAGGTCCCGAGTGCTCTGGAACAGGTTTTCATCAAGGATCTCTCTGTACTTTTCTCCATTCATCTTTCCCTCGATCTTGACTAATCTCCCAGTCCTTGCCGCTGAAACACATCCCCACAGCATGATGCTTCCACCACCATGCTTCACCGTAGGGATGGTGCCAGGTTTCCTCCAGACGTGACGCTTGGCATTCAGGCCAAAGAGTTTAATATTGGTTTCATCAGACCAGAGAATCTTGTTTCTCATGGTCTGAGAGTCCTTTAATTGCCTTTTGACAAACTCCAAGCGGGCTGTCATATGCCTTTTACTGAGGAGTGGCTTCCGTCTGCCCACTCTACCATAAAGGCCTGATTGGTGCTGCAAAGATGGGAGAACTTTCCAGAAGGACAACCATCTCCACAGAGCAACTCCGGAGCTCTGTCAGAGTGACCATCTGGTTCTTGGTCACCTCTCTGACCAAGGCCTTTCTCCCTCGATTGATCAGTTAGGCCAGACGGCCAGCTCTAAGAAGGGTCTTGGTGGTTCCAAACTTCTTCCATTGAAGAATGATGGAGGCCACTGTGTTATTGGGCACCTTCAATGCTGCAGAAATGTTTTGGTACCCTTCCCCAGATCTTTGCCTTGACACAATCCTGTCCGAAGCTCTACAGACAATGCCTTCGATCTCATGGCTTGGTTTTTGCTCTGACATGCACTGTCAACTGTGGGACCTTAAATAGACAGGTGTGTGCCTTTCCAAATCATGTCTATCAATTGAATTTACCAGATGGACTCCAATCAAGTTGTAGAAACATCTCAAGGATGATCAATGGAAACAGGATGCACCTGAGCTCAATTTCGAGTCTCATAGCAAAGGTATTTTATTTCTTTTTTGCAAACATTTCTAAAAACATTTCTGTTTTTGCTTTGCCATTATGGGGTATTGTGTGTAGATTGATGAGGGGAAAAAAAAGATTTAATACATTTCAGAATAAGGCTGTAACGTAAGAACATTTGGAAAAATACTTTCCGAATGCACTGTAACTAGCATATCGCACAATTAACCCACAAAACATCCCTTTTTGAAGAAGTTATGCGTGTTAAAACTACTCAACTAGAAGTCAGCTACTTGATTAAACCTGTTCTCCATATTCTCTATAGCACATCCATTTCTAATACAGTGACTGGTTTTGCGCTACCACATGTTTGTGTGGCTATTGAGTAATATTTAATAAGTGGGTCGTGTCCTGTAGTGAAGTTGGCATGAGAATATGGAATTATATATGAATGAATACAGCAGCGGCGTAAGTTCATGAGTTCATCAGCTGGGTTGAGCTGAGGTGGGAGGAGAAGAGAGGAGATGGTGAGAACAGTAGAGGAGTGTAGAGAACAGGAGAGAAGATGGAGAGGTGGATGAGTAAGAAGGGATCTAACAGTGAGAGCCAGGCTGGCTGTGTGTTGATGGGTATGAAAAAGAAAAGCTGTCGGAACGTGTGCATGAAAAAGACTGAGCATTCTGTCTGCACACTGGATTACTGACAGCTATTTCCAGCACTAGGACTGTGCTTGGGGAGACATGATACTGTCAGGCATGAGCTGTGACTCACTCTCTCGCTCTCTCTCTCGCTCTCTCTCTCGCTCTCTCTCGCTCTCTCGCTCTCTCGCTCTCTCTCTCGCTCTCTCTCTCGCTCTCTCTCTCGCTCTCTCTCTCGCTCTCTCTCTCGCTCTCTCGCTCTCTCTCTCTCTCTCTCCCCCCCCCCCCCAGTGTACTGCCCAGAGCAAACTCAGTGCCCTGTGACAGTGTCTGAAATGTCACCCTATTCCCTATGCAGTGCACTACTTTTGATTGAATAGGGTGGGTGCAATTTCAGACGCAGACAGAGCACCGAGACTGCTCCGATCAAAAGTAGTACATGGCTCTGTACAAAAGTGCACCATATAGGGAATAGGGTGCAATTTCAGACACAGCCTGTGTGTTCTGGTTGTGTTTTGAGTGAGGAGGCAGAGGCAGGCAAACTGGGTCATCACAGACACAGCCAGAGGAAAAAAAGGAGATTACTCAGACAGACAACGAACAGCGCTGTGAGCAGAATTAGATGGCCGTGTTTTGAGGACAGCCTTTATGTAACAGACCGCACAGAACAGAACTAAGCAGAGCAGACAGTTGAAACAAATCGGGGAATATTCTTTTTGCTGTTTGATCACTCACTCACTGGTGGTAGACGTGTGTTTGGCACCACTGGGACAGTGACCTGGTTAGACAGTGTGCTTTGAACACCCAGTCTACTAGAAACGTATTTACTTATAACTTCTGCACTTTCTGTAAATGGTAGGCTATAATATACTGTGACATGCTGCATGCATCACAAAAATACCACTAAATGTATCTGTCTTAGTTTCTTAATGTTGAATAGCGGAGGAGGTAGTTAATTGATCTAGCCGCAAAAAGCTCAAATGCAAAAACTGGAAGGTTTTACATTATAACTTTATTCTGTTCGTCGTTATTTTCCCCAAGGTGTACATGTCACAGTTTAGAGTGAACCCCTATTACTCCACCCAATACATAATTTAAAGTTCTCCAGCACTTAAACCCAGCACGGAAGACAAGGAGAGGTATAGTAAGTATGCTGAAATGTCAGTTTTATTCAAAATTCTTAGTTTAACATGTACTGGGCCCCCTTTTCCACCTCCCACGGCAGACTGTACCATTCCCCAGACTGTGTCAGCACACTAGAGCCTCCCCTCAGGTAGGTTACTCTCCCCACTACTCCCAGCCCAGATATGTATAGGGCATGCGACGGTGACACAGTACAATACACTGCACTCTGAATTATTCTGATAGGGCACTGCAGACAATATAGGAAGAATAAGGGACAGCACTGCAAATGATATGGTGAAAGGCACTGTAAATCTTGCATGTTGACATTTATTGTTTATTGCCTTTTCCTGGAGGCAGAACTGAGCGATTTCCCATTAGGCCAGCTACAAAGTAAACATTTGCCATATGTGACTGACCTGCTGAAATCGGTCAATGTAGCAAAATTTGAAATTGTATTTTTTTTTACATAGGCTAAAAGTAGAGACTCAGAGCTACTCAATGTTATATCATACACTGCAGTTGAGGAACAATGGGAAAGTAATTCTGCTTTTGAAAGATGATAAACTTTTAAACTCACTTTTGAGAAAATGGCCTATTGAATGTTTTGGTAGTACTATTGGAGAGCCCTTCTTTGTCTACACCCATTCAGCATCGTTCACACCCTCTTAAGCTTTAGCCCCACCCATCTATTTAATGGTTGATCCGAATGTACTAACAGCAGCAGTCAAGCACCCAAGCCGTAGCATGGCTGGTTAGGCTGTTATGTTATCCAGAGCATTGGTGACTGCAACTATGCTGTCAGATTGTCCGTTCATAAATTCAGAGCGTTTCGCATTCGGAGCGCACACCGGACGTTCTGGCCGATGAACTTACTGGCACCGGCCATGTTCAACTGGTGTTGAGCTTTCGTAAATTCAACAGTTATTCTGCGCACTCTCTGAATTTACGAATGCCCCCGAAATGGTTACTTGCATAGTGGAGTCTTTTGTTAAGACATGTAGCTAGCCAGCTAGGTAAATAATGAACCATAATCACAACTCATGACGTTAATACCCTGCATGAATCTGCAGGTAGATAACCAACCAGATTGAATGTTAGCAAGCTAACAGTAGGCTATAGCTAGCTAAGCAAATGGCTCTGAGATACAAATAATAAGGTCATGCACGTAATGTTAGCTAGCGAGCCAGCCAGCTAACATTAGCTAGCTAGCTAGGTAAACAATTAATGATAATTACAACTCATGAAGTTACTACCCTGCATGAATCTGCAGGTAGCTAACCAACCAGGTTCAATGTTAGCTAGTGTAACCGGTGCTGAACTGAACCGCGGTAACTCTGCGTTGTATGTGATTTTTATTTTTATTTTTATTTTTTATTTTTTTATCCCATTTTCTCCCCAATTTTCGTGGTATCCAATCGCTAGTAATTACTACCTTGTCTCATCGCTACAGCTCCCGTACGGGCTCGGGAGAGACGAAGGTCGAAAGCCATGCGTCCTCCGAAGCACAACCCAACCAGCCGTACTGCTTCTTAACACAGCGCGCCTCCAACCCGGAAGCCAGCCGCACCAATGTGTCGGAGGAAACACCGTGTACCTGGCCCCCTTGGTTGGCGCGCACTGCGCCCGGCCCGCCACAGATGAGACAAGGATATCCCTACCGGCCAAACCCTCCCTACCCTGGACGACGCTATGCCAATTGTGCGTCGCCCCACGGACCTCCCGGTCGCGGCCGGCTGCGACAGAGCCTGGGCGAGAACCCAGAGACTCTGGTGGCGCAGTTAGCACTGCGATGCAGTGCCCTAGACCACTGCGCCACTCGGGAGGCCCCGCGTTGTATGTGATTGATTGAGACTATAGACGTGAACTTCGGAGATCAGGTTGTTTCAATTCATCAGAATTCTCTCTGCATCTAAAATAAAATACAAATATATTTGTATTGCACAAATATTTTCTGGCAATTGCCGCCTCTTTCTCTCATAGTGCGTAAAAAAATATTTTAGAATACAAAAATGAGTACAGCCTCTCCTTATAATGTATCAACACAATGCACATTTTACATCGATAAAACTACATAACTGCATCAAAAAGAAAATACAAAACATTTGTAGAGCATAAATATGTTCTGCCAATTGTCGTCTTTTTCTAAAACATAGACACACAATACAAAGGACTGGGATCAGTCGAGGAGCTAGCCATTGTTTGCACTTACAATACCCTAGCTAGCTAGTAACCACATGTTGAATTCAGAATGTTAATATCACCCTAAAAAGTACAATTACAATTGCATCTTGACAATACCATCCACTTATGAGTAAACTCTAAATATACAACATTATTCATGAACAAAACACTGTGTCATGACTTATGCATGTGCTTAAAGTAATCAAATTTTTCTGAAGACAACTGAAAAATCATGCCTACCTCTCACAGTCAATCAAAATGATTTGAACATGAGCACGCAGGGCAAAACGCAAGTGCACACTCCCCTATTCCCAGGATGCAGGCATGCATAATAACAAATCAACATGCTGTATTAATATATGAACCTGGTGAAATTCACAAAGTATTTTAACAACTGTTACACTACCTAACATTATGCTATAGCTAGCTAAGCAAATAGCTCTGAGATACAAATAATGTCATATACGTTAGCTAGCGAGCCAGCCAGCTAAAATTAGCTAGCTAGGAAAACAAGGAACCATATATCACAACTGATGACGTTACTACCCTGCGTGAATCTGCAGGTAGCTAACCAACCAGGTTTAGTGTTAGCTAGCTAACATTAGGATATAGCGAACCAAGCAAATGGCTCTTTCTGTCAAAATTAGAAATGTGTAATACCTGAAAATGTAGCTAGCTAAACTATCTTACCCGTATACATCATTCATGGTTCGACGCGTCTCCGGTTGGATGCCATGGTTGCCCTTAGTTTGAAGATGTAATCCGGAGACAGGTGTTTTCTCCATCTCCTTAGCTATCGTACTCGAATTCCACTGATTTCAAAACTCAGTCCTCCAGAAAGTGGAGAGCAACACTTTTGTGTTGCAATACATTTTTGTAAAGCCACGTTAGACAGGATTATCCACACATACTGACCAGCTCAAATAGACAGAAGTGTGCTATATGGCAGACCAATCCAAACTCATCTCTCTGCATGTCCAGTCCACTCATCTCATCCAATCATGGCTAGCGGGAAGGTTGTTTTTACTTAATCTTTGGCTAAACCAACTAGGCTCATAATTTAACAATTGTATTTGTATTTACAGATAGCATACAAGTTTGTTATTAAGTGGTTTTTAGACTGATTTTCGGCATATCTTGTTGCTTGCTATCTACTCTGTTGACAGTTTGACAAGAACATGAGGTTGCTAACTAGCTTTGTTAATACAGTTTTATGGCTATATTTGCACACTCACACACAAGTACAGCAGCATGTATACACACACACACACACACTATGGTCAGTCATCAGAGATGCACGTTATATTTTTGGATTTGTGGGATAAAACCAAAATGGTTTCCACATGTCAGTCACTTTAGTCTCAATCTAATAGCATCCTGGCTTCCTCCTCAGTTGATTAATATGGTGATGGTTTAGAGATGGGAGGTTTTGATAAAGAAATCTGATCAACAGAGGTACTGTTTTGATATATTGGTTTTATTGAAGAGATCTAATCAAACATGTTTGTCGTTACCTGGATGTGTCCCAAATGTCTCCCCATTTCCTGTATAGTGCATTACTTTTCATCAGAGCCCCGTGGACCCTGGTCAAAAGTAGTACAATAGGGAATAAAGGTGCCTTTGGGATGCAGACCCAGACCTTATTCTCCCTAAAGAAAACGTAGAACGATTCAGACACGCATTGTACACACATCTGCAGTGCATATTATGAATATGACTACTGCACATATTTCATGCTAAAACAAATACAAGAACTCAGGTGTATATAAAATACATACGTGTGCAATTGAGATAATATATGCATTGCCGCGGGAAATTGTTTGTCGGTGGGGGTACTGCGATTTTTGTTTGGGGGAAGGTTATAGATGGATATATCAGTCCGCTAATACAGGACTAGTAAAGGCCCAGTGGACTACTTTTGTGAAAAATGTAAATTATTTAAAAAAAATTGTTAAACATTTTTTGTTTTTATTATTATTTTTCAGGGGACGCTACAGCACCCTTAGCAACCCTGCTTCCCGCGGTCATGAATACATGCACATGTATGCATACCGTGCAGTGCAGTGTGCACTTCCAGTACATGCTCATAAACATTTGTTCACGAGCAGATATACGAGCAGGACACACATGCTCTGACTCGGCATGCTCAGTGGCTGCAGCTTGGAGCTGGAGCGGCTGGGATGGGAGGGGGGAGGATAAGAGAGGAGGAGGAGGCGGAGGAAGGAGAGCCAGGGTTGGAGTCCCACACAAGGGGAGCTAGCCAGTGGAAAATAAACCATGTTCATTGCAGTGTGCCTCTGTTAGGAGAGTGCTTCTCTCTCTGTCGGTCGCTCCGTTTTTTTGACGACTTATAGAGAGCGTGTGTGCAGGGACAGGCCCTTTATGTGCTCTCTGCTCTCTCTGTGCTTTCTCTCTTTTTTTCACTTTCTGTTTATCGTGACTATTTTGTCAGGAGCTGGTTGAGAGATAGACCTGGCAGGAGAGCGGCAGAATTGGATTTGTTTGAAAGAACAACCGTAGACAAGAAGTGCATAGAGAAGAGTATGTTTTGAACTTCCAGCATGAGAAGATAGACATCTTTTGAAGAAGAAAGAGAGAAAGAGGGACTGAAAGATGTACGACCTGCAAACAACAAGGTAGGAAGTGCATTAGACAGCGCACAGGTTTGTTTCTGTGTGAATGTGTTTGGGGGTGGGGAAGGAGGAGTGGAGACAGACTAATCAATTGATTCAGAATATTCATTCTTCTGAGACAAGTTTAGAACATTTTGTACAATTGTGACGTGTTCCCAGTGTATGGACATTTGTATGTTAAGGTGTGTGTGTGTGTGTGTGTGTGTGTGTGTGTGTGTGTGTGTGTGTGTGTGTGTGTGTGTGTGTGTGTGTGTGTGTGTGTGTGTGTGTGTGTGTGTGTGTGTGTGTGTGTGTGTGTGTGTGTGTTCTCTCAGGGCATACCTCTTTGTGTTCAGACATCTCACTCTTACAGAAATAGAGACACACACACACCACTGTCTCTCCAGTCACCCCACAGTGTACTGAGTGAACTCCAGGGAAGAGTGTAGAAACCTTAGTGAAAAGGCTTGGTTGGACAATGTATTTGCCTGCCCTGCCCAGTGAGAGAACACTGGAGTAGTGTTCAATAAACAGTTTTCAAAAGATACACAAAGAAATTAAATTAGATGGCTTTAAGTTATCAATAACATTCTACAGTTGATAAATCTTTTATTGATACACTACATGACCAAAAGTATGTGGAGATCTGCTCGTTGAACATCTCATTCCAAAATCATGAGCATTAATATGGAGTTGGTACCCTCTTTGCTGCTATAACAGCCTCCACTATTCAGGGCAGTCATTAATATGGAGTTGGTACCCTCTTTGCTGCTATAACAGCCTCCACTCCTCAGGGCAGTCATTAATATGGAGTTGGTACCCTCTTTGCTGCTATAACAGCCTCCACTATTCAGGGCAGTCATTAATATGGAGTTGGTACCCTCTTTGCTGCTATAACAGCCTCCACTCCTCAGGGCAGTCATTAATATGGAGTTGGTACCCTCTTTGCTGCTATAACAGCCTCCACTCCTCAGGGCAGTCATTAATATGGAGTTGGTACCCTCTTTGCTGCTATAACAGCCTCCACTCTTCAGGGCAGTCATTAATATGGAGTTGGTACCCTCTTTGCTGCTATAACAGCCTCCACTCCTCAGGGCAGTCATTAATATGGAGTTGGTACCCTCTTTGCTGCTATAACAGCCTCCACTATTCAGGGCAGTCATTAATATGGAGTTGGTACCCTCTTTGCTGCTATAACAGCCTCCACTATTCAGGGCAGTCATTAATATGGAGTTGGTACCCTCTTTGCTGCTATAACAGCCTCCACTCCTCAGGGCAGTCATTAATATGGAGTTGGTACCCTCTTTGCTGCTATAACAGCCTCCACTATTCAGGGCAGTCATTAATATGGAGTTGGTACCCTCTTTGCTGCTATAACAGCCTCCACTCCTCAGGGCAGTCATTAATATGGAGTTGGTACCCTCTTTGCTGCTATAACAGCCTCCACTCCTCAGGGCAGTCATTAATATGGAGTTGGTACCCTCTTTGCTGCTATAACAGCCTCCACTCTTCAGGGCAGTCATTAATATGGAGTTGGTACCCTCTTTGCTGCTATAACAGCCTCCACTCCTCAGGGCAGTCATTAATATGGAGTTGGTACCCTCTTTGCTGCTATAACAGCCTCCACTCCTCAGGGCAGTCATTAATATGGAGTTGGTACCCTCTTTGCTGCTATAACAGCCTCCACTCTTCAGGGCAGTCATTAATATGGAGTTGGTCCCCCCTTTGCTGCTATAACAGCCTCCACTCTTCAGGGCAGTCATTAATATGGAGTTGGTACCCTCTTTGCTGCTATAACAGCCTCCACTCCTCAGGGCAGTCATTAATATGGAGTTGGTCCCCCCTTTGCTGCTATAACAGCCTCCACTCTTCAGGGCAGTCATTAATATGGAGTTGGTACCCTCTTTGCTGCTATAACAGCCTCCACTCTTCTGGGAAGGCTTTCCACTACATGTTGGAACATTGTTATAGGGATTTGCTTCCATTCAGCCACAAGAGCATTAGTGAGGTTGGGCGATTAGGCCTGGCTAGCA
Organism: Salvelinus fontinalis; assembly: GCF_029448725.1. Lineage (NCBI taxonomy): Eukaryota > Metazoa > Chordata > Actinopteri > Salmoniformes > Salmonidae > Salvelinus > Salvelinus fontinalis. The sequence continues at coordinate 42,128,725 of NC_074677.1, forward strand.
GTTGGCGTTCCAATTCATCCCAAAGGTGTTTGAGCTCAGGGCTCTATGTAGGCCAGTCAAGTTCTTCCACACCAATCTCGACAAACTATTTCTGTATGGACCTCGCTTTGAGTATGGGGGCATTGTCATGCTGAAACAGGAAAGGGCCTTCCCCAAACTGTTGCCACAAAGTTGGAAACACAGAATCGTCTAGAATGTCATTGTATGCTGTGGTGTTAAGATTTCCCTTTACTGGAACTAAGGGGCCTAGCCCGAACTGTGAAAAACAGCCCCAGACCATTATTCCTTCTCAACCAAACTTTACAGTTGGCACTATGCATTGGGGCTTGTAGCATTTTCCCGGCATCCGTCAAACCCAGATTCGTCCGTTGGACTGCCAGATGGTGAAGCGTGATTCATCACTCCAGACTACGCATTTCCGCTGCTCTTGAGTCCAATGACGGCAAGCTTTACACCACTCCAGCCGACGCTTGGCATTGCGCATGGTGATCTCGGTCTTGTGTGCGGCTGCTCAGCCATGGAAACCCATTTCATGAAGCTCCCGACAAACAGTTAATGTGCTGATATTGCTTCAAGAGGCAGTTTGGAACTCAGTAATGAGTGTTGCAACCGAGGACAGACAATTTCTACGCTCTACGTGCTTCAGCACTCTGCGGTCCTGGTCTTTGAGCTTGTGTGGCCTACCACTTCACGGCCGTGCCGTTGTTGCTCCTAGACGTTACCACTTAACAATAACAGCACTTACAGTTGACCGGGGCAGCTCTAGCAGGGCAGATATTTGATGAACTGACTTGTTGGAAAGATGGCATCCTATGACAGTGCCACGTTGAAAGTCACTGAGCTCAATGTTTGTCTATGGAGATTGCATGGCTGTGTGTTCAATTTTATACACCTGTCTGCAATGGGTGTGGCTGAAATAGCCAACTCCACTAATTTGAACGGGTGTCCACATACTTTTGTATATATGGTGTATATTCAGATGCTATTCGTATGTTCGAATATTGTCTTGATATTTGTCTTTTCATGTCATTATTAATGTGGTGTCTGGGTATTTCACTTAGGTTCAGGGAGTTTATGAACTCTGTCTTTCGGTGTTTGTTTTTAGTCATTGCCAGCCATAAATTATGGTGCAATGATGTGAAATGCTTGTTCTCTTTAAGCTTTTTACTGGTCGTTGAGAAGCAATTAATCTCTAATCTAATGTTGAGGAAGTCCCCTGTTTGTTATTAAAATATGATGTTACTGTTATAATCATTTATATTATGATATGAGGTGTAGCTTATAACTGGGATGTTGGGCTAGCTAGTGTCACAGGATGATAACTGTAGAGGTTGTGTATCAAAAACACAATCAATCAATCAAATATATTTTATAAAGCCCCCTTTACAGAAGTGGTGGTCGCAAAGTGCTTCACAGATACACAGCCTTAAACCCCAAGATCAAGCAATGCAGAGGCAGAAGCACAGTGGCTAGGAAAAAACATGTCTCGTAACACACAAGACATGCGTGTTGTCCTAGTGGGGTGGTGTGCATTCCAAATTTTACAACAATATTTTTATTACAACATTTGATTAGCTGTTTGTGTTTTCACTAATGTTTCCAGTGACTGCTGTTGTACATTTAAAAAAAAAAATAGATTTATATATTTTCGATTGTCATAATGTGTAGCATATTTACACTCTCTGTACCCAACACGATTGTATCTTTCATGACATGGTTAAATGGTGTAGCAGAGGGTTTCAAAACACACTCGGTGTCCAAAAGGATATCCTGCTGGGAAACAGACTAAAATAGCCCCCCCCCCCCCCCCCCCCCCCTCTATTTTTTCAAAGATCTGAGCAAAGATAGGTCCAGCTGGGGATTATTAACCAATGTGAGTTTCACACAGCCTTGTAACCACATCCCAGTGAACCCATTCACCTTCACAGAACAGGAGGGGGGGGCATACATTTTAGAGAGAGGCATACATGAGAGAGAGAGACGGCATACATTTTACAAGTAAGACGGGAAACAGAGAGGGCGACAGAGATAGGGGAAGCGAGACACAGAATATGTCAAAAAAGAAGGGGTTGGAAAAGAGAGAGAGATACAAGGCGAGAAAGAGATAAAGAGGGTGAGAGAGTGAGCGTGAGAGACTGTGAGACTGAGAAAGAGAGAGAGAGGGAGGCATGTTTCAGTGCTCTGACTGCATGCCTGACGGTCTTAGTAGCTGACCTCTATGGAAAATAACAACCAAGGTCACCTCGCCATGGCCACTGGCTCTGGATGACTGACTACTGATGTTGCCATGGAGACGCTCACGTGGAAAAGTCTCTGATCGACTTGACTTGTGTCACTCTGGTGCTTTTAGTGTATCAATAATGTTGTCTAAAAACATATAAAAATAACATTGTTTATCAGTCATTCAAATGTCGCCAACGGACTCAGTCTCTGACTGACTTTACTTGTGTTACTCTGGTGCTGTTGTACTTCTGTCACAACTTCCACCGAAGGTGGCTCCTCTCCCTGTTCGGGCGGTGCTCGGCGGTCGTCGTCGCCGGCCTACTAGCTGCCACCGATCCATTTTTCCTTTTCGTTTGTCTGTTTTTGTTTACACCTGTGTCCTATTAGTTCATTCCGGTGGGTTTATTAACCTCCGCTGCCTGCTAGTCTTTGTGCGGGATTATTTGCTGTGTTTGCTCCGTTTGGGGTGCGTGTTTGCGCCACAGGGTTTTTCCCCCTCGCAGTTGTTGTACCGCTGGTACTGCATTAGGAGTAGAGGTTTCTCCTCCGTGTGTTTCGTGGTTTTCCCTATGTGTGGCGACTTCGTTGGGGTGTATTTCCCCACCTGTTGTTGTTAGGTTGAGACTTTATAATAAACGACTGTGCCACTGGAAATTCCTTGCTCTCCTGCTCCTGACTCCTGCACCTACCTCTTCCTAGGAGGCACCTAACAGCGTCAATAAAGTTATTTATCAGTTAAGTGCACAACTGACATGAACACTATTCAACTTACTTGACTTTTGTCACTCTGGTGTCGTTGGGGCTGTTGTGAATCAGATTGATTGCTCATCACTTACTAGTGTATTTGTTCAATTTGGATGCTCTTACAATTGGGGCTGAAATCATTACTCTAAAAAGGGAACTACAGTAAACGCTATCCTACTGATTAACATGAGTCCATCTCATCTGTGGATGTACTCCTTATCCTTTTTCTACTCTTTTGGACTGGTATCTGCACTATCCTCCGTCGTTAAGGAGTGTTTAAGATTGATCTATAAAACATCTATGTCAAAGACTCATTCAAGTTCTGAGTCAAGAGCGAAGTGCCTGACACAGCTGTGTTACTGAAAAGAGAAATACAAATTCATGATGTAAAAGATGTCTGCCTACTTTGAATAACAATGGAGTCCTTTGGATTCATTCAATGTTGATCAATTGAAAGGTGTCCACAAGCTATTTTCTATGTGGATTCATACACTGTTTATGTTGAAAGGCATCTGTATTTGCCTGTGGAAGGGAGGGTGGAGGTTTTAGTGGAGGGAAAATTTCCACAGACGCCCTGATGTGCCACATTGACAGTAGCAGATTGGGGGGGGGGGGGGGGGGTGTAGCATTAGGGTCAGAGAATCAGGTTACGCCCTTTTGTGTTCTCAAACCCTGCCTCCGGGGTCACTGCCGATGATGACGCATCACAGGGTCAGAGTTCAGAGCAGAGTCAGCCAGAAGTAGTCAGTGGAGATAGACAATACGAGGCCATGTAGGCATTAAACTGATCCATATTCAGAGCCAGTCGTGACATGTGGCTTAGGTCTGAAAAGGTCATTTGATTTGTGTGGACACAGACCATTTAACAAACGTTTTAGGCCTAATCCCTAAAGAAACAGGTCGAAGGCAACAGTGGCAATGAAAGGCTCCATCCCAACCTTCAGCTCTGCTCAGTGGAAAGAGTACGAGGACTGGAGAGAGGAATTAGACTTCGGAACACAGGTTCAGATTTAGAATGACTGTCAGCCTAATGATACGAATTTACCATTTAAAATCCTTAAGAGTCTATTGACTCACACGCCAGTGAATCGAAGTAACATAATACAAACATTCCCAACAAAATCTGTCAGTTTGAGCAAGAGATATCCGTTTTTTTGTTGTTGCACGGGCTGCGTCTCAATCCACCTCCTCTGCCTATGTCGGCCTTCCGCATCTGCGGGGGAAAGTGGCAGAGCTACGGCGCTGTTTGTCAGATCAGGAGAAATTGGTTTTCTCATGAAAACGTCTGTAGCGCCTCTATGGAAAGGGGAGATTCTCACGAACATGGTGGTGTTCTCCACAAGTGTCAAGGGACTCATCCGAAGGGAACCAGATACCGGTTAAAACAATTATTGGAAGTATGGGGGTAGTTTTGAGTCAAAAAAAAATTGAGTCCGAAAAACAAAAAGATTCTTATATCGGGATATAGGACAGACACTTCAAAACCTTATTCCTTATTAGTGTCACGATCGTGTTGACATGAATGAGAGGACCAAGGCGCAACATGATATGAATACATCTTCTTTATTTACAACGACGAAGATGAACACGAAACACTTATTCAAACTAACAAAACAACAAACGATCGTGAAACTTCAAACGTAAGTGCACACACAAACTACTTACGTCGACATATACATATACATATACAATGACCCACAAACAGCTAAAGCCTATGGCAGCCTTAAATATGGTTCCCAATTAGAGACAACCGAAACCAGCTGTCTCTAATTGAGAACCCATTCAGGCAACCATAGACTTTCCTAGAAAACTACACACCCATAGACACAGCTAGATACATACACTCAACACAAACCCATACACTACCACTAACACCACCTCTACCATATAAATACCCCCAAACACACACATACCCCATGTCACACCCTGACCTAACTAAAATAATAAAGAAAACAAATAATACTAAGGCCAGGGAGTGACATAACCCCCCCCTTAAGGTGCGAACTCCGGGCGCACCAGCACATAGTCTAGGGGAGGGTCTGGGTGGGCGTCTTTCCACGGCGGCGGCTCCGGCACTGGTCGTGGTCCCCACCCCATCTTAGTCACTACCCGCTTACGTAGCCTCCCCCAAATGACCACCCTCCACATTAACCCCACTGGATTAAGGGGCAGCACCGGACCAAGGGGCAGCACCGGACTAAGGGGCAGCACCGGACTAAGGGGCAGCACCGGACTAAGGGGCAGCACCAGGATAAGGGGCAGCACCAGGATAAGGGGCAGCACCAGGATAAGGGGCAGCACCAGGATAAGGGGCAGCACCAGGATAAGGGGCAGCACCAGGATAAGGGGCAGCACCAGGATAAGGGGCAGCACCAGGATAAGGGGCAGCACCAGGATAATGGGCAGATCCTGGCTGGATGACGGCTCATGGCTGGCTGACGGATCTGGCTGCTCATGGCTAGCTGACGGATCCGGCTTCTCATGGCTTGCTGACGGATCTGGACGCTCATGGCTGGCTGACAGATCTGGACGCTCATGGCTGGCTGACAGATCTGGACGCTCATGGCTGGCTGACGGCTCTGGCAGATCCTGTCTGGTTGGCGGCTCTGGCAGATCCTGTCTGGTTGGCGGCTCTGGCAGATCCTGTCTGGTTGGCGGCTCTGGCAGATCCTGTCTGGTTGGCGGCTCTGGCAGATCCTGTCTGGTTGGCGGCTCTGGCAGATCCTGTCTGGTTGGCGGCTCTGGCAGATCCTGTCTGGTTGGCGGCTCTGGCAGATCCTGTCTGGTTGGCGGCTCTGGCAGATCCTGTCTGGTTGGCGGCTCTGGCAGATCCTGTCTGGTTGGCGGCTCTGGCAGATCCTGACTGACGAATGGCTCTAGCGGCTCCTGACTGACTATCGGCTCTGACGGCTCGGGACAGACGGGCGGCTCTAATGGCTCTGGACAGACGGATGGCTCAGATGACGCTGGGGAGACGGATGGCTCAGACGGCGCTGGGGAGACGGATGGCTCAGACGGCGCTGGGGAGACGGATGGCTCAGACGGCGCTGGGGAGACGGATGGCTCAGATGGCGCTGGGGAGACGGATGGCTCAGATGGCGCTGGGGAGACGGATGGCTCAGATGGCGCTGCGGAGACGGATGGCTCAGACTGCTCCTGTCTGGCGGAAGGCTCTGGCTGCTCCTGTCTGGCGGAAGGCTCTGTAGGCTCATGGCAGACGGGCAGCTTTGCAGGCTCATGGCAGACAGGCAGTTCATGCGCCGTTGGGCAGACGGCAGACTCTGGCCGGCTGAGACGCACTGTAGGCTTGGTGCGTGGTGCCGGAACTGGAGGCACCTGACTGGGGACACGCACTTCAAGCCTAGTGCGGGGAGCAGGAACAGGGCATACTGGACCCTGGGGACGCACATTAGGCCTAGTGCGTGGGGCCGGAACTGGTGGTACCGGACTGGGGACACGCATCTCAGGGCTAGTGCGGGGAGCAGCAACAGGATGCACAGCACTCTGGAGACGCACAGGAGGCTTAGTGCGTGGTGCCGGAATTAGTGGTACCGGGCTGGAGACACGCACCATAGGACGAGTGCGTGGAGGAGGAACAGGGCTCTGGAGACACACTGGAAGCCTGTTACGTGGTGTAGGCACTGGTGGAACTGAACTGAGGCGGGGAGGTGGCGCCGGAAATACCGGACCGTGCAGGCGTATTGGCTCCCTTGAGCATTGAGCCTGACCAACCTTACCAACCTTACAGGCTTCCAGTGTGCCCGACCAGTGCGGGGAGGTGGAATAACCCGCACCGGGCTATGTAGGCGAACCGGGGACACCATGCGTAAGGCTGGTGCCATGTAAACCGGCCCGAGGAGACGCACTGGTGGCCAGATATGTAGGGCCGGCTTCATGACATCCGGCTCAATACTCAATCTAGCCCTGCCAGTGCGGGGAGGTGGAATAACCCGCACCGGGCTATGCACACGTACAGGAGACACCGTGCGCTCTACTGCGTAACACGGTGTCTGCCCGTACTCTCGCTCTCCACGGTAATTACAGGGAGTAGGCGCAGGTTTCCTACCTGACTTCGCCACTCTCCCTTTAAGCCCCCCCCCCCCCCAAGAAATTTTTGGGATTTTCCCACAGGCTTCCTACCGCTTCGTCGTGCTGCCTCCATTCGCCGGTATCCCTCCTCGCACTGCGCCAGAGAATCCCAGGCGGGCTCCGGCACTCTCCCTGGGTTGATCGCCCACCTGTCGATCTCCTCCCACGTAGTGTAGCCCAGATCCTTTGTAGGTTCCTTTTCCTGCCTCCGAGCTAGCTCCTCATATCGCCGCCTCTCTGCTTTCGCTGCCTCCAGCTCAGCTTTGGGGCGGTTATACTCTCCTGGTACCTCCCGGTCTAAAATTTCCTCCCATGTCCATGAATCCTTGCGTTGCTCCTGTTGCCGCTGGTCATGTTGCTTGGTCGTAGATTGGTGGGTCATTCTGTCACGATCGTGTTGACATGAATGAGAGGACCAAGGCGCAACATGATATGAATACATCTTCTTTATTTACAACGACGAAGATGAACACGAAACACTTATTCAATCTAACAAAACAACAAACGATCGTGAAACTTCAAACGTAAGTGCACACACAAACTACTTACGTCGACATATACATATACAATGACCCACAAACAGCTAAAGCCTATGGCAGCCTTAAATATGGTTCCCAATTAGAGACAACCGAAACCAGCTGTCTCTAATTGAGAACCCATTCAGGCAACCATAGACTTTCCTAGAAAACTACACACCCATAGACACAGCTAGATACATACACTCAACACAAACCCATACACTACCACCAACACCACCTCTACCATATAAATACCCCCAAACACACACATACCCCATGTCACACCCTGACCTAACTAAAATAATAAAGAAAACAAATAATACTAAGGCCAGGGCGTGACAATTATTTAGTTTTGACTGTCCGTTTTGCCATTCATGAATGTGTTTCAATGCGTTTCTATGGACTATAGTAGTAAAGGACAAATGTTGTATTTATTTGTTAAATACTTACAGGGGTTCTAAAATTCTAAATCCAATAGCTTAATGAGCCATGGTATGACATTTACATTTACATTTAAGTCATTTAGCAGACGCTCTTATCCAGAGCGACTTACAAATTGGTGCATTCACCTTATGATATCATTTCTTTTTTATGCCATATGCTAGTTTAGTATAACCTGTCTTTTAAATAAGCATCACCATGGGAAACGCATATATACTGAGACAAATATATAAAGACAACATGTTAAGTGTTGGTCCCATGTTTCATGAGTTGAAATAAAAGATCCCATAAATGTTCCATGAGCACAAAAAAACGTATTTCTCTCAAATATTGGGCCAAAAAATTTGTTTACATCCCTGTTAGTAAGCATTTCTCTTTTGCCAAGATAATCCATCCACCTGACATGTTTGGCATATGAAGAAGCTGATTAAACAGCATGATCATTACACAGGTGCAACTTGTGGGGGCAATAAAAGGCAACTCTAAAATCTGTGGTTTTGTCACACAACACAATACCACAGATGTCTCGAGTATTGCGGGAACGTGCAATTGGCATTCTGACTGCAGGAATGTCCACCAGAGCTGTTGCCAGATAATTTAATGTTAATTTCTCTACCAATGTCATTTTCTTCACCTGCGGGATCATCTGAGACCAGCCACCCGGACAGCTGATGAAACTGTAGGTTTGCACCACCAAATAATTTCTGCACAACCTGTCATAAACCGTCTCAGGGAAGCTCATCTGCGAGCTCGTCATCCTTACCAGGGTCTTGACCTGACTGCAATTCGGTGTCGTAACCGACTTCAGTGGGAAATGCTCACGTTCGATGGCCACTGGCACGCTGGAGAAGTCTGCTCTTCACGGATGAATCCCAGTTTCAACTGTACTGGGCAAATGGTAGACAACGTGTATGGCATCGTGTGGATGAGCGGTTTGCTGATGTCAATGTTGTGAACAGATTGCCCCCATGGCGGCGGTGGGGTGTTGGTATGGGCAGGCATAAGATCGGGACAACGAATACAATTGCATTTTATTGATGGCAATTGAATGCACAGAGATACCGTGCCGATGTTCCCGATGCCCATTGACATGCCATTCATCTGCTGCCATCACCTCATGTTTCAGCATGATAATGCACCGCCCCATGTCGCAAATTCCCAGTTTTTCCATGGTCTGCATACTCACCAGACATGTCCCCCATTGAGCATGTTTGGGATGTTCTGGACCGACGTGTACGACAGCGTTTTCCAATTCCTGCCAGTATCCAACAAATTCGCACAGCCATTGAAGTACAGTGGGACAACATTCCACAGGCCACAATCAACAGCCTGCTCAATGCGAAGGAGGTGTGTCGCGCTGGCTGATGCAAATGGCGGTCACACCTGGTACTGACTGGTTTTATGATCCACGCCCCTACCTTTGTTTTTAAGGTATCTGTGACCAACATATCTGTATTCCCACTTATGTGAAATCCATAGATTAGGGCCTAATAAATGAATATAAATTGACCGATTTCCTTATATGAACTGTAACTCAGTAAAGTCTTTTGACATTTTTGCATGTTGCGTTTATGTTTTTGTTCAGTTTCGATGAGTGGAACTTTAATACAAGAAGAGCATAATACCTTTTTAAAATGGAGAACGTTGAATTAATTGAGTGGCACATCAGTCCAACCAATAGCTTTTGCTGATCAGAGGCTGGAGGGGAGGGATCAAAAGGATCGATTCAAACTGTAGTAAACAAGTGACTGTAGGTCAGGGCAACAGTTAAAATGTCCGTCTTCTCTCCCCTTCTCTCCTATCTTCTCTGCTGCTTCCCTTTCTTCCTTAGTATAATGATCTCACTGCCTCCTCTTTTTTTTAATGGGGAGAGAAAGTCAAGTTTCACGCCTGAAGACAAAGCCCTCATCCTCTGACAGCATCAGCCAGCTGTGGTAGGACACACACGGTAGATGAGAGTATTGGTTAATGCTAGTGAAGATAGCTAATCCTCTTCATACAGTACATGTGGTTTTATGACCCATCCGGGATAGTTCACTACCCGCATGCATGTGTACACAGCGGGGAGTGAATGCACAAATCATCTGTGTGGGTTTGTGTGGGTGTGAGAATACAGACTGCTTGTCCTCTGTGTGTGTGTGTGTGTGTGTGTGTGTGTGTGTGTGTGTGTGTGTGTGTGTGTGTGTGTGTGTGTGTGTGTGCATGTGTGCCAGACAGTGTGTGAGTGGTTTTATAGGGGACTGATCCAGTCCTTTATGGAGCAGCAGTGTGCGTGTGCTGCTGTCTGGGCTGTAGCCGTGGGCAGAATAGAGAAGGTTGGTCTGAACCTGCAGGCTGGGATTTATTTTGTTAGGTAGGGTAAGCCATCCCCTCATATAAGCAAAAACTCGAATAAACTAACCCCTGCTGGACCACACGCCCATAGTCACTAGTAAAATATGGCCTCTCTGGCCAATTCTCGCCCTGGCCCGTTCTCTCTCTGGTCTCATTCTCTCTCTGGTCTCATTCTCTCTCTGGTCTCGTTCTCTCTCTGGTCTCGTTCTCTCTCTGGTCTCGTTCTCTCTCTGGTCTCGTTCTCTCCCTCTTCATTGGCCTCTATTTCCCCTCTCTCCCTCTGCCCTCACCTTTCTTCCCACTCTTTCCTCTCTCTCTCCACCCTTTCCCCCGCCAATCCTCTCTCCCTTCTCCCTTGGCCTCTATTCTCCCTCTCTCTCCCGTACCTTTCTTCCCTGCCTTTCCTTTCTAAATGTGTTCTCTCACATACCCATTCTTTTTCTCAACCTTCTTTCTATCTCTCTCTTTCTCTCTTTCCACCTCTCTTAATTTGACCTCATTTCATTTCCACAGTCAGTCCCCCTTCCCACTGCTTCTCTCTGCAATAGGGGTGTTTAAAAACACAGGCAAAGAAATAGAAAGACCAATTCTCAGATTGGTCCAAAATGGCACCCTATTCCCTACATAGTGCACTACTTTTGACTAGATACTTATGGGCCCGGTCAAAAGTAGTGCACTACATAGGGAAGGGGTTCTTAAACTTTTTCAGCCTGAGACCCAAATATGAAATTCTTTGTGTTCCTGGGACCCAAGCTTAGGAAAATATGCAACTATATGTAAATATCGCTACATTTCATTGCCCGTATGCCTGAAACAAATGTAATATAGACAAAAATAAATAACAATTCAATGAAATACCCATATACATATCTATTCATGTTTATTTTACCCCATTAAAACACTCTTACATATCTGTCTAGGTTGGAACTGTTGCTGTTAAAATACAATAAATAATTTTCATTCTGAACTGGAATAAACTGGTTTGGTCACATCACACAAATGTATAACAGAACACACACACACAGTCGTAATGAGAGATGTGTGGCTGGTTGAAGTTTTCAACAAGCATGTCTATTCTGGGCTCAGTTTTTGACAGTGTAACACTGAGGTCATGCTCAGCATTGAGACTGTTTTTCTACTTGTTTTTTTAGTTTGTCAGAGTTGAGAACCCTGACTCGCATAGGTATGTGGTGCCAAATTGGACCAGAACATCTACTGTTTTCTCAGTCAGGCAGGAGACCGCTTCCTGCTGTAGATGAGCAACCCAGAACTGTGTGTTTGCCTCAAAAAGCATCTGGCTTCAATCAGTTTATTCCAGTTCAGAATAAAAATTATTAATTGTATTTTAACAGCAACAGTTCCAACCTAGACTTGTTTTCAACAATCATTTCATTTCATCTTCATCTATACTGTTATTTAGGATTGCACAAAAGTAGCTAGCTAGCTTGCTTTGGCTAACGTTAGCTATTAGCTGTGTACAAGGCCATGGGATTGTTTGAAAGAGAAACTCACATCTACCACTGAGAGATAGTACTCCCTTATTTCGGCTTTTAATCTTTGTTAAAAAATGACAACAATGCCTTGCTAGCTGACTTACTTTTCCACTGTCGAAGCACTGATTCCTGAAGCACTCTGACTTGTTCTGAACAAACTCCCTGGGTTTACCATCATGGTGTGTATGTTTGGTCAGGAGGTGTGGTTATATACATTTTTTAATTTTGAGAGTCTCAATATTATGCACTTCCTTGTACAAACCACATTGTGGGCGCTCCTCGTTATTGTTCAAAGTTTGTATGAAAGAGAGAGAAACTCATCACTGTATTTGCGTTTCATGACGATTGAGCCGGTCAGAACTCAGTCAGTGGCTAGCATGAGTCCATTTGATGACAGAGGTGAGTGATGACGAATGGTAATTACAAGTCAGTGGCTGGCAGCGCATCATCTGCTGCTGAACGACAGCGCTGCAGCGTGTGGGTCTCCGAGTGATCAAGAAAACTGCAGAGAAAAAAATCGGGTAAATCGCGAAGCACACAGGCATATTCCTCTCCCACTCTCGCACTTGCCAAACTGACCATAGACCGCTGCTAAGCAGAGAGCGCAATGAACCGAGAGCGCAGTTGCACTTGGCCAAATCAATTCCGGTAATAAATGAAATAATTATACATTTACTCTGACACGTCACGACCCACTATTAACATGTCTGTTGCGACCCATACTTTAATCAAACCAAATCAAGTGTTATTGGTCACATACACATGTTTACCTTAAGTTATTGCGAGTGTAGCGAAATACTTGTACAGTGAAGTAATATCTAACAATTCACAACAATGCACACAATACACACAAACCTAAAAGTAAAAGAATGGAATTAAGGAATATAAAAATAATAGGATGACCAATGTTGAAGTGGTATGGACTCAAATTCAGCAGAATAGAATGCAGTATATACATATGAGATGAGTAAAGCAAAAATATGTAAACATTATTAAAGTGACTAGTGTTCCATTATTAAAGTGGCCAGTGATTTCAAGTCTACGTGTATAGGGCAGCAGCCACAAAGGTGCAGGGTTATATAACCGGGTGGAAGCTGCCTAGTGATGGCCATTTAACAGTCTGATGGCCTTGAGATAGAAGCTGTTTTTTAGTCTCTCGGTTTCAGCTCTGATGCACCTGTACTGACCTTGCCTTCTGGCTGATGGGCGGATGAACAGGCAGTGGCTCGGTTGGTTGTTGTCCTTGATGATCTGTTTGGCCTTACTGTGACATCGGGTGTTGCAGGTGTCCTGGAAGGCAGGTAGTTGGCCCCCCGGTGATGCGTTGGGCAGACCACACCACTCTCTGGAGAGCCCTGTGGTTGTGGGGTGTGCATTTGTCATACCAGGCGGTGATACAGCCCGACAAGATGCTCTCAATTGTGCATCTGTAAAAGTTTGTGAGGGTTTTAGGTGCCAAGCCAATCTTCACCACACTGTCTGTGTTGGTGGACCATTTCAGATCGTTGGTGATGTGTGCGCCAAGGAACTTGAAGCTTTCCACCTACTCCACTGCTGTCCCGTCAATGTGGATAGGGGTGTGCTCCGTCTGCTGTTTCCTGAAGTTCACGATCAGCTCCTTGTGTTGTCGACATTTAGTGAGAGGTTGTTTTCCTGGAACCACACTCCCATGGCCCTCCCCTTCTCCCTGTAGGCTGCCTCATCATTGTTGGTAATCAGGACTACTACTGTTGTGCCATCTGCAAACTTGACGATTGATTTGGAGGCGTGCATGGCCACGCAGTCATGGGTGAACAGGGACAGGCTCGTCAGAAAGTCCAGGACCCAGATGCACAGGGCTGGGTTCAGAACCAGGGCCCCGAGCTTAATGATGAGCTTGGAGGGTACTATGGTGTTGAATGCTGGGCTATAGTCAATGAACAGCATTCTTACATAGGTATTCCTCTTGTCCAGATGGGATAGGGCAGTGCGATGGCAATTTCATCATCTGTGGATCTATTGGGGCGGTAAGCAAATTGAAGTGGGTCTACAGTGTCAGGTAAGGTAGAGGTAGAGGTGATATGATCCTTAACTAGCCTCTCAAAGCACTTCATGATGATAGAAGTGAGTGCTACGGGGCGATAGTCATTTAGTTCAGTTACCTTTGCTTTTTTGGGTACATTAACAATGGGGGACATCTTGAAACAAGTGGGAACATCAGACTGGGATAGGGAGAGATTGAATATGTCCGTAAACACTCCACGCAGCTGGTCTGCACATGCTCTGAGGACGAGGCTATGGATGCCGTCTGGGCCTGCAGCCTTGTGAGGGTTAACATGCTTAAATGTCTTACTCATGTCAGCCACGGAGAAGGAGAGCACACAGGCCTTGGTAGCAGGCCACGTTGGTGGCACTGTGATATCCTCAAAGCGGGCAAAGAATGTGTTTAGCTTGTCTGGAAGCAAGACATTGGTGTCCGCGACGTGGCTGGTTTTCCCTTTGTAGTCTGTGGACCCTGCCACATACTTCTCGTGTCTGAGACTTTGAATTGCGACTCTACTTTATCTCTATTTCATTGCCTTATGAAGGGAATAACTACACTGTTTGTATTCGGCCATATTCCCAGTCACCTTGCCATAGTTAAATGCGGTGGTTCGCGCTTTCAGTTTTGCGGGAATGCTGCCATCTATCCACGGTTTCTGGTTAGGGTCAATTTTAATAGTCACAGTGGGTATAACATCTTCTATACACTTCCTGATAAACTCAGTCACCGCATCCGTGTATTCGGCGATGTTATTCTCAGAGGCTACTCGGAACATATCCTGGTCCACGTGATCAAAACAATCTTTAAGCGTGGATTCCGATTGGTCAGACCAGCGTTGAATAGTCCTTAGCACAGGTACTTCCTGTTTGAGAGTCTGCTTATAGGAAGGGAGGAACAAAATGGAGTTCTGATCAAGGAGGGTGGGGCAGGGCCTTGTAAGCATTTCGAAAATCTGAGTAGCAGTGGTCTAATGTTTTCTCAGAGCCAGTGCTACAGTCAATGTGTTGGCAGAAGTTCGGTAGCGTTTTCAAGAAATGTCCTTTGCTAAATTCCCCAGCTACAATAAATGCGGCCTCCGGATATGTGGTTTCCAGTTTGCATAAAGTCCAGTGAAGTTCTTTGAGGGCTGCCTTTGTATCAGCTTGAGGGGGAATATACACGGCTGTGACTATAACCAAAGAGAATTCGCTTGACAGGTAATAAGGTCGGCATTTGATTGTGAGCTATTCTATGTCGGGTGACCAAAAGGACTTGAGTTTCTGTATGCTATCACAATCAAACCATGAGTAGTTAATCATGAAACATACAACCCTGCCATTCTTTTTCCCAGAGAGTTCTTTATCCCTGTCTGCGCGATGTACTGAGAACCCAGCCGGTCTGGACAAAGACAGTATATATCTAGAGAGCAATATTTCCTTGAATCGGAGTATGTTACAATCCCTGATGTCTTTCTGGAAGGAGATTCTCGCCCTGAGCTCGTACCCTTTAATGTGCAGAGACCGAATATTAGCGAGTAGTATACTCGGAAGCTCGTCTACTTTAATGTGCAGAGACCGAATATTAGCGAGTAGTATACTCGGAAGCTCGTCTACTTTAATGTGCAGAGACTGAATATTAGCGAGTAGTATACTCGGAAGTGGTGGATAGTGTGTGCACCTCCTGAGTCGGATTAGAAGTCGACTCCAAATACCTCTTCTCCGTCTGCGGTGTTTTGAATCAGCCTCTGGAATCAGTTCAATTTCCCTGGGGGTTACGAACAAAGGATCCAATTCGGGAACGTCGTATTCCCGGTTGTAATGCTGGTGAGTTACCGCCGCTCTGATATCCAAAAGTTCTTTCTGGCTGTATGTAAGAACACAAAACATTTCCTCGGCTAATAACGTAAGAAACAACACAAAAGAAAAATACTGGAAAGTTGCTTAGGAGCTAGAAGCAGAGCTGCCCTATCTGCCGGTGCCATCTTGCATGATATAGGGGAATGGGATTCAATTTCAGATGCACCCTCAGACTAACTTAAGTAGAGGAAACAGACAGAAACCAGACTATTGTTGAGGCCTATTTTATTCCCTATCGTGTGCCCTACTTTTAACAGGGCCCATAGGGTCCTTAGGGCTCCGGTCAAAGTAGTGCACTTTTTATAGGAATAGGGTGCCATTTGGGACTCTGACTGTTTCAAGGCAACCTTTTAGAATGGCCGTCTCTATGCTCTGTCTCAGTGCATGTGCTGCTTGATTCAGATCAGACCCAGCCATGGTAACTGGCTGTTGCAATTGCGAAACTGCAAACTAGCTGCAATAGCAGCACACTCTCCACACTCCCTAACAGGTCTGTTAATGTTTTGCCAGAGTGTGTGTGTGCACGCGCACGTGTGTGAGTGAGACAGAGAGCAGAGCAGAGCAGAGAGGGAGTCCCCTCCAACAGGGCCTCGTGGTGGTGTCAGCCTCAGGAACCTGGTGAGCAGTTCTAAGAACTCTGCCTATTGACCAGAGTAAAGGACCAAAATAAACAAGGTCGTGGCTACTGATACAGAGTTTTCGCCCAAGCCCGGCCCCCACTCGCCCCTCCGGAAACCTCTTTCTTAAAGCTAAGGATCCAGATAACATTCTGGCAATGTGTTATTTTACGCACACATTTGTTTTTCTAAAATAGCTGGTGCTCACACTCCCCTTCCCTTCATGTTTCGCTCCCCACGTATCAACATGTGGCGGCTGCTCGCCAGGTGACACAGCTGTCATGTGGATGAAGGGAGGGAGAGGGAGGGAGGGAAAAGAGAGAATTAGAGACAGGGGGTGAGGATAAAGAGAGAGCAAGAGAGAGAGAGAGCGAGAGGTGCAGGGTTGGGGAAGGGAAACAACCATACAGATATAGAACTGCTGAACCTGTTTGGGCCTCCTTCCTGCCACCTGTGCAGCTCTACATCAGCAGAGGGTCTCACACCACCCGGGCTCTGTTTGGCCCCAAGGCTGAGGTACATAAAGGGATAGTTTGGGATTCTGGCAATGAGGCCCTTTATCTATAAGTCAAATGAATGTGTTGTGTTAAAGGTTTCATGATGTTTGTATCTAAATCAAAGTGGATCATTCTATGATTGTTCTATACTTCAGTTGGGGTCTCTATAAGCTTCAATATGAGTTTCTGAACTTAGCATGAATGTGCATCCTTGTAGCTGTGTGGGCTAATATAGTCAAAATGTTTGCTTTGGGTAAGTTGAGCCAATGGTTTGAGCAAATTGTAAATTTAGCAAGTTGAAGTGTTTTCTTCCCAGGCGTAATGCAAAGCATTATCGCTGGGACATGAGGTAACAACAGGGCCTGGCCAATGTTAAAAGTGTTAAAAAAAAAAGTACAAAGTGTTGGTTAGGTTTTAAGCCTATATTATAAGATGTTTGAATATTTTTAAAGACAAAAAAGCGATTTGAATTGTGTTGCATTTTGTTTGGGAAATAAAGATAGAAGGAGAAGACACTGGGTGCCGAAATATTGTTTGCTATACCCATTAAATGTTATGGAGCATAATTCGTGTGCATCTCTATTTATTTTTTGAGAAATAAAGATAGACATGGTTTTAAAAAGGTAGTGGTAATATTTCATTCAGTGAAAGTCAGTATGGCTGTTTGCTCTCAGGTTAGAATGAAAGGCGGCCAGTGCGTGGGAGAGAAAATATTTGTAGAGTTCAAAAAGTACTCACACTCAAAACTATGAACATGAATAACACAATATTTCATTCAGCACATAAATGTGTAGGCAGCTTAACTTACGTTGTCGCGCAACTCAACTTACCCCACACCCAGGGGTAAGTTTTGCCAAGAGACCTCTTTTTTTGGACAAGCTATGTTTTCAAAACTGTCATGTTTACATGAATTCTGATTATTTCCATGGATACACAACATATTGAAATAGTTTTACATGTCTTTGTTAGAAATACTACTTTATTTCCCTTGACGGAGTGATGCTGAATGTAAAAAATGGCTCAACTTACCCCACTCTCCCCTATAAAGGAAGTTGCTAACTACCGTTAGCGCAATTGCTGACTAGCGTGGGGATGGGGGAGATTTGTTTTTTTTTCGTTTAAAAAAAATACTTAAACATCACCAGGAATTCAGCTAAAAATTACTTTAATTTAGGAAATCTGTTCCCAAGTATTCCCATGAAAAAAATTGACATGCGATCATGTCTCAATGTAATCAAGGTATGAAATTATTATTAATTGAAAATAACTGTGGTCAATTTGCAGTGTACAAATTATTATAATTATGTTCCGGTCCGCCGACCATCCTCTTTGACAAACATCGGCTCGCGTCTGCACTGTTTGACGTGACTGTAAGTTAGCCGTATTTGGCTAGCTAGCAAGCAAGGGATAAGAACGTTGCCAGCCAGTATGGCAATGGAACATTTAGAACAAACGGCTAGGTCACATCGATAGATGCAGAACAAAAGTCCTGAACGACTGGGTCGTGTTTCCGGCAACTGAACCGACTTAAATGTAGTGTTTCTTGAGCAAAACTAAGGAGTTCTGTTCTAGCGCCTTCACTTTTCTTTGAACTTGCTGTTCGGTTTCAGCAAACACTGATTTTCAAAGGTTAACAAGTCTATCCTGGCTCACTTTGCAGTGAATAGCAGTCCAACACAGGTTAAAATATGCTCACAGGCTGTAGAAGCAGGCAGGCAGGCCTGTGTTCAGTTTGAGGAACAGCTTTTCTATGTTTGGAGATGAATGAAGCAAGTCCATGTTGTCTGACAGACAGGCAAGGTCCCCATCCAGCTCCCCTGTATCTTGTGACCTATTGGGCATCAATGATGAAACGAAATCATCTTCATCAGATGAGTGCTGCCTCTTTTGCTCTGTCTTGTCATTGTCATCTGTCTATGTCATTGTGTCAAGACGATTGCTAATGGTAGGCCAAACCTGTATAGTGGCAAATGCTGCTTTATGTGGCAACTTACTTCATCATATCGCTGACAGTACAATAGCACAAACAGACTTCCCATACTTGTTATTCTCAGATACTGAGACTGAAGTGTGTCAGATGTTCTCCGACCTAAAAAGATGTCTAATGGATCCATGTCTTGCTGTACATATTGTGTAGACTCAAGTAGTTATACGCACAGTAATATTCAAAGTTAGACCTATTGAATCTCTGGCTTTTAGATGAACAATATACTAATTTACACAGGCAAAGTACATGCATATGTCATAACCAAGCAAGCTAATGTTAGCTAGCTAGCTAGCTAGCTAGATAACTGACTTCCTGACCTTAACCTAATGTCACCGATAGAATGAGCCAGATATTTCACTGGATGAATAAATGTGAAGCATCCGGTTGGCGTTTTCACTCACTACTAAGTGCAGTATGCTGATGAGAAGAAGCCCAGTGGCTGGCAGTGGAAGTGAGATGGATTTTGGCCTACATTCTGCACATTCTCCCTTCGATTAAACATTTTATGTCAATACAGTTTCTTTTTCCAAAACTAGAATCTTTAACAAAAATAGTGGACTACGTTTTGTAGATTTTTTTGCCAAAATTTCCCCAACACATTTTTGTAGGCTTCCACCTCCGACCTGGGTAAGCAAAGCATGCACTGCCTCGCCTCTCCTGTGCTTGAAGGACAACTGGTCAGTCTCCTCCGTTTCCAATGTTTTCACACACACCGCTTTGATAAAAATGTTTCCTCTCTTTCCCGATACGTCTCGAACTAAAGTTATTTTTGCCTTTAAAAAGTCTTCCAACTATCATTCAGTTTGTATGCACAACTTGACGTGATTGGCCAGTACTGATGCAATGCGCGGAATTTGATTTGATTGGTCACTGACTAGACAATGATGAGCAGTTTTGTTTCTGGCCCCCGAGGGGCTCTCGCAAACTTTCCATGCCCTCATGATCTATTATTATGGATAGCCTACAAAATTGTACTCTGTAACGGATGCTTTTAAAAAGGCAGCAAAGTGCAATACTTCATTCAAAACATACTTAAGAAAAATTACTGACATTACTCAGAAAAGCTACTCAATTACAGTAACAAGAGTATTTGTAATTTGTTACTTCCACCCGAGTATTGTATTTGTTTCCGTTCCTTTGATTGAGCTTACCCGGCACCAATACCCTCATTGTATTACACCAAACAGATATTTTTATCCAAAGTGAGTGAGTGCATACATTTTCATTGTATGTTTCTGCTTACATCTCTTTGACACAAAAGCCCATCCTTCTGTATAGTACATTTTTATTTATCTGATACTTCCGCCATATTCTTTCATACTCAGACATATTTTCATTGTTCCCCTACTGTCATCAAGTATAGACCACACAGGACAAATGAGGTGTTTGTGAAACAAGAGATCAGAACTACCTGACAGTGAGGAGAGACAAAGAGAAAGGGACAGGAGAGGTTGGGGAGGGAGAGGGGAATGATGAGGGGGGTAGCAAGAGAGAGGTGAGAGAGAGGGGGAGAAAGAGCGAGATGTGGCGAGAGAAAGGGGGATGATAGACAGGTGGATGGCGCTTTTGTTGTATAGGTTTTGCTGTATAAGTTGTTCAATAGAAGGACTGTGGGTACTAGAGAGCCAACTTGCAGTTCCACTCAGGGATGTGCTGTGGTTATTATAGAATGTATTATATGATAACAGTTTGATATTAATATCTATCCTTCGCTCTCTGTCTCCCCTCTTTATCAATTATTTGTTTGTCTGTTTGTCAGCTAATGGTCCGATTTGAACCTGGCCCGTAAATCTGTTTTGTACGGTCTTGAACCCTCCTATGGTCATTGTCATGCCAAACTTTTCATATTATCTACCAGCAATCTTCCTCTCTCTCCAGCCCCTTTGTGTCATCAGTCAGTCAATCATCTCCCTGTCATTGGGTCTGAGGTCTCTCACGTACACAGATAGCTTTAAGTCGAGCAGACAGACAGACAACCAGCAGCCCCAGGCCTCTGCTAAAATTATAAGCTATAAATACGATACAGACTTTTAGTCCCAGATGGCTCGGCGGCAGGTCCCCAGCTCTATTCTTAAAGAAGCCTGTTTATCTCGCAGAAAGTGTGTCCCAAATGGCACCCTATTCCCTATGTAGTGCACTACTTTTGACCAAGGCCCTGGTCAAATGTAGTGCACTATGTAGTGGATAAGGTTGCAATTTGGGATGCATGTCAGAGTATAATTAGCTGCTCCAGAATGTGATCCAGAATCAGGATATGAACTGAAAGTATCTCTGTCTGACTGTGTTGTGTGTCTCTAATAGTGTCTTTTGACCTAGTTCACGATGAAATGTATGGACCGGGAAGGGTCCCAAATTACACCACTATGGGCCCTGATCAAAAGTGGTGTACTATGTTGGCAAAGGGTGTGATTTGGGAAGCATCCATGGTCATGGTTGCTGTTGTTGCTGTTGTTGACTTGGTTTCTTCCCACAGCCGCTGGAGGGCGGTGAGTCTGGCAGGTGAGAGAGTAGTTGACTGTGGGGTTTGTTGCACAATAATTGTGAATATGAATTGCCCAAATTTCAATTGTCCGATTTATGTTCATCTCTGTGTATAGCAGTTAAAATGTATAAATAATCACTCAGTCTGTGGAATGCTGGTGCCGGGAGCTACAATCTAGATCATATTTTTCCAATGGCATTGAATGCCTCCCAATGGTTCCTATAGTGCACTGGTGCTAGACACAAAACCTCTATCACACTGACATAGCCGAGGCCATGGGAAAAAAAGATGTGTATATACAGTATGTGACTTTTCACGTGGGTGCATGTGTGACTGTGTGTGAAAGTGCCCACCTGTCGATCCCCTACAATGCAATCAACATCTGTACTCAACACCTGTGGAACAGGATAATAATGAAAGAGAACTGCTATTAGAAGGCTACAACACCTTCCGAAACCTTACTGCAACACCTGCCAATCCAGGAGGGTATCAGTTTATAAGCCAACAATCATTTTTGCTTTTACAACACCAATCAACCTGACTGATGAGGTTCTTTATTGAGGTTGTAAAGCAATTAAGATGAAATAGGAGCTGAATGTCTGGTGTTAAGGTTCCCTTATCAGAATTACCCCATGGAAGAAGTTACATTCTATTCACATTACAAGGTAGAGTTGGGATAATATTGTATTTTGTCCACAATGAATATAAATCTCTTTTCATGTAGTGTTGACATAATCTTAGATTGTTAGGTTGTTGGTTTGCTTAACATTTTGGGTGTACACCAGAGGAGGTTCCTCAGAGGAAGAAAGGGAGGACCATCCTCCTCGGTGAATTTAATTAAAACATTTTTTTTTTTACATTTCAAAAGTTTTATCATTTTTCGATAAAACTATACTAAACATAATCATGTCACCAAATAATTGATTAAAACACGCTATTTTGCAAAGAAGGTCTACAGTAGCCTCAACAGCACTCTGTAGGGTAGCACCATGGTGTAGTCGGGGCACAGCTAGCTTCCGTCCTCCTCTGAGTACATTGACTTCAATACAAAACCTAGGAGGCTCAAGGTTCTCACCCACTTCCATAGACTTACACAGTGATTATGTCAACTTCCGGAGGACGTCCTCCAACCTATCAGAGCTCTTGCAGCATGAACTGACATGTTGTCCACCCAATCAAAGGATCAGAGAAATAATCTAATACTGAAAGCACAAGCTTTTGCTAGCTAGCACTGCAGTGCATAAAATGTGGTGAGTAGTTGACTCAAAGAGAGAGAGAGAAAATATTTGAACAGTTTTGAAATAATTCATTTCTTCCTAAATGAAGGAGAAGCAAGAGAGAAATAGTGTCATTTTTTCAGTTTCACTTACTTAGCTAGCAAATGCAGCTAGATGGTTTAGCCTACTGAAACACCCTGCTCAAACAGAAGGATGCTATGTTAGCTAACGTAAACTAACTCACTTTTGTACATCGCGCTAGTCCGTACAATTGACCTTATTTTAGCGCCCAAAAAACGTAATACTTCCAGATCAACTGTAATATCAATACCATTGTAAAGCACAATTTCTCCCCTTTCCAACAAAATCAATGATGAGACCTTCATGATGCCCATCTCTGTATGATTCAAGAAGACAATGAGCTCTGTCGGGTCTTTTTTTGAAATGGCAGGTGGGGAAGCGAAACCTATTGCGCGATTGTGAGAAGGAGCGATGTCGTGTGGGGAAACGGCTTTTTTCAATCGATCTGTCCAACTTATCACCTTATTGCCTCTAAAATGTAAATAAAACACTATAAAGAGTTTATATAATGTGTCATTACGTACCTATTTGAAGGGTTTGTGTCGAATTTGAATCGGGTTTTTAGGGAAGTGCTAAAGTGATCTTCAGAAGTAAACAGGCTTTTGAGAGTCATGATAGCTAGCAGTGATGACGCAAAAAATGACTAGGTATCCCCCCCTTACCCCGTCCCTGTCCCTTTCTTGTTTTTAAACGGTGAGAGAAGTGCTACACCTTATGCGTGCTGTACGTTACGACATGACACGTCACGTTGTAACGTACAGCGTCGGAGGGGTCGGTTTTTTCAACTTTTCTCCAATACTATACTATATACTTTTTGTATGGAATGGGGTTAGCGTACGTTAGCTGGCTATGACTATCCAACACAAAACTGGAACTCTGCCAAGTCAAGGTAAGCTTTTGTTTTTACAAATGTATTGCCACAGGGGCCCGCCAGTGTAACTGCTTACTGACTGTACACTATAACGTTACTGCATGATTGTAGTGGGTTTACTAACGCGTTAGTTCTATTAGCTATGACTATGATGTTACTTTAGCTAATATGGTGACAATGATGTGTAGCGGTTTGGCTTGGAAAGGTTTTGCGCCTGGTCACATACAGCTGATGTGTTGTGCTTTGAAGTCCACAAGCGAAGGGAAGAGGTGAAAGGAGGAGAGCGCATAACGTAGATGCAAGAAGGAACACAACGTGGCTGCTATGAAACTGTGAACTGTGTTTACGCGTGATCAGGGGTGGTTTCATTCCACCGATTCTGTTGAAAAACGTTTCTTAAACAGAAGCAAATGGAACAAAACGTGGATAAACATACCTGAATTTGTCCAATAGAAACTCTTGTTTGCAAATGTTGGACTAATGATTACGCCCTAGATCAGCTAGATGCAGGCAAGAGTGTGCAAGACGGTATTGAATGTCACTGTCTGTCCATGTGTCACTGTCTGTCACCTCAAACTTGTCTCTCGACCGGTGTGCAGCTACGTTGTAAACTTTCATTCATAGGCTAGGTTGTAGCAACCTCATGATGGGTATAGGGTGAAATTAGAGTATCATGTAGTAGCCTAAACCTACCGATGTTACATTTACGTGGGTGAATGGAATATGAATGACAGTCATCCAATATGCTGTAATAGAAATAAGTCCATGCTCATGAAAAATTGTCCTCCCTCATCTGAAACGGCACTGACCACCACTGTTGTACAAGTCATTTTTTTGTGTGTGCACACATCAATTATTTATGTGCACACATCACCTCAAGGGAGTTACCTACCTAGGGTTTGATTGAGTCAGCGTGTCAGCCTTTTGGTTGTAAACGTATTCCCAGTATTCCCATGCTGCTATTCAGAACCATCATACTCCCTCTCCAAAGGCAATGTGGAAAGAACTGCATCTTCAATGGTACCCTATACTCTACTTACTTACTTACCCACTTACTTACTTACTTGTATGTGGAGGAGAGAAGCTTGATATGTGGGCAGGAAAAGTAAATAGCGGTTAGTGTGAGTAGGCCCACGTGTTCCCAGAGCGCTTATGTCACACTGCGTTTCCTCTCCATCATATCCTAAGGACCACTGCACAGCAGGCAGGCAAGCAGGCAAGCAGGCAGGCAGGCTGAACTCTCTCACCCACTCAGCCTGGGCTGGAGTTGTGTGTTTGCGTGTGCACATGTGTTTGTGTTGCAATATTTTTGCTAGCTAGCTTTGGTGAGCTGTGTGTGTGTGTGTGTGAGCGTGTTTGTGTGTGTGTCTGTGTGTTTGTGTGCTACCTCATGCTTTAACAGCTCTCTTGATATTGATTAAGTGGCGAGTGAGTAAGTGTCATTGAGTAAAATAATATATCTGGAGGGAGGAAGGGAAAGAGAGTGGAGGTAATGGAGAGGGGGAGAGAAGGCATGTTAAGGCACATAAGAAAGAGACAGAAATGGAGAGAGACTATGTGTGGAGAGGAAAGGAAGGAGGAATAGAGGGAGGACTTGTGCATAGACAGAGAGACAGAAGGAGGAATGGAAGAGAGAGAGAGAGGGCATGTTGTGAGTGAGGCCCATTAATTCCCAGAAGTATTTCCAGGGAGGACTGATGGCTGGGCAGGATGGCTGCTAGTCCAGTCTGACAGACTGGACTAACAGAGCGCTGTAGCCAGCTATGCCCCCCAGCCCTATCCCTCAGCCCTAAAGCCCCCGGGTCCCCCTGCTCTGCTCTGTCACTATGGCCTCAAGGTCCTCTTCATGCTTCTCCCCTGGGAGCCCCCTGCATATTTGTGGCTAAGTCTGGCCACCCTTGGGATCATAACATGCTGTCTGCACGCGCATGTTGATTTTGTCCCTCCATACCAAATGTGATCAGGACACGCAGGTTGAAATATCAAAACAAACTCTGAACCAACTATATTTATTTGGGGACAGGTCGAAAAGCATTAGACATTTATGGCAATTTAGCTAGCTAGCTTGCTGTTGCTAGGTAATTTGTCCTGGGATATAAACATTTGGTTGTTATTTTACCTGAAATGCACAAGGTCCTCGACAATTAGTCCACAGATAAAAGGCTAAAAGTTTGTTTCTAGTAATCTCTCCTCCTTCAGGCTTCTTCTTCTTCTTCTTTGGACTTTACATGGCGGTTGGCAACCAACTTTAAGGTGCATTACCACTACCGACGGGACTGGATGTGGACCTCAGTTCATCTTTCAATCACCCACGTCGGTATATGCTCCTAAAAACCACTGAGGAGATGGGAGAGGCGGGACTTGCAGCACGTTAAGCATCACAAATAGAACCAAGTTCTATTTTAGCGCCTGGCTACTCAAACGCTCGTTGACGTGCGCGAGCAGTGTGAGTGCAGTGATTGAATTAGCCCTGAGGTTTCTAAATCAGTTGTTTTGTTGCTCTATGTAGTTAACGGAGTCAGCAGAACATAGAGGGGGGGGGGGGGGGGTGAAAGGTAATACTTACTGTAGTTAATGACTGAGGAGTGTTGCTGTCCTGTGAACTGGTGATGTTAGGTGCTGCTGTGAAGTTTCTAAGCAATGTGTACTTTGTTTTATTGTGAGTTGTATGTGTGTTTTATTGTGAGTTGTATGTGTGTTTTATTGTGAGTTGTATGTGTGTTTTATTGTGAGTTGTATGTGTGTTTTATTGCATGATTGTGCCTGGGGAGTGAAGTACTGTCATGGGCACTGGGAGTTGTTTGTAAGTTTGGGATCTTCTAAACTACACACACACACACAAACTTGGCACTGGGAGTGGTCTAGACTAGAGGGCTGTTTATATTTTTTACACCTCCTCTGTAATCTCCAGAGGAATAATAATAGCCCGCTATCTGTCTCTGTCTCTCACTCTGTTTCTTTCTCCTTATTCTCTGTCTCTCTCTCTGTTTCTTTCTCCTTATTCTCTGTCTCTCTCTCTCGCCCCTCTCTCACTATCTCTCTCTCTTTCCGTCTGTCTTTCTCTCTCTCTTGCCACTCCATCTCTGTCTGTCTCAGTCCGTCTCTCCCCCTCTCTCTCTTGCTCTCTCTCTCCCTCCCTCCCATCATTAGGGTGTCCATGATTTGAGGTGTCATCAAGTGAGGGATCATCTGTACTGAGTGTCAGTGTCTTTGTTGTAAACATTTTTCTTTCTGAATGTGTGAAGATGTTTCCTTTTTCAGGTATATGTGTGCTTATGTGTGCGTATGAGTTATATGAGTCGTGGGACAGCACATACTGTACCATTCTTCAACAGATGCAGGGCAAAGGGGAACACTGGAGAATGTGTCAAATGTCTTCTACAGTTCCAGCCCCAGGGGATAGAGCTACAGCAGATACCAAACTGAAGACAAGGCAGCAGCCCTACCCCGTGTCTGTCTTCTGTGTATGTGTGCGTGTGTGTGTGTGTGTGCTCATCTAGCTCATAGCAAAATGTTACATTTCTCCAAATGTCAAATTTTGAAGGTGCTCTAAACGTCAAACTTAGAGCACATTCATTCTCATTTCTATGTCATTACTCATCTAAGGCTTCAGTGGGTTGTGCCATATGAATCTATAAGGCTAATCTGTTCTATTCTATAGGCAGTTAGTGCTCTGTGCATCTGTATCTATTGCACTGTTCAGAATAATAATGTATAGACACACACACCCACATTGGGCACACTGTCCTGTCCCTAACCAGCAGTAAAGGGAGGAGAGAAGGGCCACCTGGTGTGTGTGTGTGTGTGTGTGTGTGTGTGTGTGTGTGTGTGTGTGTGTGTGTGTGTGTGTGTGTGTGTGTGTGTGTGTGTGTGTGTGTGTGTGTGTGTGTGTGTGTGTGTGTGTGTGTGTGTGTGTGTGTTTTCAGAGAGCTTTACTTTTAGGGCGAGCCTCTCCACTTAGTTAAACAAAAGGGCCTCACAGTTGGTCCTTTAGATAAACACACTTCCCTGAGAAAACACGGACATGGTTACATTTTAACCTGCCTTGGGAGAGAGGCCTACAGCTAGCTACAGCTACATCCTCCCTTCCTCCCGGCTAGTTAGGGTCAGGCAGGCCAGGCTGGGGGCTAGGGGCCAGGATGGGCTGCAGGGGTGCATTTTAGAGTCAGACCCAGAGAGAAAGAGAAATAGAGGCTGGCACCCTATCCCCTAAATAGTGCACTGCATTTGACTAGAGTACTTTGGGCTACCATAGGCTCTGGTGAAAAGTAGTGCACTACATAGGGAATAGCCAGGGTGCCAGAGACAGTCATCTGCTGTATGTGAAGACCTCGCTTCTCTCTGCTACCCTGCATGTCAGACAATGCCATCTGGTGACATCACAAGACATCTTGTGGCCCTTTTCGCAACTTCAGATTATCACAGGTGTGTGTAAAATATGAAATAATTAAATAAGATGATTTTAAAATAAAATATTTAATGACAAAGTTGTAAAACATTATCCTAAATATAAACCATCAACTTAGTAATACTTAGTAAACCATCAACTTGGTGTTTAATATGACGGTTTCAGCATGAAATATCTGCTATATATTTTTTACACACTTTTATTTATTTTACTATGTCAACATGTTTTTGTTTTCAAATGTTTTGGCCTTAAACTGGTGGCCGTTGTGAAAAAAGTTATTAGTTGGACGAGTTGCAGTAAGTAATTGAAAATAATGCCATTGTTGATTAGGTGATTTATTTAATTAATTAGGCTATTTTATCTTGAACCATATGGTCTGTCTACTAGAAACTCACGGACACAGATATAAATAATGAATACCAGCAGTCGTGTAAACAGACAGGGCTCCAGAGGAATGCTGGACTCTGTGACCTCACGCCCTGAGTGTTGCTACAGTGCACTGGGTTCAGCTGAAACAGGGCCGCCCCCTGCTGCGGCCCCCAGCCTCGCACCGCCTTAACTTACCCCCCCCCCCGCCAGAGCAGAGGCCCTTCAGGGCGGAAAAAAACACACCTCCTTCACCCGACACCACCGACACACACATGGACACACACATGAGCACATGCACACAAGTGAGCATACACACACAAGTGAATACTCACAAACGAGCATACCCATGCGCACACACACGCAGTTCCCACCCTCCCTTAGCCCAGCTGTCAGAACAGCTCCAGTACCAGTTCCTAAGGCTCAAACAGTGTCTTCTTACCCTCCCCATCCGATCTGCTAGATCTATAGAAGTACCCTGTGCTGTACCAAGACCTGTAGAAGTGCCCTAACTACCTTAAAACAGCTATAGTAGCCTAACTAATTTAAAACACCTACAAGAGTACCCCAACGTCAGTTCCAAGGCCTGTAGGAGTACCCTAACTACACAATACAGTGCCTTCGGAAAGTATTCATGGGGTTAACAACTAACGCCCTGGTGTAAATCAAGGGAGAAGATCCAGGCTTGCGCTCTCAAGACACACCAAAGGAATGTGCTTTGTTTCAACAGACTTTTTCCCACTGAAACTCTAAAACGTTCAAAAGCAAATACTGGAACAATATTTCTAGCATAGAACAAGGGGAATGGTCAGAGGTGATCTATAGAACACTAATGTCATATTGTTTGTTATTTTGTGAGGTAATAAAAAAATCTGAAGGAAATACTGTAACTTGGAAAGTACACACACTTGGAGCGTTCCTTTTAGAATACGGAGGTTTATCGTGTATGCGGTATGAAGTTTCCATGCGTTGTGCATGTAATATGAAAAATGATGAGAGTGTTTTTGTTAAGTGCAGGGTGTTATGTGAGAAGCTATTAGAGATAAGAGTTTTTCCTAACTTTGCACAGTGAGTAGTTATCGCCCGGAGTGAGTTCAGGGAGCGTGCCAACCTGCTTGAACCGCCCCTTTTGAGTGAACTGTATAAATTATGGGTTAAGAAAAAAACACATTATCCCAGACCAGCCTGAAGCTGCCGCTACATGTTTAAAGTGACTTCAACGTTGAATTTCATCACGCGGTGGAGATGATAACCTCACCGGTAGGGCTGATTAGCTGTTCTAAGTAAAGTATCTTCGAAAGAGAATTTAAGTAGGATCATTCTGTTACTCTGCTAGCCTATCTTCAAAGAAGCCTATTCAAGAGTGAATGGAAGGAAAGTCTACTCTGTAGTTCTGTCCAGGACTACACGAGAAGTCACCGGATACCAGACAACTACAAAGAAGGACAACAATAGAACAATAGAAGACCATTTCGGACAATCAGAGCCTTACAAGAGTGCCACGAAAAGAACCAACCCCCTTTCCAAGGCTGCCCTGTTCGCCGAGAGATCCCCGGCGAACCCAGGCATATCACGTAAATACAGTCAAGAATTCTTACTCAAAGCGGGCAGGGTTTCGTGTGCAAAGTATATGGTTACTGTAGGTTAGAGTAGTTTATGAATGAACCAAAGTTAATTGTCTCTATCCCTCTCTCTCTCAAGCTCTTCTTTAACAAGCAGACATGTTTTTGTCATTCCGCTAGGGACCTGTTTTCAGTGTATTAAATCTCCAGTCAGTAACCGGTGCAAAGTGTGTATGTTTATTTTGTGTTCTCATTTAATTAGCTATTAAATAAGGAGCTGATCGTGGACTACAGAAAAAGGCGGGCCGAACAGGCCCACATTAACATTGACGGGGCTGTAGTGGAGCGGGTCGAGAGTTTCAAGTTCCTTGGTGTCCACATCACCAATGAACTATCATGGTCCAAACATAACAAGACAGTCGTGAAGAGAGCACAAAAAAATATGTTCCCCCTCAGGAGACTGAAAAGATTTGGCATGGGTCCCCAGATCCTCAAAAGGTTCTACAGCTGCACCATCGAGAGCATCCTGACCAGTTGCATCACCGCCTGGTATGGCAACTGCTTTGCATCTGACCGTAAGGCGCCAATACATCACTGGGGCCAAGCTTCCTGCCATCCAGGACCTATATAATAGGTGATGTCAGAGGAAAGCTCATAAAATTGTCAGAGACTCCAGTCACCCAAGTTATAGACCGTTTTCTCTGCTACCGCACGGCAAGCGGTACCAGAGCGCCAAGTCTAGGACCAAAAAGCTCCTCAACAGCTTCTACCCCCAAGTCATAAGACTGCTGAACAATTAATAAAATTGCCACTGGACAATATTTATACCCCTCCTCCCTTTTGTACACTGCTGCTGCTCGCTGTTTATTGTCTTTGCAAAGTCACTTCACCCCCATCTACATGTACAAATTACCTCAACTAACCTGTACCCCCGCACACTGACTCGGTTCTGGTGCCCCCTGTATATAGCCTCGTTATTGTTATTCTTATTGTGTTACTTTTTCTCTCCTTGGTAAATATTTTCTTAACTCTTCTTGAATTGCGCTGTTGGTTGTGGGCTTGTAAGTAAGCATTTCACGGTAAAATCTACACTTGTTGTATTCGGAGCATGTGACAAATACAGTTTGATTTGATTTTAAATAAATAATGAATACATTTTGTGAAGTACTGAATCATAAGTAAGGCTCAGGTTTTTGCAGATGCAAGGAGGTTACGACTGTTCAGAATGATATGATATGATACGAGGTTATGATTAATAAGTTGACTGTTTATAGATGTAATAGGTAAAGACCTTCTAGAGTTTAATTCGGGAGATGGTAACTTTTTAAATCAAATCAAATTATTATTATTAGTTTTTCGTCACATAAACCTGTTTAGCAGATGTTATTGCGGGTGTAGCGAAATGCTTGTGTCTCTAGTTCCAACAGTGCAGCAATATCTAACAAGTAATATCTAATAATTTCACAACAAATACCTAATACACACAAATCTAAGTAAAGGAATGGAATTAAGAATATATAAATATATGGACGAGCAATGTCAGAGCGGCACAGACTGAGATACAGTATATACATATGAGATGAGAAATGCAAGATATGTAAAGATTATTAAAGTGTCATTATTAAAGTGACTAGTGTTCCATTTATTATAGTGACCAATGCTTTCAAGTCTGTGTATGTAGGCTGCAGCCTCTCTGTGCTAGTGATGGCTATTTGGCAGTCTGATGGCCTTGAGATAGAAGCTGTTTTTACCTTGCCTTCTGGATGATAGCGGGGTGAACAGGCAGTGGCTCGGGTGGATGTTGTCCTTGATGATCTTTTTGGCCTTCCTGGGACATTGGATGCTGTAGGTGTCCTTGAGGCAGGTAGTTGGCCCCCGGGGATGCGTTGTGCAGAGCGCAGCACCCTCTGTGGTCCACCCATGCTGTCAGCTCATCCATATGGAGGCAGTCAATTAGATAAATAACAGTCTTCAGATTAATGTAAAAGTCAAGTCACAACACTATATAAGGTCCCACAGTTGGCAGTGCATGTCAGAGCAAAAACAAAGCCATGAGGTTGAAGGAATTAACCGTAGCGCTCCGAGACAGGATTGTTTCTAGGCACAGATCTGGGGAAGGGTACCAAAACAATTTTGCAGCATTAAATGGCCCAAGAACACAGTGGCCTCCATCATTCTTAAATTGAAGAGGTTTGGAACCACAAAGACTCTTCCTAGAGCTGCGGTGAAGCATGGTGGTGGCTGCATCATGCTGTGGGGATGTTTTTCAGTGGCAGAGACTGGGAGACTAGTCAGGATCGAGGCAACAATGAACCGAGCAAAGTACAGAGATATCCTTGATGAAAACCTGCTCCAGAGCGCTCAGGACGTCAGACTGAGGCGAAGGTTCACCTTCCAACAGGACAATGACACTAAGCACACAGCCAAGAGAATGCAGGAGTGGCTTCAGGACAAGTCTCTGAATGTCCTTGAGTGGCCCTGCCAGAGCCCGGACTTGAATCCGATTGAACATCTCTAGAGAGACCTGAAAATATCTGTGCAGCAAAGCTCCCCTCCAACCTGACAGAGCTTGAGAGGATCTGCAGAGAAGAATGGGAGAAACTCCCCAAATACAGGTGTGCCAAGCGTTATACCCAAGAAGACTCAAGGCTGTAATCGCTGCCAAAGGTGGTTCAACAAAGTACTGAGTAAAGGATCTGAATACTTATGTAAATGTGATATATTTCAGTTTTTTATTTTTATAAATTAGCCAAAAGATATGAGGGAAAAATTGATGTAATACATTTTAGAACAATTCTGTAACGTAACAAAATGTGGAAAAATTCAAGGGGTCTGAATGTAGACACTCCTTCAAATTAGTCAATTTGGCTATATCAGCCACCCCCGTTGCTGACAGATGTATACAATCGAGCGAACAGCCATACAATCTACGTAGACAAACATTGGCAGTAGAATGGCCTTACTGGAGGAGCTCAATGACTTTCAACATGGCCACCTTTCCATTAAGTCAGTTCGTCAAATTTCTGCCCTGCTAGAGCTGCCCCGGTCAACTGTAAGTGCTGTTATTGTGAAGTGGAAATGTCTAGGAGCAAAAACGGCCCAGCCGCAAAGTGGTAGGCCACAGAAGCTCACAGAACGAGACCGCCGAATGCTGAAGCGCGTAACGTGTAAAAATCGTCTGTCCTTGGTTGCAACACTCCACCAGACTCCCTCTGTCAGCATAATAATTGTTAGTTGGGAGCTTCAGGAAAGGGGTTTCAGCTGCACACAAGCCTAAAATCATCATATGCATTGCTAAGCATTGGCTGGAGTGCTGTAAAGCTTGCTGCCATTGGACTTGGGAGCAGTGGAAATGCGTTCTCTGGAGTGATGACGATCTGGCAGTCAAACGGACAAATCTGGGTTTGGGGGATGCCGGGAGAACGCTACCTGACCCAATGCATAGTGCCAGCTGTAAAGTTTGGTGGAGGAGGATTAATGGTCTGGGGCTGTTTTCATGGTTCGGGCTAGGCCCCTTAGTTCCAGTGAAGGGAAATCGTAACGCTACAGCATACAATGACATTCTAGACGATTCTGTGCTTCCAACTTTGTGGCAACAGTGTGGGGGAAGTCCCTTGCCTGTTTCAGTATGACCATGCCCCCATGCACAAATCAAGGTCCATACATAAATGTTTTGTCGAGATCGGTGTGGAAGAACTTTAGTGGCCTGCCTAGAGCCCTTACCTCTACCCCATCGAACACCTTTGGGATAAATTGGAACGCTGACTGCGAGCTAGGCCTAAATGCCCAACATCAGTGCCTGACCTCACCAATGCTCTTGTGGCTGAATGGAAGCTAGTCCCAACAGCAATGTTCCATAATCTACTGGAAAGCCTTTCCAGAAGAGTGGAGGCTTTTATAGCAGCAAAGGGGGGGGGGGGGGGCAACTCCATATTAATTCCCATGATTGTGGAATGAGACGTTCGACGAGCAGGTGTCCACATACTTTTGGTCATGTAGTGTACTCTAAAACACGCACACAAGTACCCTAACTACTTTAAAACACGTATAGAAGTACCCTAAATACAGTACTGTAATGAACACGATGGGGGACAGAGAGCTGGTTTCAAGTGCAACAGGTGTTTATTGTAAAGGACCACAGGAGGAACCAGGTAGCTATGTCCAGGGGTAGGCAGAAGGTCCTACAATACGGGGTCCAAAAAGGCAACAGTACAGGCAGGGAAAAGGCTAGTAACGTCGTCTGGGAGATCAGGCAATAGGTTGATAACAGGAAATCCGATAGGCTAAAGTACAGGCAGGGAATAGGCAAAAGGTGTCGTTACTGAGGCAGGCAAAAACTATCATACACGGGAGGAGTAAATTACAGGAAAAACAGCACTACGAATAGAAGTGTGTCACAAAACAAACAATATCTCACAATGATGGGGTGCAAAGAACTGAACTACATGAACAGGTGATCAGAATTCAGGTGATTGGGATTTGGAGAGTGAGCTGCATTCAGGGGAACTATGTGTTTGCGAGTGGGAGCTGGAAAGTGGGCTGGAAGTGAGCTGCGTTCAGGGGAACTACATGTTTGAGAGTGTGAGTTGGAAGCAGACGTTACAAGTACCAAGACATATAGACGTACCCTATTTACTTAAGAATACATTTAGAAGTAGCCTTACTTCCAAATATGCCCAACACCGTGCCTTTTATGATAATTTTATCTCATTTGGTACAATAATACTATATACCTTAAAGGAGCATTTGAATGATTTAAGCCTAATGATAGCTTAAAATGTCCAAGGTAGTTTGGAAAATACATTCGAGTTCATCATGTGTTTTTTTTTTGTCTTTGAAGATATGACAACAAATGTGCCCAGAATGCTCTCCAAATCACTGTGTTCTATTGATATCTTGATCCCTTGATTGAGAGGATCACATTTCAGCGTGCTCCTAACGATTTCAAAATATTGCGTTACATCTGTGAATTAGAATGATATATAACGTGTACCAAAACAGTGATTTGCATAAGAAGTATTAATAGCCTTCGCATCGTGTCCGATACGTCCCATTCCCAAAAAAGGTAGAGTTCTATTGGAATGGCTTCTGTTCATAGATGCGGTAAAGAGGTCAATGGAACGCAGGTCACAGCCATCGGCTCACATTCAACAAATCTGATCTACTCAAAGACGATTTTCTGGAAATCTGTCATGAGTTTCGTCTTGTAACAGACCCACAACATGGTTACTAAAAGTCCGATTTTGGATATATTTGGCTGTTTTCGCTGCATAGTATTTAGACGTTTTCATTTTCAGGTTTAGAAGAAGTGAAGCTAGCGTACAGAAATTGGTGGTGGCAGTCAAAGTTGTTTTTACTGGGATGCAGTTTATTGGCGAAGATGACATGAACATACACGCATCGGCCAGTTTATTAGGTACACCAGCTGTTCACGAAAATGTATCCCTTCTAACAGACAGTGAGTCACGTGGCCATGGCTTGCTATATGAAGCACGCAGACAGGCATTGAGGCATTCGGTTACTGTTCGTTTAGACATTAAAAGAGGCTAAATGAGTGACCTAAGTGACTTTGAGCATGGTATGGTCGTCAGTGCCAGGCACGCCGGATCCATTATCTCAGAAACGGCCACCCTTCTGGGTTTTTCACACTTGCCAACTGGAAGCGGCTCCAGTGGAAGCAAATGGCTCTGAGATATGAATAATAAGATCATGCACATAACGATAGCCAGCGAACCAGCCAGCTAACATTAGCTATCTAACTAACAGTACACTTTAACTTGAAATGAAAAGGCTTGATGTCAAAATTAGAAATGTGTAATATCTTCCAAAGTAGCCAGCTAGACTATCTTACCCGTGTTCTGAAATCAGAGTATATAGCCAGAGCGAATTTACCAGCTACGTATATTAACAGTTGTTGCAGTGACATTCTATTGAAATCAGTACTTGCATAGTGGAGTCTTTTTGTTAAGACATGTAGCTAGCTAGCTAGCTAGCTAAACAATGAACCATAATACCAACTCATGACGTTACTACCCTGCATTACTCTACAGGCAGCTAACCATCCAGGTTCAATGATAGCTTGCTAACATTAGGCTATAACTAGCAATAGAAATGGCTCTGAGATACAAATAATAAGATCATACACGTAATGCTAGATTATCTTACCCATATACTTCATTCGTGGATGAACGCGTCTCCCTGTCACGGATGCCATGGTTTAATTTGAAGATTAGTTTGAAAATGTAATCCGGAGACAGGTGTTTTCTCCATCTCTTTAGCTATCGTACTCAAATTCCACTGATTTCAAAACTCGGTCCTCCAGAAAGTGGTGAGCAACACATGCCGTTTTACTACGCGATACATAAAAAAATCTGCGTTAGACAGGAGTGCCTGCACATACTGACCAGCTCAAATAGACAGAAGCTTGTTATATGACAGACCAATCCAAACTCATCTCTCGGCATGTCCAGCCCACTCATTATCTCAGCCAATCATGGCAAGCTGGAAGATGGCTGTATTTTTCTGTGACTAAACAAACTAGGCTCTTAATTTAAGAATTGTATTCGTATTTACTGGTGGCATACAAGTTTGTTATTAAGACACATGAAAGTATTACATGAAGGCATTTCTGCCCCAAAAAGTTTACATTCAAACGGCTCTCCTGTGAAGTAGTGACCCGCGACATACGTCTAGTTTCCTGAAATGGGTCACATTTATCCAGGCTGTATCACAACCAGCTGTGATTGGGAGTCCCATAGGGTGGCGGACAATTGGCCCAGCGTTGTCCGGGTTTGGCCAGTGTAGGCCATCATTGTAAATAAGAATTTGTTCTTAACTGACTTTCCTAGTTAAATAAAGGTTACATATGGAGATATGGCTATGTGAATTCTGTCCAATATGGCCCTATGGAGCTGGTTGGCAGTCATTTTGGAAAACTAGTCCTTTAGAGCAGTGGTATTCAAAATCAGGGTCGCGACCAGGGGAACTGCAGTGGGGTTGGCAATGTTTTTTAAAATAATAATAATTTTAGGAACATCGAAATTAAGAGTATAGATTATTGTATGGGACAATATACACATGTTTTTGAGAAAGATACTCTGAAAAATGTAATGTTATTTAGTAACTATATTTATTGGTATCTTTTCGTTTGGATGAAAACCGGATCGCTCATGTTTATGTTTTCTACGCCGGTGGCTGGATGGCGTTCGCGCTTGTTGGATGCATCTCCGCCTTATCGTTTGTTGTTATCCGACTGGCCGGTGTTGCCCGGAGCTCCCCCATCTGATAAAGGAGAAGAAGGAGCAGAGCAAGAGGAGCAAGGCAATCAACGATGGTCGCATGTCACGTCCCATGGAAGCCGAAACAGAGTAACGCTGAGGTCCTTCACAGTTTTATTTGAGACGACTGTACAACCATCAAGATTAATAGTCAGATTCAACAGAAGATCTCTTTGTTTCTTGGGACCTAGAACAAGCATCTCTGTTTTGTCCGAGTTTAAAAGTAGAACGTTTGCAGCCATCCACTTCCTTCTGTCTGAAACACAGGCTTCCAGCGAGGGTAGTTTTGGGGCTTCACCATGTTTCATTGAAATGTACAGCTGTGTAAAGTGATTCGTGTTCCATTATTAGTACTAGTGTAAGTTTGAGAATTGTATCATAATATGTACAATTAATTAACCTTTCTGCTGGACTATGACCTGTCTTTGCAACTATTTAATCTTCTTAGTTTAACCTATGCTGCTTTTTTTATATTCTCCTTCATACACAAATAAGTTATTATCACTAGACAATGCTTTCTCCATATGACTTGACCTGAGGTGACTGTTCACCTCATCCTTATACCTTTACAATTAGCATTGTGTGGAATGTCACATTCACTTACAATGCAACAAAAATAAGAATACATTCTGAGCTTGAGGAAGAAAGGAGGAGATAAGTCTTTATAGAGATACTGTAGGGAGAGGAGAGATGCTAGAGAGTGCAGGGGGAGAGTTCATTATAAAGTTCTGATATGTCGTGTTTGCTGAATGAATGAATTTTATTTGATCTATTAAAATATCTTGTAATATTATTGTCTTGTAATATTGTTTATTAAAAGATAGTTATGTGTCCGAGTGGGGAATCGGACATAGTGGAAAGACACTGCCCTCTACTGGAATTTGGTCTATATACAGGGAAGGGGAGAGGGACTGGGAGTGAGACAGGGAGAGGGAGAGAGAGACAGGGAGAGGGAGAGAGAGGGAGAGAGACGGGGAGGGAGAGTAGGTGGCAGGGAGATGGGGAAGGAGGAAGACGGGTGGGAGAGAGATGTACGGGGAGGGAGAGAAAGAGACGGGGAGGGAGAGAGAGACTGCTAGGGAGACGGGGAGGAAGAGAGATGGGGATGGAGAGGGGGGATAGATAGGGAGCGAGAGACAGGGAGAGGTAGAGGGATGGAGAGCGAGAGACGGGGAGAGGTAGCAGGACGGGAAGAAAGCGGGACGAGGAGGGAGAAAGAGGGACGGGAAAGAGAGAGAGGGACGGGAAGGGAGAGAGACGAGGACGGAGACAGAGAGACTGTCAGGGAGACGGGAAACTGCTAGGGAGACGAGGGGCAAAAGGAGGGGGAGAGAGAAAGAGGGATAGAGAGAGAGAGAGAGAGAGAGAGAGAGAGAGGAATGGGGAGAGCGAGAGAGAGAGAGATAAGGAGGGAGAGGGACTGGGAGTGAGACAGGGAGAGGGAGAGAGAGACAGGGAGAGGGAGAGAGAGGGAGAGAGACGGGGAGGGAGAGTAGGTGGCAGGGAGATGGGGAAGGAGGAAGACGGGTGGGAGAGAGATGTACGGGGAGGGAGAGAAAGAGACGGGGAGGGAGAGAGAGACTGCTAGGGAGACGGGGAGGAAGAGAGATGGGGATGGAGAGGGGGGATAGATAGGGAGCGAGAGACAGGGAGAGGTAGAGGGATGGAGAGCGAGAGACGGGGAGAGGTAGCAGGACGGGAAGAAAGCGGGACGAGGAGGGAGAAAGAGGGACGGGAAAGAGAGAGAGGGACGGGAAGGGAGAGAGACGAGGACGGAGACAGAGAGACTGTCAGGGAGACGGGAAACTGCTAGGGAGACGAGGGGCAAAAGGAGGGGGAGAGAGAAAGAGGGATGGAGAGAGAGAGAGAGAGAGAGAGAGAGAGAGAGAGAGAGAGAGAGGAATGGGGAGAGCGAGAGAGAGAGAGATAAGGAGGGAGAGAGACGGGGAGGGAGAAGGGGAGGGCGAGAAGGAGATGGGGTGAAAGAAAATGGGAGAGGGAGATGGGAAGGGAGATAGATAGAGATAGATAGATGTGGAAAACGAGAGCGGCTGTAGATTTAGCTTAATGACTATATATATTCATAATAATAATAAATGCCATTTAGAAGACACTTTTATTCAAACAAACTTACAGTCACGAGTGCATACATTTTACGTATGGGTGGTCCCGGAAATTGAACCCACTATCCTGGCATTGCAAGCATCATGCTCTACCAACTGAGCTACAGAGGACCTTTTTTGTACTTTTTTGCATAATGCATTAATTTTCTGACTCAATAGTAATGTTATGAGTTAGAAAAAACACTTTCTGTCTGGTACACACACACACACACACGCACGCACGCACGCACGCACGCACGCACGCACGCACACACACACACACACACACACACCAATCCCCACATAAAGGACACAAACAGACCTAGACAGACTCACAGATCAAATCAAATCTATTTATGATAATCGTCTGATCATATGCCAGCTGCTACCTCATTTCATTCAAATCTGCCATTAGTGAATTATAGCCATTTCTCTCATTAAGTAAATCACCAGCTAACAATGTGGTGGCACAGTCTTGCAGCCACTCACCAATAAATTAATCAGTTTTAATGAGAGTTAATGGTGATCTTTCTAAATGGAAACCTTCCGTCCCCGAAGCTGACAAAGATGCCAATTACTGTCCCACACATCATGTTAACAGACACATACACACACACACGCAAGCAACACACTCACGCACGCACGCACACACGCACACAAACTGACAGACATACTCACTATCACACAGAATCACACTTACCCCTGTGTCTGAGGAGGGAGAGAGAGATGTCTGGTGCCATAGCAACCAATGCGGATATCTCCACCCTCCCTCCATCAGGAGGAAAGAGAGAGAATGGCAGGAACATAATGAGAGCAGAGAGAGGAACAGAGAGACAGACTCACATACACACAAACATGCAGAGAGAGAGAGGAACGTGTTGATATGAGACATCAGGGCATCTGAAGACACAGAGAGAGAGGGATAGAGTGAATGAGAACAAGAGAGGCAGAGAGAGAGAGAGGGGGCAGACAGAAGAAGGAGGGAGCAAAAAGAGAGACGAAGAGCATCAGAGAAATGGAGGGAAAGAGAGAGAGAGAAAGATGAAGAGCGAAAAACAGACAAGGCGAGGGAGAGAAAGACAGAGAGAAGCTGCTCAGTCTCTCCTAAACACAGACATCTTTCCTGTCTTCATGACTGTGCCTTTCAGTGAGCCACAGCGTACTAGGGTAGAGTCTGAGCATTGACAGACAGTACATGCAGTGACTGACAGTACTCCAGTTAGCCTTTTTAGGTAAAACTATACTAAATATAATCACATCACCAAATAATTGATTAAAACACACTATTTTGCAAAGGTATACAGTAGCCTCAACAGCACTCTGTAGGGTAGCACCGTGGTGTAGCCGGAGGACAGCTAGCTTCGGCCCTCCTCTGAGTACATTGACTTCAATTCAAAACCTAGGAGGCTCATGGTTCTCACCCCTTCCATAGACTTACACAATAATTATGTCAACTTCCAGAGGACGTCCTCCAACCTATCAGAACTCTTGCAGCATTAACTGACATTTTGTCCACCCATTCAAAGAATTAATCTAGTACTGAAAGCATAAGCTACAGCTAGCTAGCACTGCAGTGCATGAAATGTGGTGAGTAGTTGACTCAAAGAAAGAGAAAGAAAATTGTTGAACAGTTGTGAACAAATTAATTTCTTCCTAAATGAAGGAGAAGCTAGAGAGAAATAGAGCGAGAGAAAGAGATTTCATTACTATTTTCACTTTCAGTTTCACTTACTTAGCTAGCAAATGCAGCTAGCTAGTTTAGCCTACTGAAACACCCTGCTCAAACAGAGGGATGCTATATTAGCTAGCTGGCTATGACTATTTAACACAACACTGGATCTCTTCCAAGTCAAGGTAAGCTTTTGGTTTTACAAATTTATTGCCACCGGGGTCCGCCGGTGTAACTGCTTACTGACTGTACACTGTAACGTTACTGCATGATTGTAGCGGGTCTACTAACGCGTTAGTTCTATTAGCTATGCTGGCTATGACGTTACTTTAGCTAATATGGTGACAATGATGTAGGCTGTGTGTAGCGGTTATGCTTGGAAAGGTTTTTTCGCCTGGTCACATACAGCTGATGTGTTGTGCATTGAGGTCCACAAGTGAAGGGAAGAGGTGAAAGGAGAAGGGTTCCATAAGGTGTTTTTCAATCAGTTTTTTTACATTTAATTTGACTGCTTGCGTCAGTTACTTGATGTGGAATAGATTTCCATGTAGTCATGGCTCAATGTAGTACTGTGTGCCTCCCATAGTCTGTTCTGGACTTGTGACTGTGAAGAGACCTCTTGTGACATGTATTGTGGGGTATGCATGGGTGTCCGAGCTGTGTGCCAATAGTGTAGACAGACAGCTCGGTGCATTCAACGTGTCAATAACTCTCATAAATGAAAGTAGTGATGAAGTCAATCTCTCCTCCACTTTCAGCCAGGAGAGATTGACATGCATATTGTTAATATTAGCTATCTGTGTATGTCCAAGGGCTAGCCATGCTGCCCTGTTCTGATCCAATTTCAATTTTCCTAAGTCCTTTTTTTGTGGCACCTGACCACACGACTGAACAGTAGTCAAGGTGCGACAAAACTAGGGCCTGTAGGACCTGCATTGCTGATAGTGTTGTTAAGAAGGCAGGCATCGCTTTATTATAGATAGACTTCTCCCCATCTTAGCTACTACTGCATCAATATGTTTTGACCATGACAGTTTACAATCTAGTGTTACTCCAAGCAGTTTAGTCATCGCAACTTGCTCAATTTACACATTAT
Organism: Salvelinus fontinalis; assembly: GCF_029448725.1. Classification (NCBI taxonomy): domain Eukaryota; kingdom Metazoa; phylum Chordata; class Actinopteri; order Salmoniformes; family Salmonidae; genus Salvelinus; species Salvelinus fontinalis. The sequence continues at coordinate 42,170,657 of NC_074677.1, forward strand.
TTATTACAGGATTTAGTTGAGGTTTAGGGTTTAGTGAGTGTTTTCTTCCAAAAACAATGCTTTTATTTTACAAATATTTAGGGCTAACTTATTCCTTGCCACCCACTCTGAAACTAACTGCAGCTCTTTGTTGAGTGTTGCAGTCATTTCAGTCGCTGTAGTAGCTGACGTGTATAGTGTTGAGCCATCCGCATACATAGAAACTCTGGCTTTACTCAGTCAGTGGCATGTTGTAGGAAAAATGTTAAAAAGCGAGGGGCCTAGACAGCTACCCTGGGGAATTCCTGATTCTAACTGGATTATATTTGATAGGCTTCCATTCAAGAATACCCTCTGTGTTCTGTTAGACAAATAACTCTTTATCCACATTAAAGCAGGGGTGTAAAGCTATAACACGCAAATTTTTCCAGCAGCAGACTATGGTCAATAATGTCAAAAGCTCCAATGAAGTCTAACAAAACAGCCCCTACAATCATTTTATCATCAATTTCTCTCAGCCAATCATCAGTCATTTGTGTAAGTGCTGTGCTTGTTGAGTGTCCTTCCCTATATTCATAGGCTAGGTTGAAGCAACCTCATGATGGATATAGGAAAAATTTGAGTATCATGTAGTAGCCTCAACCTATCGCTGTTAAATTTAACTGGGTGAATGGAATATGAATGACAATCATCCGATATACTGTAATAGAAATAAGGCCATGCTCATGAAAGAAAAATTGTCCTCCCTCATCTGAGGGACGTGCACACACACACACACACACACACACACACACACACACACACACACACACACACACACACACACACACACACACACACACACACACACACACACACACACACACACACACACACTAACACACACACACTAACACACACACACACACACACACACACACACACACACACACACACACACACACACACACACACACACACACACACACACACACACAGACACACAGACACACAGACACAGACACAGACACCCACACACACACCCACCCACCCACCCACCAGCAGTCTCATTCTGCATCACCCAGTCCAGGGCCCATATTCATAAAGCGGCTCTCAGAGTAGGAATACTAATGTAGGATCAGTTCCCTCCTGTCCATATCATTATGATGTAAAGGGGAGAGCTTGGCCTGTAGTTATCAAACATCTCAGAGTAGGAAATCGGTTCTAACTGCTCAAGAAATTCTCAGAGTGCGCAAATTTGGTCCTGCTTTTACGCATACGAGTAAGAGCATGCTATCAACCTTCCTATGACATAAAAGTACTCATATCTCAGGGTATATTTAAGAGAGCTCACCAATTAGGAGTTGCCATAAATGGCTGCATTGAGACGATGGCAAGCACGCATATTTAGGGAGAGGGGGGGATGTTTTACAAACATTTGATAAAGACAATTTAATCAAAAGATACCGTTTAGATAGGAATGGTATACTTTTTGTGACTGACCTTGTCCGTGATGCTATTTCTCCATCTACGGGACAATCGTGTACTCTCTCGACAGAGATGAAAGTAATCACCATTTTACGCTTCTTTGTAACAGGGTAACAGCAATGATTTGGTTTATCACAGACTACTATCAGCAGATCAATCCGTCAAACCCTAATGGCAATTACGGCCCCTCAAATCATCTGAAGGTTAATTGATTTTCCCACCACTCAACGCCAGATTATTCAAAAACAAGATGATTGCATGCAAATCACTGGTTTACCGGGAGTTGTTGGCGTCATTGATTGTACCGACATCAACATTATTGTTCCACACATGGATGAGGACACATTCATCGATCGAAAGTGGTACCACAGTATTAATACCCAATGCAGACTATATGACTCTGGATGTTGTAGCCAACTGGCCTGGGTCTACACATGACTCCAAAGTGATCAGTGAGAGTTGTTTGAGCACAATGTTGTTCCCCCTTGATGTCACTTGCTTGGTGACAAAGGAGGTGGCTGCTGACCCCTTTCCTTCGACCTCTTCTGAGCACTCACCTCAAATATAGCAGGTGAGGCAATAGGACAAATATTGTTTTCCTGGGCGGTTGAGGTGAGTTGAAGTCTGAAATTTACATACAACTAATCCAAATACATTTAAACTCAGTTTTTCACAATTCCTGACTTTTAATCCTGGTAAAAATTCCCTGCCTTAGGTCAGTTAGGATCACCACTTTATTTTAAGAATGTGAAATGTCAGAATAATAGTAGAGAGAATGATTTATTTGAGCTTTTATTTCTTTCATCACATTCCCAGTGGATCAGAAGTTTACATACACTCAATTGGTATTTGGTAGCATTGCCTTTAAATTGTTTAACTTGGGTCAAACGTCCGGGTAGCCTTCCACAAGCTTCCCACAATAAGTGGGAATTTTGGCCCATTCCTCCTGACAGAGCTGGTGTAACTGAATCAGGTTTGCAGGCCTCCTTGCTCACACACGCTTTTCAGTTCTGCCCACATCTTTTCTATAGGATTGAGGTCAGGGCTTTGTAATGGCCAGTCCAATACCTTGACAGTGTTGTTCTTAAGCCATTTTGCCACAACTTTGGAAGTATGCTTGGGGTCATTGTCCATTTGGAAGACCCAAATGCAAGCTTTAACTTGAGATGTTGCTTCAACATATCCACATAATTTGGCAGCCTCATGATGCCATCTATTTTGTGAAGTGCACCAGTCCCACCTGCAACAAATCACCCCCACAACATGATGCAGCCACTCCCGTGCTTCACGGTTGGGATGGTGTTCTTCGGGTTGCAAGCCTCCCCTTCTTCCTCCAAACATAACGATGGTCATTATGACCAAACAGTTCTATTTTTGTTTCATCAGCACAGAGAAGTGCGATCTTTGTCCCTATGTGCAGTTGCAAACCATAGTCTGGCTTTTTTTATGGCGGTTTTGGAGCAGTGGCTTTTTCCTTGCTGAGTGGCCTTTCAGGTTATGTCGATAGAGGACTCGTTTTACTGTGGATATAAATGCTTTTGTACCTGTTTCCTCCAGCATCTTCACAAGGTCCTTTGTTGTTTTTCTGGGATTGATTTGCACTTTTCGCACCAAAGTACGTTCATCTCTAGGAGACAGAAAGCGTCTCCTTCCTGAGCGATATGATGGCTGAGTGGTCCCATGGTGCTTCAACTGTATATAGTGGACTTTATCTCAGCATAATTAAAATATGAACCTATTTAAAATCACATGTAAATATATATTTTTTTATCTGAAGGGCTCACAAGATCACAAGGAGTGGAGTAGAAAGGCCATTGGAAGAGGATTTTTCACGTTCTCCATGGAGAGGTGTGTCACAGCTTGAGGATGCCTCATAATACAGCCTGGCCTCATAGACTACACGTAACAAAGTACATTTAAATCCGGGACACTCAAATTAGTATGATATGTTACGTTTGGTATGGTTACATACAGTGCATTCGGAAAGTATTAAGACCCCTAACTTTTTCAAAATTTTGTTACGTTACAGAATTACTTGTTTTGTTCCCCTCATCAATCGACACACAATACCCTATAATGACAAAGCAAGTAAATGTTTTCTTATTATTTATTCTTCTTATTATGATTTTTTACCCCTTTTTCTACCCAATTGGTAGTTACAGTCTTGTCCCATCACTGCATCTCCCGTACAGACTCGGGAGAGGCGAATGTTGAGAGCCGTGCATCTTCCAAAACACAACCCTGCCAAGACGCACTGATTCTTGATACAATGCTTGCTAAAGCCGGAAGCCAGCCGCACCAAACACCATACACCTGGTAACCTTGTCAGCGTACATTGCACCCGGCCACAGGAGTTGCTAGAGCACAACTCCTGGACCACCCAGCCTGGACCACCCAGCCGGCTAAACCCTCCCCTAAACCGGACAACGCTGGGCCAATTGTGCGCTGCCTCATGGGTCTCCTGGTCGGGGCCAGTGTGACACAGCCTGGGATCGAACCAGGATCTTTAGGGATGCAGTGCCTTAAACCGCTGCGCGGTTTCATATTTACGTGAGCATTCAAACCTTTTGCTATGAGACTCGATATTGAGCTCAGGTACATCCTTTTTCCATTGATCATCCTTGAGATGTTTCTACAACTTGATTGGAGTCCACCTGTGGTAAATTCAATTGATTGGACAGGATTTGGAAAGACACACACTTGTCTATATAAGGCCCCACATTTGACAGTGCATGCCAGAGCAAAAACCAAGCCATGATGTCAAAGGAATTGTCCGTAGAGCTCCGAGACAGGATTGTGTCAAGGCACAGATCAGGGGAAGGGTACTGAAAAATATCTGTAGCATTGAAACCACCAAGAGTCTTCCTAGAGCTGCCCACCCGGCCAAACTGAGCAATCGAGGGAGAAGGGCATTGGTCAGGGAGGTAACCAAGAATCCGATGGTCACTCTGACAGAGCTCCAGAGTTCCTCTGTGGAGATGGGAGAACCTTCCAGAAGGGGAACCATCTCTGGCACCTAAAGACTCTCAGACCATGAGAAACAAGATACTCTGGTCTGATGAAATCAAGATTGAACTCTTTGACCTGAATGACAAGCATAACGTCTGGAGGAAATCTGACACCATCCCTACGGTAAAGCAAGGTTGTGACAGCATCATGCTGTGGTGAGGTTTTTTAGCGGGAGGGACTGGGTGACTTGTTATGATCGAGGGAAAAATAAACAGAACAAAGTACAGAGAGAACCTGCTCCAGACTGCTCAGTACGTGTGCAACGACACTCCCCATCCAACCTGACAGAGCTTGAGAGGATCTGCAGCGAAGAATGGGATAAACTCCCCCAAAACAGTTGTGCCAAGCTTGCAGCGTCATACCCAAGAAGACTCGAGGCTGTAATCGCTGCCAAAAGTATTTTGTAACGTGTCTGAAAGTACTGAGTAAAGTGTCTGAATACTTATGTAAATGTGATAATTCAGTTTTTGTTTTTTTTCTAAAATACTGTTTTGGTATGTCATTATGGGGTATTGTGTGTAGATTGATGAGGAAAAAAACAACTGAATACACTTTAGAAGAAGGCTCTAACATAACAAAATGTGGAAAAAGTCAAGGGGTCTGAATACTTTTCAAATGCACCGTAAGACAGGTTACATACGGAAATCTTTTTTTGATGCACCTGTTCGTCAATTTAAGTAACATAATGAAAAAATCCCCATCATAATCCAGTAGTTAAGCTAGAGATATGTCAATCCAATGCATCCGCCTCTGTCGGCCTCCCGCATCTGCGGTGAAAGGTGGTCGAGCTACAGCGGTGTTTGTCAGACCATGAGACATCCCGAAAATCAGGTTGGCTAACAGTTTTAGTAACTAATATGACCCCTCTATATAAGGATGAGAATCTCACAAACACGATGGCTTTCTCCATTTTGCTCTACAATCCCCACAAGCCCAACGGGACTCGTCTGAAGTCAGTACCGCCGATGTGACAACCAATATAGGAAATAAACTTCAAAACCGTATTCCTTCTGAGGCATTTTTTGACTGTCTGTTTTGTAATTTATGAATGTGTTATTCAATTTAGTACCTTGTCTACTACTACTACTTTTTAGCAACTTTGCAACTATAATTTATGAATGTGTTAGCAATTTAGTACCTTGTCTACTACTACTACCTTTTAGCATCTTTGCAACTATCATTCCCCTAATCCTAACCCTTTTAGCTAACCCTTTTAGCTTAAACGTTCTTTGGGCTATAGTAGTAGGCCAAATGAAATATTTTATCAAAACATTTGTACATCATTTTTTTTGTCCTAAAATTCAAAATCAAATAGCTAAATAATCCATGGTATGACCGTCTTAAAACAATTCCAACGAAAGGAGGGTGGTTGGTCGGGATAGATGGATGGGTGAGTGTACAATGTGAACTTTAGCATTTTAGCAATTTAGTACCTTGTCTACTACTACTACTTTTTAGCAACTTTGTAACTATCCTTCCCCTAATCCTAACCCTTTTAGCTAACCCATCCCCGTCCCCTAACCTTAACCTAACTTCTAACCTTAAACCTAAACTTAACCCTAACCCCTAGCCTAGCTAAAATTAGCCAGCTAGCTAATGTTAGCCACCTAGCTAACGTTAGGCACAACAAATTGGAATTCGTAACATATCATATGTTTTGCAAATTCGTAACATATTGTAGGTATTGCAATTCGTATATGTTGTAAAAAATTGCAATTTGTAACATCTCATACAAAATGGATGATGGACATCCACAAATGAATGCATACCATACGAAACGTAACATATCATACTATAAGGAGTGTTGCGGATTTACGAACAGAATAATACGAAATGCTCTGAGACCAGGTTGCATAATCATGTCTTGTGCAATATTGCACCACATCTACAAACTACGACTGATCACTCTACCTCCCAACGATGGAAATCCAGAAACTGACGATGACAGTGACATTGACGACAGTGATATTGACACTGATGGAGACAACGGCGATGATGAAGCCAGCACTTTCCGCCAGCACTTTGCCAACCTTAATTTTAGGTAGGCTCGCATAGCAATCTCCACACTTCGTTTTGGCGCAGTGTCAGCAGAATGGTCTCGCAGAACCCAATATCTAGCTCAGGGTTTCCCAAACACCAAGGGGTGCATGTTTTGGTTTTTACCCCTAGCACACAGTTGATTTGATCATTTGAATCAGCTGTGTAGTGTTAGGGCAAAAAACTAAACATGCACCCCTTGGTGTCCCCAGGACTGAGTTTGGGAAATGCCGATCTAGCTACAGATAAACATTTAAGCTAAGAGAGAACATAATACAGATATGCCATAGTGGGCTAACATTTAAGTACAGGTTCGAATTACTGTGAACAAATAAACACACCGTGTTATTTCTTAAGCTTTTTTATTGTAAGAGAGTAATATGCCTCCTGCAAACAAAATCCTTTTATTAAAAATGTTGATTTCTCCCGTTGAGGCTGCGCAATGTCCTCCTCAGGGTTTTGGGAACCAGACCTTCTGGGGAGCTGCTGGTGGGTGGTGCGTCCTGCAGCAACTGTGAGGTGGTCCCCTCAGATGCTGTGCCAGACGCTGAAGCGAGAGATGTGCTGCACCAAAATAGTGTTGGTTTTCAGTTTATCTTACTTATGTCCAATAGAAAATATAATTTTTTAATCAAAATATCATGAGAATAAAAGTGTTTGAAATTCAACAATGAACTTAAATCCGACTTATTGTGTTGCTCGGTGACGCTCAAACGTTCAGCGTCTTGGCCCTCTCCAATGCCCGAGATGGTCACATTTGAGCGCCCCAGGTAGTTAAACGCATTGAGAGGTTTAGGTGGAGGGCCACCTCCTGAATGTAGAGAATTCCTATTAGACAACAAAATAGTCTACTATACAGTGTACATACCATAGCAACTGAACTTAAGCCTACCTGTTTTTTCCGTTTCTCCAACCAACATTTTGATAGGATGGTGTACCAGCATTATTCCACATTCTTCAAACAGGAAAATGCTGAAAATACAGAAAATATGCGGTTTATTGATTCGGAAATGGCCCTCCACGTGTTTTTCTTGTGCTGGTCAATGTAGGACAAAATTTGCTGTTGATAATACTTTTTGTATTTTTCTATTTGCCCTTAGAGTAAAATACTTTCATCCACCTGCCAGTTCGTTTTTCTTTTTATTACCATGAATGCCGCAAAATATTACATGTTGTGGTTAAAAAGCTAGAAGCCAAAAACGGATTGGTAGTTCTATGTAAAGAGGGTAATGTGAGACAGCTGTTCAACATGTTATCTCAAGCTAATCTCTCAAACTAATTGGATGATTAGCCTATTTCTCACCACAGTGCCAACCTTTCATGCACCGGTGTGCCTGGGAGTATTATATCATCTAAATAGACCTAATAACCAATAGTAAAATTGTCCGACACAATTATGATTATATTTTATGATGATTACATTTTAATATAACAATAAAAACCAGACATATGTAACAGCCTACAAAACAAACATTACGCTATGTTGATAGGTCTATAATTGGTTTGATATTAGTGTTGCATCAGCCTTGATTTTGGAAATGTGGAATAAACTTTTCTACTTGAAAACCTACAAAACGTCATCCCATGTCGTAAAAGCATGCTGAGATCAACTCATAAGTAACTCATCACTGAGAACAGGGGAGAGACGTTGGGTAACTAACTACCTGTTATGTCTTACTCTGAGCTGTGAGTAAATTAGGTCACACAAACCATTTCAATAGGGTTGAGGTCGGGTAATTGTAGAGGCCAGGTCATCTGATGCACCACTCCATCACTCTGCTTCTTGGTCAAATAGGCCTTACACAGTCTGGAGATGTGTTGGGTCATTGTCCTGTTGGAAAAACAAATGATTGTCCCACTAAGCGCAAACCAGATGGGAAGGTGTATCGCTACAGAATTCTGTAGTAGCCATGCTAGTTGTGTGCCTTGAATTCTGAATAAATCAGAACCATGCAGAACCATGCTTCACGGTGGGAACCACACATGCAGAGATCATCCGTTCGCCTACTCTGCTTCTCACAAAGACACGGCAGTTGGAACCAAACAATCTCCAATTTGGACTCATCAGACCAAGGGACAGATTTCCACCGGTCTAATGTCTATTGCTCGTGTTTCTTGGCCCAAGCAAGTCTCTTCTTCTCATTTGTGTCCTTTAGTAGTGGTTTCTTTGCAGCAATTTGACCATGAAGGCCTGATTCACGGAGTTTCCTCTGAAGAGTTGATCTTGAGATGTGTCTGTTACTCAAACTCTGAAGCGTTTATTTGGGCTGCAATTTGTGAGGCTGGTAACTCTAATGAACTTATCCTCTGCAGCAAAGGTAACTCTGGGGCTTCCTTTCCTGTGGTTGTCCTCAAGAGAGTCATAATAACGCCTGATGGTTTTTGTGACTGCACTTGAAGAAACTTTCAAAGTTGACGGACTGTGGTTTTTCTTTGCTTATTTGAGCTGTTTTGGTATTTTACCAAATAGGGCTATCTTCTGTATACCACCCCTACCTTGTCACAACACAACTGATTGGCTCACACTCATTAAGAAGGAAATAAATTCCACAAATCAACTTTTAACAAGGCACATCTGTTTATTGAAATGCATTCCAGGTGACTATCTCAGGAAGCTGGTTGAGAGAATTCCATTAGTGTTCAAAGCTGTCATCAAATATATTTTAACACTTTTTCGTTACTATATGATTCCATTTGTGTAGTTTCATAGTTTGGATGTCTTCACTATTATTCTACAATGTAGAAAATAATAAAAATAAAGAAAAACCCTGGAATGGGTAAGTGTGTCCAAAAACGTTTGACTGGTACTGTATGTACATAAGATATTTCTGTCTTTCATTTTCAATAGATTTGCAAACATTTCTAAAAACATGTTTTCGCTTTGTCATTATGGGGTATTGTGTGTAGATGGGTAACCAAAAATATATATTGAATCCAATTTGAATTCAGGCCGTAACACAACAAAATGTGGAACAAGTCGAGGGGTAAGAATACTTTCTGAAAGCACTGTATACACCTTCAGGTCATGCTACATCCACTGCTGACTGTGGTCGGAGGAGTATTCTAAATCAGCAAGCCTTGCAGTTAACAGACATTATACTACAGGCTCTGCTTATATTTGTGCTATTTTGATTGTGTTGGCCTATGCTTGAACATGATCTTCAGGTGGGGTCAAGACCTATCTCTGCACCCCCTTGTATCACCCACTTCAACACTAAATCAGATGTCTCCACTGTCTGTAGTGAAAATGCACAGGAATCATGGACATTGAGATTACAGGGATGTGCAATAATATATTATGTGTAATGTTCATTAAGTGTAATGATGATTAGGTGGATGTGTAATACACTTTTTTAAAGGGCGGGGGTACTATCTATTCTAATCTACTCATACAACACAAAGTTATTGACCTCCTCTGACTTCCCCTCTTTGTTTTATGCTCTGCAGGTGGCTGAGTCAACCTTTGTCTTAATGAGGAAATGGAGATGGTCTATCGTCAATGGTTTTTATGGTAAGTGTTCTTACTCTGTTATTCTTAATCAACTCAGATTCACTACCAGGCCTGGTCTGCAGGTGTCAGTCACACGCCCATCTCCTGCAGCTGTGATCCACTGGGCTGCATACAGCACTAGCAGCAGCTGAAAAATATCCAATCAGGTTCTACACTCCCCTTCACATCCTCCCATCCCCTCCCTACTCAACACATGACGCAGCAGAATCTTGAACGCTCAAGATGTGAGTGAGAGAAGAAATAGTAAAAAGACAAAAGGGATCGGTTTTATGGCACACGCATACGCTCGCACACACGCACACACACACACTGACACAAACACAAACACACGTCCTTGGAATCAGTCGCATTCCAGCCCTCTTCAGTCAGACTACCAGAGCTCTGAGTCACCTAACCATATAAAATCAAATGATATCAAAGTTTATCAAAGTTTGTCAAGTACACAGATTGGCAGATGATATCACAGGTGCGAAATGCCTGTGTTTCTAGCTCCAGCAGTGCAGTAATACCTAGCAATACTTAAACAATACACACATAATCCAAAAAGTAAAAAATAATGATATTAAGAAATATCAGAGTGAGAAATGTCAGAGTCCGGAATATAAATATGAATAAATATATAAATAAAATTGGACACACCTACTCATTCAAGGTTTATTTTTTTTATTTTTTTATTCAAGGTTTAGTTTTTATACATTGTAGAATAAGAGTGAATACATGAAATGTTACATATGACACATATGGAATCATGTAGTAACCAAAAAAGTGTTAAACAAATATTTTATATTTGAAATTCTTCAAAGTAGCCACCCTTTGCCTTGATGAAAGCTTTACACACACTTGGTATTTCATAATTGTGATGTCTATATATACAGTTGAAGTCGGAATTTTACATAAACTTAGGTTGGAGTCATTAAAACTTATTTTCAACAACTCCACAAATTTCTTGTTAACAAACTATAGTTTTGGCACGTCGGTTAGGACATCTACTTTGTGCATGACACAAGTAATTTTTTCCAACAATTGTTTACAGACAGATTAATTCACTTATAATTCACTGTATCACAATTCCAGTGGGTCAGAAGTATAAATGCACTAAGTTGACTGTGCCTTTAAACAGCTTGGAAAATTCCAGAGAATTATGTCATGGCTTTAAAAGCTTCTGATAGGCTAATTGACACCATTTGAGTAAATTGGAGGTGTACCTGTGGATGTATTTCAAGGCCTACCTTCAAACTCAGTGCCTATTTGCTTGACATCATAGGAAAATCCAAATAAATCAGCAAAGACCTCAGAAAAAAAATGGTAGACCTCCACAAGTCTGGTTCATCCTTGGGGGCAATTTCCAAATGCCTGAAGGTACCACGTTCATCTGTACAAACAATAGCACGCAAGTACAACAACTATGGGACCACGCAGCCATCATATCGCTTAGGAAAGAGACGCGAACTGTATCCTAGAGATGAATGTACTTTGGTGTGAAAAGTGCAAATCAATCCCAGAACAACAGCAAAGGACCTTGTGAAGATGCTGGAGGAAACAGGTACAAAAGTATCTATATCCACAGTAAAACGAGTCCTATATCGACATAACCTGAAAGGCCGCTCAGCAAGAAAGAAGCCACTGCTCCAAAACCGCCATAAAAAAAGCCAGACTGTGGTTTGCAACTGCACATGGGGACAAAGATTGTACTTTTTGGAGAAATATCCTCTGGTCTGATGAAACAAAAATAGAACTGTTTGGCCATAATGACCATCGCTATGTTTGGAGGAAGAAGGGGAGGCTTGCAAGCCGAAGAACACCATCCCAACCGTGAAGCACATGGGTGGCAGCATCATGTTGTGGGGGTGCTTTGCTGCAAGAGGGACTGGTGCACTTCACAAAATAGATGGCATCATGAGGCTGGAAAATTATGTGGATATGTTGAAGCAACATCTCAAGACATCAGTCAGGAAGTTAAAGTTTGGTCGCAAATGGGTCTTCCAAATGGACAATGACCCCAAGCAGACTTCCGAAGTTGTGGAAAAATGGCTTAAGAACAACACTGTCAAGGTTTTGGTGTGACCATTATAAAGCCCTGAGCCCTCAATCCCATAGAAAATGTGTGGGCAGAACTGAAAAGCGTGTGCGAGCAAGGAGGCCTACAAACCTGACTCATGTACACCAGCTCTGTCAGGAGGAATGGGCCAAAATTCACCCAACTTATTATGGGAAGCTTGTGGAAGGCTACCCAAAACGTTTGACTCAAGTTAACCTCTCTAGGCGGTGACCAACATCCGGTGAAATTGCAGAGCGCCAAATTCAAAAAACAGAAATATTTTTAATAAAAAAATCATAAAATATACAAGTATTATACATCGGCTTAAAGATGAACTTCTTGTTAATCCAACCGTTGTGTCAGATTTCAAAAAGGCTTTACGGCGAAAGCCTACCATGCGATTATCTGAGGATAGCACCCAGCACACAAAACATTACAAACAGTTATCAGCCAAGTAGAGGAGTAACAAAAGTCAGAAATAGCGATAAAATGAATCACTTACCTTTGATGATCTTCGTATGGTTGCACTCACAAGACTCCCAGTTACCCAATAAAGTCCCTCTTTATATCCAAAAACCTCCGTTTAGTTGGCGCGTTTTGTTCAGTAATCCAATGTCTCCAAGGCGGTCACAACAGGCAGACGAAAAATCCCAAAAGTATCAGTAAGGTTCGTAGAAACATGTCAAACGATGTTTATAATCAATCCTCAGGTTGTTTTCAGTCATAATAATCAATAAAATTTCAACCGGACAATAGCTTCGTCAATATAAAAGAAAAACAAGAAAGGTGCACTCTCGGTCGCGCGCAGCAAACAGCTCTGGGGACTTTCCACTATCCACTCACTCAGAGTGGTCTTACTCTCTCATTCTTCAGAAATCAAGCCTAAAACAATTTCTGAAGACTGTTGACATCTAGTGGAAGCCATAGGAAGTGCATTCTGAGTTCTAAGTCATTGGATACTGTGAAGGCAGTCAATGGAAAACTACAAACATAAAAAATCCCGCTTCCTGGATGGATTTTGTTCAGGTTTTCGCCTGCCATATCAGTTCTGTTATACTCACAGACATTATTTTAACAGTTTTGGAAACTTTAGAGTGTTTTCTATTCAATCCAATATATGCATATCCTAGCTTCTGAGCCTGAGTAACAGGCAGTTTACTTTGGGCATTCTTTTCATCCGGAGGTGAAAATAGTGCCCCCTACCCTAGTGAGGTTAAACAATTTAAAGGCAATGCTTCCAAATACTAATTGAGTGTATGTAAACTTCTGACCCACTGGGAATATGAAATAAATAAAAGCTGAAATAAATAATTCTCTCTACTATTATTCTGACATGTCACATTCTTAAAATAAAGTGGTGATCCTAACTTACCTAAAACGGAATTTTTACTTGGATTAAATGTCAGGAATTGTGAAAAACTGAGTTTAAACGTATTTGGCTAAGGTGTATGTAAACTTCCGACTTCAACTGTATATATTATGGTGTGTATAGACAGTCTGAACAGTATATGAATAGAAAAGGTGTGTACGACAGTAGTTATATAGGACGAGACATGACTACAATACCGTATGTACAAAAAATGGGTTAAACAGTATGTAAACATTATTAATGTGACCAGTGTTCAATGACTCTAGGGCAGCAGTCTCTAAGGTGCAGGGTAGAGTACAGGCTAGTAACAGTGACTAAGGTTCAGAGCATGGTACTGGGCGGAGGCCGGCTAGTGATGACGGATTAACAGTCTGATGGCCTGGAGATAGAAGCCGTTTATCAGTCTCTCGGTCCAAGCTTTGATGCACATGTATTGTCTCCGCCGTCCGTGGCTCGGGTGGCTGAGGTCCTTAAATGTCCATAAAGGCCACACTGCAGCAAAGGAAGTGTGTGTGTGTGTGTGTGTGTGTGTGTGTGTGTGTGTGTGTGTGTGTGTGTGTGTGTGTGTGTGTGTGTGCGTGTGCGCGTGCCAAAGATGATGGACCACAGCACCACCCAGTGACACATACCTCCTGAAGAATGAACAGAGCTCAAATTTAGATATGGAAAGAATGTGTCTCAAAATGATGCACATGACTTAGACAGAGTATGTCGGCTGAGAGGGTGAAGATGTAGTGAGAAAGATCATGACTCAACCGCTCTCCTCTTCCTCCTCTCCTTCCCCCTCGCCCTCCTGGCTATGTCAGACCTAGATTGATGTTAGTGATGATCCTATTACTGTACTTTGTGATTAGTCTATCTGGGACTGGGAGGATCTGAGCCAGAGCCAGAGCCACGGATGGGCATGTCCTGCCCTGTTGCCTGGAGCTCTCTTACCCTGGCAGCCCAGAGTGCCCTCCACTCCCTGGCCGCAAACAAAGGGGCACAGTCCCACCTCACCTACCAACCTGCCCTCCCGCACACCGACCCGCCCGCCTCAACCAGGGGGGACAGCAGCAGCCAATAGCACCTCTCAGCCAGCCAATGTTCGAATGGTTTGAGACAGGCATTCAGCCAATCAGACTGCACTGCAGCAAAGATCGCAGTGGCACTAACAAACAGAGAGAGAGAGAGAGAGAGAGGGAAAGAGGGAGAGAGAGAATGATAGAACGATAGAGAAAAAACCTATCAGACACAGACAGAGGAATTTAGAAAAAAGTTCAGGGAGAGGGAGAAACTCAGGTAGAATCTGTCGATTAAATTATTAGGATGACTGACTGCATTGTTTGAATCTATTTAAGGGCGATTCACAGGTACAATGTTAAAAATTGTAAGTCCATAAACAGCTCTCAGAAAAAATGTACCTGTACTGAAGCTGAATCATATACTGTATTCCTTTTACGAAGGTTTTCTATAACGCCATCTGATATATCAATACAGACAGAGGAAATAAAATTGTGATTGTTACAGTGATTTAATTCCAGACAGACTTTATTGAGAGTCTGGACACAGGCCGATTAAACGTCCTCACCTCCTTTTCATTCCAGCCTTGACCGTTGCCCGATTTAACATACACTTTTCACCAGGGACCCAACTTTCACTGGGGACGGGGACGGGGATGGAGGTCTACATGTCCCACCCACATTCTGAAATTGCATTTTTGTACCTCCCCAGTTTTATCATTGGAATATGATACAAAATGAGGCAATGGTGTGCATTAGGACCATGCGGACACCTCTGAGTGGTCGGGTAGGCTGTTTGTAGTATTTATCCGACTGAATAAAAAACGAACAAAAATAAAATAATGTCCCCTCCAATCCAAAGTTGCGCCCCTGCTTTTCACAGGGCACCCCTGTTTAATATCGACCTATAACAATGCACCTTGATCCATCCACATCCTGGAGGCAACAAATTATTTTGACTTAAGGCCTTCCCACACTGCAGGTCGGATTCAGTCTTTTATGATTACTACGTCACACACTGTAAGATGTTACCAAACTAAAATCTTGATATCATCTGGATTTTACGATTTGTTTCAGTTCTGTCGTCACATTCTGCAATTAGCTTGCGAGGCTACATCAGCCAACGTAAGCTACATCAACTGCAGTGGTGTATTTGGATGTGCCAGCACCAGCAGTGCAATTCTCCTTCTATGCTAATGCACGCTTGAAGTGAGTTTGGAAAAAGTTTAAATACTCATTTTAGAAATTGTTTTCACATACAAACTTTATATGTCCGAACACAGAATCAAATATGCTTCCCAAAAAGAAGAAGGTCGCTGTGGTATAACGTTTATTTTGATTAGTGATTTTGTGGATTCATCAAAATCCCATCAGGTAGCCTGATTTGACGTCATGTAAACAATATTATTAAGGAAATTTTTCTAGCAAAGCATTTAAACATTTAAATCAAACTATTATATTAATCTGACTATTTACAACAATCATGTTATTGTGTGCATACTCAGTGCTGACTGTGCTCCTATTGGTCAGTATGTACGGGGATCGGCTTGTAACATCAGTCACACTACACAATAAAGGCAAAACATTCATCTTGGCAAAAGTCAAGACCACAGCAATCAAACTATTGATTGGGCAACTGCTTAAATAGGCCTTTGCTCTGCCAGTGTCTTATAAATGGACAATACCATTACTTCTAATTGGAAAAGTTTCTACCTTACTCCCATCTGTCGTGACTTTACTTTCATTAATCTGATGACTGTTATTTATTTAATCAACTAACTATGTTTAATTGTTACCCAATTAAATTAATAATGTAACAATTAACTCATTAGGATTTGGGGCAACACGGAAGAGGTTGTTTAAAGAGTTACCATCTCCCAAATTAAACTCTACAAGGTATTTATCTTTTACATCAATAAACAGTCATCTTATTATTCATTACCTCATATCATATCATCATTCTGAACAGTCGTAACCTCCTTGGATCTGCAAAAACCCCAGCCTTAGTTATGATTCAGTACTTCATTATTTATTTACTAGCTAACTAAATGAGAAAACAGGATAACATACACACTTATTATATGAGAAAACGGTCCCTAGTGAATTGACAAAATATGGCAGCTTGTTATACAGAAAATGAAGAGGGGTGGGGGAGAGAGTGAGAGAGAGAGAAAAAGGGACACTTATCGTTGATACATTTTAGAACTATTCTCACATTTATCATATAGTTTGCACACGAACCGCCGCCCGTTTGAAGTAAGAATTCATGAATGTATTTACATGTGAGTGCTGTTCGCTGTTTATCTCTGTCACAACCAGCCCTCCTCAGGAAGGTTGTTGGCCTTTCAGCGGCATGCTTGCATGGCACTGATTGACCGAAAGGCATCTCCCCTTTCCTGTCGTCTACTGTTGTTCACTCTGGAAGATAGCTAGCCAGCCGTGTCGATGGTTTCCATTGGTGATGAGCGTAGTGGGATACGGGGACTTGAGAAAAGTTGTACAGTAGGATGATTTGAAAGTTCGCTTTTCTAGATATTTGACTTAAAACAGCTAATCAGCTGTACCAGTGATTGTCCGAGAGGGGAATTTCATCCTCTCTCCACCTCGTGTTGATAGTCAGAGTTTTAACCACTTTACATGCACAGCTGCAGCCTGACAATGTTCTGGTCTAGTCTGGGAGGTGAGTTGATTTCCTTCACCTCGTGTTGCGGTTCAAAGTTCTAACCATTTCAAACCTGTAGCTACCGCCTCACGTTTCCTGGTCTGAAGATTGATTTCTCTCCCAAGCCTTTATGCACTCTGGTCTAAAGGGTCCGGTTCTGTCAGGCTGACACGCTCTCTGATCTCACTCGGTGCATGGCTACTTACTTGTACAAAGTTATGTAAAACTATTAACTCTTATGCCTCCTAAAATCACATTCCTTTCTATACTTTCATAATTTTTTATATTTCACACACAACGTTACGGATGGAGACCTCATACCTGTAGTGTAAATACTTTTCAAGTTACAGTATTTCCTTCATAACCTTTTTAATGACATCACAAAATAAAAACCAATATGACATTAGTTTTCTATAGATCATCTCCGACCATTCCCCACATTCTTATGTTAGAAATATTGTTCCAGTATTCACCTTTTGAAGTGTTAGAGATTTGGCGGGAAGACTGTCTGTTAACAAAGACATTCCTTTTGTTCATACTGAAGGAGGAGAAAGAGCCCCCTTCTCCTGTAAATTACAACAGGCTGTGAACTGTCTAACATCCAGTAGCCCCCCCCCCCCCCCCCTCTGTGGGCGAGAGAGGGCCTGGTTACTGTCATCCCCCGCCAAGCTGATCTGACCCATTCTGATCCTCACAGGACTGTCATGACAGCTCATTGACAGAGGTGGCCTAACATTGGTTCACAACCACAATGCACCGAGGATGTGTTACTAATACTACCATACCGCTACCCAGAGAATGTGGACCACCACTCTCTGACCCCTACTCACCCCACAGTAGCTGACATTCTTCTCAATAAATTGCATTTAATGGGAAAAAAGAGCATCACAAGGTTGAAGTTTTTCTTGTTTATCTCATGTCTGTCGCTCTCTCACTCTCTATCTCCTCTTTATTCCCCCATATTCTCTTCTCTCTCCCTTCCCCTTCTTTCAACCCCTCCACCCTTTCAACACTCTCCCCCTCACCCTCTCAGTCTCTCTCTCCCCTCTCTCCCCTTCCCTCACTCTCCCCTTCTCTCTCTCCCTTCTCCCCCTCCATTGTCCTTCTCTCTCCTTCTTTCCCTACATCCACCTAACATCTTTCTCTCTCCTTCTCCCCATCCCTCCTTCACCCTCTTCTTCTCTCTCCCTCCCATTTTCTCACTCTCCCCTTCTCTCTCTCTCCTCCCCCTCCATTCTCTCTCCTCCCTTCTTTCCTTGCCTCCCCTTCCTTTCATCTCACTCTCTCCCTCTCGCTCCTTTCTCTCCATCTTCTCTTCCTCCTCTGTCTGTTGACTCTCTCTCCCCTCCCTCCTCTCTCTCCCCCTCCCTCCTTCACCCTCTCCTCTCTCCCTCTCTCTTTCGCCTTACCTCACTCTCCCTTCTCTCTCCCTCCTCCCCCTCCATTCTCTCTCCCTCCTTCTTTCCATCCCTCCCTCCCCTTCCTTTCATCTCTCTCTCCCTTCTCTCTCTCCCTATTCCTCCTTCACCCTCTCACTCTCCCTCTCTCTCTCCCCTTTCTCCCCCCTCCCTCACTCTCCCCCTTTTTCCCTTTCTCCTCCCCATCCATTCTCTCTCCATCCTTCTTTCCCTGTCTCCTTCTCCTCCTCTCATCTCTCTCTGCCTCCTCTCTCTGCCTCCTCTCTCCCACAGACATACAGACAGACAGACAGGCATGCAGTTAGCCAGGCAGGCAGGCAGGAAGGCAGGCAGGCAGACAATTTCAAGTCAATATCTTCTTCATGAATTCAGTAAAGAATTCATAACAAGGCTCTTAGTTTCTAGAACTGTAAGACCATTGTGTCCAATGGAGATCAAAAATGATTTTGGGTCAGTTGACTTCAAATTTCATATGCTGGATCCCCTAATCACAAAGATGTAAAATTAAACAATTTGAACACTTCGAAACTGCCCCTATGTCCCCAATTAAGTCCCTGAAATTCAATGTACGGCCTCCTGGGAACACTCTTTAACGATGCCCTGAGTTTCAAGTCTTTACGTTAAGAATTGACCGTTTTACAGAGGATGGAAGACTGTTTTGGGGATTAATGAAGGCACTTCCTGTTGCCACAAGGCATCCCTATAAGGTCACGATTGGTTGTGTGCTAGGACAGTTAGCTAGCTCAATCACAATCAATGGGCGTGTCATGGTTATGTGAGGGCTGTAGGTAATGCTTTTCTATAGATGAAAAGCCCTATTCTCTGTGGGACCAAGTTTTCACTGTGAAGAATTCATTTCACATGGTCTGAAACCATTTTCTTTTTTTTTACATTTAGCTCGACATTAAATGACTTCAACAATCAGTGCGGATAGAACAGCTTGGATGGGGAGAGAGTGAGTGAGGGTGGAGAAGGAGGCTTGGCTTGAAGCACTGGGCATCTTGTTGTTATGACATGCATTATCTGAATTAGGGCAACAGAATTATACCTGCGGAGGAGCGGCTTCTATGAAGGAACATTTCATACCTTTGAACTTCAGAGAGTTGGCTTAACGTTGGACTAGCTAGCTAACAACCTTGTGTGTGCAGAATGGCACCAGAACTACATTTGTAGTAAATCAATTCCATGTGAAACGTGATTACTATAGTAAGCTTAACTAGCATTGAAAATATTAGTCCATTCTTCTCTAATAAAACATCTCATTCCCTAATTTCTGAATAACACTTGGAATGTCAGTAGGCTACTAGACTGTGCATTGGAGGGGGAGAGGCAGGTTGCCTTCACACACACACACACACACACACACACACACACACACACACACACACACACACACACACACACACACACACACACACACACACACACACACACACACACACCCCCCCCCCCCCCCCCTTTGGAGGTAAGGTCTTTGCCAGCGCCCCATTTATGTGCATGGCAGTGTAGAGCAGTGTAGATCAGTTCCTGGCAACTCATCAAAGGTACTTGTCGGTCACACACAAACACACACACAGAGCACTGATTACATTATCATTGGTGGTTATGATTAGCATGGTGGAACCAACCCTTCGCTGCATTCACCTTTCTATTTCACTTCAGACATCATGATATGTGAAGTGAAATGGAATGGTAAACACAGGAATTGGGACAAAAGTTAAAATCGTTTTCAACTTTGACCAGGTCAATTGTCACCAACATGATTCAAGTGTCTCCCCTGTTCCATTTTAAGGAGTGCTCACAGCAAGGGCATGACTGCTTGACACACATTACCGTTGTTGATAATACTGTTTGTCTCATCGGGACATCGGGACTTTGGGTTTGTGGCAACTAGTGGAAACCCTAATTCTATGCTTTACAGATGTAGACTGACTGTAGCTACAGATTGGAGTAGGTTAGTCCTGCCCTAGACAATACAGAATGCACTTGTATGCGCTACTAACTAATTTGCAAATTCGACTTGTAGGCTAACGTTAGCTAGCCTGTAGTTAGCTAGCCAGCCTGCCTTGCTAGATGATCAAATGATCACATTACATAACTAATATATAGACAATACACAATAAACTTGTATGAGCTACGACCTAGCTAAATTGTAATGAGGTAGCTATAACTAGCTAGCTATGCTAACGTTAGCTAAAACATTGGCACTCTGGTTTGCCTGCCTGATTTACTGGGCCGTACGCACTATCTTCTGAAGTGCCTTGCGGTCGGAGGCCGAGCAATTGCCGTACCAGGCAGTGATGCAACCGGTCAGGATGCTCTCGATGTTGCAGCTGTAGAACCTTTTGAGGATCTCAGGACCCATGCCAAATCTTTTTAGTTTCCTGAGGGGGAATAGGCTTTGTTGTAACCTCTTCACGACTGTCTTGGTGTGTTTGGACCAATCTAGTTTGTTGTTGATGTGGACACCAAGGAATTTGAAGCTCTCAACCTGCTCCACTACAGCCCCGTCGATGAGAATGGGGACGTGCTCGGTGCTCCTTTTCCTGTAGTCCACAATCATCTCCTTAGTCTTGGTTACGTTGAGGGATAGGTTGTTATTCTGGCACCACACGACCAGGTCTCTGACCTCCTCCCAATAGGCTGTCTCGTCGTTGTCGGTGATCAGGCCTACCACTGTTGTGTCGTCAGCAAACTTAATGATGGTGTTGGAGTCGTGCCTGGCCATGCAGTCGTGGGTGAACAGGGAGTACAGGAGGGGACTGAGCACGCACCCCTGGGGAGCTCCAGTGTTGAGGATCAGCGTGGCAGATGTGTTGCTACCTACCCTCACCACCTGGGGGCGGCCTGTCAGGAAGTCCAGGACCCAGTTGCAGAGGGAGGTGCTTAGTCCCAGGGTCCTTAGCTTGGTGATGAGCTTTGAGGGTAATATGGTGTTGAACGCTGAGCTGTAGTCAATGAACAGCATTCTCACATAGGTGTTCCTTTTGTCCAGGTGGGAAAGGGCAGTGTGGAGTGCAATAGAGATTGCATCATCTGTGGATCTGTTTGGGCGGTATGCAAATTGGAGTGGGTCTAGGGTTTCTGGGATAATGGTGTTGATGTGAGCCATTACCAGCCTTTCAAAGGACTTCATGGCTATGGATGTGAGTGCTACGGGTCTGTAGTCATTTAGGCAGGTTGCCTTTGCGTTCTTGGGCACAGAGACTATGGTGGTCTGCTTGAAGCATGTTGGTATTACAGACTCAATCAGGGACATGTTGGAAATGTCAGTGAAGACACCTGCCAGTTGGTCAGCACATGCCCGGAGCACACGTCCTGGTAATCTGTCTGGCCCCCCAGCCTTGTGTATGTTGACCTGTTTAAAGGTCTTACTCACGTCGGCTACAGAGAGCGTGATCACACAGTCATCCGGAACAGCTGATGCTCTCATGCATGCCTCAGTGTTGCTTGCCTCGAAGCGAGCATAGAAGTGATTTAGGTCATCTGGTAGGCTCGTATCATTGGGCAGCTCGCAGCTGTGCTTCCCTTTGTAGTCTGTAATAGTTTGCAAGCCCTGCCACATCCGACGAGCGTTGGAGCCGGTGTAGTATGATTCAGTCTTAGACCTGTATTGACGCTTTTCCTGTTTGATGGTTCGTCGCAGGGCATAGCAGGATTTCTTGTAAGCTTCCGGGTTAGAGTCCCCCACCTTGAAAGCGTTAGCTCTTCCCTTTAGCTCAGTGCGAATGATGCCTGTAATCCATGGCTTCTGGTTGGGGTATGCACGTACAGTCACTGTCGGGACGACGTCCTCAATGCACTTATTGATAAAGCCAGTGACTGATGTGGTGTGTGGCTCAGTTGGTAGAGCATGGCGCTTGCAACGCCAGGGTTGTGGGTTCAATTCCCACGGGGGGACCAGGATGAATATGTATGAACTTTCCAATTTGTAAGTCTCTCTGGATAAGAGTGTCTGCTAAATGACTTAAATGTAAATGTAAATGTATTCCTCAATGTCATCGGAAGAATCCCGGAACATGTTCCAGTCTGTGATAGCAAAGCAGTCCTGTAGTTTAGCATCTGCTTCATCTGGCCATTTCTTTATAGACCGAGTCACTGGTCCTTCCTGCTTTAATTTTTGCTTGTAAGCAGGAATCAGGAGGATAGAGTTGTGGTTGTATTTACCAAATGGAGGGCGAGGGAGAGCTTTGTACGCGTCTCTGTGTGTGGAGTACAGGTATTCTAGAATTTTTTTCCCTCTGGTTGCACAATTAACATGTTGATAGAGATTTGGTAAAACTGATTTAAGTTTCCCTGCATTAAAGTCTCCAGCCACTAGGAGCGCCGTCTCTGGGTGAGTGGTTTCCTTTTCGCTTATTTCCTTATACAGCTAACTGAGTGCGGTCTTAGTGCCAGCATCTGTCTGTGGTGGTAAATAAACAGCCACGAAAAGTATAGCTGAGAACTCTCTACTGCAATTTATCACAGTATACTCTACTTCAGGCGAGCAAAATCTAGAGACTTCCTTAGATTTCGTGTACCAGCTGTTGTTTACAAATATGCACAGACCGCTAGCTGAAAATCCATGCCGTCATTCAGCCACGATTCCGTGAAGCATAGGATATTACAGTTTTTGATGTCCCATTGGCAGGATATTCGTGATCGTACCTCGTCTAGTTTATTGTCCAATGATTGCACGTTGGCAAGTAATATTGACGGTAACGGCAGCTTTCCTAGTTGCGGGTCCGGACGAGGTATCCGGCTCTTCGTCCTCTGCGTCGCTTCCTTTTGCGAATAATTGGGATGTCTGCCCTGTGGGGTGTTTGGAGAATATCGTCTGAGTCCTGCTTGTTGTTGTTGTTGTTGAAGAAATCTTCTTCTAATCCGAGATGTGTGATCGCTGTCCTGATATCCAGAAGCTCTTTTCTTCCATAAGATACGGTTGCAGAAACATTATGTACAAAATAATTTACAAATATCGCGAAAACCCCCCCATAATAGCACAATTGGTTTAGGAGACCGTAAAACGGCAACCATCTCCTCCGGCGCCATTTTCAAGCTTCCACTGGCATCTCAGCATACATCTGCCTGTAGTTATTGAACTCAACCTTTAGGAGGTTTGTTGTGATTGAGTGTGGGTGGAAACAGCTACAGGTGGGTGTGTTCTGACAGGTGGGTGTGTCTTGGTGGTGGCAAGGACAGACCCAAGAAACAACCACATCAAACCACACCACCAAGCCAACTCACTTTTGGATTCTGTCATGGCCGCCAGCATTTCTTGAGGAGCAAGCCAAAAAACTATACCAAATAAGCGGGTGCACTTCCCCTTTAAAAAACATTGTTCCATAATATTACGGTATTCGCTAAACCTGTTCACTTTATCAGTAGTATGCACACATTGGGGCACAGAAAGAAAGGAACATGTAAGTCTGGAAAAATGATCTGTTATTGTGTAGGCAATAGTCAATTTTTATTTGTTAGCTAGGGTTTGAAGTAGGTGTATCTAGCTGTCTTATTTGTAATTGATTTCATAAACTTTATTGGAAATATGCAGTTTCCTTGTTCACATCAACCCAAGATGATGAACCCTGAAGATGGGACAAAGTGCATGACAAGGTGACCCAGAGGAAGCGCCAGCTGTTCTCAACCCCTACACTCAAAAAGGTACTGCAGTATCTAGAACCAAAAAGGGTTCATCGGCTGTCCCCATAGGAGAACCCTTTGAAGAACTTTTGGTTCCAGTTAGAACCCTTTAGGTTCTAGGTATAACTCGGGTTCTAGGTAGAATCCTTTTGTTTTCCATGTAGAACCCTTTCCACAGAGGGTTCTTCATGGAACCAAAAACGGTTCTCCTTTTTTCTAAGAGTGTACATTGCCCCATTCTTACAAGTACACACACACACACACACACACACACACACACACACACACACACACACACACACACACACACACACACACACACACACACACACACACACACACACACACACAGAGACGACATACTCTCAGTATACCATTCTATAATTTATTTTTTATGCTTGTACTTGTAAATGAGTGTCGTAATTATGGTCTTATTTTGCTACATACACCACCGGGTCAAAATATTAGAACTCAGAATTCAAGGGTTTTTCTTTATTGTACTATTTTCTACATTGTATAATAATAGTGAAGACATCAAAACTATGAAATAACACATATGGAATCATGTAGTAACAAAAAAGTGTTAAACAAATCAAAATGTATTTTATATTTGAGATTCTTCAAAAAGCCACCCTTTGCCTTGATGTCTGCTTTGCACACTTGGCATTCTCTCAACCAGCTTCACCTGGAATGCCTTTCAACAGTCTTGAAGGAGATCCCACATATGCTAAGCACTTGTTGGCTGCTTTTCCTCTACTCTGCAGTCCGACTCATCCCAAACCATCTCAATTTGGTTGAGGTCAGGGAATTGTGGAGGCCAGGTCATCTGATGCAAACCATCACTATCCTTCTTGGTCAAATAGCCCTTACACAGCCTGGAGGTGTGTTGGGTCATTGTCCTGTTGAAAAACAAATGATACTCCCACTAAGCCGAAACCAGATGGGATGGCGTATCGCTGCAGAATTTTTTATTTTATTTTATTTCACCTTTTTTTAACCAGGTAGGCAAGTTGAGAACAAGTTCTCATTTACAATTGCGACCTGGCCAAGATAAAGCAAAGCAGTTCGACACATACAACAACACATAGTTACACATGGAGTAAAACAAACGACAGTCAATAATACAGTAGAAAAATAAGTCTATATACAATGTGAGCAAATGAGGTGAGATAAGGGAGGTAAAGGCAAAAAAAAGGCCATGTTGGTGAAGTAAATACAATATAGCAAGTAAAACACTGGAATGGTAGATTTGCAGTGGAAGAATGTGCAAAGTAGGTGCAAAGGAGCAAAATAAATGAATACAGTAGGGGAAGAGGTAGTTGTTTGGGCTAAATTATAGATGGGCTAAATTCAGGTGCAGTAATCTGTGAGCTGCTCTGACAGCTGGTGCTTAAAGCTAGTGAGGGAGATAAGTGTTTACAGTTTCAGGGATTTTTGTAGTTCGTTCCAGTCATTGGCAGCAGAGAATTATCCTTTGTTTTGCTGACATTGAGTGAGAGGTTATTTCCTGACGCCACACTCCGAGGGCCCTCACCTCCTCCCTGTAGTCTGTCTCGTCATTGTTGGTAATCAAACCTACCACTGTTGTGTTGTCTGCACACTTGATGATTGAGTTGGATGCGTGCATGGCCACTCAGTCGTGGGTGAACAGGGCGTACAGGAGGGGGCTGAGAACGCACCCTTGTGGGGCCCCAGGATCAGCGGAGTCGAGATGTTGTTTCCTACCTTCACCACCTGGGGGCGGCCTGTCAGGAAGTCCAGGACCCAGTTGCACAGGGTGGGGTCAAGATCCAGGGACTCAAGCTTAATGATGAGATTGGAAGGTACTATGGTGTTGAATGCTGAGCTGTAGTCAATGAACAGCATTCTTACATAGGTATTCCTCTTGTCCAGATGTAATAGGGCAGTGTGCAGTTTGATGGCGATTGCATCTTCTGTGGACCTATTGGGCCGGTAAGCAAATTGAAGTGGGTCTAGGGTGACAGGTAGAGTGGAGGTGATATGATCCTTGACTAGTCTCTCAAAGCACTTCATGATGACAGAAGTGAGTGCTACAGGACGATAGTCATTTAGTTCAGTTACCTTGGATTTCTTGGGAACAGAAACAATTGTGGCCATCTTGAAGCATGTGGGGACAGCAGACTGGGATAGGGATTGACTGAATATGTCCGTAAACACACCAGCCAGCTGGTCTGCGCATGCTCTGAGGACGCGGCTAGGGATGCTGTCTGGGTTGGCAGCCTTGCGAGCGTTAACACATTTAAATGTTTTACTCACATCGGCCATGGAGAAAGAGAGCCCACAGTCTTTGGTAGCGGGCCGCATTGGTGGCACTTTATTGTCCTCAAAGCGCGCAAAGGAGCTGTTTAATTTGTCTGGAAGCAGGACGTTGATATCTGTGATGGGGCTGGTTTTCCTTTTCTAATCCGTGATTGTCTGTAGACCCTGCCACATACGTCTCGTGTTTGAGCCGTTGAATTGCGACTCCACTTTGTCTCTGCACTGACACTTTGCTTGTTTGATTGCCTTACGGAGGGAATAACTACACTGTTTGTATTTGGCCATATTCCCAGTTGCCTTGCCATGATTAAATGGTACGTGCTTTCAGTTTTGTGCGAATTCTGCCATCAATCCACGGTTTCTGGTTAGGGAAGGTTTTAATAGTCACAGTGGGTACGACAGCTCCTATACACTTCCCTATAAACTCGTTGCCCGAGTAGCGTATACGTCATTGTTGTTCTCTGAGGCTACCCGGAACATATCCCAGTCCGCATGATCAAAGCAATCTTGAAGCGTGGAATCCAATTGGTCAGACCAGCGTTGGATAGACCTAAGCACAGGCGCTTCCTCTTTTAGTTTCTGCCTATAGGAGGGGAGCAACAAGATGGAGTCATAGTCAGATTTGCCAAAAGAAGGGAGGGGAGGGCCTTGTATGCATCGTGGAAGTTAGAGTAGCAATGGTCAAGGGTGTTACTCGCTCGTGTACTGCAATCGATATTCTGATAGAATTTAGGTAGCCTTGTTCTCAAATTAGCATTGTTAAAATCCCCAGCTACAATAAATGCAGCGTCAGGATGTATGGTTTCCAGTTTACATAAAGTCCAGTAAATTTCTTTGATGGCCGTCTTGTTATCCTCTTGCGGAGGGATACACACGACTGTGTCAATAACTGAGGAGAGTTGTCTTACATGAGTTGTTAATCATGAAACATACACCCTCACCCTTCTTACCGGAGAGATGTTCATTCCTGTCGGCGCGATGCACTGAAAATCCCGTAAGCTATATTGACTCCGACAGCATGTCCCAAGCTAGCCATGCTTCTGTGAAACAGAGGTGTCTGTGACCAACAGATGCATATCTGTATACCCAGTCATGTGAAATCCACAGATCGGGGCTTAATGAATGTATTTCAATGGACTGATTTCCTCATATGAACTGTAACTCAGTCAAATCTGAAATTGTTGCATGTTGTGTTTATATTTTTGTTCAGTATAATAAGAACATAACAGGATCTAACTGAGCGCAGAATAAAACTGGAAGCTCTCATGCAACACAGAAACAACTCAGTAACTAAACAAAAGGATCAACTCAGGACAGGGAATCTGTTACTGTCTTCAAAATAAACAACACAACATTTCCCAGAAAGTGACTATGACATTTGACCACACACACTCAAACAAACTTTTCAATTTTAGGCATTCAATTTCAAATTCCCTTCGTCACTTATGAGTAGAGAAACAAGGAACGGGTCTGATGAGTCTTTCTCTAAAAGGGCAGATGACGAATACCGGCCTCACAGCTGACCTATGACTTATTATAGTTCTTCCGTAAAGTTCAGCGGTGGAGATTTATTGACCACCAGTGTCTATGAGGTGACTCTCTGTCTCTGAAAACAATATGCTACACAGCTAGGCTGCTGAAAACAATACATGACACTGGGTTTGACCGGGGTGTGTCTCATAGTGAGGACGCACAACTAATCCACTTATAGAGATGATTCAGTCCACTGGAAAGCTACCATATGAGGAATTCTTTGAACATTGACACTGTCACAGATTCTCTCAGTGGATGTGGGGGCAAGGCTGGGCAGTGTGTGTGTTGAGAGGGTAGAATGTGTTTGGGGTGGCAGGGAAGGTGTGTGTGTGTGTGTGTGTGTGTGTGTGTGTGTGTGTGTGTGTGTGTGTGTGTGTGTGTGTGTGTGTGTGTGTGTGTGTGTGTGTGTGTGTGTGTATATATGTGTGTGTATATATGTGTGTGTGTATATGTGTTTATGTCACACTCCAATGCTTAAGGATGTGAAACATTGTGAGACATGTTTGATTCGGGTGGGGATGTGCCTGTCTACACACCACCGCTCTCGGATATGACAAAGGGAAAAGAGGTGTGGTGCTCTTCCCACTGCTGCTGTAGGAGTGTGTGGGGGTGTATTGTGTGTGTGTGTGTGTGTATGCGTGTGTCCTCTAGGATATGAGTCAGGCAGGGAGTAGGGTAAGGAGGGCTGTGTGTGGAGTCAGAACAGGGAGAGGATGAATGACGGGGTTAATGTACTTCCCTCATCTCCCTGCGACCAGTGAAAGTGTTCTGAGTCATCACAGACATCAGGGCATTGGTGGTGTAACCATACACACACACACACACACACACACACACTGTCGCCTGAGTCATATCCTAGAGCAGTGGGTGGGGAGGAACAGAGGACAGATGCGTGTGTGGTGTGTGTGTGTGTGTGTGTGTGTGTGTGTGTGTGTGTGTGTGTGTGTGTGTGTGTGTGTGTGTGTGTGTGTGTGTGTGTGTGTGTGTGTGTGTGTGTGTGTGTGTGTGTGTGTGTGTGGAGGGGGGTGGGGGGGGGGGTCGAGATTCCATCAAGGCCAGGAGTGTGGGGAGTGTGGTCAGAGAGTGGGACTTATACACGTCACAAATCTGGGACCAGCACCATTGCTAACTAGCATAGCTGCTCCCTTTGTTGCAAAAAGTTATTGAATAATTAGAATCCCATTGTCATCTTCAACCTAGGCTACAGTCTCCTCCTCATTCTCGTAATATGCCATTTAGCTGAGACTTTTATCCAAAGCGACTTACAATCATGAGTGCATTTTTATTTATTTTTTACGTATGGGTGGTCCCGGGAATCAAACCCCCTTTTCTTAGCATTGCAAGTGCCATGCTTCACCAACTGAGCTGTTTCTCTCACTGACCCTCAACATACTCATACTCGCAGAGCACACACTATACAGTAACCTAACCACTCATGCCACTCTTTATTCACAGTCCTGCCACACTCTGACAACAGTTGTGAGGGTCTACTGTACTGATTGCTTCGCCGAAAACAGAAAAATAAAACCTGTGGTTTTTGAATACACTTCATTCAATTTCTGTCTTCCGTATGTACCCCATGGAGTAAGGAGGTGAGAGGAGGGGCCTACTCGCCATGGCTTAAGGAGAAAGTGATAGGGTGCAGTAGGAGGTGCAGGAGCAGAACATTCCTCCCCATGCCCAGAAGTAATCACAAAAAATGTGAACTATGTGGCTGCCATCCCAGTGAGACTTTGAACAGTGCTTAAAATAATAACAAAGTAATATTCGCAAAGTGAACCCAGATGGGGCCGAAAGCATTGTGTGCTCTCTCTCTATCTCTCACTCCTTCACTCTCACTGCAGTTCTAGACCAAGCCAGTTGTTATCTACAGAAACGTAACTTCGCCCTGCGCCCCAAATAGCACGCTGTTCCCTTCAGGGCAGGGGTGTCAAACTCATTTTGCCCCGGGGGCCGCATTCGGTCTTCACCGTGATCCAGAGGGACGCACTGAAAAGGGGTTATATTTCCTCACTGTCAAAATGTTCCCAAAAATGTCCTCTATCCATCGTTTTGGGAATTTCCAATGCACCCTGACTATCTAGCTTTCATTTGGGTGATTATTAGTGAGCTGGACACTGTATGAATGTAGGTCCATTATCATTTCTACACAGTTTTCATTTGGTTATGGTCATTTTAAAGTATACTGAGTTTGTCCCCACCCCCAAACTACCTGCAGGCAGTATTGAACCCCCTGGTTTATAGCAGAGCACTATATAGGGAATAGGGTGCCATTTGGGAGGCTTCCTGGGGGAGGAACAAGAATGGAACAGTATGAACTTCAAAACAAAGAAACACGCACACACACACGCACGCACACACGCATGCACACACACACATATATACTGTATACAGTAAACCATGTAATTCAAATATGTATGAATGAATCTATACATGAACAGTATTCCAAATCTATGTTGATATTGAAAACTATGTACACATTTATGAATGTACACACTGATGAAGTGTATGACTCTTTCACTGCCTGTGAATAGCAAAAGGATGTGCAATCAAAGAGATACAGTGACTTCAGCAAGTATTCACACCCCTTGGCTTGTTCCACATTTTGTTGTGTTACAGCCTGAATTCAAAATGGATTTAAAATAACTAACAGTCTTACCCATCTACACACAATACCCCAGAATGACAAAGTGAAAACATGTTTTTAGAAATGTTTGCAAATTTATTGAAAATGAAATACACAAATATATAATTTACAGTACATAAGTATTCACACCCCTGAGTCAATACTTTGTAGAAGCACTTTTGTCAGTGATTACAGCTGTGAGTCCTTCTGGGTAAGTCTCTAAGAGCTCTCCACACCTGGATTGTGCAACACTTGCCCATTATTCTTTTCAAAATGCAAAACAGTTACGAGCAATAATCAAATGGTTAAAAAAAGTATGTGGGTATTTGCCGATCGCAGTTCGCCATGAATAAAGTAACCCCCCCGATATTTTCAATCAATTAATCTGCAAAAGGTGTGTAAACGGCATTTATGTTAGTCTATCCTCCACCCATGGCTTTTGATATCGGGTACTATCTTCATTTTCCCTGCTTGTATATCTGGGACCTACAGCAGTAATTTATTTGACTAAGCTGTCCCAGGATATTAACACCCGTGTTATGGATGGTAAGAGCGCCTATATGTGACAGGAGCGCTGTACACCATCACTCTGGAGAAGAGGCACCAAGAGCTGGAGATGGAGAACCATATCCAATTAGTCTTTTGTTTGGAAAAGGATCTGGTGATATCGACCATCCAGGTTATCTGTGAGGGCTCTGTTGATATTGTGTGGGGTCAAAACCAAGTGAATATATGAGATAATTAGACTAGCGAAAAGGGTTTCCTCTGAAAATAACTCTATACAGCCTCTAAAGGAGAAAGTATATCACATCCGAGCTCAGAAATCCCCTCCTACCTCCTTTAAATAACAGAGACATTGCAAAATAAATGCCATCACACACAAACACGTCCATTAAGGAGAAGAAACCAAGACCAGAGATTGAGCAACATGCATGGTCCAGTTCTAACTGGTGTCTGTTTATACCCAGCCTAGTGCTGTGTGGTGCGAGATGGACATGACGGTGTGTTTCGGGTTGTGACTGACTTGGCAGACACTGGTGATGACAGGACGCCTCTGGGGGTGAAGGAGAACGGGGGGGGGGGGGGGGGTCTGTCAGATCATACAAGGTGGGGGCGGTGGTGATGGGGGTGGTGGACTGACAGTTGGGATGAGTGGTGGTGGTTTGAACAGTGGGATGAGGGTGTTGGTGGTTGTGCTGACGGTTGGGATGGTGGTGGGGTTGAGCAGTGGGGTGAAAGTGGGTGGTGGTGTTGATGGTGGTGGGTTGAATGGGATGAGGGTGGTGGAAGTCAGTGGAGGCTGCTGAGGGGAGGATGACTCATAATAACGGCTGGAAACGAGCAAATGGAATGGCCTCAAACACATTGTGTTTGATACCATTCCACCAATTCCGCTCCAGCCATTACCACGAGCCCGTCCTCCCAATTAAGGTGCCACCAACCTTCTGAGATGGTAGTGGTGTTGATGGTTGGAATTGTGGTGATGGTGGCGTGAGCAGTGGGGTGAGGTTGGGTGGTGGTGGTGCACTGTAAAACATGTCCTTGTAAATGTACAGCATTATACTGGCACCAGGAAAATACTGTACATTTACAATTAAATTCTCGCTGAAACCTAAATGTAAGAAAAACAATATATTTGAAAGATTTTCTTTGATTGCTATATATATACAGTATAAAATAAAATATTTCAAAAGTCTCTCAAATGAATACTATGCAACCATTGAAACAACTGCATATATATATATAACCCCTAATGAAATATGTGTATGAACAGCAAACAAGGCACTCGAAAGCCACAACATGTCAAAATCAACAGACAATACACATTGGGCTCCAGTGGTCTAACACACTGCAATACTTGGTTCGAATCCAGTCTGCATCACATCCGTGATTGGGAGTTCCATAGGGCGGTGCACAATTGGCCCAGCGTCGTCTGGGTTTGGCCTGCTTAGGCGTCATTGTAAATAATAATTTGTACTGACTTGCCTAGTTAAATAAAGCTTAATTAAAAAAAATGAAAAATAATAATTGGTTCACACACTTCACCACAGTGTTCTCCACTCTATATAATATATGTTTATAGATGTGTTGTTTATTTGATGTATTTCTAAAATAATGGTTCAATAAAATAAATAATAACTTGAGTTCTCACTGATTTAAGAAAAAATATTCAATAGTGGTAAATACTGACTTCAAAGAGACCACATTCAAGACCTCTCTTTACACTCAACTACTTTTCTAAATCCCCCCTTCTGACACCCAGGTGACAGACATCTCAGATTGGATGTCGGCCCACCTCTTCAAGCTCAGTCTCGACAAGACAGAGCGGCTCTTCCTACCAGGGAAGGTCTGCCTGCTCCAAGAACTCTCTGTCACGTTTGATAACTCCACGGTGTCCCCCTCCTAGAGTGCAAAGAACCTTGGCGTGGCCTTGGACAACACCCTGTCCGTCATTGCAAACGTCAATGCAGTGACTCGGTCCTGCAGGTTCATGCTCTACAACATCCACAGACTACGACCTTTCCTCACACAGGAAGGGAGACGCTAATTCAGCCACTTGTCATCTCCCGTCCACGCGACTGCAACACTCTGTTGGCTGGGCTCTCCGCTTGTGCCATCAAAGCCCTGCAAATTCAGAAAGCCGCAGCGGGCCTCGTGTTCAACCTTCCCAAGTTCTCCCATGCCACCCTGCTCCTCCTCACACTACACTGGCTTCCTGTCGAAGATCACATCACTGTAAGATCACATTTACTGATAACTACTTTTGGGGGGGGGGAATGTACTTGCTACGATAGTGATGATATGTTGTCGTCTAACCGAGCTATCCTAACATTAATGCACTAATGTAAGTTGCTATGGATAATAGCGTCTGCTAAATTACAAAAAAAAGGCTCTGAGAGGCGCAGGGTGAGGGTGAGGGAGCTGACCTGGCCTAAAATGAAGACCTTTTCCATGTAAAGTGCACTGCTTTGACACTCTATTTCCCATTGGGCTGTGGTCATAATGTGTGCACTATACAGTCTATGGAATAGGGTGTAAAATCAGACTTAGCCCTGGACCTGCACTGAGCACTCTGTCTGTCTGTTTTCCTCATTACCACGCCCTGTGTGTCATCACTGCCACTTTATTCCATTCAGCACTCTTACCTGGTTACTGTTGAGTAGGAAAACATTTTGAAACAGTACCGGCGCTTGTCCAATAAGAAAACAGATGTTGGTGTTTCTGTTGCACTCTTTGTTGCTACAGTGGGCCCCACCGAACAGGACCCTGTAGTGTTTCTCAGGCAACACCTCATTCCAGACTACACAACACTGAGAGCCTTGTGTGTCAGTAAACAGCTGCCAGAGGCCACCTATACTGTACTCAACCTCCAGTTAAACTGCTGTAAACACCAGGTTTACACTCACCACACCTTTGCTTCCTCCCTATTGTAGCAAGGCTGCTCAAGGCTCCTGCTTCTACTTTGGGGTTGAGGTTTGGATTAAACCTGAAATAGTAAATAGAGGTAAAGTAGAGATTTTTTATTTTTCAATGACCTCATGAAATAACCTGTAGTTAATTTTGACTCTTTTTTAAATAGATCTCCCCCTCTGAAGGATCCTGAATACTCTGCTCTCCCTCGGGCCAGCTAAATCTTTACTGTATGGCTGCCCAGTCTTTGTCTGTGTCCTTTATGCAACCCTATTCACTATTTGCCCTGGTCAAAAGTAGTGCACTAAATAGAGAACAGGTTGCCATTTGGGACGCATTCCTTTGAGTTTGAAGTTTGAAGTCTAGCACATCATTAATTGGGGGATTAGACACCCTGAGAAGTTGTTAATCACCACAGTCATTCACACTCCACACAGACTCACCGGTCTGCCCTGGGCCCGCTCCTCTATGTGTTCGGGCTAGAGGCTGGGGCCTGGGAATGGGGGCTGGAGCTGAGGGATAGGGTGACTGGTGTGAGAATAGGGGCTCTAGGGAAGTGAGGTGAGTTTGGCCAGTGGCTGTGGGTGAGACAGGGAGAGACTGGGCTGAGACTAGGGGAGACAAGGGAAGATTCGGCCTGTGGGAGATAGGGGGAGAGTGGGGGAGAGTGGTCCAATGC
This sequence comes from Salvelinus fontinalis, assembly GCF_029448725.1. NCBI lineage: Eukaryota > Metazoa > Chordata > Actinopteri > Salmoniformes > Salmonidae > Salvelinus > Salvelinus fontinalis. Next base: position 42,205,302 of record NC_074677.1, read on the forward strand.
TATTGGAGCTGATGGTTGTTAATTAGAGGGAAAGCTCTGCAGAGACTGATGGAGGAGAAAGGCTCTCAGGATGTGAGTCCAGGGTGAGAGAGTTCACACACAAAACACTGGCTTTTCATCACGTCATGATTCATTCAGTGTGTGTTGTGTGTATGGTTGGGGTGTGTGTGTGAGTGTGTTTGCACGTACATGTATGCGTGTGTAAGACAAAGAAAGTGAGAAAGTGTGTAGTTGTGTTTGTGTGCATACTGGCGTTTGTGTATGTTGCGTGTGCGTGGCATGCATACTGGGGTGCATTGTGTTTGTCTGTGTGTGTTTGTGAGTGTGTGCGTCTTTCCTCACTGGTTAGGCATTCCTGTAGAGAAAGCGGTGTGAAGTGAAAGAGTGGTACTCTCACAGTGCAGGTATTCATGGCTGTAGCCCCTGTGGGCAGGACCGGCCTCCACTGTTCACAGAACAAAGCCTATCCAGCAGAGCCCAGACACACTCTCACACACTCACAGAGACAGGGAGGAACAAGGGGAGAGAGGGATAGGGGGGTAAATGACGGGAGAAGGGGGATAGGAGAGGAAGGAAAAGAAAGAAAAGCGATGAGAGATGGTGTAGGAACAGACAGAGGGACGAAGGGGAGAGGGAGAGGCGTTCCATGTAATTTCAACAAGCCATGACACCCACCATCTCAGATTGTTTTGAAATCAATTGCTGCTGTAGTTAGAAGCAAGTAAGATTGGCATTCCTGAAACATAATTTCTTGTTGAAATTAAAAAGTATCTGGCCATCTTAATGAATAGGATTCAGATAATATTCAGTAAATATAGTACCCAACATCCGATTTGGACCAAACTTATTTTTACCAACGAGTAAGACATGAGGAATCCACATTTTCTTGGTCAATAGTCACCCATGGACTACCCACATCCTAGGTAAATCCAGTATACAGTATAATTTCTCTATGTTTGACAAGTAGTATGAAGCTGCAGCTTGTAGTATTGCTTCTCCATACTATGTAATGTATTCCCTATGAATCTGGTGATGTTTTTACCCATGTTCAGAGAAATTTGTATTTGAAGTCACTTGCATTATTTACCAGAAAGTAGTGTGAATACCAGGTTTTGGCCACTAGATGCCACTGTACCTACTATACCGCCACATGCTTCTATTCATTTCGCTGGTCTTTTGTGTTTATTAATTAAAACACTATTATTCCACACAGTGATTCCATGCAACTTATTATGTGACTCGTTAAGCAAATCTTTACACCTGAACTTATTTAGACTTAACAACGGGGTTGAATACTAATTGAGTCCAGACATTTCAGCTTTTCATTTTGAATACATTTGTAAAAGTTTCTAAAAACATAATTCCGCTTTGACAGTATGGGATATTGTGACACAAAATCTCAATATAATCAATTTTAAATTCAGGCTGTAACACAACAAAATGTGGAAAAAGTCAAGGGGTGTGAATACTTTCTGAAGCCACTGTACAATTTTGCATAGTGATGGGCCTCTTAGAGAGCTTGCACTTGTTTGACTAGTCAAGGAGAGTTGAGTTGAAGCATTAGGTTGCTAAGAGAAGGGCAAACTGATTTGCTTTCATAGAGGACTGGCTTGAATTGTGAGGACGACCATAAAATTAATTTCAATCATGAGCCAAATATTATTGTTTACTGCCCAAAGTTACAAAGTAAATGTTGTGATCTATTTAATAAACACAAGAGACCAGCAAAATTGATGAGTGTGGCTGTATAGCAGGAAAAGCGGCATCTAGTGTTCAGACCTGGTACTTTCATTCAACTTTATGGTAAATAATGCAAGCGATTTCAACGTCAAAATTCTCTGAACAGAAAGAAAAAACATCAATGGAATCACAGGGAATACATTACATAGTATGGAGAATCAATACTCGAAGCCACAGCTTCATACTATTTGTCAACCATATAGAACTTATACTGTATACTTGTTGTTGGGTTGGATGGGGTGTGGGGTGTGGGGGTCTGTGGGTGGCTTTTGACAATTTTTGCGTGATTCCTCATGTCTTACTCATTGGTAAGAAGAAATTTGGTTTAAATCGAATGTTGGGCACAATATTTATTGAATATCATCTGAATCCTATGCATTACAATGGCCAAATTGGGTGCAATCAATCAGCTTAATTTCTCAGAGATCAAATTATATTTCAACAAAAGAATGTTTCAGGATTGCTAATCGTATCTGTTAATCGTATCTGTTACTAACTAATTAAACGATTTCAGAAAAATCTGAGAGGGTGGGTGTCAAACCTCTTATGCTTTTTTGTGGTGGAACAACCCAGGGGAGATAGAGAGGAGAGGAGCAAAGAGGGCACTCAGAGAAGGTATGTGTGTAGCAACAGAGAGAGAGGGGGACAGGAGAGTGAGAGTCAGAGTGGACAAGAACCTGACACCCTCAGCACACAGGGGGACAAACACCTACACGGAGGTGACAGCGTTCCCTCGCTCATATGCCCCTCTAGACATAACTACGACAACATAACCAACAAAAACGGGTTACAACTCCTGCAGCTTTGTCGGACGCTGGGTATGTACATAGTCAATGGTAGACTTCGAGGGGACTCCTATGGTAGGTACACCTATAGCTCATCTCTTGGCAGTAGTTCTGTAGACTACTTTATAACTGACCTCAATCCAGAGTCTCTTAGAGCATTCACAGTCAGTCCACTGACACCCCTATCAGATCACAGCAAAATCACACTCAAATTGAACAGAGCTTTGCTCAATTCATGAGACATCGAAGCCAACGGAACTGAATGATATTAAGAAATTATATAGATGGAAGGAAAGTAGTGTGGAAATCAACCCAAAAACAATTAGGCAACAACAAATTCAATCCTTTCTAGACAATTTCCTGGACAAAATGTTTCACTGTAATAGTGAAGGCGTAAACTTGACAGTAGAAAACCTAAACAGTATATTTGACCTCTCAGCTTCCCTATCAAAAAATTAACAACAATGACAAATGGTTTGATGAAGAATGCAAAAACCTAAGAAAGAAATAGAGAAACCTATCCAACCAAAAACATAGAGACCCAGAAAACCTGCGCCTTCATTATGGTGAATCATTAAAACGATAGAGAAATACACTACGGAAAAAGAAGGAACAGTGCGGAAGAAATCAGGTCAATGTAATTGAAGAATCCATAGAATCTAACCCCTTCTGGGAAAATTGGAAAACTCTAAACAAACAACAACACAAAGAGTTGGATAAACCACTTCTCCAATCTTTTTGTCTCTATAACAAAGAACAAACAGCAAAAACATTTACATGATAAAATACAAATCATAGAATCAACTATTAAAGACTACCAGAACCCACTGGATTGTCCAATTACACTGAAGGAACTATAGGACAAAATACCAACCCTCCAACCCAAAAAGGCCTGTGGGGTTGATGGGATCCTAAATGAAATGATAAAATATACAGACCACAAATTCCAATTGGCTATACTTAAACTCTTTAACATCATCTTCAGCTCTGGCATTTTCCCCAATATTTGGAACCAAGGATTGATCACTCCAATCCACAAAATCAGAGACAAATTTGACCCCAATAACTACCATGGGATATGCATCAACAGCAACCTTGGGAAAATCCTCTGCATTATCATTAATAGCAGACTCATAACATTTTGTCAGCGAAAACTATGTACTGAGCAAATGTGAAATTGGCTTTTTACCAAATTACCGTACGACAGACCACGTATACACCCTTCTCATGCTTTGTTGATTTCATAAAAGCTTTCGACTCAATTTGGCATTAGGGCCTGCTATACAGATTGATGGAAAGTGGTGTTGGGGGGAAAATATACGATATTATAAAATCCATGTACACAAGCAACAAGTGTGCTAAAATATTACGGTATATGGTTAAAATTGGCAAAAAACACACCATTTTTTCCCACAGGGCCGGGGGGTAAGACAGGGATGCAGCTTAAGCCCCACCCTCTTCAACATATATATCAACGGATTGGTGAGGGCATTAGAACGGTCTGTAGCTAACCGGCCTCACTCTACTAGAATCTGAAGTCAAATGTCTACTGTTTCCTGATGATCTGTTTGCTGATGATCTCTCCCCAAAGAAGGAAGGCCTACAGCAGCACCTAGATCTTCTGCACAGATTCTGTCAGACCTGGGCCCTGACAGTAAATCTCTGTAAGACAAAAATAATGGTGTTCCAAAAAAGTCCAGTTGCCAGGACCACGAATACCAATTCCATCTACACACCGTTGCTCTACAGCACACAAAAAACTATACATACCTTGGCCTAAACATCAGCGCCACAGTTAACTTCCACAAAGCTGTGAACGATCTGAGAGACAAGGCAAGAAGGGCCTTCTATGCCATCAAAAGGAACATAAAATTCAACATACCAATTAGGATCTGGCTAAAAATACTTGAATCAGTTATAGAACCCATTGCCCTTTATGGTTGTGAGGTCTGGGTTCCGCTCACCAAAATTGAGACTCTGCATGCAGAATTCTGCAAAAATATCCTCAGTGTACAATGTAAAACACTAAATAATGCATGCAGAGCAGATTTAGGCCGACACCTGCTAATTATCAAAATCCAGAAAAGAGCCGTTAAAATTTACAACCACCTAACTAGCTAACGAACTAACCACTATCTGTTAACTAATGTTTTCCCTCTATGGTATGTGGTTATTTTTCAGAATGAGAGAATTAGGTGAAAATGAGGCGTTGATTGTTAAACAAGTGGATTCAGGGATCAAGTGTAGCTGGAGCTGGGCCTGGCTTAAACAGGATGCCACTATAGAGGTGAAAGGAACACCACACACTTTCCCTCTTTCTCACTTTTGCTGGCACATTGTAGAACAGATGTCCCACAGGCAGAAAGTGTACAATGTAATAATGTGCAGTGTAGCCCAAGATATTGTTTTTGTTGTGTTGAACTTGACAGTAACACGTGTGTGTGTGTGAGGGAGGGAGGATTATATATATTTTTACTCAGTGAACATTATTTTTGCACATGTAGCCTTGTGCACTTGATCGATGTCTATAATGGCCGCCAGAGTAGAGCAAAAAAAGAATGCCTGTTTGTTTCATTCTATTTCTACTTTAAGATATTTTTTTGCCAAGTGCAATATTTAGACTGATCATGTAGATCATATTATTTGTTGTTTTTAAATAGTTAAAACCTGCATTTCCCCCTAGCAGGGATCTTTTGCATGTTTCAGTGCAACAACAAAAAAGTGTCACCTTTGTGGGCTCTCACGAGTTTGCATCCCTGCATATCAGAGACACATATTTCCCTCATTTTACACAGACCCACAAAGAATTCGAAAACAAATCCAGTTTTGATAAACTCCCATATCCATTGGGTGAAATACCACAGTGTACAGTCACAGCAGCAAAATGTGTGACCTGCTGCCACAAGAAAAGGGCAACCAGTGAAGAACAAAAACCATTGTAAATACAACCTATATTTATGTTTATTTATTTTCCCTTTTGTACTTTAACTATTTTCACACCATTACAACACTGTATGTAGACATACTATGACATTTGAAATATCTTAATTCTTTTGGGAACCTTTTGTAAGTGTAACGTTTACGTTTATTTCAATATTGTTTATTATCTATTTCACTTACTTTGGCAATGTAAACATATGTTTCCCATGCCAGGAAATGTGCTCCCATGCACTCAATGAGCTGTATTCCGCCATAAGCAAATAAGAAAATGCTCATCCAGAGGCAGCGCTCATAGTGGCCAGGGACTTCACTGACATTTTCAACCTCTACCTGTCTGAGTCTGTAATACCAACATGTTTCAAGCAGACCACCATAGTGCCTGTGCCCAATAACACTAAAGTAACCTGCCTAAATGACAACCGTCTGTAGCCATGAAGTGCTCTGAAAGGCTGGTCATGGCTCACATCAACACCGTTATCCCAGAAACCCTAGACACACTCCAATTTGCATACCACCCCAACAGATCCACAGACGATGCAATCTCTATTTTACTCCACACTGCCCTTTCCCACCTGGACAAAAGGAACACCTACATGAGAATGCTATTCATTGACTACAGCTCAGCGTTCAACACCATAGTGCCCTCAAAGCTCATCAATAAGCTAAGGACCCTGGAACTTAACACCTCCCTCTGCAACTAGGTCCTGGACTTCCTGACGGGCCGCCACCAGGTGGTAAGGGTAGGTAACAATACATCCGCCACACTGATCCTCAACACGGGGGCCCCTCAGGGGTGTGTGCTCAGTCCCCTCCTGTACTCCCTGTTCACTCATTAATGCACGGCCAGGCACAACTCCAACACCATCATTAAGTTTGCTGATGACACAGCAGTGGTAGGCCTGATCAACGACAACGATGAGACAGCCTATATGGAGGAGGTCAGAGACATGACCGTGTGGTGCAAGGATAACAACCTCTCCCTCAATGTGATCAAGACAAAGGAGATGATTGTGGACTACATGAAAAGGAGGACCGAGCACGCCCCTATTCTCATCGACAGGGCTGGAGTGGAGCAGGTTGAGAGCTTCAAGTTCCTTGGCGTCCACATCACCAACAAACTAACATGGTCCAAGCACACCAAAACAGTTATGAAGAGGGCACGACAAAACCTATTTCCCCCCAGGAAACTGAAAATAATTGTGATGGGTCCTCAGATCCTCAAAAGGTTTTACAGCTGCACCTTCGAGCGCATCCTGACGGGTTGCATCACTGCCTGGTATGGCAACTGCTCGGCCTCCAACGGCAAGGCACTACAGAGGGTAGTGCGTACAGCCCAGTACATCACTGGGGCCAAGCTTCCTGCCACCAGGACCTCTATACCGGGCGGTGTCAGAGGAAGGCCCTAAAATTTGTCAAAGACTCCAGCCACCCTAGTCATAGAATGTTCTCTCTGCTACTGCACGGCAAGCGGTTATGGAGCACCAAGTCTAGGTCCAAGAGGCTTCTTAACAGCTTCTACCCCCAAGCCATAAGACTCCTGAACAGCTAATCAAATGGCTACCCAGACTATTTGCATTGCTCCCCCCCCCCCCCCCCACACACTGCTGCTACTCTCATCTATGCATAGCCACTTTAACGACCCTACCCTACCTACATGTACATAATTATCTCAATTACCTCGACACCGGTGCCCCCGCACAATGACACATTGACTCTGTACTGGTACCCATTGTATATCGCCCTGCTATTGTTATTTACTGCTGTTCTTTAATTATTTGTTTTTCTTATCTCTTACTTTTTTGGGGTATTTTCTTAAAACTGCATTGTTGGTTAAGGGCTTGTAAGTATGCACGTGACAAATACAATTTGATTTAAAGCCCCTTAAATTGAAATTGAATTGAGAGGAGAGGTAAGAGAGTGAAGGAGGAGGGAAATAGGAGAAGGTCTGGACACAGGAGAGAGGGAGAGAGAGGGGGAGAGAGGAGAGGGTGAGGAGAAGGGCAATGGTAGAGGGTCTGTGTGTAGGAACAGAGAGAGAGACTTACAGAATAGTGGGAGACAGAGGGAGAAAGGGGGAGAGGGGAGGTCTGATATGTTGTCACCTCACAGATTGAGCTGGAAAACGTTACTCAGATGATTGAGAAGGATGAAAACATCAACTTATAGAACTAGCACTCCTATGATCCATAACAATAGTTGCTCTCAAATCAAGATATCAGAGCAAAAACGAATGAAGTTATGATGCTATTTCCATGTAGCTTTGGATTGTCGACTTTCTCTAAACAACAGTGGAAATATACAGTTTTCCATTTACATTTGGCCCTCTCTCCCGCTCTCGCTCCCTTCCCTTTCCCTCTCTCTCTCTGTCTCCTTTCTGTTATTTCCCTATATGAATCTATCCTCTCTCCCTCCTTTTACTGCCCCTCCTCATGGATCCTCCCCTCTCTCTCTCCCCTCCAATCCCATCCCTCTCTCCCCCCTCCCACCAGCAATGGTTGAGCAAGCCGACCGGTCGGTTTTGGGCTCTAAGGATTCTCTGTGTGTTCCTTCCAGCCGGCCGGTCGTCCCGTCGCTGCCCCCCTTGCTCAGCCTCTCAGATCGGGTAGCCCGGTTCACTGTGTCCTTAGACAACCCGTGTGCATCTAAAGGAAAGGAAAGGGGCCCCAATCTGGGGAGGCCCACCTCCAGCACTCAGAGAGCCAAACTCTAAAAACGTAACCCTCAACTACTGCCTTCCTTTGTGTAGCTGCCTGAAACACTATTGGGGAAGTAAAGTATTTCATCATGTATGCATTCACACATGAGTACGTGCACACATACTGTCAAAGGTTTGGACACACCTACTCATTCAAGGGTTTTTCTTTATTTTTACTATTTTCTACATTGTAGAATAGTAGTGAAGACATCAACACTATGAAATAGCATATATGGGATCATGTCGTAACCCAAAAAGTATTAAACGAACGAAAATACATTTTAGATTTTAGATTCTTCAAAGTAGCCACCCTTTGCCTTGATGACAGCTTTGGGTTTTTGTTAGGAAAACTTGGCGCCTGACCAGTGACCGGAAAAGATTTAAATTGATCGGACATTTGAGACATTGAACGGTCATCCATATGCATGGAGTGCGTAACCCATTAGGGCATAACCCATCCACTCAGTCAGCGCCATCAATAAACAAAGGATTTTGGCCAAAAGAGCCACATTTACAGTGCATTTGGAAAATATTCAGACCGCTTGACTTGTTCCACATTTTGTTACGATACAGCCTTATTATAAAAATAATTAAATCGTTTTTTTTCTTCATCAATCTACACACACAATACTCCATAATGACAAACCAAAAGCAGGTTTTTAGAAATGTTCTAATTTATTCAAATGAAAAACTGAAATATCACATTTACATAAATAAACCCTTTTTCGTGACCCTGTCTTTCAAAGAGAATTCATAAAAATCCAAATAACTTCACAGATCTTCATTGTAAAGGGTTTAAACACTGTTTCCCATGCTTGTTCAATGAACCATAAACAATTAATGAACATGCACCTGTGGAACGGTCGTTAAAAGACACTAACAGCTTACAGACGGTAGGCAATTAAGGTCATAGTTATGAAAACTTAGGACACTAAAGAGGCCTTTCTACTAACTCTGAAAAACACCAAAAGAAAGATGCCCAGGGTCCTTGCTCATCTGCGTGAATGTGCCTTTGGCATGCTGCAAGGAGGCATGAGGACTGCAGACGTGGCCAGGGCAATAAATTGCAATGTTCGTACTGTGAGATGCCTAAGACAGCGCTACAGGGAGACAGGGTGGGCAGCTGATCATCCTCGCAGTGGCAGACCATGTGTAACAACACCTGCAAAGGATCGGTACATCCGAAAATCACACCTGCGGGACAGGTACAGGATGGCAACAACAACTACCCGAGTTACACCAGGAACGCACAATCCGTCCACCAGTGCTCAGACTGTCCGCAATAGGCTGAGCGAGGCTGGACTGAGGGCTTGTAGGCCTGTTGTAAAGGCAGGTCCTCACCAGACATCACCGGCAACAACGGCGCCTATGGGCAACAAACTCACCGTCGCTGGACCAGACAGGACTGGCAAAAAGTGCTCTTCACTGATGAGTCGGTATCACCAGGGGTGATGGTCGGATTTGCATTTATCGTCGAAGGAATGAGCGCTACACCGAGGCCTGTACTCTGGAGCGGGATCGATTTGGAGGTGGAGGGTCCGTCATGGTCTGGGGCGGTGTGTCACAGCATCATCGGACAGAGCTTGTTGTCATTGCAGGCAATCTCAACAGTGTGCATTACAGGGAGACATCCTCCTCCCTCATGTGGTACCCTTCCTGCAGGCTCATCCTGACATGACCCTCCATCATGACAATGCCACCAGCCGTACCATTTGTTCTGTGCGAGATTTCCTGAAAGACAGGAATGTCAGTGTTCTGCCATGGCCAGGGAAGAGCCCGGATCTCAATCCCATTGAGCACGTCTGGGACCTGTTGGATCGAAGGGTGAGGGCTTGGGCTATTCCCCCCAGAAATGTCTGGGAACTTGCACAAGCCTTGGTGGAAGAGTGGGGTAACATCTCACAGCAAGAACTGGCAAATCTGGTGCACTCCATGAGGAGGAGATGCACTGCAATACTTAATGCAGCTGGTGGCCACACCAGATACTGACCCCCCACCTTTGTTCAGGGACACATTATTCCATTTCTGTTAGTCACATGTCTGTGGAACTTGTTCAGTTTTTATCTCAGTTGTTGAGTCTTGTTATGTTCGTACAAATATTTACACGTTACGTTTGATGAAAATAAACGCTGTTGACAGTGAGAGGACGTTTCTTTTATACGTTTATATAGACACCTTTACTCAGTACTTTGTTGAAGCACTTTTGGCAGCGATTACAGCCTCGAGTCTTCTTGGCTATGATGCTTGGCACACCTGTATTTTGGGAGTATTTCCAATTCTTCTCTGCAGATCATCTCAAACACTGTCAGGTTGGATGGGGGGCGTTGCTGCACAGCTATTTTCATCAAGGATCTCTCTGTACTTTGCTATGTTCATCTTTCCCTCGATCCTGACTTGTCTCCCAGTCCCTGCCGCTGACAAATATCACAACATTAAGATGCTGCCACCATCATGCTTCACCGTAGTGATGGCGCCAGGTTTCCTCCAGACGTTAAGCTTTGCATTCAGGCCAAAGAGTTCAATCTTGGTTTCATCAGACCAGAGAATCTTGTTTCTCATGGTCTGAGAGACTTTAGTTGCCTTTTGGAAAACCCCAGGCGCGCTATGCCTTTTTCTGAGGAGTGGCCATAATTGCCATAATTGCCTAATTGGTGGACAGCTGCAGAGATCTGTCAGAGTGACCATCGGGTTCTTGGTCACCTCCCTGACCAAGGCCCTTCTCCCCTGATTGCTCAGTTTGGCCGGGCGGTCAGCTTTAGGAAGAGTCTTGGTTGTTCCAAACTTCTTCCATTTAAGAATGATGGAGGCCACTGTGTTCTTGGGGACCTTCAATGCTGCAGACATTTTTTTGGTACCCTTCCCTAGATCTGTGCATCGACACATTCCTGTCTCGGAGCTCTACGGACAATTCCTTTGATCTCATGGCTTGGTTGTTGCTCTGACATGCACTGTCAACTGTGGAACCTTAGATAGACAGGTGTGTGCCTTTCCAAATCGTGTTCAATCAATTAAATTTACAACTGGTGGACTCCATTCAAGTTGAAGAAACATCTTAGGATGCACCTGAACTCAATTTCGAGTCTTATAGCAGAGGCTCTGAATACTTATGTAAATAAGGTATTTCTGTTTTTTTATATTTTTTTATACATTTGCCGAATTTTCTAAAAACCTGTTTTTGCTTTGTTATTATGGGGTATTCTGTGTAGATTGATGAGTAAAAATAATAACAATACTGTAACGTAACAAAATGTGGAAAAAGTCAAGAGGTCTGAATACTACCTGAATGCACCGCACATGTCCTTAAAAACAGCCTATAACAAATTACAGAAACCCTGTACCTTGTGTTTCAAAGTTTAGCATATGCAAATCTCCATAGCCTATTGTTTTATTGGTTTTTACTTTCCTAAAACAGTAATTATCCACCTCACAGTTCAGCTTTTTGAGATTTTAGCACTAAATGCAGCAGGGCATTGCATGCATAGGCCTATAGGCACTGTGCTATTGATATTTTAAAAAGTCCTATAAAGGAAGAGAAGATTCCTACTGGTCAAAAACGTGTTGAATATTTTTTTCTCCCCGTGTAATTTCAACCAAAAACCCTATGCGATGCTTTTGAATCAATGTTTTGAATCAACTGATTAGAGTAATCAACTTAGAGGCATTTCAACTTTTAACCTAAATGGTCACATTTTCTGGCGATTTCACATTGTATTCACATTAGTTGTAAATCAGAACTAGATGTTGAACTGACGTCTGTGCCCAGCGGGTCAGGCCTAGTCCCAGAGAGATAGAGATATGCTGGTGGCATGCTACGACACGACATGCATTTATTTATCCGTCAGACAGGCTAATTCGTTCATTTTCTATCAGAATTTTTTTAATAAAGATAATCATTATCATTTTAGATTATAGGAGTAACTCTGGTAGGCCTAAAACATACTTCCTCACCTCAAGTTCAACTCTCCGAGTCGTCAGTTTGATTGACGTTGCACACCTCCTTCATATCATAGGCCTGTATTATAATGGGCTAATTGCCACACCAGGCCCAAGCCTCCTCTCTCACTCTCTCCTCAGCAGCAGGCACATGCACGTAAGAGCTTTCGTACATCTCCTAAATACAGGACAGACACTTCAGAACCTCATTCCTTATGATTTATTCATGAATGGCAATGCGTTTCTAAGGGCTACCCCCCCCCCCCCCCCAGCCTGAACTAGCCTGACAACTCACAATAAATGATTCCGCCGACTACATACTGTAGTCTGACTGCCATCAGTGGAGTCGTTTGTGGTGACGAGGGGCACGAGGGGCGTGGTACAACACAAAGTCATCAGCGATTGGATCATCTCTAATCAATCCGAGTGTCAAAAGCCAGTGGCGCTTTACCCACACGTGTTCTGGCTTCGGCCCAACCCATCGGTTTCTAGACCAATCAGACGGGGCGGTACTTCGATCCAGGCTCATTGTGGAGAAGAAACACACATCCGTGGGTGAGGCGTAGCGTTTGAAAAGTCTGGGTAGCCAGGCAAGCACTGAAGAGCAATCTACAATATATTACAGTAAACCAATGCTGCTGCTAGCATTACTGCAGTACCTCAGATAAATAAGGGTGCTGATGCTCCTTAAGTGAATATGACAGGTAGCTCTCCTTTTAGCCTTTTAGTTTGAGCTGCAGTGTCTTCAGTGCTGTACTGTGCTAATTATACGTGTGTCGCCCTATACTAGAATGTGTCTGACTTCAGTGTTATACTGAACTTTAATATGTCTGTCTTTAGTAGTTCTGTAACCGTGCACATTTTATACGATGCGTGCCTTCAGTTCGATAACTATTCTATGCTCACTAAAATGGTGTACGCCTTCACTGCTTCACTGTGCTAATTCTATAGTGAATAGAATGTGTCTGCCATCACTGCTATTGCTGAGATAATTCTAGAACGTGTCTGTCTTCGGTATAACTGTGCTAATTCTATACTCACCTCCTTAAACCACACTCTCACCCTTGGGGGCTGAGCAGTTCGGGAAGTGTCGGTGTAACGGGGGAGAGAGAGAGAGAGAGAAGAAAGAAAGGGAGGAATGGACTTGATTATGATTTCACTGACTCTTAGGACATATAATTTAATTTGCAAGGGTTCAGTTATGCAAACAGCTCACAGTACGATCCGTGATTCACCATAAAACACACACGTAAGCAAGCACACGCATACACATGCTTCACCTTAACACACACACACACACACACACACACACACACACACACACACACACACACACACACACACACACACACACACACACACACACACACACACACACACACACACACACACACACGCTTCACCTTATTACGAAAAGGAAGCAAAACCTCAATGAATGGTGTTATGAGGCTATGGTTCTAGACTACAGAAATGAATGGAGAGAGACAGAGTATGTTTTGACTCTATTCCCTTTATAGGCCCATTTCCTGAGTGTAAGTAATGACACAGGTGTTCCAGGTCGTGTGTGTGTGTGTGTGTGTGTGTGTGTGTGTGTGTGTGTGTGTGTGTGTGTGTGTGTGTGTGTGTGTGTGTGTGTGCGTGCACGCGAGTGCGTGCACGCGAGACAGCACTGCTCTCTCCATCAATAGGCTGTCTCTCAGCTGGGCAGGCGAATATGAGTCTGATGCAAATGTAACGGAGCTTACAGTACATACAGTACCTACTACAGACTCAGGGCTTCGAGTAGAGGGTAATAAATCACATACAGCAGGCCCAGAACGGTCTCTTAGTCGGGGATCTGGGCCCATATCCACAAAGCATTTCAGAGTAGGAGTGCTGATGTAGGATCTGTCTATATCGGTCATTATTATCGAAAAGGCAAAACTGATCCTAAATCAGCACTTATTCTCTTAGATGCTTTGTGAATACGGGCCGTGCTGTACGGTATTGTAGGAGTGCTAAGAAATGAACTAAACAGGTACTCTAGAATGAACAGAACCAAGCAAGAGACAAGAGACAGTGCTGTATCATGAATACAGTCAGAGGTAAATGGTGTTGAACGTCCCGCCGCGATACAGCGTCGCGTCCATTATGCTCTTCATAAAACTGTTACGAACATATTAAACTAACAACGAATTACATATTCGCATGAAAACCGTTATGTTGATAAGTCATTCATGCAATTTCATTCAATCCATCAGACGATGTATTCTGGAGAAAAGAAAATCTGGTTGTTAGTTCTATTTGGTTCTGTTGCTAGAGACAAGTGAGACATTGTTTTTAAGGTCGGACGGGCAGACAGAGTGTTCCAAACTAAATGCTAGGCTGGAAGCGAGGGGAAATAACGTGCGCGATAAATACAGGAGATGATTCAGACAGCAGTGACGTGCAGTGATCATTTTCAGATGGAACTGTAAGCAGGCATAGGATTGTCTTTGACGGCTAATACAGCACGCCTTGGAACGCTGCTTGTCCATCAACATCCAGAATCCAAACCAGTTTTATAATGTATTTTATAGTTGGGCTTACTGGTAACAGTATGGGTTAAGTATTGTCAACGGGTTCATACTAACAAACATGCACACAGGCCTACATGTAATACGCACTCTCAATACTGATGTGCTATTATAGCAGGCTGATCTCTAAAGAGTGACTTTGAAATTGGAAGTTTATCCATTTCTTGGGGATGTCGGGAAATGTCTTCAAAAGCAGCCACTAGGGGTGACAGTGAGTGCTATTACCATCAAGTACGCTTGGGTAATCTCTTGACTATGGATCAAAAGGTTACGGGTTCGATCCCAGTGGTGAACATTCATTTTTTTTTAATGTTTATTTTAACCCTATCCCTATCCCTTTAACCATTTGGAATGAGTGCCTAAATCTAATATTTTAACCTCATCCAAAACCTTCGAAATTTGACATTTGAAATGTGACGTTTCGAGAAACGTGGATAAATGTCTAATTCTGCAGTGAGACACAAATGCACACAAATTCAGGCACACCCTCACAAACAGTGACTGTCAAAAAAAGGCTTTATGATCCCTGACTGGTGATTCCCTGAATTCCCATGGAATCAAGAAGA